>NC_077235.1:25768841-26397841 GCF_027887165.1 Monodelphis domestica | reverse complement strand
TATCTATCTATCTCCCTTTATGTCTGTCTGCTACATCAATCTGTCTACATATTTATTGACCTGTCTATTGATCTGTCTATCTATCTCTCTAGGTCTATCTATCTCTCTGTGTATCAGTATGACTACCTATGTGTTAATGTGTTTTTGTATAATTTCTGTCGGTTTGCCTATCAATCAGTCTATCTATCTATCTATCTATCTATCTATCTATCTATCTATCTATCTATCTATCTGTCTGTCTATCCATCTATGTGTCTGTCTGACTATGTAGCTTTCTCTATCTATCTGTCTGTCTATCCATATGTCTGTCTGTCTTCCTTTCAGTCTGTCTGTCTGTGTATTTTTTAACTATACGTCTGTCTATTGGTCGGTCTATCTCTCTATCTCTCTATCTATCTATCTACCTACCTACTTGTCTGTCTCTCTATCTGTTTGTCTGTCTGTCTACCTAGCTTTCTCTGTCTGTCTATCCATATGTCAGTCTGTCTTCCTTTCAGTCTATCTGTCTGTCTGCTTATATTTTAACTATATGTCTTGCTATTGGTCGGTCTATCTATCTATCTTCCTATCTATCTTTTTATCTGTCTGTCTATCTATCTGTCTGTCTGTATATCTGTTTATTTCTCAGTCTATCAATATATCTCTTTGTGTGTCCATCTGTCTTTCTATATTTTTTATGCCTATCTGTTTGCCTGTCCATCCATCTGCCTATCTGTCTGCCTATCTGTCTGCCTATCTATCTATCTATCTATCTATCTATCTATCTATCTATCTATCTATCTATCTATCTATCTAACTTTTGTCTGTATCTATTTATCTTTCTTTTTATCTATCAATCTCTCTGTCTATGTATGTATGTATGTATGTATGTATGTATGTATCTGTCTGTCTGTCTGTCTGTCTGCCTATCTCTTTATTTCTGTCTATCAATATATCTATTTGTTTGTGTGTCCATCTGTCTTTCTATATGTTTCTATATCTATCTGTTTGCCTGCCCATCCATCTGCCTGTCTCTCTATCTGTCTATCTATCTATCAATCAATCTATCTATTTATCTCTCAGATATTTATATATGTATGTTTCTGTCTATCAATCCATCTGTCTGTCTGATTAGGTATATATGTATGTTTCTGTCTGTCTATCTACCTATCTACCTATCTATCTATCTATCTATCCATCCATCTATCTATCAATCCATCTATCTCTCCATCTCTCTCTCTCTATCTGTCTGTCTATCTGTTTATTTCTGTCTATCAATATATCTCTTTGTGTGTCCATCTGTCTTTCTATATGTTTCTATATCTATCTGTTTGCCTGCCCATCCATCTGCCTGTCTCTCTATCTGTCTATCTATCTATCTATCTATCTATCTATCTATCTATCAATCAATCAATCTATCTATTTATCTATCAGATATTTATATATGTATGTTTCTGTCTATCTATCTATCTGTCTGTCTGATTATGTATATATGTATGTTTCTGTCTGTCTATCTGTCTATCTATCTATCCATCTATCTATCAATCCATCTATCTCTCCATCTCTCCATCTATCTATCTATCTATCTATCTATCTATCTATCTCTCTGTCTGTCTGTCTGACTGTCTATCTATTTATTTCTGTCTATCAATATATCTCTTTGTTTGTGTGTCCATCTGTCTTTCAATATTTTTCTATATCTTTCTGCTTGCCTGCCCATCCATCTGTCTGTCTGTCTATCTGTCTGTCTGTCTGTCTGTCTGTCTGCCTATCTGTCTGTCTATCTATCTATCTATCTATCTATCTATCTATCTATCTATCTATCTATCTATCTGTCTGATTATGTATATATGTATGTTTTTGTCTGTCTATCTATCTATCACTGTCTGTGTATCAGTATGTCTACCTGTTTATGTATGTTTGTATATTTTCTGTCAGTTTGTCTATATATCAATCAGTCTATTTATCTACCTAGCAATCTATCTGTCTATCAATCTGTGCATATGCCTTTCTATCTATGTATCTATCTATTTATCTATCTATCTATCTCCCTTTATGTCTGTCTGCTACATCTATCTGTCTGCATATTTATTGGCCTGTCTATTGATCTGTCTATCTATCTCTCTATGTCTTATCTATCTCTCTGTGTATCAGTATGCCTACCTATGTATTTAAGTGTTTTTGTATATTTTCTGTCAGTTTGTATATCAATCAGTCTATCTATCTATCTATCTATCTATCTATCTATCTATCTATCTATCTGTCTGTCTGTCTGTCTGTCTATCAGTCTCTCTGTCTATCAGTCTATCTGTCTGTCTGTCTGTCTGTCTATCTTTCTCTGTCTGTCTGTCTTCCTTTCAGTCTATCTGTGAATTTTTTAATTGTATGTCTGGCTATTGGTCTGTCTATCTATCTATCTATCTATCTATCTATCTATCTATCTATCTATCTATCTATCTGTCTGTCTATCTATCTAACTACTTATGCACCTGTTTTTTCAAATTATCTTTCTATACATTGATTTTCCTATTCCATTAGCTATTTTATGTCTATCTATCTATCTGTCTGTCTTTCTATATGTCAGTATGTCTGCCTTTCGGAATATCTATCTGTCTGATTATCTATCTATATGTATAACTATCGATCTGTCTGTAAATGTGTCTAACTGCCCATCTGTCTGTTTCTCTATTTATCTGTCTGTTTATCTCTCAATCAATCAATCAATCAATCTATCTCTCTGTCCTTCTATCTATCTGTGTACCTGCCTATCTGTCTGCCTGTCTGCCTGTCTGTCTGTCTGTCTGTCTGTCTGTCTATCTATCTATCTATCTATCTATCTATCTATCTATCTATCTATCTATCTATCTTTCTCTGTCTAACTGTCTATCTAGAAGTCTGTCTATTTGTCTTTCTATTAATCTATCTATCCATCTGTCCATATCTCTGTCTGTCTGCCTGCCCATATGGCTGTCTCTCTATCTCTATCTGTCTATCTATCTCTCTGTCTGTATATCAGTATGTCTACCTGTTTATGTATATTTGTATATTTTCTGTCAGTTTGTCTATCAATCTGTGTATATGTCTGTCTATGATATCTATCTATCTTTATCTATCTATGTATCTATCTATCTCCCTCTATGTCTGTCTGCCTACATCTATCTGTCTACATATTTATTGGTCTATCGATCTGTCTATCTATCTCTCTAGGTCTATCTATCTCTCTGTGTATCAGTATGCCTACCTATGTGTTTATGTGTTTTTGTATATTTTCTGTTGGATTGATAAATCAGTCTATCTATCTATCTATCTATCTATCTATCTATCTATCTATCCATCCATCTATCTCTGTCTATCCATCCATCTGTGTGTTTGTCTATTATTCTGTTCATATGTCTGTCTGCTATCTCTCTGTCTATCTATGTATCTCTGTGTCTCTCTTTTTATCTAACTAGTTATCTACTTGTCAGTTTGTCTGTCTATGTATCTATTTATCTATATCTATTTCTTTCTATCAATCCGTCTGTCTGTCTATCTATCTTTTTGTCTGTATCGATTTATCTGTCTGTTTATCTATCAATCTCTCTATCTGTCTATGTATGTATCTATCTGTCTGTCTCTCTCTATCTTTTAGTCTGTATCTATTTATCTGTCTATCTATCAATCTCTCTGTCTATGTATGTATCTTTCTATCCATCTATGTGTCTGTCTTTCTATCTGTCTATCTGTCTGTCTATTTGTCTGTTCATCTATCTGTCTGTTTGCTATCTCTGTATCTCTCTGTCTAACTATCTCTGTCTCTGTTTATCTATCTAGTTATATATCTGTCAGTTTGTCTATCTATCTATCTATCTTTTTGTCTTTATCTATTTATCTGTCTGTTTATCTATCAGTCTCTCTATGTATGTATGTATCTATCCATCTATCTATCTATCTATCTTTGGGTCTATCTATATACTTATCTATCTGGTTTTTTTTCAAATTATCTTTCTATACATTGATATGCCCATTCCATTAGCTATTTTTATGTCTATCTATCTGTCTTTCTGTCTGTCTGTCTATATGTCTGTCTGTCTATATGTCTGTCTGTCTGTCTGTCTGTCTATTTTTATCTATATGTCTGGCTATTGGTCTGTCTGTCTATCTATCTATCTGTCTGTCTGTCTGTCTATATACTTTTCTATCTGTCTTTTTTTTTCAAATTACCTTTCTATACATCGATTTGCCTATTCCATTAGCTATTTTATGTCTATCTGTCTGTCTGTCTTTCTATATGTCAGTATGTCTGCCTTTCGGTATATCTATCTGTCTGATTATCTATCTATATGTATAACTATCAGTCTGTCTGTATATCTGTCTGTCTATTTATCTAACTGCCTTCTGTTTATCTATCTCTCAATAAATCAATCAACCTATCTATCTGTCTCTCTATCTATCTGTGTAACTGCCTATCTTCCTGCCTATGTATGTATGTATGTATGTATGTATGTATGTATGTATGTATGTATCTATCTATCTATCTATCTATCTATCTATCTATCTATGCATCTTTCTGCCTATCTGTCCATCTATGTGTCTGTCTATCTGTCGGTCTAGCCATCTATCTGTCTGTGTACCTATTTATCAGCCTCTCAGTCTATCTCTCTATGTATCAGTATGTTTACCTATCTATGTATTTTTGTATATTTTATGTCAGTTTGTATATCTACTAATCAGTTTATCTATCTGTCTGTCTGTCTATTTGTCTATTTATCATTTTTGTGTCTGTCTATATGTCTGTCTGTCTTCCTTTCAGTCTATCTATTTTTATCTATACATCTGGCTATCGGTCTATCTGTCTGTCTATCTGTCTCTATCTGGCTACCTGTCTGTCTGTCTGTCTGTCTGTATATCTATCTATCTATCTATCTTTCTATCTATATACTTATCTATCTGGTTTTTTTCAAATTATCTTTCTATACATTGATATGTCTATTCCATTAGCTATTTTTTTGTTTATCTATCTGTCTTTCTGTCTCTGTCTATATGTCAGTCTGTCTGCCTTTCAGTATATATGTCTATCTATATGTCTAACTACCAGTCTGTCTGTATATGTGTCTATCTATCTAAATGTCTGTCTTTCTGTTTCTCTACTTATCTCTCTGTTTATCTCTATCTATCCATCCATCCATCTATCTATCTATCTATCTATCTATCTATCTATCTATCTATCTATCTATCTGTCTGTCTGTCTGTCTGTCTATCTACCTATCTATCTGCCTGTCTATCTGTCTACTTATCTATGTGTTATTTTTCTCATTATCTTTCTCTACATTGACATTCCTATTCCATTAGCTTTATTTATTTATTTTTGACATATTTTATTTTTTTAACCCTGTCTTCCATTTTAGAATCATTACCATTGGTTCAAAGGCAGAGGAGCACTAACAGCTAGGCAATGGTTGTTAAGGGACTCACCCAGGGTCACACAGCTAGTAAGGGTCTGAGGCCAGATTTGCATGCAGGACCTCTTGTCTCAGAATGTAGGAATCAGTATCCACTGATTGACCCAGCTGCAACCCTTTCCCCCCCCAGAAGAATATCACATCTGTATTTGTAAAATCATGAGACAGATTAATGAGGAGTAGTCTATCTGTTATGTCTAAGGAAGGGCAGTGTTCCAAGGCCAAGTCTGTCTGTCTATCTGTGTATCTATCTATCTATCTATCTATCTATCTATCTATCTATCTATCTATCTATCTATCTATCTACCTATCTATCTAACTTATCTAATCTGTATATCGGTTTATTTTTCTGTCTGTTTATCGATATATCTGTTTGTGTGTCCATCTGTCTTTCTATATTTTCTATGTCTATCTGTTTGCTTGTCCATCCATCGGGCTATGTATCTATCTATCTGTCAGCTATCTGTCTGTCTACCTATTCATCTGCCTGTCTGTGTGTGTCTATCTAACTGTCTGTCTACTATCTCTCAGTCTATCTCTCTATCTATCTGTCTGTCTATCTCTGTCTGTCTGCCTCTCTGTTCATCTATCTATCTAGATATCTATCTGTCAGTTTGTTATAGTATATCTATCTATGGCTATCTGTCTGTCTATCCGTCTGTCTGTCTATTTTTCTGTTCATCTGTCTGTCTGCTATCTATCTCTGTCTCTCTGTTTATCTATTTATAGTTATCTATCTGTCAGTTTGCCTCTCTATCTATCTTTCTATCTTTTTGTCTGTATCTATTTGTCTGTTTATCTGTCTATCTATCTATCCATCTATCTGTCTGTTTATCAATCTGTCTATCTCTCTCTCTGCTGTCTATCTCCCTGTCTGTCTGTCTATTTGTCTCTATATGTATCTATTTATCTGTCTTTCCATCTATATATCTATTTATATATCTGTCTGTCTGCCTGTCCATATGCCTGTCTGTCTATCTATCTATGTATCTGTCTGTCTGTCTGTCAGTCTGTTTATCAATCGGTCTTTCTGTCTACCTATTTACCTATCTCCGTGTTTGTCTATCTATTTATCTATCTATCTCTGTGTCTATCTATTTATATATGTCTGTCCATATGCCTGTCTGTGTCTGTCTATCTAATTATCTATCTGTCTCTCAATGTATCTATTTACCTATCTATCTCTGTCCATTTATCTATTTATCTATCTGTCTATCTATATATCTGTCTTTCTATATATGTATGTATCTATCTGTATAAATTTATATGTCTATCTATCTGCTTATTTTTATCTATCTATTTATCTGTCTGTCTGCCTATCTATCTCTCTATTTATTTGATGTCTATCTGTCTTTTTATCTTTCCATCTATCTTTCTATCCATCTAACTATCCATCTATCTCTCTATCTTTCTGACTATCTATTTATCTATCTGTCTGCTTATGTATCTATCTTTCTGTCTGTTTATCAGTCTGTCTATCTATCTCTCTGTCTATGTATCTATTTATCTGTCTGTCTCTCTGTCCATATACCTGTCTGTCCATATGCCTGTCTGTCTGTCTGTCTGTCTGTCTATCTATCTATCTATCTATCTATCTATCTATCTATCTATCTATCTATCTATCTATCTATCTATCTGTCTGCCTATCTTTGTATCTGACTGTCTGTTTACTCATTCTGTCTATCATTCTGTCTTTCTATGTATTTGTCTCTCTGTCTGTCTCTATATTTATGTCTATCTGTCTATTTATTTATGTATCTGCCTGTCTATTTATCTATCAATTTATCTATTTTAAAAAAATTCTTTCTATACTTTGACATGCCTATTCCATTA
This sequence comes from Monodelphis domestica, assembly GCF_027887165.1. Classification (NCBI taxonomy): domain Eukaryota; kingdom Metazoa; phylum Chordata; class Mammalia; order Didelphimorphia; family Didelphidae; genus Monodelphis; species Monodelphis domestica. The sequence continues at coordinate 26,390,588 of NC_077235.1, read as the reverse complement.
GCTATTTTTAACATATTTTATTTTTTTAATCCTGTCTTCCATTTTAGAATCAATACTGAAGAGTAAGTACTAAGGGCTATGCAATGGGGGTTAAAGGACTCATCCAGGGTCACACAGCTAGTATGTGTCTGAGTCTAGATTTGAAACCAGGACTCTCTATCCACTGATCCACCCAGCTGTACCCCTTTCTTCCTGCAGCACAATGTCACATATTTATTAGTAAAAACATGATACAGATTAATGAGGACCAGTACATCTGCTATGTCCAAGGAAGGTCAGTGTGCTCACGGCCGAGTCAGTCTGTCTAACTATCTATTTATCTCTGTCTGTCTATCTAATTATCCAAATGTCTATCCATCTGTCTCTCTGTTTATCTCTCTACCAATCTCTCTATTTATCTATGTGTTTGTCTGTATATCTCTCTGTCCACTAATCTGTCTATCTGTCTGCTATATCTGTCTCTATCTCTCTTTGTCTATCTATCAATCTATCTATCTCTCTGTCTGTCTGCCTGTCCACATGCCTGTCTATCTATCTAACTTTCTATTTATCTGTCTGTCAGTCTGTCTATTTATCTAGCTATCCATTTGTCTATCTATCTGTCTTTTTGCCTGTCCATGTGCCTGTCTTCTTTCTTTCTTTCTTTCTTTCTTTCTTTCTTTCTTTCTTTCTTTCTTTCTTTCTTTCTTTCTTTCTTTCTTTCTTTCTTTCTTTCTTTCTTTCTTTCTTTCTTTCGATCTAGCTATCTACCTATCTATCTGTACATCTGTCTATCTATCTGTCTGTATGTTTTTCTGTCTATCTGTCTGCCTGCCTATATTTCTGTCTTTCTATTCATCTATCTATCCATTTTTCTATCTGTCTGCCTGCCTGTCTATATGTCTGTCTATCTCTCTATCTGTCTGCTGTCTATCTCTACATCTGTCTCTATCTCTCTATTTGTCTCTCTGTCTATCTATGTGTCTCTCTGTCTATCTCTGTCTATCCCTCTGTTTGCTTATTTTTCTGTCTCTCTGTCTATCTATCTCTTCATCTATCTGTCTTTCTATCTCTTTCTTTATGTCTATCTCTATCTATTCGATGTCTATCTTTCTGTTTTTCTGTCTATATGTCTGTTTTTCTTTGTAATTATCTATCTCTCTTTCTATCTGTGTGCTCTGTCAATCTCTCTGTATGCGTATCTATCTGTTTGTCTATCTACCTCTTTATCTTTATCTATCTCTCTATCTTTGTCTCTTTGTATGTTTATGTGTCCATCTATCTGTCTTTCTATATTTCTGTCTGTCAATCTATCTGTCTGTTTCTCTGTATGTCTCTGTCTATCTTTCTGTCCATCTGTCTATCTATCTGTCTGTTTATGTATCTATCTCTCTGTCTGTCTATGTATCTATCTATTTGATGTCTATCTGTCTCTTTTTCTTCCTTCTGCCTATAAGTCTGTATGTCTGTTTATCTATCTGTGTCTATCCATCCATCCATCTGTTTGTCTATCTGTCTGTTCTTCTATCTCCGTCTATCTCTGTTTCTATGTCTCTGTATAGCTATCTCTTTATCTGTGTGTGTGTGTGCTTGTGTTTTATCTGCCTATGAGAGCATAATCTCTGTGAGCACAAGGATTGTGTCTAATTTAATGCTCTATCTCCCATCACGGTCTCCTGGGCACAGTCAATGCATGTTCAGTATTTGCGATATCCCCACTACATGGAGGCCCATTCACTGAAGAATGAGACGTGATCTTGTCTTGGTCACCTGGAGGACAATCTCAATCTCATTTCTCCAAATCTCCCTTTCATTTGCTGGGTGAAATGGAAAGCACTGTGGATTTAGAGTAAGTGGAAGGGAGTCGAAATCCTTCCTCTACCACGTGCTAGTCATGTGACCTTTGGTAAATTCTTTCCCTTCTGGGAGCCTTATTTTTCTCCCATATGCAATGAAGGGGGATTGACTTAGATGGTTTCTAAAGCACTCTCCTCCTTTCAATCCTGGGTATCTGCCGGTTTGCTGAGGGCCCTTTACATAGGAAAGTTGTAGCAACGCTCTCATCTACAAGATACATTCTGGACCTGCTTTGTGGGAAATCCACCCCATATCAACGTCAATGAGAATAACCCCTGGCTTCATTTGATTTTGAAGCCCCTCCCGTTTTGTGATCATAGCCCTGGGGCGGATATCTTTGATGCTACTTCTTGCTCAAAAGTCATCAACGGCCATTTGCCACACTCCCGATATCTCCCCGCGGTCCTCTGGGTCACTTGCAATGTATCATTGTGGATAGAGTGTGGTCATTACTATGATTTGGAAAACTGTAGCATCATTAGGAGAAAATCACTGTTAAAATCTGGACTTTAGTGGCCAGTAGCAGCTTAGGATCACTGAAAAGTGAGAGCCAGGAAAGTTTCCAATAAGATTTGACCTGCTCTCTTCCTCCTATTCAAATCTGAGTCTCGCTCCTTGTCCCTCTGCAGTGCTTGTACAGGCCTAATAATAACAACAATAACTAGGGTTCACCTTACAAACATCTCATTTGATTTTCACAACAATTGCATGAGAGAGATGCTATTATTCCCTCCATTTTACAGATGTTGAAGCCAAAGTAGCTAGGGGTTACGTGACTTGGCAAGAGCCACTCAAGTGTCTGAGAATGGATTTGAACTCGGTCCTAAAGGTTTAGCGCTTCACCCACTGCACCACCTATGTACTGACAGACTTGCTCTAAGGACTGGCTAGCCAACTGAATGTCATAATCTGGCCAATATGAATTTGGGATCCACTGGCTCTTCTCCATATGCATCCCAATGCAGACATCTTTTGAGTGGCCACGGACCTCACCAAAGACACCATTCCAGAGCTCATTGCAACCTATAGAGTGTCATCCACAAATGGTGGAGGGCAGTTGGAGGATGCTCACTAGCTACAGGTAACAATTGGTCAGAAGATCTTCACAGAGATCATGGAGCAAACACCTTTGGTTGCTGTCCCTGCTTAATAATGTGAGAATGTCACTGAGCAAAGTCATGTTTGAGCTTGTGTAACTGAAGGAATCTAACATGATTTGAACATATTCATGGAAGGTGGCTTGTTGCAGGAGAACCTTTCAAAAACATCTCCCAGGCACCCCGGCTACAACCTAGCTCTTATCTTCAACTGCTCATGATCTGTCTCCAGACTCATCCCTGGCTTTTAATAACTCAGAACCCAGCTTCCCTTTTTAAAAAACCCTCATCTTCCATATTGGAGTCAATACTGTGTATTGGCTCTAAGGCAGAAGAGTGGTAAGGGCTAGGCCATGGGGGTCAGGTGACTTGCCCAGGGTCACACAGCTGGGAAGTGCCTGAGGCCAGATTTGAAACCAAGACCCCCTGTCTGAGGCCCGATGCTCTATCCACTGGGTCATCCAGCTGCCCTTTGGCTTCTTTTTAAGCTTTCCACTTACCTTTCTGGGGTCATCAGCTACAACTTTGCCATCACTGGGCTCCATGTCCTTCCTTCTTGCCTCTCTTCTGTTTTTATCACAAGAACCATATTTACTTAGTAATCCGCAGCCTTCTGTTGTTGTGGGTTAACTGGGACAGAGTGGGGTTCACGTGAGGAGAATTAGCTGTGATGTTAGGGAAAAAGCAGTTGGCCTAGGGCCTGGCTCGAGTTTTGTGCTTCTGCTAGTTCATTTCCTCTCTCTGATCCTTCATTTTCTTCTCTGTAAAATGAAGGGGATAGACCTGATGATCCCTGAGGTCCCTTCCAGATGCACAATACCAAAGAAAGTGTAATGCACAAGGAGCACTGTATTTGGCATTGGGACAGGAGTCCAAATTTTGGTTCTAATTGTGTGACCTGGATTGAGTTATATTTAGCATCACCCATAAGATGGGAAAAATACTATTCGTACCTCCTACTCTCCAGGGGGTGTCACGCGGGAAAAGAGAGAATCCTCTTTCCCCACAGTACCAAAGCAATCATCTACCTTTAAAAACTATAAAGAATTACTATGATTTCTTGAATTTCACTTTGCTATGCCATTTCTTAGCTGGTCCTGCCTGCCTCATCACCTCTGCTAGCTCCACCCATCTTCCCTTGGCTGGACTGCCCCCAGACTTGAAATCCACAGCAGGCTGCTACTCTCCTTTTCCTCTGGCGCAATAATCCAGGGCACCATGGCCGCAGCCAAAGGGTCAGAGTGCAGCGTGGTCAGTTGCATAGTCTTTGTGTTCAAACTGAATGGCTCTTAGTCACAACAGCTAGTGGCCTCCCCTATACCAGTTACCCTCATCCCTAGTTACATTTACTTAGTTACCCAATAAAGCAGTTAGCAAATGACTTCTCTGTGCCAGGCACCCCAAGAGGTGCTTGGGGTACTCCATGCTTCAAAGAGCTTACAATCTAGCTGGGGGAGACAACGTGAATCCACACCTATATACATACATAACTTTCTATCTTGTACCAAACTCTACAATAGAAACAAGATAATGATGGGAAGAAAACACTACTGCCTGGAGGGATTCATTAAAAAGATGGTGCTTGAAGGACAGCTAGGTGGTTCAATGGATAGAGAGCCAGACCTGGGCACAAGAGATCCTGGGTTCAAATCTGACCTCAGACACTTCCCAGCTGTGTGACCCTGGGCAAGTCACTTAACCTATACTGCCTACCTCTTAATCACTCTTCTGTGTTGTAACCAATACACAGTATTGATTCTAAGATGCAAGGTAGGAATTTTAAAAAAAGAGATGGTACTTGAGATGAACCTTAAAAGGATCTAGAGAGCCTAAATGGCATTGGTAAGGAGAGAGTACATTCAAGACACATAGGACAATTATCCCAATGGCCTACAAATGAGAAAAAGAGTGTTATATATGAGAAAGAGCTAGAATTGTGATGGCAAAACTTTTAGAGACTGAGTGCCCAAACTGCAACCCTCATGCCGCATATGAGCCTCCCTCCCCACTTTATCCCAGACAGGGGAGGGAGGAAGTCCTCCCATTGGGCTGCTGGGCAGAGGGGTGGGTCATGGGAAAAATGTCCTCAGACACATGGAGAAGGGAAAGGGCCCCTCTGTGTCACTGGGGCCCATGTGCCACACCTTCACCAACACAATCTTAGAGATAACAGAAAACTCCTTCAGTGGCTACAGCCATTTGTTTATATGACCATAGAATTTAAAGCTAAAAGATAAGAATATGAGATTAGGAGGCCACTATCAGACAATACCTAGTCAAAAACTCTTCATATTACAGAGGAAGAAATTGAGGCTGAGAGGTGAAGTAACTTGTGTAAAGTCCTACAGGTAGGTGGTCTTTCACAGAATCACAGAATTCCAGAGTTAGATGGGACCTCAGAGGCCACCTGGTCAGAACTGTTCCCTCTTAGCCTGCTTTCTTTCTAGAGTATGGTCAAACTCACAAGACTAACATTCAGTCCTAAAGTTGAAGCATTGTGCATGATTTTGGATGCAGAAGGAAAATGCTAAGTCATTTTTTTATTCTACCTTGCTCTTGCCTCATCCACTTAACCTTTGAAAGGAAGCAGGAAACTGACTCACTTCCACCTCGTTTCCAAGTAATCAGTTTATCCAAAAAGCCCTATGATTGTGACAAATTAAGGCTTTTTCTGACTTAGAAAACTGATTAAATTGTGGTCATTTTGACCCAAGGTCAAGAGTTATTCATTCACTGTTATTCATGAGAGTTACTTTGGCTCTCTCTCTAATGAAGGCTCTGCTCCAAAGAGTTTCATGAGGCTTTTAAGGATATCTCTTGGACTCTAGATGGGGAGGGTTGGGGGAAAGTGGAGAACAGGAGGACTGAATAAACAAATGCATGTCAGGGAACAAGGTTTTATCCCTGCAGATTTTAATCCAGAAACCCTAGTTGGGTCCTTGGTTCCCTCCTTTCCTACGACCCTCCAATTCTACCCTTAATAGTATAGTGAATAAAGAGCCTCAGATTTGCATCTGATGCCTAATTCACTTTAATCCAACCCAGTGAGCATTTAGGAAATCCCTATTACATCCTAGCTACAGTGTTAGGAGCTGGGGATGCAAAAGAAGAAAGAAATCCTTCCCCTTACTTTTTATTAGGGCGATACAACATATACAGAGACAAGTACACGTAAGATAGAGAGTGACAGGGACAAGGGGGAGAATGAATGAAGTAATCTACAAAAACTTGAAGTGGCAAAGAACACTAGTACGGAAGTGATGATGGGTATAATCAAGGAAGGCTTCATGAAGGCTTCTGAGTCACGGATGAGGAGGAAGTATATTCCAAGCATGGAGGAGAGATTCAGCAAATGCAAAGAAGTAGGGAATATAGCAATCTCCTGAAGGGGGGACTATGAAACAAGAAGGAAAGGAATCCGCTTGGGCCTTAAATGCAAGGTTAAGAGGTTGGTATTTTATCTTATTGGCAGTGGTGAACTATTGAAGATTTTTGAGCAAAGGAGTCAAGTTCTTGGACCTTTGCCTTAAGAAGATCATTTTAGTAGGGCAGGGGGAAGGATGGGGAGAGGAAGTAGCTAGGTGGCTCAGTGGATTAAAAGCTGGGCCTGGAGATGGGAGGTCCTGGGTTCGAATATAACCCCACACTTCCTAGCTATGTGACCCTGGGCAAGTCATTTAAACCCAATTGCCTAGCCATTACCACTCTTCTGCTTTGGAACTGATACAAGGTATTGATTCTAATATGGAAGGTTAGGGTTTAAAAAATTATTTTGGTAGCTAGAGATTGGAAACAGGGAGACCAGTTAGGAAGTCCAGCTGAAAGGTGATGAAGCCCAGGTGGGAAGAAAAGTGGGAATGGATAAAAGAGAGAGTGTTTAAATAGCATTAACAAGAGTTGGCAGTTGACTGGAAGTGCTGAGTGATGGAGAGGAAGAGGGAAGAACTAAAGATGAGCTTGGGTGCCACAGAAGGTGCTGGAGCTCTCAACATAAACAGGAAAGTTGAAGGGAGAGCAAGTTTTCAGGAACTGGAGATGAATTTGGTTTGGCACACTGAGATTAATCTCCAAGTCCAGAGAGCAATGGATCCACAAACACTTATTGTCTTAAGGGTCGGACACTATGCCGTGAATAAAAAACATAGGATTGGTGCTCTTTGGAAAGCATGGGGGCAGAGATGGACACATGAGCATACCAGAATCTCCAGGCTGTAAGGGATCTCTCAACAATCTCTCATTATTTCATCAGATTGCTTTTCTGGCTCTTTTCTTTTCTTCTCTCTTTCTATACTTTCTCTCTTTGGGAGGCGTCATCATCTTTCTGGTTTCACTTATTAACTCTGCTTCAACAACTCCCAAATTGCCATTGCACAAGAGAATCTGAATCTTTCTCCTGAGCTTCAGTCCCAAATCATTTCCACTTGGAGGCCTGATAGGCACCTTAAAGTCAATGTGTTTAAAACAAACCCCGACTCGTCTAAACCCACTGCTCCTCTTAATATTCCAGTTTCTAAGACTTGTACAAGAATATTCATAGCTGCACTCTCTGTGGTGGCCCAAAAGCTGGAAAACGAGGGGATGCCCATCAATTGGGGAATGGCTGAACAAACTGTGGTATATGTTGGTGATGGAATACTATTGTGCAAAAAGGAATAATAAAGTGGAGGAATTCCATGGAAACTGGAACAACCTCCAGGAAGTGATGCAGAGCGAGAGGAGCAGAACCAGGAGAACATTGTACACAGAGACTGATACACTGTGGTACAAGAGAATGTAATGGACTTCTCCATTAGTGGCAATGCAGTGATCCTGAACAACTTGGAGGGACTTACAAGAAAGAACAGTCTCCACATTCAGAGGAAGAACTGTGGGGGCAGAAACACAGAAGAAAAATAACTGCTTGACTGCATGGGTCATTGGGGCTATGACTGGGAAAGTGGCCCCTAAACAACAACCCCAGTGCAAATATTAATAATATGGAAATGGGTCTTGATCAATGACACATGTTAATCCCAGTGGAGTTGTGCGTTGGCTATAGGGATGGGGGAAGGGAAAGGAAAGAACATGAGTCTTGTAACCATGGGACAATATTCTAATTAAATACAATTTTAAAAAATTCTAATTTCTCTTAAAGATAATCGTATCCTCCCAGTGAACCAGCGAACCTCAAAATTACCTTGGATTCTTTACTCTCACTGCCACCCCGATTTCCAATCTTTTGCCAAATCTTGTCATTTCTACCATAACTGGACTCCACATTGATCCCCTTCCATCTATTGACAAGGCCACCCCTCCAGTGGAGGCCCTCATCATGGCTCACCTGATTCATGGCAAGGGCCTTCTTGATTGCCCAGTTCATCTTCCTCTAAAGTCTATTGCTGGACTTGATGGTAATGCTGTAGGTACTTAACTGTTCTGTGAGTCTCAGTCTTCTCTCTTCAATGAGAGGCTCGGTGATGGAGATGAGAACTGCATGTTTTCCTTCCTCTCTAACCTCCACTTTGTCTTTGTCCACAGAGTCGGACACTTGACGGAGACTTGAGATATATTTGTCAATCAATTGGTAAAGAAGTCCATTTTCTTTTAACTCTCTGTAGGAGAGCCTTTCTGGGCACCAAGGCAGGCTGAGAGTCATCCAATCACTTGGTTGTTTCCGATAATGAGCTATGAGGCAGCTGTAGTTTCTCTCAGTTCTGTCAGGGTTTCTTGATGCCTTTCATTTTTACAGCACGTTATTTCTGAAACTAGCCCGGTGCCCCAATACTGTTCTGATGACAGAAAAACAAGTACATAAAACTACTCCAAATAGTGCCTGAGTTGGACAGTGCAGACAACTCTCTGCCCAGGTAGATTCCCACGTCTTGGATGAGGGGAAGGAGCTTTGTTTCCTTATCTGCTCTCTGGGACCTTCCCAGCTCAAAGGGAGATGAGAGCTGATGGATACATTGCTTTCTTTCTTAAATGAGGGAGGAAAAAAATCAATCAATAAATAAATGAAAATTTAAAAAAATAAATGAGGGAGGAGACTGCCTGGTGATCCCTACTGGCCCTTTCAGCTCTGCTTGTCCATTTCTACAAAAATAATACCCAAGGGTCCTGGCTGTTGGGAGACAAGGGAGCTACTTCCAGGAAAAGTTCTCTTTGTGCCTTGTGTGCACATAAATGTTTGGTGAATGAATGACTGATGGAAACCTACTCGGTTTTCAATTTTGCCTTATGGCTGCTAACAGGGTGGCCAAGCCTGTTCCAATTATGTGTCAGGGCCCAGGAAATTGATATCTCTAGGACTCCATAAAGAAAGATTACAGAAATCTATGAGTGTCACAGGATTATATACTGGTCCTGCTCTTAGAATAGCTTGAGGCTTTCAAAGTGCTATCCTGATAATAACCCTCTGAGTGTAAGAATTAGCCCTACTTTACAGACAATGAAACTGACTCACAGAACAGCAAAGCCCAAGGTCCTCTAGTAGAACAAATATTATTATTCCCATCCTTACCAATGAGGAAATGGGAGCTCGGAAAAGGGAAATGACTTGGGGAGGGTCTCCTAGCCAATGTGTCATCAGTCATGGCTTGAACTAAGATCTCCTGTTTCCTAGAGCTGTACTCCTTCTGCTACACCGTAGTGCAGACTATTAGGAATTCTCTATTCATGTTCTGAGCATCAGGAGATGAATCAGCTTCCTTGTTCAGAGCCACAATTATAGATGGGGGTGACCCAGACCTTGAGATTTTCAAATGACTTATTCTTGCGTTGTCTCATTCCAATTATAGTTACCTTTTGAATAAGCGCCCCCCCCCCCACCACTCCCCAGGGACTCCGTGTCTTCATTTGTTAAGGAAACATTCTGTCAGTGGGGCATCCTGGCTGCGGAGCAGATCTCTTGAGACAGGTAGATCTCCTGCATGCCTCTTGTGGCCCTTTGTCCACTTCCCATACTCCAGGGAGAGGAAAGTCCAGCAATACGATCAATATTTTTATATGAAATTGTCCCAAGGGAGGGTACACACTGCCCTGGGGGCTCTGCCTGGGCCTAGAACCACAGCAAGAAAAGGCCAGCACAGGTTTAGAATGAAAGGCATTGAGGTCAAAGATTTCCCATCAAGCCTGTTTCTAAACCTCTCTGGGTCTAGCCAGATGCCTCCAATCCCACCCTTTCTATGTTCTTGGAAAAGCTCAAGAAGGGGCCAGCAAAACCAGAGACCTTTTTGTACTGGAATGGTCCAGGGCAGCCCAAGCCAGCTGCCAAGTGTGAGGAAATGCTACCATCTTGTGGCCAGTGAAGGGGAAAGCACATACCAGGGAAAGGAGGAAGGAAACAATCATGTCTGTGCAGAGGCTAAAGGAGAAGAAAGAGGCCAAAGGAAGAAAGGTAGGGGAGCTGGGGTGCAGAGGGGGAAGAGTACTGCAAGGAACAAGGAGATGGAAGGGGAGGAGAGTCTTCATTCGGACCCTGAACTTCCCAGCTTGACAAGTTTCCCAGGACTATTCCATTCAGTGGAAGGAGCGTTGGATTGAATGCCAGAGGAAACAGGGAGATCCAATCCCAGCTCTGCCATGAGCTGTCTGTGTGACCCTGGGTAAGACACCTAACCTCTCTACACCTCAGTTTCCTCACTTTTGTCTAATGAGGCAGTTGCGTTGGACTGGGATCCAAGACATACTGAGGACCAGTCTAGCAAGCATAAGATGTGGCATTCCAACCTAGACCTGAGCCATCTGGACATCTGGTGTGGTCACTGCTCAGGGAGTCTCACTCCCAAAGGCTCCGTTAGAACCAAGTTGCTCCCAGAATCTTGAAAATGGCTCTCTTCTCAGCTCTCTCAGCATTGTTGCCTGGATCACCAGGCTGAGCCTCTTCCCTTGGCCCCAATCATTCATCTGAATAGCACTCTCGAATCTGCACAGTGCTTTAGGAACATTATCTCTTTTGGACCTCACAACAGGGAGGAAGGTGTTCTTCTTAGCTCCATTTTACCAGTGAGGAAACTGAGGCTCCAAGAAGTTCAGTGAATGAACTCAGAAAGCTTAGGGCCAAGCTCACAGTCTATCTCCTCCCCGGGTCTTGCCCTCATATCAGGCGACTTCAACACATATACTGATACTCCCTCAAATCTCCTTACCTCCTAGTTCTACACCATGCTTGTTTCCCATGATGCATTCCTCCACCCCTCTCATCATACAAAGGTGGCCACAACCTTGGTCTTTTTTTTAATTTTATAATATTTTATTTGATCATTTCCATGCATTATTCATTAGAGACAAAGATCATTTTCTTTTCTTCCCCCCACCCCGCCCCCCGTAGCTGACACGTGATTCCATTGGGTATCACATGTGTTCTTGATTCGAACCCATTGTCATGTTGTTAGTATTTGCATTAGAGTGTTCATTTAGAGTCTCTCCTCTGTTATGTCCCCTCAACCCCTGTAGTCAGGCAGTTGCTTTTCCTCGGTGTTTCTACTCCCACAGTTTATCCTCTGCTTATGAATGGTGTTTTTTTCTCCTAGATCCCTGCAGATTGTTCAGGGACATTACACCGCCACTAATGGAGAAGTCTATTACATTTGATTGTACCACAGTGTATCAGTCTCTGTGTACAATGTTCTCCTGGTTCTGCTCCTCTCGCTCTGCATCACTTCCTGGAGGTCGTTCCAGTCCCCATGGAACTCCTCCACTTTATTATTCCTTTTAGCACAATAGTATTCCACACAACCTTGATCTTGCCATCCTTGCCTTCCATGTTAATGAACTCTTAAATTCCCTCATCTGATCACAATCTGTTTTCAGTCTCCCCCTCCCTCTGTCTTTTAACCCTCCAGCCCTATCCCTTGTCTTCATCTTGTCCTCCAGTCTCCCAACCCCTCAGCTCTTTCCTGGGCCATCCCCCTTGTACTGGCTACATTCTTCTTCCAGCTCCATCCCTGTCCTCATCAGTGGACCCACTCAACTCTCCAGGGATCTTTTCTTTGGAATCCCTATCCCATCCCCAGTTCTGGCCTGCCAAGCCTCGGCCCTAGATGAATCCCACCATCTGCCTTGATTCCTACTCATATGCTGCAGAACAAAGCTGGAAAAAATCAAGAAACCATACTGACTGGATTCACTACAAATACGTTGTATAATCCCAACCGGGCCCTCACTGCTCCAAGAAAATGCTTCCCCACTTCCCTAACTGCCTCACTTGCCCACTCACCCCACCGGCTTTTCCAAATCTTTTCATCTCTTTTTATACCTCCCCAACTCCCCCATCCCCTCCTCTCAAAGCTCAGGACTTTGCCTCATATTCTACTGAAAAAAACTGAAGCTGTTCACCAAAAGGTTCCTCCTAGACAGTTCAGCACAGGATGCTGGGCCAGGAGTCAGCAAGACCTGAATTCAAGTTTAGCCTTGGGCACTTTCAAGCTCTGTGGCCCTAGGCAAATCACTTGGTTCCATTGGCCTCATGTTCCTTTTCTGTCAAGTGAGCTGGAGAAGGAAATGGCACACCACCCCTGTGTCTTTGCCAAGGAAACCCCCAAATGGGATCACCAAGAATTGTAGACAACTGAAAGAAATGCATAACAGCAACATGGCAATAATAATAACACCTAACTCCCAAGGCTGCTGTGAGGATTGTGTGAGACAATAATTGTAAAGCACTTAGCATAGAGTCTGGCACTTTGTAAGTATTTATTTAAAAATTCTTACCTTCTGTCTTAGAATCAATACAGGGTATTGGTCCCAGGGCCAAAGAGAAGTAAGGGCTAGGCAATTGGGCTAAAATGACTTATCCAAGGTCACACAGCTAGAAATGTCTCAGATCAGATTTAAACCCAGGACCACTGTCTTCAGACCTGGTGCTCTATCCACTAAGTCACCTAGCTGTTCCAGTGTTGGCTATCATTATTGTTGTTGTTATTATTATTATTATTCACCCCTCCTCAACCTAAATTCCTCAGATTCCTTCCTCTACTAACTTCTCCTTCATCCTTGTTTCACCTAAAGAGGCAGCCATTTTCCTTAACAAGACAAACCTCTACAAGCAGGTGATCCCATTCCATCCTCTCTTTTCCTTTCCAACAGATTTTCCCCCTCTAGTATCCTTACTCAGTTGCTTATTTTCATTTTCTCCCTGTCTGTTGGCTTTTGCCTCCAGACATGTTCATGTGTCTCCTATCCTTAGAAAACAGTCACTTCATTCGGACACCCCCACTAGCTATTGTCCCATTTCTCCCCTCCCTTTCATTGCCAAACTCTTTGAGAAGGTCCTTTACGACTGGTGTCTCTACTTATTTTCCTCTCACTCTCCTCTCATCTCCAGTTTGGCTCCTTCCTACATCATTGTTGAGCTGAAGCTGCTCTCTCCAAAGTCACTAATAACGTCTAAATTTCAGAATCCAGTAGCCTTTTCTCAGTCCTCATCAGTCTTGACCTTCGTAGCCTTTGACAACTGTGGGCCACCCTCTTCACCCTGAAGCTCTTCCCTAGAGTTTTTGTGACATTCCTTTCTCCTGGTCTTCTCCAGTGCCTGTGACTGCTCCTGTCTTTCCTTTGGTGGATATTTATGCATGGCCTGCTTGCTTACACTGGGAGCTCTTCTGTCCTGAGCACTTTTCTCCCTTCTGCTATTTCACTTAGTGATCTCATCAGTTTCCATGGATTCAGTGATCATCTCTATGGCGGTGATTTTCAAATCTATTTATCCTGATCTACTTTCTTCACAGACCTCCAGTCTTGCACCTCCAACTACCTTCTGGCCATCTTAAACTGGATGTTCTGTAGACATATTAAACTCAATTCATCCAGAAGTAAACTCATTACCTCTACCTTCTTCCCTATTACTACCACAGACTTTAAACTGAAGTGTCATCGTCTTCGATTCCTCATACTCCCTTCTCAATACCCCTCCTCCCATAACCAATCTGTTGCCAAGGCTTGTTGATTTTATTGGCACCCTCAACTCCTCATGCCTGGACTATTACAATGGCCCCATGGCAGTTTGGTCTGCCTCAGGTCTCTTCCCACTCCGATCTCTCTCTCTCTCTCTCTCTCTCTCTCTCTCTCTCTCTCTCTCTCTCTCTCTCTCTCTCTCCATTCAGCTATCTATCCATGTAACTATCTATCTATCTATCTATCTATTTATCTATCTATCCATCCATCCATCTATCTATGCAGATATCTATTTATCTATCTATGCATCTATCCATCCATCTATCCATGCAGCTATCTATCTATCTATCTATGCATCTATCTATGCATCTATCTATCTATCTATCTATCTATCTATCTACTATCAGCGATCTTCCTAAAGTGCAGGTCACTCACCTACTCAATAAACTTCAGTGGCTCCACATTGAATCCAGGATCAAATATATAATCTTCTGGTTAGCATACCTACATAACCTGACCCTCGACTTTCTGGTCCTCATATTCCTCCAAATTTGGGATCCAGTGACCCTAGCTTCCTTGCTTCTCCTCAACAAGACACTATCTCTTTACTGTGGGCATTTCCATTGGCTGTCCCCCCCCCCATGCCTGGAATGCTCTCCCTCTCAAAGCCTTTTGACTTCCCTGGTTTCCTTCAAGTCTCAGCTAAAATCCCACTTTCCTACAAAGTTTTTCTTGTTATCCCTTAATTCTAGTGCCTTCCCTCTGCTTATTATTTCCAGTTTATCCTGTCTATCTCTTATTTGTAGGGAGTTGTTCATATTTTGTGTTCCCTATTAGACTGTGAGCTCCTAGAGCGCAGGGGCTACTTTTTACCTTTTTTCATATCTCTAGCACTTAGCACAGTGCCTGGCACACAGTACACACTTAGTGTTTCTTGACTAAGAAAACCAAGACTCAGAGATATTAACTGATTTGCCTAGGGTCACACAGCTAATGTCTGAGACGGGATTCAAATACAAGTGTTTGGCTCTGAGTCCTAATTCCAACAGCTATATCTTGTTGCCTCTCAAACTCTTACCTATATTTCCACTAAACTGGATGAGTCATTTTTTTTTCTTTAGGCAGCCTCTCAATCTTCCCCAGGGTATCTAGATGGCTCAGTGGATAGGGCCCTAGGCTTGGTGTCAGTAAGACATGAATTCAAATCTGGCCCCAGACACTTACTAGATGTGTGACCCTAGGCAAGTCACTCAACCTTTCCTTGACTTAATCCACTGGGAAGGAAATGGCAAACCATGTCAGTATCTTTGTCAAGAAGATCCCATGGGCATCATGCAGGGCTAGACACAACACCTCACCCCTTTGATCATACTCCCTTTCCCACTTCAATTTGTTGACATATTATCTCTCCTCCAAAGACAGCTTCAAATGCCCTCCTTGATTTCTTTAGCAAACATCAGGGCTCCCTTGCAGGGGTACTATTAGCACTTCAATTAGCCTTGATCACATCCTACCTTGGATTCGAGATATTTCTGTATCTCTTCTCTCTTAGTAGTCTGTAAACTCCCTGAGAGCACCGCCCAGGCTTTATTTGACTGTGTATCTCTGGTAGTGCCTGGCACAAACCCTTGAAGTAGACAACCATAGCTAAGCCCCCTCCCCTCAGTGTCCCCGGAGGGAGGAGGCCCAATTAGAATAATGCTCTGAGAGTCCCTCCAATCTTGTGATGCTCACAGTGAGGGAATGGGAAAAAGAGCAGGCTGTGTGGAATATTGGTAACGAATAATGAAGGAAAGGGTGTCAAAAATAGACAATCACAACGGCGGTGCTCACCAAGGCACACTCAGAACAGAAAAAGTAGAGCTTCAACAAAAGAGATGATCAGAGGAGAGTGACGAGCAGCAGTTAGAAGACAATGTCTTTAAACAAGAGAAGCCACGTGCTAGGTCAGTGGCCAATGAATTTAATTAGCAGAATCCTAGATATGGAGCTTGAAGGAGCCTTTGGAAGTCATCCTGTCCAACCTCATTTGGCAGATAAGGAAACTGAGATCCAACAGTTTAAGTAACCTGCTCAAAGTCACTCAGGTAGTTAATGGGCCCCAGGCAGGATTTGAACCCATGTCCCGAAGCTCTCAATCCAGTTCTATTTCCACTGGGCTATGCTGCCAACAGACAGTTATCAAGAATTCATTATGTGTAAAGCACTCTGGTAGGTACTAGGTGCTGGTATTACAATGACAAAGAATGAAAAGGCCCCTACGTGTCAGAGCTTACATTCTACTGGCCTTACTCTATGTAAAGTACAGGGTTCCCAGGCACACCTGGTGGTGTGTTTGCTGTGGACAGTGGGGAGAGCTTTCTTCTGTGACAGAGGCCTGCCTTTCAGCTGGTGGCTGAGCTCCCACCATCCCTGGCAGTGTCATCTCAGAAAGTGGTTCTGTACTGTCCCAATTCATGGGGCTGAAGATCACCGTTGAATCCAAAATAAATTTTAAAAAATAACTAAATGATGCGTCACAGCAAATCCTAGCTCCCCAAGCCAGCCTCACCCTGGCGTCTCTGTTAAGTGGCTCGGTGCTAAGGGCAGGGAATGACTCCCTATGCCATCATTTCTGGTGCCGAGCACTGAAGAATGAGAAGAAAATGGAGATGACTAATAACTAGAGGGCAGAAGAGGCTGTCCTTGGCAAATGAATAATGTGACAGGGAATAAAGTGCCTTATTTTCCTAGGGCACAAGGGTAATTTTGTCCGCAGACACTGCAATCCTTAGACACAACTCTGGAGGGTGAGCTGGCTCTGCCTTCACCACTGTGTCTGGAAGGAAGTGCTGCTGAAGGAAGGCAGAATACAGATGCTACATCCCTATGGCAACCCAGCACAAGGATGATGGCTTCAAGAGCCTGGTGATGAGTGAAGAAATGGGTCAGAGATCAGATAGCAGGGAGGGCGCCCACAGTCAGGACCTCTGACACAGCCACAAGTTACAGAGAATGGGGAGTCTGCTGTCCCCAAGGGGGAGATGCCCAGGGCCTGACCCCAAGTGGTCTTTGGAGGACATGGACTCACTTCTGGTCATAGGAAATGTGGTTCTTTTCAGGTAATGAGCATTTTACCTTTTGGCACCATTTTAAAGCTCATGAACCTCACAGTAAATATGTGCCAAGTTTGTTAAACATCATTTTACAGATTTGGAAATTGAGGCTACTGAAACAGAAATGATAGAAGTGGTTGTTGTGAAAAAATGTTGGGAACTTTGTGGGGAAGTTGCCATTCTTTTCTTTGTGAGAGAGGAGGGAAACTGGGCATGCTCTGAAATGTACCCTATGAGGAGTGCAGCGTTCAAGGAATCCTGAGAAAGGCAATGTAGGATCCCATGGAATGAAACACTACAGGTTAAGCCAGCCTGGGAGGGATGGTGTTCTCAAGAATGGAAATGAAAAGACACAATTTGATGATGAAAAGCAGAAACTGTCTATCGCAGGGCTTCTATGCCTTTTTTGAATCCTGGATCCCTTAGACAGAATCCTACGGGGGGCAGCTAGATGGTTCAGTGGGTAGAAATCTATGTCTAGAAATGGGAGGCCTTGAGTTCAAATCTGGCCTCAGATACTTCCTAGCTGCATGACCCTGGGCAAGTCTCTTACCTCCAGTTGCCTAGCCCTTACCACTTCTCTCCCTTGGAATCAATATTTTAACACTGATTCCAAGACAAGATAAAGGTTTTAAAAAAAAGAATCCTATAGACCTCTCCCCATCTTCTCTGAATAATGTTTTTAAATGTATAGAATAAAATATGCAGGATTATAAAAGGAAGATGATTAAACTGAAACACAGTTAACAATATATATTTTAAAAGTTGATGGGGAAATCTCAAGTGAGGAAGAGAAGTGTCAGGAGTGCTGAAGTTAGAGTTTAGCAAGGAAGGTAAAGCCAACAAAAGGGGGCTTTCCAAAGTATTTGGGGGAAACAGGAGAATCAAGGAGAAGAGACAGCCACTATGCAGGATCCTCAAGTGGGATATTTGATGACAGAGAGGGCCAAGTTTGTTTTTTCTCTCCTTGATCTTCTATTTTCGATTTCAATTTATGAGGACTAATGTTTGGAATGGAAAGGACCAAGCAAAAATTACAGAGACAGTTGACACCCAAGTCAAAATGGGAAAAAAATAAAAGAACCATGCTGTCCTTGTTATTTGAAGTCCTCGGGCCAGGATGAACTACATCCCAGAGGACTAGAAAAACTGGCAGATGAGAAAGCTGAGCCCTCAGCAGTGAACTTTGGAAGAACACAGAGAAAGAGAGAGGTTCTATAGAACTGGAAAAGACAAACAAATGCATCCACTGTCAAAACAGTAATTATAGCTCATAAGCTAGATGAATTCCTGGCAAAATCCTATAATGTGTCATTAAAGCGATGGTTAATGAACATCTAGAAAAGGAAACAGTGATCACAAAGGACCAACAACTTTGTCAAGAATAGCGCATGCTAGGCCAACCTCATTTCCTTTTCTGACAGAGTTCATATGTTAGGGAATGCTATATTATATAGTTGACTTGATTTCAGACACGATTTGATCTTTCTCATGCTGTCCTGTCAGACAGTTAGGTGATTCTGGAACTAGATGGATGGTTGGACCCAAAGAGGAGTCAATCAATGGTTGAGTGCCAACTTGGAAGGAAGTCTAAAGAGGTGTGCCCCAGGGATCTATGCTTGACTCAATGCGGTTTTACCATTTTTATCAAGGATTTGGAAAAAGGCATAGATAGACTGCTTAACAGTCTAGATGCCAGGAAAACCTTAACCTTCTGAGCTGTCCCAAAGTGGAATGGCCTGCTCTGGAAGAGATAACTTCCCAAGAGGTCTTTGGGCAAAAATTGGAGGACTGCTGCTTAGAGGGGATTCGGTTAGAGACGACGCTTATTTGAGTACAGGTCCCTTCCAAATCCAATGTCATGTGATTTGGGGAGGCTAAGATAACTGCTCAACATTAGTCAGCTCATATGTGTCAAAGCTGGGATTCAAACCCAGGTTTAACTCCCATGTTCAGCACTCTTGCCATTATACCA
Source organism: Monodelphis domestica (assembly GCF_027887165.1). NCBI lineage: Eukaryota > Metazoa > Chordata > Mammalia > Didelphimorphia > Didelphidae > Monodelphis > Monodelphis domestica. The sequence goes on along the minus strand of NC_077235.1, from coordinate 26,371,713 downwards.
TACACTCTCTCTCCAGAGGCAATATGGCTGAGAATGCTTTCCACACTCCATTTTTCAACCAGAGGGTAGAACTAGATATGCACTGTCCAAGAAAAAGTCTTTCATTAGGACTAACCTTTCCTTTATGATATTACCTGCACAGGGAACTCCCAGTGTACAAACTTTTCCCCTCGTGCAATCTGTGCTTAAGTACTTGAGACAGAGGTTAAGTGACTTGCCCAGGGTCACACTGCTCAAAGGTATCAGCACTGGCATTCAAGCCCAGGTCTTCCTGGCTTTGAGCATGGCACTCGATCCACTGCATCATATGGCGTCTCAGTATTAATGACAATTAATAACAGATCACATTTCAATGTTACTTAAAGGTTTACAAAGCACTTCCTTACAAAAGCTGTGTCCAGGAGGCAATGCAAGTATTAGCAGCTTCACTTCAAAGCCAAGGAAACCAATTATACATACAAGGCTGTGCCACTTGCCCAGGATCACACATCTATTTATAAGAAGCTATTATTATTCACATTTTACAGGAGAGAAAACTGAGGTCAAAAGAGGTTGGGTAATTTGCTTAAGTCACATGGCTAGTAAGAGGCAGAGCAGGGATATACACGCCACTTCGCCAGTGTCTTTGCCACTATACTAGGCTGTGTTTACTCAAATAAAGTAATCCACAGAAAGCAACAGTTCCTTCAAATCACTGCCAGGTGGCATACTTGACTTAGCAAAGACTTGCTGTTCTAAGGCTCGCAGAGCCTAAATCTCACCTAGCTGTGTCTGACAATCTGAGCCTGCTGGCCCTGCCTCTCTGCCATCAATCCGTGTTGGTCTCATGGCCCACCTTGTCCCAATGGGAGTTGGCAGTGTCGCCCATGGCAAGGCTGGCCCTACAGAACTCAATCTCTGCTCAGCCTCTGTTTATACAATGAACTGTGCCTTGGCAGCAGCAGGATGGGCTTGGTGTAGTGGGGGTGAGAGGAACACAGGATGCCAAAGGCAGTTCCCAGGAAAGCCCAGAAACCCTCATTATCTTTCATTTGAAACAGTTGTTGCCTCAGGTAATATCTATGACTGGGGACAACCAAGACCTCCTCTGGGACAGCTTTAATTGAACTTACTTTGGGACAAACTTACTAATATGAAGCCTTGGGGAGCAAGATGGATGTGGCTGTTGTTTTCGTCTCTTCGTTTCTAGCCATCTCCCAACTAAGAAGGCAGTCAACATGCAATGTAGCAGCTTGGACAGGACCAAATCTGCCACAGGGGGTTAGTGAACAATCCAGAACAGAGGGGGGGAAATCACGTACACTAGCTTAGGAATGGTGGGGCGGAATTACAAACCACAGACCGACCGCTGCTTGGCAGGCACCTGCAGCTGGCCAGAGCAGGGCAAGGGAATGCTCTGGCTACAACTTCCTGCCCTCTCTTAAACCACAGGCATTTGTGGTAACCCATCCTTTAAGGCAAGGCCTTTGACTCTGGTTTCTTTTCATCAGGAAGAGTCTAGCAGCACAGGCTCTGATCCTGGTCCTGGAACTAATTGGCAGGGAGACCTCAGGGAAGTCACCATACCTCCCCAAGCCTCAGATTCCTCCTCTGTAAAACAGAAGAAATCAACTCTCCCTACCCATATCGTTACCTCCAGCGGTGAGAGGGGAGTGACAAAACCATGTATCTATCTATAGACCTAAGGTACCTTCATTATTCCTCCTGGGGAAGCTACGGGAGCTTAATGCCATGCTAGAGCTACTGCCCTTATGGTCCTTTTTCTCCCCCCTGCCTAGATTGATTTCCTAATAGAATGGGAAATGAGTCAAACCTGCTGCTGTTGCTAATTAAAATGATCTTAGAGCTGAAGGAACACAGTGGCCACCCATGGTTGGGGGTGGCAGTGGTGGGGGATCAATTCATTGTGCAGAAAAACAATTTCCTGGAACTCATGAAGCCTCTGAGGCTCCTTTTGTCCCAGCATCAGAGGAAGCTACTTCAGTGGTTTGCCAAGTAGTTTTCTCTTCTGCTTTTGCAAAGGTAGCTGAGAATTGAGGGACCTTTATAGCATGGAGAGGTATGAAAGAGATCCCCTAAAAGATCAGTCCACTGATGTTCCAAATTCTTCACTGGCTATGAAACTGAAATGTGAATGTCCCAGAGCTGTGGTTACCCTACCTTAGTCCACCTCCTGAATAGGGGGTAGATGGGAAATTTTCATACATTGTCTTCCCATTCCTCTTTTGTGAGGAATAAGAAATCAAAAATTCCTTTTACAGTTGCTCCCTGTCCCTCCCTGGCAGCTTATATGTCCCACAGGTACACTGGCCAAGGGCATGTCTGGCTTGGAAACAGAGGAACATGTGAAGAGAACAAAGAGAAACAGAAACAGGCCTGCTTTCCTCTTGTCATCTTTCAGCATGTGTGTGCATGTGCATGTGCGTGTGCATGTAGTGGGAGAGTAGGACAGAGTGGCACTGCTTCTACCATAGGGAGGTGCCAAGGCAGGTCATCGGGAGAAAAGCCAAAGAAGTCATTAAAAAGGGATGGAAAGAGAAGCAGAGCTGGGGCTAGAGGCTGAGGATGAAAAAGCAACAGAGGAGGGCAGAGACATTTGAATGAATGGCTATGATCCAGCCCAACCAAAAGGCCAAACTGGTAGATATTTCATTTTCCCATACCCATTTTAGAATAAAAATAGGGGGAAGTATTTAACTAAACATGATGTAATTGGACATTTTATTTAAATTGTTACCTTCTCATAACGACTGCTTTCAGTGCACTTTTGACAGTAAAGAGAGAAAAGGATGATGAGTCTCTCTCTGTGATGAAGGGGAAAAACCCAAATAAACATGGCAGACCTTATGCCTTTTTCCAGGAACTGCTGTTTACCTTGAACCGAGCTGAGAGAAATGTAAGCGGAATACATAACCACAAATACTTGTAACTGGATTTTCTGGTGTTTTAATTTTTTTTTTGGAGGGGTTGGGTGTATAGGGGGAAGGAACGATGACCACTTTAATATAGAGGACCTTCTTCATTCTCTGGGAATTCCTTATATATAACTGCAGATCACAGGGCACCACAACATCCAAAAGAATCAAAATTATGGGTCATCCAAAGGGCAATGGAAAAGACATGGTGGGTGTGAGAAGGCTGCAGCACATTATCAACAATGACTCATACACTCTGGGGGCAAAAAATCCATCATCCAGAAAATGTATAATCAAAACAGGGGTCAAATCAAGAATAAGTTATGTACAGTCTGAGTATTGCACTGGTGCCCATGGACTATTAAAGGATCCAGAGGAAGGTCCACAGTACATTGGGCATAGCCTTCACAGAGGATTTATGGGAGGGCATGAAGAACAGTATAGGATAAGAAGGCCAAACATCTGCCCCACTAGAGAGCGTGCTCACACTGAGGTCACAGATTCTAACTAATGCAATGCTCATTTTTCACTGACTAGTCATGTAGTCCTCAAGAAATGCTCGATTTCTATGACAATATTTGATTCAAAGCATTAATGACTATGAACCAATGCCTCTGCCTCACCTCGATTAGTATTTACCCTAGGAAAGAAGATTGGCTCTCCAACATGAAGTCATCCTGATGGCCCCCACCTGAGTCCTAAACATTTCCTGTGCTCTCATATTTCTAATAACTTGAGTTTTCTCACTTTATAAATAAAAAGAAATCAGTGGAATGTCCTAAGAGGAGCAAGTCTCAAAAAACCAGAAGTAAATAGCTATATTCTGAAACACTTTCACAAGGGGATTCTGAGCACAGGGTAAAGGTTGAAGAATCATCCAGTGAGCAGTACGAGGTTAATAAAAACAGTAGTCTCAAAGTTTGATACCCATATACCCATAAATGATCAAGTGTGGTCAATTATAAGGTATTATAAAGTTGCAGCCTTTTTATTCTAGTACCCAGAGAATGCCAGTAATTGAACATGGTATCTCCAAAATTGTAGATCACAGAGTTTCAACAAGAACAAAAATAAATACAATTTCTATGTTGTCTTTGGCATGTTGTAGATTCAAAGTGAGAGCTGTTTCTCAGCAGCACTGCACAAGGAATGACATACTGTAAAATGCACTATGGATTCAGCCTGACAAGGAGAAGAATGTAGTACAATGCAAACTTGAATGTTAACATGTACAGTGCTTTAAAGAAAACATTGAAAAATTAAGCAAAATAAATATGATATAAACTCCACCATATATTTATAGAAGGAATTAAGAACTACAATAGCTAAACACTGGGGACCCTTTATTCCATAGCAGTTTTTAAGTACCATAGCATGTACATTAAATTGCATACAACTTCCACTTAATGCCCTTTTCCGTACTGAGAATTGCAGTAAGAACATGCCAGTACAATACTTTAGTCTAATCAGAGTATCAGTGCAAGAATGCCAAAGTGCTTGAGAAATGTCAAGAAAGCAACAGAGAGATCCTCACGGAACAAATGTGCCCAGAGAGCCTACCAAACACAAGGAGAACAGAGGGCTTCCTCTGGCAAAGAACATATTCTCCTTAAACTTTTGGACTCTGTGGAATTTAGCTCAAAATCCCTTTTTGTTTTGGAAAAGTCAGCATGAAAACATTTCACTCAAGGGGAAAGATAGTGCATGTGACATCCTTACAACTTGTTTCTGGGGAGAATTGTTTTCATCGACTTTCGGGCGAATTCCTGAGGTTTAAAAGCAATTAGATGTCACACAATGCATGAAACTTACACTTCCGTTGAACATTTTTTTTTAAGCACACGTTAACTTAGGAGGATGACTTAAGAGAAAGGATTCAAATATTCAGAAAACAATCTAAATCATACCGACATAGGAGGGTAGAAAGAGGCCATTACATTTAAAAGGTCATAGTATGTGACAAATACTTGATTTTAAGATGTTAATACACGTTAGCAGTTAGTACAATGCCTACTAGCATGGCATCTCACAATTAGCTCCTTAATGTCTTCAAATAGTAAATTAGTTTATGTAATTAGACAACTAGAAGGAAAGAACCCCAGTATCCAAAATAAGCCTGATCTGTATGGTTTTTTGCCTATGTGTCTGCCTCTTGGGGTTGACAAGTTTTGTGAATAACCCTAAATAGGGCATTACAGAAATATTTTTAAAAACTGCTTTGCTCTTCAGTAAACTCGGAGGTGACACCTTGCATATATGATGTAAGAAAACGTAACTTTTAGGGGATTGTTTGTTTTCAACTGTATTTTCTTTCAACTATAGGAAAAAGGTAAAATTATATATAATAAAACATATAAGGTAGAATTTCATCTACATTCAGGAAACACTGCTTCTTTAATGATACTTTCTATAGAATATCCACATGGATTAGTAACCCAATGGAATTGAGGGGACCAAAGTCACGTGATGTTGTTTAGCATCAGCACTTGATTTTTTAGTTACATAATGCACTTCAATAAAATATATTAACAACACCAAAACCAGACACAGCACATCCTCAAATGTATGGTGTGGGTTGCTAACATTCCCCTGCAAGGGATGGCAAGTACCACTACACACACACACACACACACACACACACACACACACACACACACACACACGTATACATATACTATATAATTAAATGTGATATTTAATTATATACAATATATAATCACGATTATATATAGTTATTCTGTAAATGCACGAATCAACTGAAATTTAGAATGCATTTTTCAAAGCATTTAATGGTAGTTGGCCCACCTAGGTTTAGTATTGCTTGAAAACTTACTGAAAAAGTAATGTCATGAGAGGATCTCCAAGACCAAAAGAATAGCTTAGTGGACAGAGCACTGGACTCAAAATAATAACAGGACAGTCCACACTTAAAACACTAAAGTTTAAAAAGCACTTCTGGAAACTTGACCTCTCAGGCCTGTTTGTAAAAAGAAGGTCAATCTTGCAGGAAAGCTTTGAAAGGAATTGGAAGGCAGACCTGCTTCAACTTACATTTCTCCTATCACAGAAAAGCTTTTAAATAATCCTTAGGTTCAAGAGCATAAGAAGGGATGAAGCTGAGAAAAACCAAAGCACTTTAGGGAAGATGACTGGGGGACAAACTCCCAGGCAGGGCTGGCCTACCTCTGTGGGGTAACCCATCACACTGAAAAATGGCTCCCCCTTCTCAATCAATATTTTTTTCATTTTCACTAGAGTTAAGTGATCTAATAAGTTTTTATCATTTAAAAAAAAATTCCTCTGTTAGTTACTCAAACATTCATGTGAATTCATTCAAATAAGATCACATTCTTCCCAATACTTGTTGCACTGAGAGAATGGTCATTTTGACTGAGGAGATGGGAGGCAGAAAACTTTGTATCTTGGAACTTTGGAGGGTAGGGAGAAGGTAGGCTGAGGCAGTGGTCTCCCTGGGGAAACATCAGATCATATGAGAACATCAGTAGAGAAGAAGTGCAGACAGAGGAAGTAGATGACAAAGGTAATCTTTGCCCATTTCAAAATGTTTTGCCTAGTACTTAGTCTGTAACCAGAAAGGGAGACTGAGGGGCAGGGAAGGGGAAAGGGGGAGGACTCTTTTCTTTTGCCTTTTTTCCTTTATCATATGGCCCTCTGCCCCCAGAATGTAGAACTCAAGACCAGTACTCTAGTACTACATCATAGGTTAAAGTCGTGTTGATGAAAAATGGATTTGAATCTTCAACTATCTTACAAATGAACTTTGGGAACACAGCCTGTGTTTTTTTAGACTGGGGAATACTTATATATGTGAAAGCTCTTCGGGCTCCCTGGAGGAAAGCTGCTATCAAATCTACATTTTTATTGTGGAAAATGTTCCACACTGTTTTGATACCAACCATAAGAAAGTATATGAATTCAATGCATAAGCATTTCTGGGTCTAAAAAATAGGCTGAAGCTTAATCTTCACAGAAAGACAAAAGTCATTTTCCCCCTCACAAAATTACTACCACCAGCACTAGACTTACATATATCTTAACTTGTAAATATTTTCCTGAGTTTTCTCATGGTAAGATGTGCTTTAGGACTTAAAGATAGTTGTTTTGAGCAAAACTGGTCTTCTCGGTTTGAGAAAGATAAATTAAATGTCTCCTCTACATAACCCCTTTCCCACTCCAATAATGCAAAACTTAACTGTCATTAAATACTGTCAAGAACTCCATTTTTGTTCACTTGAAGGAAAATCTCACAAAAAGTGAATATATCAAAGAGATAACAAAAGAGATCACGAGAGGAACACAATGAATTTTGTAGAATGTGAAGATTAGTTCAACAAAAAACCCATGTCCTGTCCAACCCTTGCCACTCGTATGTCTTCTGTCAATTCGTATTTGTAGAAGGGAAATGACAGACCTACTAGGCATTCCTTCTACAAAATGAGTTCTACATTCACTGACATCACAGGTCAGACCTCAAACTGTTAGACTAGCATGTCTGAATTCACAAGGAAACTTTTGGTAATTCAACCACCAGAAAGTGGCACATCTAACAGGTTATCTATGTGCTCCTTACAAAGGGTCGACTGGAGGGATCACGTTAGATGAAGAATCCCTTTGTCTAATACCGACTGGGTACTTTATAAATAGCACGATTGTATGACATAGTCCTTCTGGATATGAAATAAATTCCATAAAAAGCCCATTTTTTTTCTTTTCGTTTTAAAACAAAACATTGCTGGTGGGAAATTGGCAAGTTTTAGGATTGCTTCCATTTCCTTTCCCAATTTCATTTCTAGAGAAATACGCATAAAAAAAAGGATCTTTAAAAATTCCCCAAATCCAACACCGAAGCTATACTTTCGAACATTTGATCTCAATTTCGATAGGACAATGACCTAACAGGACAAGTAAGATGATGACAAGGTGGGTAATAAGGTGGGAGATATGAACAGATTGTTGTCACATGCAAACACTTCCAATAACGATAAAAAAAATGAGAGAAGAAAAAGCCAAAGTGGGACAGAAAAAGCCACCAGATAAGACACCAGTATAGCTGTTTCTAAATGATGTATTCCATGTGGCATTAGATGCTCTTTAATGTCTTTCAAGTATTTCAAATAGACAATTCAAAATAAGAGATACAAACTTTCACACAACACACCCAAGAAACAGAACTTGGTGCACTGGGCATATATCATTTATATAATGAAAAGAATATGTTTTCCTTTATTAAATATCAAGCCTCCAACTCTCCCAACCTAAATGGCATATTTCTGCACGCAGAAGTAAATTTCCTGCTCTCAGCTGAATAAAATTAACACACACAGCAAACAGTACTCCTAGCACACACAAGTAGTTCACAGATATTCACAAAGCAAAATCTGAATATCTTCCAGTTTACATTCATGAGTTCCTTCTGCCAGTAGTAATAGTAGTTACGGCATCACCTTAAAAATGTTTCATTTCATTTTTTTTTCATTTTTCTTAGAGAGTCCATCACTGAGAAAACAATACCCACTACAGAAGTGGTTCTGAATCATAAATTCAATGACCTCAGACCAGTTTGGCTTTTTGATGAAGTCTGATTTTAAAATGTGCTCAAATTTAGATGCTGACCATTAATGCTTCTATTTCAAATGCTATTCATCTTAATGAATTTAAACTATTATGTAATATTTTCTAAAATTTACTGAAATGCACACTATATCACTTGTGCAAAGTGCACAGGCATATTACACTAAAATGTCAGTTATGTTACCATTCATTTCAGAGGAGATTACCATGGCATACTGCAATCCAAAGCACAAGGCAGTCAGAAAAAACAGCAGTGTGATTCATGTGTTAAAGGGGGCAGGTAATGATTCAAGCTGGCTGATTGAGTTGAAAGAGTGACATGTAACCAAGTCAGTGCCACCACTAGACTCAGATTCTCAAAGGGTGAATCCTATTTAATATGTTACACCATTTGGCAAAAGAGTGGTGGGGAAAAGTCTCTGGTTTTCTCAGAAAGCTCCCAATTAGATTTAAACTTTATAGATGTCTGATGGACTCCCTTCTATCTAGATAAAGTCATTCAGTGACTTGACTTGACTAGATAACATGCAGAGTTAAGTAGCATGTCTTGTCTTAGTCAATCCTTAGAGTGAGGCCTTGGCACCAGGAAGACTGTGAGTTCTCACACTAGCACTAATGCAGTTTGCACCGGCACCAAATTGCCAAGTTTATACTTCAGCAGCTACAGAGAATTAAAAAGTTCACTGATGAGGGAAGATGATAAGTTTCTACACTTGTTTAAAATAGACACCAAATTTTCTAGCAGGGCTTGAGGTTTAAAAAAATACTGATACTGCTTGGCATCATACTTCTTTATGTGCAACCTGGTCAATGGAAATGGTCACCCCAAACCATTCTTTACGAAACCAGAGAAACCAATAATAAAATATCCACAGCTGAAACAAACTTCTGAGAAGTCAGTTTGCTGGATTTCTTTAGGGTCTCAACATACCCTGTATGTTTAACTTAAAACACACAGACACTGCCGTGAAACAACATTGTATGAATTTTGTGGACCTGTGGTGGTTTTTAAAAATTGTTTTCTACAAAAAGGACTTATACAGAATTTTCAAGTAGTGTAGCAGAAAACTATATATATGCCTTTGATCATTGATTAGGCAGAGAGAAGAGAGAGCCATTCCTCAGATTTTCCCTTCCTCCAGTTTGGCAATCTTACAAGTCTGTGGATGTTAGCTTTTTCATGCTCCTCCGTTGAGCTAAACTCGAAGCAGCGACAGGCTCCAAGACTGGCTGAAAGGTCTTGTGATTCAGTGCTGAGTATGTAGCAGCCATTGCTCCCTGAAATAATCATAGAAAAACATTACAATCTGAAAGACTGCTGAGAGAAATAAATAACGTCTATATTGATCTTTTGCATTATTTAAATGGGAACAATAGCCACCTTCCCATAGCCCTGGCCTGCTCTTTTCCACCACTCCCCACCATAACTTGGACACACACAAACATTGGTGGCCTATCCAACACAAGGGCCACAAATTTTTGACCAGTGCCACTACTGTACTTTGGTTACTCACCAGCACAGAGGAACCTCTGTCTTGTCATTACTTTACCTTCAACATCTTAAATTCTCCAAAATTTCCTCTCTGACCACATCATTTCCCTCTCTTCTACTGAACCTGTTCTTCCATTTCCTCCAGGACGTCCAGTTACTCAACACTGCCCTATTATCTTAACCACCCCAGTTTTGGCTTCACTTAGTTTCCTATTTAATGGCAACCCCAAAGTTTTGAAGACATGCTATGCTCCCCAGCACCTCAGAATCCTGTATGACACCTTGATCTACCATTATTCTCCCTTTACCAATCTAAAACTTTTGTCTTTTTCCTCTCATTTTCCCAAGTGTCATTCCCAAGTGCTTGCCAATCTTGCTGGGGGCTTTGCAAATCCATGCTAATAATCATCCTTTCCACAATTCTCCTCAAGAGACTAATCCTGTTCCTCTCACTTTGCAAACAACCTGTTGCTCTGAGGCAACTGGCTTCCCTCAACTTGTTTCCAAATTTTTCTGTGTCTTAATTCAACCTTTCTTCTTCTGGAATGCTCTGAGAAAGGTTTCCTTCCTTGTCAAAGCAACTCCTCTCTTCCCCTAAGCTCTTCTTCACATTCCCCATTATTAACTTGTCAGGCCCTCTTTTCTTTCATCACTCTTGCCAAAGAGGCAATCTCATCCATTCTCATGACTTCAAAGACCATATCTATCTGGATGACTCCCTCAACTTGGCCTTATGAACTGCCCTTTCTCCTGAATTTCCTACTGTTTGCTGAACTTCTTCATCATCCGGATATCTTGTTGGTCCCTCAAGTTCAATTTGTCCAAAATGGAAATCATTCCATTTCACTCAATAAATAATAGCCTACCTACCATAGCTTCCTTCTGACATCTCTTTTTCTGCTAATTTTCCCAGACACAGAGAGTCTTTGGTTCCTTCTTCTCCCTTACCCTAATGGCCAATCACCTGTCAAGTCCTATCAAATCCACCTCCACACATTTCTCAAATTTATTTCTTCCTTTCCATTCCTACTTTTATGTCTCTGGTTCAGGTCTTATCTCTTGTCTGAACCACTGTCAAAAATTCCTTTTGTCCCAAAGGAAATAAATTATATTGAAACATGATTGTTAAAAAAATTTTAATCCATCTCCAAGTTAAGAAGCCAAGACCTATAGCTGACTGGTGAAGAATTTCTCCAAACTTAATTATCCTCATGTTTGGACCATTCGGTGCCAAGCCCATACTTGAACTCTTGAAATAGAATCTGACCTTAGAGAACATGAAAAGAACTATAATGTCCAAAGGAAATGAACTGAATAAACACTTATTAGGTGCCCGCTGTGTGCAGAGAAACAACAGGTGCTGAGAGAGAGAAACCATGGCATGAAGATTTATTGAAAGAAAAAACCGAGGGTCATTTAATCTGGTGAAAAGAAACTTGGGAACACAAGCATTGTTTTTAAACATCTGAAGGACTGTCCTTTTGAAGAGAAATTAGCTATTTTCTTTGTTGCTATAGAGGGAAGAATTAGGTTAAAAAGTTAGTGTTAACAGGAAGGTATATTTAAAACTCAGTATAAACAAAATTTCAATTAAACTCAACTTTCACGTTCATGAACTCTGAAATCCTCTTTTCTGAACAATCTATTCTCATTCCGCCTCTCTCTGCCTTGCAACCACAAATCCTTTTCTTTGTCCCCATTGTGACCTTCAATCCCTTCAGTCCTTAGTTCTTTCCCAGGCCACTACTCTTATACTGGCTACACTCGTCTCTTCCCCGTCTTAGGCCCTGTGTTCCCTTACCTACTGAGGTTCTTCCCTGCCAAGCTTCAGCCTTAGATCATTACTACTAGGCTCTGTATTCATTCGTTCTCCTGCTGCTGGACAAAGCTGGAGTAAATTAGTGTTGAGTCCACTATGGAGGCTCTTCCAAACCTTTTCTTCCCTCCTCAAATCTCCCATGGCTTTCCCTACTCCTACCCTCTCAGCAGAGAACTTCAACTCATATTTTACTGAAAAAATAATGAGCTTCCTCTTTTTCCCTCTTACTCATCTCACGTCCTTCAGATGTCTTCAGCCATTATCTTCTGCACCCATCTCACAAGAAAATGTGGTCCTTCTTGCCAAAGAAAAATCTTTACATGAAAAGCATCACACTTCATGCCATCTCTTGTACTTATCTTCGATATCTCCTTGTCTACTGCTTACAAACCCACCCATGATTCCCTCATCCTCAAAAAACTCTCATTTGATGCAGCTATTCCTGCTAGTTATCATGCCATATCTTTCCTCCAATTCACAGCTAATCCCTTGATATCTTAAACTCAGTAAGTCCAAAAATGAATTTATCTTCCCCTCTAACCTTATTCCTTTCTTATTAATACTGGAGGCACAATCATCCTCTCTAGGCTTGAAACCCTTGTGGAAAGTTAATATTAATGTGTACTCCTTTTCTGCCCCCAAAACAAAATTGATGTTAAAGCTAAAGCATTTGATTTTAGGGGCTGTAGCTCCCTGAGGATGACATAGGTGAAGTTCTCTCTTCTTCTGTCCAGAACGTTTGCCTTTCATAAGGACTGGTGGGGTAGGACCTGTTCTTTGTTTATCTGTAAATAAGAAGTCTCTTGGGTGGTGAAGTAATTAAATGAGCTAGGCAGACCTAGGTAAAAAGTGCACATGAGCTGGGCAGCCATTCTAAATGCCAGTATGGTTACTCCTAGCATCCAGAAGAACTGTCTCTTACTCTGAGGTCAAAATCTTCTAATCAGAGAGTACTGGAAAAGGGACATCACTGTACATTTTCTGTGGTTCCTTAATTACCTTTTATGCTTCCATTGACTCCTGTGTTTGTATGTAGATTTTCTATTTGGCTCTTGTCTTTTTGTAAATTAATGTTTAGAAGTCCTACACTGTTCAAGGTCCATTTTGCTGGATGAGTTGCTGTTGTTTTGCGACTAGATCTTTTGCTCTCTGAAATATCATATTCTAAGCTCTCTGCTCCTTGGGGCTGGTGACTGCTAAGTCTGTGCAGAGAGCAGGTGCAGGAAGAGATAACCCTTATATTTGGTTGCCTATTAACCAGTTTCTGATCCAACTGAGTGGGGAAGAGGGAATCTTCAAATCCACAGGGATCCTATCTGTGTCCTCTCAAGTTCTTTAATTCTTTCTTTCTGGCTACTTGCATGATTTTTTTCTTTGACCTGTGAGCTCTAGATTTTAGTTACAATATTCCTGTGAGTTTTCATTTGGGGGTTTCTTTCAGGAGGTAACCAGTGGATTCTTTTCAATTTCTAATTTGCCCTCTGGTTTTAAGAGTACTGGGCAGTTATAACTTACAATTCCTTGAAATATGATGGCTGTTGCTCTTTTTTAAGTCATGACTTTCAGGTCCATGCGCTCCTTTTTTATACCTTGTCTTTTGGGTATCTCTCCTCTATTTCTAGCTTAGTTGTTTTTTCTCTAAGATACTTCAATATCTTCTTCTTTTCAGTCTTTGGACTTTAAAAAAATTTTCTTGATGTCTCATGGAGTCATTAGTTCCCATTTGGTCCATTCTAATTTTTGGACAGTTATATTTTCTTGGGTAAGCTTTTGTACCTCTTGTTCTAAGGTGTTAATTATTTTTTCATCTTTCTTTCACCACTCATTTTTTTTCCAAGTTTTTTCTACTACTCTCATTTTGTTTTTCAAATCATTTTTCAGATATTCTTTTGTAAACTCTTGATTTAATTCTTCCAGGAATTCTTATTGGCCTTTGTGCCCAACATGCATTTTTATCTGAGGCTTTTCATGCAGATTGCCTTCTTTTGGGTTTATATCTTGATATTTTCTGTTGCCATAATAGTTCTTTATGTTGGGATTCCTTGTTTGTTAGCTCATTGTTTCAGCTGACTTCTTAACTTTGGAATTTACATTAGTTCTAGGAACTATCTGGCCTGGGCTTCTTTTTATTGTCCTTCTGCTGCTTTCACAACTCAGCTTGGGGACCTGCAAGATTTAAGTGTGCCCAATGTGATGTGAAAGGGATAAAGTGACCTTTGTGGCCCTCATCTGAGTTCTGAAAGTTCCTAACTAATGTTTGAGTCTTTCAGTTTCTCTTAGTTAGGAGTTTCTGTAGACGGCTCCTGGATTCAGCCACCATATTAGCCCATCAGGAGGCTCTACAGGTTCAGAGGGAATGATCTGTGGGTACTCCCTTGGTCTAGGACAGTGATGGTGAACCTTTTAGAGACAGAGTACCAGCCTCTGTCCCTATTCCCCCCACTGAGTTCTGGCCATGCCTTCCCCATCTTTGGGCCCTGTTCCATAGGTTTGTCATCACTGGTCTAGAACTTTTTTCTTTATTAAATTACTATGGGCTCCCAACCTAGGCTGGAATCACTGCTCTGCTGCTGGGATCAGAAACACACAGAGCGCCTGGTAGCTTCCACACCTGTTTCTTGTTTAGTACACAGCTAAGGACCATCAGTGATTGAGATCCTTTCCTTCTTAACCCAGTCTGACCACCAACTAGATAATGTGCAACTGAGTTACCAGACAGTACCTGTTACTGCACCCTGTACTATTTTAGGGATCCTGTGAGCTCTCTTTCTGCCCAGGTGCCCAGTATTGGCTCTCTTTGCATTTCTTAGCACTGGTGCATGCCTGTCCGCAGCATTTGCAGACATCGTTCTGTCTCCACAAGCTGTCCTGGGCTGAAAAAAATTATCTTTTTTTCTTGGCTTTCTTGATTCACAATTTAGTTGTGTGTTTTTTATATCTTTGTGAGGGAGGTTTGGTGTTAGAATTAGGCTAAAATTCTTCCTCCTACCATATCATCTTGATTCAGCTTTTTCTACTGTCATAGCCTTTTCAATGGTACCTTACTGAAAGGTACAGCATTTGTACCTTTGATTATTCTTTTTTTTTCTGCCTGGAATGTTCTTTTTGCCATTACTATGTGTCAAAATTTTACCCATTATTCAAACTCAAGTACCCAACTTCATGAAACCTTTCCTTATATTCTCCAATTGGATTTCTATGCACAATTTCTCCACATTGTGAAATCCTTTAACATTTAGAACCTATCATATAGCACTGAACTATAATACAATGCATCAAAGTAATTGAAGAGAAGAATAGGCCATGAGATTTGTTTTTGTGTCAGACTGGTTTAAAAGACTATTTGAATGATAATTAAATCATTAAATCTAATTTGGTTGGGAATTTAAAGCATAATACTTACACAGGAGTCTAAACTAGTAAGTTTGTGTTCTCTGACAAATCAGTACTAATTCCTCATTTGGTAATATCACCCTATGTATTCCTTCCCCATTGATATCTAGACTGAGCAGTATACTTCAAAAGACATCATAAGACACAAAAACAAAGGGTCAAAATGAAGAGTGATATTTGAAAAAACAACAAACTAAAAACAAAGTTCAATTTTTGAACAAGTACAAAAGAAAGTTGTAGGGAAGATTTTCTATCCTTAGGCAGGTCACTCCACTACTTTTATTCCATTAACACTGTAGATTTTCCCCATGACATCCTTTATTCTCATACTGTATACAATAGAAGGAAGTCTACAACTATATTAGAAGGAACAAGCCCTAGCTGTCAGTTGTGTCAATAGTTGTGTCAGTTTTCATTTCCTCTGTTCTGTCCACTGCCACAAATAATCTTCTTAAAAGAAAACAAAAGCAGGATCTCTTAAGGTGTCCAAAAGCTGTTCTTTCATTACAAGGAAAAGAAAAACCAAAGAATGTTAAGAAGTGTCTAAAATGTACTGTTTAAAAATAAGTCTGCAGTTAAAATAATTCCTCAAGGTGCCTTTGTATCTGTTAAAATAGCATTTTAAGAGAATTATCTTACCGTGGTCAAAACAATGACTTGTTTAGATATTAAATCTAGAGACACTAAATATTAACAGTTTAAAAATAATTATTTTACCTTTACTAGATGTGGTGCATCTTGCCTGTTGAGCTGATAATGGGGTAGCTGGTCCCTACAGGCTATCCATGAGTGTTTTAATACTTGTTCAGCAGTGTACCGTTGATGTGGGTCTACATGAAGCATATGGGAGAGCAAATCCTAAATAAAAATGGAAAAAAAATTTAGTTGAACCAAACATGAAATAAGTAAAAGACATCATTTCATATTTTTCTTAAATATAAATGTCTGGAGTTTCATAATTTCTCTTTGGACATCAGCTGAAAGGACTACCACATATATTGAAAAGAGTCAAATGGTAGAAGACAATTTCCTAAAATATATCAGTTTTGGTTATCCTCATTCACTAGGAAAAGTCACATGTGTGAAGTTGCAATGTGGTAAGAGAAGGGGAAGGGGAAGCCCTTTTCAGGAAATGGCTATCAAGCAGCAACCACTTACCCTGAAATATGGGAGGTGGTCACAAAGAAAGCAACTTTAGAACCAGACTAGTAATATGACACCAAAAGTAAATGCCTAAAACATTTGGAGTTAGGAAAGATGGTTTCCAAGCAGCTAACTTAGTTGAAAAATGGGATTTTACTGTTAAGAAAGCAATTCTCTAAATCTAATGTTTACTCTTAACAATCACCCTGCTGTGTAATGCTTGAAATGCTGCATTGCTAAGTTCTTTTATGACAACAATTGTGAATGCCCTTCCATTCTGTATATCATACATATATACATATATATATGTATGTATATATGTATATATATGTATATATATGTATATATATAAACTTTACATTCTTTTATCTTATATGTGCATGTTATATATATATATATATATATGAATATCAAGAGTTGTGAATTTCAATGTGATAGTAAAATGAATATGTATATGTTACACACACACATCTGGACCTGGATTCCATAAGCTTGGGGAACTCCCAGTGTGAGGCCTCCTTCAACTCATCATCAACTTAAATGTGACTGACAGTTTCAGAAAATGACCAAGGGGTACTAAGAGATGAAGGGACTTGCTATGGGTCCTAAGTGAGAATGTGTGAGAGCAGCAAGACTGAATCCAACTCTTCCTAACTCAAGGCCACACCTGTATCAACACTACATAATATGGCCTTTCATAATTAATACAAAGTAAAATGCTGTTTAACTTTTTAAATGTGATAATACTATTTTAAACCCCATATAGTCTTCTAAGAATGAACTTTTCAAGTTGTGGTAAATTGCTTCTCTTCCCCACTAAAGTGTCTTCTGGGAGGCGAGGGGAGGGGGGGAAAGGGGAAAGGATGTCTGGTATTAATTTAGATTTAACAGAAATCTGATAATATCAAATTGTCAAAGAAGGAAGAACAGGGAAATACCCAGGTAAAAGCAGCAATGTGGGAGAAAGAGAAATACAATGCAAACAAATATGGTAGAATGCAACATATAATGGAGCCAAATGCAAATGATCAAAACTGATTTTCACTGAATCCTTATCATTAGAAAAGTCCCCTCTGATCAAGAAATACCTTTAAATCAACCATACAGACAGAAAAAAACAAAACCCCACTCCCCTAGCCTGCTGCTAATTATACTTGACCAGTTGCTTTTTCCTTTATATTTTGGGAGAGGGAGAAAGAGTTAAGAAAGAACACAGAGCAGGTGGGCTTTTGTAAAACTGGGACCATAGTGTTGTACTATGGACTCTCCCCTTTCTGTTGGAAAATATCCTTTAAGGCCAGTTAAATAAGGAAAATATTAAAGTCAAAGAAAGTGAAGGGAGAAAATAAAGCAAATACTAGCCATCTGGTTCTGAAGACAAGGTACTAAAATCATAGAAATCTAAAGAGAGTTTAGGGACTATCTAATCTAATACTTTCATTTGACAAGTGGGAAAACTGAGGCCCAGAGAAGGGGAGACTTAAGCGAGTTGGTGGTAAAAATCAAGACCAGAACTCAAGGCTCAACTCCTAGTCCTGTGTTCTTTTCATTACACCCCATTTTACAGAAATGGGAAATCTACTCTGATTCACATTGGCCTGGGGTCATCCCCATTCTAAAGAACACCAAGGGATTAAGTCCAGTTCTAAGGTTGTTTCTATGGCTTTGACTCTATGTTTCTTGGGTAAGATCCCAGAATAAGAGCAATAAGAGAACATGGCAGTCACTGAAACCATTTTACAGATGAGGAAATTTAGGCCTTCTGCCACTATCTCCTCCTTCACTGTCTTGCATAATGAAGTGGTCTTAATCCTAATCCAAGGCTAACCCTTCTACTTGTTCCATTCCATCTCCTCTCCTCCAAGGGATTGTCCACTGTTGTCATTCCCACCCTTCATTTATTTTCAATCTCTCCCTGGTTACTGGATCTTTCCCTTATAAACATGTCCATGTCTTATCCATCCTGAAAAAATCCTCACTTGATCCTCATTCCTGCTTTCTATTATTCTATTTCTTCTGCCCTTTGCAGCCAAACTCCCTCCCAAAAGGCCATCTATAAACAGGTACTTTTGATCATTCCAGTAAAAAACTGCTCTTTTCCAAAGTTACTAATGATCACAGTTCCCAAATCCAAATGGGTTTGCCCAACACTCATTCTTCTGAACCCCTCTGCAGCCTTTGGCTGTTGATAATCTTCTCCTCTTTGGTCCTCTCTTCTCTCCAAGTTTTTAGGACACTGCTCTTTCCTCATTCTCTTCCTGCCTATTGGACCACCTTCTCTGTATCAACTGGATCTTCTTCCATATCACACACTCTAATAGAAAGTCCCCCTCAGGGTTCTCTCTTGGGCCCCTCTTTTCTTCTTTCTCTACCCTATTCCATTTAGTGATCTCACTTGAGCAGCTCACATGGATTTAATGACAACCTTGATGCTGATGATTCTCAAATCTACCTATCCTATCTCTCTGCTGGCCCACATCTCTAATTCCCTTTCAGACCTTGAATCTGATGTCCAGTAGACATCTTAAATTCAATATGTCCAAAACAGAACTCATTCTTTCCCCCACTATTCCCCCACCAACTACTACCATCTCTATTACTGTAGAAGGCAAAACCAACCTCACAATCCCTCAGGCTCATAACCTGGAAGTCATCCTGGACACTTCATTATCTCTCACCCCGCCCCATATCCAATGTGTTGCCAAGGCCTGTCATTTATCTTTGCAACATCTCTTGGATGTGTCCCGTTCTCTCCCTTGACACTGCCACCATCCTGGTGAAGGCCCTCATACCCTCAGATCTGGATTACTGCAATAGTTACTGGTGAGTCTGCCTGACTCCAATCTCTCCCTACCAACCAACTAAAGTGGTTGTTGATCAAATATGAAATTCTCAGACATTCAAAGCACTTCCTAAGCAGGTCCTCTCCTACCTTTCTGGTCTTCTTATACATTAATCCCCCAACACATACTCTTTGATCCAGTGACACTGACCTCCTGACTGTTTCATGAACAAGACCTCTGTGTCTCAGGTCTGGTCATTCTCTCTGGCTCTCTCTCCTCCACTCTTAGGACTGACTTCCTCAGCCTCCTTTAAGTCTCAACTAAAATTCCTCCTTCCCCAACTCCTCCTAATTCCCTCTATTATTTCATTCTTAACCTATATATAGTTTGTATATTACACATACTGTACATAACTTATTAGTATATATTTATTTGCTTACTGTCTCCCCCATTAGATTGTGAGCTTAAGGGTACTTCTGTGCCTCTTTTTGGGTCCCTAGAGCTTAGCAGAGTGGCTGGCACATAGCAGGCACTTAATAAATGTTTATTGATTGATAAGTGACTTACACAAAGTCATATAGCTACTAAGTCCAAGAGGCAGGATTTGAACCCAAGTCTTCCTTACTCCAAGCACAATACTATCTACTAAATTATGTTATATGAGATAAATCTGGATGATTTCAAGATAGTTGTAACAGAAATAGATCCCTGAGCCTAAGAGTTGGAAACTGAAACATTTATCCGTCAGAATGAAAACAAAAAGTTCCTAATTTAACTGGTTGGGTCAGGAACAAATCAGTGTGTGAGGGTTGGGTAGTCGGATGTGCAGTCATCTTGGTGAATTTTCTTTGTTACCCTAAAAATGATCTTATGGTGCTAACCACTGGTATACATGATATTCTCATTCAAATGTCTGTCCACATTTGACATTATATTCATTAAACTTGATAAACAATGGCAAACATTCACTGTTATCTGTTTAAAGGCATCGATTACTTAGGACTTATTCAGAAAGTATTAGCATCATCCCAAGAGGTTTTTCCTCTATGTTTTTGCACAGGAAAGAGAGTATTTGGTCTTATTGAGTGAAGAAACTAAGAATAGTGAATGCAGGAAGGAAATAATTACTTTTAAGTCAAAATTTGGTTAAGTATCTAGGATTAATGTACTTTCATAAGGGTCCCACAGGAGCCTTGGTAGACAATGAAAAATAATAAAACCTAGTAAATTAATATCTGGAAATAAGGATTGATTTTTCAACAGTAAAGTGGTTTCTCCTGAGGTGTAGAACAAAAAATAACTAATAAATGGTGTCATCCAAGTAACTCTTACATGATTCTATGGTCAATATTTGTTTAACTGGAAAGGTTTGCATAGAATGCTCTTTAGTTTATGATAAATGGCTTCATAGCAGAGATTTAATACAAAGTTTTATAACCTTCTTCTACAGAGTTCAAAGTATTTCATATAGAACCTCATTAATCTTCTAATTTTTCAGCATTTCTTTCAAGTAAGAGGTAAGTTTTCCTTGGCAGAGTGGCAAGATGA
This sequence comes from Monodelphis domestica, assembly GCF_027887165.1. NCBI lineage: Eukaryota > Metazoa > Chordata > Mammalia > Didelphimorphia > Didelphidae > Monodelphis > Monodelphis domestica. Next base: position 26,351,028 of record NC_077235.1, on the reverse strand, counting down.
AGACAGATAACAAATAAAAGTGTCATTAACTTAATATCCACTGAATTTTCATAATAGTTCAGATTAGAGGAAAATGAACTCATTCATGGGTCACAAAACAAAATCTGTCACCTCCATATTAATATTTCCCAGTTTTGCAGAGTGGTCTTGGCAGAGCTGATTAAGAAAAAGAAAGGATATGAGATTGTGCCACTGTAAGAAATAATCATTGGAGAAGCCATTTGGAAGGTGTATTTAGAAGAAAATCATTACTAAGTCAAAGTACTTAAACTTAATTCAACATGATTCTCAGAACTTTGTTATTCTTATATTCAATAAAAGTCACGAAAACTCCTAAGTATTCAGGTATTCAGGCTGCATGTGAGTAATAATCATGTTGGCTATACTGCTTGAAGTCCTGAAGGAGGTATAATCTCATTTGTAAATAGGTATGATCAACTGGGAAATTAATCAATTAGGATCCAAACACTTCTACTGTCTACTTTAATTTTGAATTATTAATCATTATTCCAATTAGTGACTATCAACATAAGGACACTATATCTGAATTTCCACAAAGACATTGTAAGTCCAGATTTTGGTATTTGGGAGCAAAGAGGAAGTACTTTCATAGATTGATCAATATTTTCATAGACTGAACCATTTAAACAAAACATTGTCTTGATTCCAGGTAAAAGCATATGATCATTCTTGATAAACAGAACTCTAACATCAAGATTCTAATGAACAAATTTTCTAGGCTAGCTTCCTGGCTGGGTTTATCCAGGACTATACTCAGAAGAAGAATTTAGTATTCAGTAGAACTTGTTCAATGCCAAGGTTTACAGAAAGTACTAGGAAGACTTCATAGCAGCCTATAAATGTCACCTATAAAAGGCCAAGCAATGTGGATGATGACAGAATAAGGCCTGTAAAAGTTTTTAATATATTCAAATTGTAGAAACAGGACAATCAAAAAGGAGTTAAGTTTAAGGTTTTTACTACTTACATATCAAAGTTGAAAATGTTTGCCAAGTAAAACTTAATTTTTCAAAGATTTAAGGTGTATCTGGAACTAGAAAGAAATGTTGAAATACAAGTTGAAAACCTGACTAATTCTGATATTATTAATTTAGTCATTCAGACAAGGAACTGGGATGACATTTACCTTTCTTCTCAGTGATGAAAAAAGGGCACCAAGTACAAATGGAGATAGAAACCAGACTTCAGGAAAGGATTAAAGTGATTAGGAAAAGTATGTCCCAACACTTTTGAAGTATCGTTTTCATACAGTTGATGGACTTGTTATAAATTATACTCCCATACTGACTGCTGATAGGTAAAACTTGGCCATGTTATATAAACTAAACTACTAAGTATGTTTTTAAAAGACTTCTAAAGCTCCTTGAGAATGGGGATTGTTTCTTTCTTGGTGTCTGTATTCCAAGCGTGGTGCCTGATACCCAGGAGGCACTGCAAATACAAAGAATAAAACAATCTCTACTTGCAAGGACCTTCTCATCTTCTAATGGAGGAGAAAACAAGCACATTGAAAATTCATACAACATAAATATAAAGTGAATATAAATATATATGAAGTTATTAAAGACAAGGAAGTTTGGGATTAATGACACTAGCAAGTTAGGAGAATAAGGAAAAAACTGCAGAAAGTGGAGTCTGAGCTGCATCTTAAAGGAAGACAGGTACTCTATGAGATAAAGAGGAAGTGAATTCCAGGCATGAAGGATGGCCAGTGAGAAGGTACTGAGATGGGAAATCGCATGTCCTTTGTAAGGAAAAGAGAGGTCAATTTGGTTGGATGGGGGAGTGTGGAATGGGACTAATGAAATTAGTCACTGAAATGAGGCTGAAAAGCTAGGTAAGGGGCAGGTGGTGGAAGATTTTGCGTTTATATTTTACCCTGGAAGCAATGATACCTGTCTATAGTAGGCAGATTTTACTGACTTCCACTTCATTTGGGTTAATAACAAACATTCATCCATTCCTTTGATTTCATTCTTTTCCTTTCTGACTTTATGAGGATAAGAATAAAGATGGGAAGTTAGCTGCTTTGGGGCTCGGGGAAAGAACGCATCAGCAATTAATCATGTAGGTCTCAGTGGGGATCTGATCATTTCTCCGTGCACCATCTCTCTCAGACCAATACACTTTCCCTTGGTGGCTACAGTGGTCCAGGTCCAGGGCCTTTCTCAATTTCTTCAGCAAATTCATATAGCTTTTCTATTCCAGCCTCTATTGCCACAATTCCTCTACTCTCCTTGAAACACGTTATCTTGTAAGGAATTCATTTCCATCTGTGCTCTAGTATGTAGTGCTAAAGTGTTCTCCATCTTTCAGACAAGTTCATGAAGAACTCTCTTCTGAGAGGCAGGTGATAAAAGCAGCCTGTCACTACCAGAGCACTGCTAAAAGAAATACTACTCGGTGCTACTATATGTAAAATCATTTAAATCAGTTCAGAGATAAAGTACTGAAGGCAGAAAAGCTGCACGAGACTCTTCAGTCATTTTTTCACCTTTTCATTCATTCCTTAAAAAAAGACTTAAGTGCCTCGTCTTCTTCTTTAAAAAACAAACAAATAAAACAAAACCCTTACTTTCTGAATTAGTATCCATTCTAAGGCAGAAGAGTGGCAAGGGCTAGGCAACTGAGGTTAAGTGACTTGCCCAGGGTCACATAGGAAGTGTCTGAGGTCAAATTTGAACCCAGGTCCTCCCAACTCGAGGCCTGGCTCTTAATCCACTGAGCCACCCAGGTACCCCATAGCTAGTCTTCTTGAAGCAATCATTTTTAAGAGTAAGTAGACATTTTCTTTATTCTGCTTGGAAAGATCCTAATCATCTTAGAGTGGCTGGGAGAGGTGGGCTTACATGGTAAGCTCTTCTTTTAGGAAGGGAGAGGAAAAGTTGTTCAGAGGAAGAAGTTGGAAATATCTTTTATTACAGAGCACTTAGGAATAATCCTCTAAGCTAAAGTCCCCACATACAGCAGTTAAGAAGTTGCAATGTCTTCATCTATCTTTCAAGATCATCATTCACAGCCTTCTTCAATTTCCTGCTATAACATCAGCAATTTTTTATTGTTATCACGTTTCATTTTGTTTTTATCACAAAAGACTAGCAATGAAGCTTCTATTTCTTAAGAAATAAAAAATGCTACAACTCTGGTTACTTCCCACTCAAAACAATAAGTAATGAACATCTAGGGTCTACTGATTAATAGGCCTGTATCAAAACTAATAGAAGGGGGCAGTTAGGTAGTTTAGTGGACAGAGTGTCAGACCTAGAGATGGGAGGATCTGGGTTCAAATATGACCTCAGCTACTTCTGAGTTGTGTGACCCTGGGCAAGTCACTTAACTTTGCCTTGCCTTTCCTGCTCTTCTGTCTTAGAAATAGTACTACGAAGAAAAGGTTTAAAAAACAATAGGAGCTAAGGTGTAGGACACATCAAACAATGCAAAAATCAATCCTACTTCAAAATGAGCTTCCACCCCCCCCCCAGTTGATTTATGTTGCTAATTACACTCGCTTACTTACTTACGCTTAGCTACTGAAATCTGTTTACATTCCTTGAACAGATACCATTTGGTAACAGGGGGACGTTACTCAGAACTATGGCAGGGCAAAGTCAGGCTAGAATTAAAATGGAATTGTTGATAATCCACATATGGGTAATTGTGTTACCTGCATTCAAGACTGAAATACGGGCAGAGAAAAAGGCATCAAATACTCTGTAAACCCCCAATCTGCTAATATGATTTAATAAATTTAATTAGTATTTTACAAACATTTGATTCCACAAACATTTATTAGGTACCAACTAGGTGTGAGACACTCAGCCTTGGTGATATGATACAAAGCCCAAAACAGAGCCAAGGAGCTTATCTTTGACCAGAGGGATTCTCCTCCCCCACTGAGATAGTGTGATAAGGGAGAAAGCACTAACTAACAAGGGGTTAGAGGTAATAGAGATTGGTAAAGGCTGCATGCAGAAAGAGGTGTGCGAGCTAGGTCTTAGGGAAAGTTTGGGATACAAAGAGGTCAGGAACGAGTACTTTCAAGAAATAGAGAACATGTGTGTCCAGAGGTTCAGAAGAGTCAGATGGAATGTCAGGTTTGGGGAAGGGCTTCAGTGTAGGTGGGAGCCAGATTCTGGAGGCCCTCAAGTGCCAGGATGAGGAGTTTATAGCTTATCAGGAGCCCATGAAGATTTCTAAGGAGGAAAATGACACAGTGGCATCTGCCTTAGGAATATTAACTTTGGCACTGGGCAGGAGGTATATATGGAGAGGTGAGAGCCTAAGGTGGTGGTAGTGGTGGTAAGTAGAATGGAGACTGGAATTAAAAAGACCTATTAGGAGGCTAAGAAAATAGTCCAGGTGAGAGATGAGGGCCTCAACTAGGCTGGTCATATAAATGGAGAGAAGGCAAGGGATCATAAGCTTAGAGGTGGAAAAGCCCTTAGAGATAGCTTAGTCCAACCTCCTTCATTTTATGGAGGAATAGCCAGAGGAAGTGACATGAGAAGGAATTGACATGCTCAAGGACATATGGGTAATAAGAGGTAGGGCCAGGATTTGAAGCCAAGTTACCTGACTTTAGAACCATTACCCTTTCTTACTGAATCATGGATTTGGAACTAGAATTGACAAGACTCCATAACTGGACATGGATGGTTAAAGACAAATGAAGCTCTTTTCCAGAATGACCGGGAGGTTGTAAATCTGGGAGGCAAGTTTGGAGGACAGGCAGGCCCAGGGGAGAGGCCAAATGAGCCTCAAATTGGACGTGTTAACTTTGAGATGTTGATGGCTCATCCAGGTAGAGACTCCTGGCAGGCATTTTACTAGTTTAGAAGAGCAATAAAGCCTGAATATAGGCAGATTTGGGAATTATCTAGATAAAAATAATTAAACCCATGGGGATGAGATCACCAAGGAAGATAACTTAAAAAGATAAAGGAAGGTCAAGGATAGGGCCTCAGGGGGGAAATACTTCTGATTATTGAACACAAGAAGGATGACCATCCAGCAAATGAGACTGAAGAGAACACAGACAAAAAGTAAACCAAAAGAGAAAAATGTAAAGGAAGACATTGGAATAGAGAATATTTGGGGGTAGGGGTGGGGGGCAAAGAAAACAAATGTTCAAAGCTGTGGAAAGGTAAAAAAAGGATGGGAAGTAAGGAAAAGCCATTGGATGTGGCAGTCGAGGTATGACTAGATGACTTAGGAGGCATGTGCCAAAACATCATGATTCTTAGTTCTTATTACTGTGTAATATTTTGAAAACTGTAACCAGAATCCTATGGACTATTGGATTAGGTCATTGGTCTTGTTGCTGAGCCTTTGGGACCAGAAACCTGCTTCAAAACCATTCACCACATCCCAATCCCATGAATATGGCCATATTTCATATTCCAACATAGTCATTTTCTTGCCATCTTCCCAGATTCTGTGTGTGTATTCTCTCCTCACTTCCACTGCTTTCTAGCTTTGAAATCATGATCACACCTTCTGCAAAGGGTATGTCAACCATCTCCCCTACGACTCCATTCAACACCCTTTTGGTGACTTCCCAAACCCTGGTCACCTCCCTGGTCACCACTTCTCTATATGTGTTCTCTACCCTATTAGCTCTTTTAATTAATCAAGCAAGCAAGCAACCAACAAGCATTTATTAAATGCCTCCTATCTATCAGGCACTGTGCTAAGCAATGGGAATTCAAAGAGAAGACAGTTTCTGTCCTGAAGGAGCTTACAATCTAATAGGGGAGAGAGGAGCCCAGGACAATAAATAAACCAAATGTATACAAAGTTATACAGAGGACAAACAGGAAAACAATAAGAGAGGGAAGGCACTAGAATTGAGAGAATTTGAGGGCTATCTGCAAAAGCTGAGATTTTAATTGGGATTTAAAGAAGCCAGGGAATGGAGAGGAGGAGGGAGAATGTTCAAGGCTTGAAGGACAGTTAGAGAAAATGCCCAGAGTCAAAGACATGGATTGTTTTATACTTGGGAAAGCCAGGAGACTAGTGTAGCTAGACTGAAGAGGATGTGTAAGAGAATAAGGGTCTAAGAAGACTGAAAAAGGCAGGAAGGGACTGGGTTCCAAAAGCTTTGAATGCCAAAGCATTTTGCACTTCATCCTGGAAGTGAGAGGGAGTCACTAGTAGAGTAGAGTAATGTGTAAGGGAGTGAACAGAGTCAGACCCATGCTTTAGGAAAATCATTTTGGTAGCTGAATGGACAGTGGACACGGATGGGTCACCCATATGCTATTGCAATAGTCCAGGTTTGAGGTGATGAGGGCCCGCACCAGGATGGTATACATAAGAGAGATATTGTAGGCCTTGGCAACAGCCTGGATATGGAGGGGTGAGAGGTAGGGAGGAGTTGAGGATGGCTCCTAAATTGCAAACCTGAGGGACTGAGACGATGGCATTGCCTTTTAGAGTAACAGAGGAGGCAGGCGGTGGGAGGAGGGTTTAGGGGGAAAGATAATGAGTTGTATCGGACATGTTAAATTTACAGGGTCTACTGGACATTTAGTTTGAGATGTCTAAAAGGCCACTGGAGATGTGGAACTGGAGGTCAAAAGAGAAGTTGAGGCAGGTTGGGTAGTTTTGAGAATGTCAGCATAAAGAAGGTAATTAAATCTGAAAGCTGATGAGATCACCAAGTGAAGCTGTGTAGAAAAAGAAGAGGGCCCAGGAAAGAACCCTGAGAGACATCTATGGTTAGAGGGTGTGATCTGGCTGTGAGCTAGTGGAGGAGCCTGAGAGTGGTAATAGGAGAACCAGAAGAGGGCCAAAAACTATTTTTCATTTGTATTTATATTACCAATGCTAAACACAGTCCATGACAAATAAGTAAGTGCTTTAATGATTGCTCATTCATTCATTCATTTATTCAATAGTCCCCAGTAGATATTCAGGCCTTAAGAATGTTATAACAAAACATATTTACACCTTTGCTGCATCTGAAACAGTGTCCCAGTTGCCACCACTTAGAGAGAATTTTCCACTACCTATCCGTAACAGGATTTCTTCAGGAGTATCATTGGGACCATTAGCAAAAGGAGTATAGCTATAAAAAAAAAGAACACACATTTTAGGAACCAAATAAAGGATTACACGTATAATAAATTTAATTTTAAAAGATGGCTATTAGACTTCAGGAAAATATTTACTAAAGAATGAAGATTATCATCCCAATTCTCATTTTTGTTACTACCCACATGTCTTTTTCTATCATAAAGACCAGAATATTGGACCCATTGCCAAAATGTTCCACACACACAGTAGAATCTTACAAAATGTTTGCTGTATTTCAAGTTAATAAGAATATTACGTGCACCTGGGGGGAGGAGGGGCTTATGTGTTTTACATTCACTAATTTAACTTGTAGTGAAGAATTTGTAACTTAAAATCAAACCAGAAGACAATGTTAATGTTGTAATTTTCCCCTAAGAACTTTTTACCAAACTACATATTCCTAACTAGAGTAAATTTTGTAGTTTACATACATTTCTTGAACCTATAAGTCTTAGTAAACAGATTCTCATTCAAGTAAAACATTTTAGTGCTCATCTATAAAGAGAGACACTATTTAAATTTAGGATTTGACTATTTCAAAATTTGAAAAACAAGCTTTCACGGTCCAGGACCTTTTTCTTGACACCATTCAGGGAAACACTGTATACAGAGGTTGTATGCCTTCATATTGGAAACTATAAATTTCCTACTTATGAACTAAAGACACAATACATGCCTCGGGGAATGAAAATTTACATTCAGGTTTGATCTCATTTGATTTTTTAAAAATCTCTTAAACTGGTACTTTCGTCCATTTTTTTGAGAGGGAGAGTGGGCATATAGCCTTAGAGGTCCATCTCTGATCCATCCTGGCTATGTGATCCTGGGCAGGTCACTTCCCCTTTCAGGGTCTCAGGCAGCTCTCTAAGGCAATAAATTGCACAAGAAGAGACTTATCTACATGGGTAGAGTAAGTTTCTTCGATGTAGTTTGCTATAACCAATGAAATCAGGTCTTCTCAAAAACACCCCCCAAATCTACCCAATTCTTTGGAAAAGGAATAACAAATGGGTATACCAACATCTGAGCAGATGGCAATGAATCCACTGTTTGGGTTTGACAAAACTTACTTATGTTTAAAAAAAAGGGGGGGGGGATAACAACATTTCTATAATTAATGTCAAAAGAATTAATTAACTGATGTTCCATCTAAAAGCCTAAAAACTGTGGACAAAAATAAACCTAAACCTAGAATTTTCCCCCAACCATAGAGTACATAATAGACTTGAATCTAATGAGCTAGAAATAGTATTTTAGAGATAGAAAACTTTTATGCTGATCACACATTTGGAGTAGTTCATCTTGGCAAAACAAGTCCGATATGCAGCCTTTTAGTAATGCAAGTACTAAATTTATTGATAAGCACTTTACTGTGGTTTTGATAATGATTTTGAATACAAGTTCATGACAAATTCTCTAACCCTATAATTATAAAACATTTTAAAGCCACACTTTTTATATGAAAGAAGCAATTACGGTATACGTGCGATGTCCTCAGCATTCTATTCCAATTATTCTACATGCACTTTTGCAAACAGTACACATCTCGAGATGCCAGTCACCCATTTTTAAACATTTTAAGCCTTGTGCACCTCTCTATTAGACTCTGAACTCCTCCAGGGCAGGGGCTGTCTTTTGTGTCTCTTTGTATCCTCAGTACTTAGAACTGAGCCTGACACATAGTAGGTGCTTAGGAAATGCTGGCTGACTGACTAAATTAGTCATTAGTTCCCTCCTAAATGTCTGTCAGTACAAAATTGACAGCAAGAAATATTGTTTTCACTTCTAAACAAACCTACTAAAAACACACACACACACACACACATACACACACACACACAAAATCATGGTCAAGGGCCACAAGAAAACTGTGTTATCAACTATATTTGGCCAACATTAAAACCAGCAATCGTTATCACATTTCAAATTTTCAGGCATTTTATTAAAGCCCTTTCAAGGCAAGCACAGGTCTCAGTTTAAACTGATACAAGTTATTTGCTGATCTTATCAAGGATTCCTTCTGTATTATTAAGAGTCACATTTCACTTCTAGCCCTTTGCAATGACTCAGTAGCAACAAACTGGTTGCCTTCTTGCTTAAGCATGCCACTTATTTTCTTATCAAATAATACTTTTACAAAGTTTAAAAAATAGACTATTACATCAAATGAATATTAGATGCCAAAAGGCAATCTAATTTGAATGTATCCTTTTATCCAAAGGATGAAATTGGGGGCTTGATCAAAGGATCATGAAATGACTCCAAAAGACCAAGCCATCAAAGTCAGTAAGTTATCTATTAGGACACAGTACTCATATCAATTTGAGAAAGGAAAGGGTAGAATCTTTAACAAATGAATAGTGTGCTTTTCTTTAGGGCAATTTTCACCCCAAACAATGATAGTAAGTGAGGCCTGAATGTTTCTTACCCAGCCAGCATTGTATAAAACAGGACACCCAAACTCCAAATATCACAAGCAGCATCATAACCCTGCCTCATGAGAACCTACAAAACACAAATAAGAGGTGCAAAGAAACAACATTAGAAATGTTAGTTGTAGATTAAAAATTCAATGCAATAGTTTTTCTACCCCATAATCAAGTTGAATGAGTTCCTGAATAAGAATCTCAAAAATATTAGGGATGTAAAAGAGCCTACAGAGGAAGCTTTAGGAGCTATAGAAAGAGTGCTTGGTCAGGAGTGAGCAAGAAATAAGTGTGTACTTGCTGGTTAAGCTTGGGCAAGCACCTCATCTTCTCTGAGCCTCAGTTTCTTCATGGGGATCTCTAGTCCTTCTAAGTGTAAAACTCTTGAGATCATAATTTTTAAGAAGTTAAGATCTTTTCAATTGTGAGCAAATATTCATTGAATGTTGTTTCAGCGTGGGTGTATGTTTGCATGGGGGTGGTATATGCATGCACGGTACTTTCTTAACTGTTACAGGGGGAGGAGAAGTTGTAAAATCCAAAAATGAGGTATAAAACATGGCCCACCTTAGGGAGCTGACCCAAACTTACTTACAAAAGGTTAAATAACAAAAGGAGCCAAAAAAGAATAGAAGGTAATTCAAGAAATGTCACAAGGCAACATAGGATCAGTATGAAAGCATGAAGGAGTTTGCTCTATTCTATGTTTTGCAACAATTTCTTGAAAAAAGAGCCTATTCAGATCACAAACATACAGTCGATGACTTGTGAATGTCTTAGATAATCTGTCACAATTCTCTTGAGAGTGGGGACAATATTAATTCAATCAAATAATAACTAAATAGCAGATTCAGTTGCAAGTTTCCTATGAAATGAACATGAGTTTAAAAGTGGGTGAGAAAAAACCCAAGGAAATGAAATAGTCATATTCTTTTCACTTAGAAAAATTAGTTCACTGCTAAAGCCTCCAGGCATATGGACAAAATAGAAACATTATTAATGCATTAACACAGAATTGCATAACAGCATAAAGTTTTCATAAAAAGACTAAGAAATCATATTTGGCTTTGACAGTTGGCAGACATGAGTAAGTATATAACTAACAACTAATCCAAGATTAAAGTGGTTTTTTTTTTCAGCCAAAGAATTCAAAAACAAAAAGCAAAACCGAGTAGCTGCAGAGGCTTTCCACTTGTGTAATCAACTCCCACAAATAATACAAATAGAGATCCTAGATCCAGAGAATGAGGCATTGCCTTCCATTCAGTCAGAGCAGCTCTCACCCCCTCGCTTATCTGAAGAGATAAATTAAGAATGATCTGGATTAAGGAGCATGGAGCACATTGCAGTCACATTAGGACTGTTAAAAGGATGGAAGAGGATCTGATCTATAATGGAGGCAATGGGAAAGTTTTTGAGTATTAATAAAAGCTCTTATTTATTAAAGGTTTGTCAAGGGCTTTGACAAACATTGTCTCACTTGATCCTTACAACAAGAACCCTATGAAACAGAGGCCACTGTTTAGTACCATTTTACAGATGAGGAAACTGAGGTTCAAAGAGGTTTAGTGACCTGTAAGGGTAGAAAGCATGTCAGATGGGATATGAACCCAATTCTTCCTCCTTCAAGCAAAGAACTCTATCTCTATGTCAGTGAACCTTTCCAAACAATTTCTTTCTTTGATGTGGCACTTTATGCTCTCTTTACAACATGGTGGCCCATACTCCTGTTTTGTAGCTGAAGGAAGAACTGAGGCAGAGAAAGGTAAAAGAACTTGCTCAAGAGTGAATCTGGGCCTACAGGTTCCCAGCTCCTCATCCAGTGTTCTCAGTCCTGCCATGTTGCTTTTCTTCTCCTCCAACAAGCCTTCCCTTGACCCTTTCCTAAACAGGAGGAGGGGAATCAGCAAGTCGCCAGTGGCCTCTGTCCCTCCCAGCACTTCCTTCATGCTACTTGCATACACAAGTGAGGCCTCCATTCTCTCTTCATTAGGGTCAAGAATTCAAACCCTGCTGTACATTAACAAAGAGGGAGTATGGAATTCAGCTCAACTAATATACAGAGAGCACTTCTTGAACAGTGAAGGGCAAGGGAGGAGCTTAGGAGGCACTGAGTACTGCTCTGTCTGTGCTCGCATTTGCCAGGTACCAGAGAAATGAAGGGTGTTAGAGAAGGGCTCTAGTCGCCTAGGGTGCTGCCCTCTACTCTATTGCTATTCTGACTTCTACACAGCAGGCACAGGACTGCAACTGCTGTATGCTGATCTACTATCAGCTACTACTTGATCGACTATCTACCCTGCCATTCCTTCTCTTGCTTATCTTCCTATGGCATAAGAGTAACTGAAGAGACAGTCTTTGTGTGTGAAAAGTCTCTCTTTGGGAGGTAAAATCTTTTGAGGCAGAACTCTAACTTTTGAATTTATTTCTTTAAACCAAAAACGAGATTGGGAGTCTGGACACTTGGGATCTAGTCATAATGCTGCCATTATAAGACTTGAAGAGCAAGTCATTTGACATTTTAGGTCCTCACTGTTAACATTCCCCCACTGAAAATCATAATCTGTGATTCTAGAAGAATGAAAGACTGAAGATTATTAGTATCAGAAGATAAGTGGTTGGTAAGATAAGAAAACAATTCTTACTCCCTGTTATTTATTCTTTATTGATCACATCTAGTATTTTCAATTAAAAATTAATCACATGGCAAATCTAGAATTATAAAATAATATGTAATTTGAAAGTTACCTCAGGTGCTACAAAGTTGGCAGTATAACATGGAGTTAAGAGAAGTCCATTTTCTCCTCGAAGTTGTTTGGCAAACCCAAAGTCACAGATCCTAATAGAATCAGCATTGGTCGAGTCATCCATATATAAGATATTACTAGGCTTAAGGTCTCGATGAACTACCTTGAAAATAAAATGAAAGAGACTTTAAATGTTAGTTCCAAATAAATAGCTGCAAAACAAAAATTCATTCTAAGTATTTTTTCTTATTTACAAAACCTCTGTGTTTCTTTTGGCAATGCCTCGTTCATTGAGAAGATGCAAAACTGGATTATCCATAAAGCAATTACTTAATCATGATTTACCAAGGTTTGTTTTAACCTCTACGCTTACTATGCTGTTCACATCAATTACTGGCCTCCTCCAGACATTCCTGTTCTTAGAATATAAAATATTATCTGTTGCCATCTTTGTTTGGGCCACTGCTGACCATTCTACTATAGTCATCAATTCACACTTTAAATCACAATTCAGGTGATGACTTGTCAGTTGAAAACATTTGGAAACCACTTCTTTACTGATACGCAATGTTTTAAGAGTAAAAAACTACTTTTGTGTGTAGTTTATGGAAAAAACATCCTAATTTGGCATCTAATATACATTTTAAAAAACACATAAGAGAAGGCATGATTTCTGCTCAGAAGAATCAACTATAGGTTACTCACAAGTGAATTATTCATTGCAACCCAGAAAGTTTTATCTGCTATCAAATCAATAGCCCTGGGTTCAAGAGGGAATAACATCTAACAATGGAAGACATATTTCTGTAGCTATAGTTATTCTGACTATATTCGTAAATCAGGTTTTTATAAAAAAAAAAAATTAATCACATGAACCCAACAATTTTAGAGCTGGAAGGGGCCGTACAAGTCTCCTGGTTCAATATCCTCATGTTACAGAGGAGGAAATAAAGAGGTTCAAGGTTACACAGCCAATTAGTGACAGAGCCAGGACCAGAACTCAGGCCTCCTGATTCCTAATCCAAATGCCTCCCACCATAGAATGCTGCTGCTGTTCAGTATTATTTCCCACATTACTTTCCTACATCCGTATATTTTAATCAATCAAATTTTGTACAATTTAAAGCGTTTCATCTTCTGTCTTCCTTATAAAAATTAAGCCATGATTTCTTCTTAATTTATTTCAGGATGTTCCCTATATAGCTACTCTTTCCTGATTTCAGACTTTTAATAAAATCCTTCACAAACCAAGTTCCTTTAACTGACGGCATAATGGGAGGATGTCCAGGCTCCCAACCTCCCTCTGTCATTACTGCAGACACCAGGAAGAGAGATGTGTAGAGAATGAAATAATACAGCCTGCCAACCAATAAACACTGTGACTGCAGCCTCAATATTACTATATAAGATGGAAATGTGCCACATATGCCCTTACACAATTCTTTTATGTTCTGCTGTTGAATTCAGAAGAGGTTTAGGAGGAAATTTAAATAATAATTAGGTAAGTGTTAGTTAACTGATTAAAAAGGAGTTAAATTAGGGCCCTCAGGCACAAAGCAGAGAATTAATAAGGCATACATGGTTTCACTGATTCCTTAACCTTTCCAATATCATGAGTTCTATGAATATGATGCTCATAAAGTATCTAAGCGACATAAAATGTGATAGAAAGCTGAAGTTACATCATTTTCTTGACAAGTAGGGGAAAACATTCATTTCATTCAGAGCTGCATTTTCTCAACACTGTGCCCCCCTGCCCCTGGACCCTCTCCCTGAAATGCTAAAGAAGCAGTGCAGTGGTATAGGAGAAAACCACTGTATTTGAGGTCAGAAATCTCTGCTTTGCCATTTACCACCTGAATGATCTCAGGCAAGTCACTTAACATTGCTAAGCTTCAGTAACCTCACCCATAAAATAGGGTAGGGGTGGGGGTGGGGCAGGGAATGGGACTTAGGCCTAAATCATCTCTCAAGTCTCTTCCAATTCTAAAATCCTCTGATCCTATTTATACTAAGTCAATCCAACCATGTCACTCCCTTGGCTTAAAAAGCTTTAGTAGCTCTTCTTTATCTATCAAATAAAGTCCAAATTCCTCAGCATGGTATTTAGGGCCTTTCCTAATCTGACCCCACCTGCTTTGCCTAGTCTCATTCCCCTATCACTTCCCTCTATCTTATTTTCTAGCTAAAATGGACTACTTATCATTCTCCCTAATTTTCCACACTGGGTCATTTCTGAGCCGCAAACAGTTAGTCCCCTTCGCCAGAAACATCTTCCCTCTCATCTTCATCTCTGCTCTCTAAAGTGCCATTCTTCAATAGCCAGTTTAAATGCAACCTCTTAAATGAAGCTGGAGTGATCAATCTTTCTCCTCAGAGTGCTTATACATTATTATTTGCACTTCTCTTATAACACTTACTAAAGAGCATGCTGTATAATATTTATAACTGAGCTAGAGCTGTATCCCACTCATTCCTGAATCCAACTCAATTCAGTAAAGATTTATTAAGCTCCTACTATGCACCAAGAACTGTGCTAAACACCTTGGCTACAAAAAGAAGCAAATGACAGTCCTTATCTTTTAGAGAGCTTACAACTGAATGGGGGAAACAACAACTAAATAGTATGAACAAACAAACTATATGCAGGATAAATGGGAAATAATTAAAGGAGAAAAAAAGGCACCAGAATTAAGAGGGATTGGGAAAAGCTTCCTCTAGAAGCAGAGATTTTAGCTGGAACTTGAAACCAGGGAAGCCAGTAGGTGAAGTTGAGAGGGGAAACGCATTCTAGGCATAGAAGACAGCCAGAAAAATGCCCAGAGTTGAGAGACGGAGTGTCTTATTTGTGGAACAGGAATAAGGCCAGGGTTATTGGACTGAAGAATACACAGTGGTAAATAATTTGTAAGAAGACATCTAGATTGTGACTCTGAGTGACTGTGCAAATGGTGTTGTCCTCTACAGAAATAGGGAAGGTAGGAGGAGGTGAGTATTTAGGGAGAATGATATTGAGCTGTTTTGCACATGCTGAGGCTACAACATTTGTTGGACATCCAGTTCAATATGTCTGAAAAGCAGTTGGAGATGCCAGATTAGAGGTCACCAGAGAGATTGGGGGCAGAAGAGGTAGATTTAAGAATCATCGGCATAGAGATTATCATTAAATACATGGGAGCTCATTAATAAGATCACTAAATGAAATAGCATAGTGGGAGAAAAGAAGAAGACCCAGGTGTACCTATGGTTGAAGGGTGGGATTGAATGAGGATCCAGCAAAAGAAATTGAGGAATGGTCCAAAAGGCAGAAGGGAAACACGTATCTCTAAATGTGCCAAAAATAGAAATGGACTAGATGTAGAAGAAAAGTAAACTGGGCAGATATAATTGAGTGGCACAACACTGCAATGGTTGTAACACTGGTTTTTTAGGTAGCCAGGTGGTACAGTGGGCAAAGCCCCAGGCCTGGACTCAGGAAGACTTAAGTTCAAATGAGGTCTCAGATACTATTGGCTATGTAAGAACTTGGGCAAGTCACTGGACCTCTGTTTGCCTGACCTTTCTCATCTGTAAAACAGGTATAATAATAGCCCCTACCCCTCCCAGAGTTGTTGGAAGATGGTATGAGATAAAAACTGTAAAGTGCTAAGCAGAATGCTGCATAGATAGCACTATATAAATGTTGGTTATTATTACCACCACCATTATTATTTAAATTGGATACAGTCACCTGCCCAGGATAGTTTTACTATATTTTAGTCTAAGGGAAGGAGAACTGAGATGATTTGCCAAAGTGACTTTTCTATTCCTTTGAGTTTCTATAAATAAAGGTGACAGAATTAAATTGAATACAATAATTTTATGACTTACTCCTTGACAATGAAGGTAGTCAACTGTTTTAGTTATTATATATAGTACATCACTAGCCTCCCGTTCTGAAAAATATTTTTGTCTGAGAATACGATCGAGTAGTTCTCCTCCCTTCATCAATTCGGTAACAAGGTAAACATATCTACCATCATCGTAGACCTATTTAAAAAAAAAAAGAAAAAAGGTGATTTGAATTTTTATATGTTTACCAATACATTTCTTCCTTTAAATTACATTTTATTTTTTCCGATCACTGACAACATGCCTTCTCACTCTCCTATTGGGAGAGAAAACACTTTTGTTTCAAACACTTTTATTCAAGCAAAACAAATTACAGTACTAGCCATATCCACTAAAAATGCCTCAGTGTGCACTCTGAAGCCATCACCTTCCTGTCAGGAGGTGAGTACTACGTTTCATTATGAGCCCTCTGGAACTGTAGTATTGTATCACATTGATAGAGCATAACTTGGTCCACCATTCTCCAATATCACCTATTTAAAGAAACTTCTTGATCCCAGTTCCTAAACATAATTGTCTAAAAACAAAAGCGATTCCCCCAAAGGCTGGTGAGCCCTGTTTTGGCAAACACTATAATTGCCCAAAAGCCAACACCAATAATATATAGCAGCAGTGTGAGCAGGGCAGAAGTAATGGTCAAGTTCTAGATAAAAGCAGCTTTTATCACAGGAATCCTCAGATTCTTCTAAGAAGCAGCTTGTACATGCTGTTTACAAAAATCGAACATATTTATATATGATCTTACACAAAATAATCCAGGAAGCATTCATCAGATTCACCAGATTGTTTAACATTCATTGGATTTTGAAAAAACTAATACCTACATCCTTTAAAGTGATAATGTTAGGGTGTTGTCCATAGCGCATCAAAATTTCAATTTCTTCTGAAGGATCTCTCTTACTTTTGTCAATTATCTGAGAAATAAGATGGGGAGAAGCTCAGGTAAAGTAAAAAATGTATTTTCTTTATCATAAAAGCATCAAAAAGTATCATGAAAACTTCCAATTATAGGACATAGGCATAGTCTGTAGTCTAGAAATACCTCACGATATTTACATTTGAACAAAGAAATATATTTTTCCTTTTATTTTATCCTCTCTTTAAAAGAAAGTATAATGGTATTGATGCAAAGAGTAAATTAAAAGCTATGTTTTGACACAATTTTCTACTTGAAATTATTTTAAATGTTGACTCAAGCAATTATTGAGCAATAATAAGGATTACTTTTCAATCATAATATGTTGTTTTTGAAAGTACTGCATATTTTTAAAGTAAGAATGGAAAATATGAAATTCACCATTCTGCAAAAGAAAGTCTTGGCAGAACTTACTCCAAAATGAGATGTGAACTCAGATTTCTCTCTTTGATTTTCTTTCCCTCTCAATTGCCCTGCTCCAGAGAGAACCTAACCAAAGCATATCACTCCAACTTTAAATATGAAAAAAAGAAACTTAGAGCCTATACCTTCACTGCAAATTCCATGTTAGTAGCTGTGTGTATACATCGTTTGCAAACAGAATAGGAGCCAACACCAATATCCTCCTTTGGTTCGTACACATCATTAAATTGTGCATTGCTTCCATGTAGTTGCTTTGAAAAAATAAGGGAAAATTCAGTAATGCATTAAATATGTATTTGGCCATCAAGGAAAACTGAAACTTGACTTCCCACAATTTTCTGTGTTTATTTCCTAACTCTACATTTAACAGAAACCTTAAAAATCATGTAAAAAATTGAGTTTGAGAAAAGCATATGTTCACAATATAAACAGCTCAAACAAATGATCAACCAAGTTTAAATTACAGACACTCTGAATTCTTTTATACAAGACCAATCAACAAACTTATAAAGCCCCAACTATGTTTCTAGGCCCAAAAGTAAACAAATCACCACAGTGCATCAGTCATATTGTCTATTTGCTTATTTAAAGAATACTTTTTAATTTTAAAAATAGGATCATTCTTTACATTTTCCCAAATGCAAAGTTGGAAAAATTTTTCTTTTAAATACACTATCATATATAGTGCTGATAATACAGGTTGATCAATGACATGCTTTAACACAAATTCTTTTTTAAAGGAAAAAATTAATTCTATAACTGGAAAAACAATTAGATGTGATTTACCTGTACTATTGGCAAAATATTTGTGAGGGGAGAAATTTTCTGATCTTCTATGGCAGTAGTGGCGACAAAGCTAAATCCTTTGAAAAGCTGATGTGCATTAGCACTGGGTGGAACTCCAGGAGAATCTAGTTTACAAACATATATTTCATTAAAATTAAAAAAATTTTCACAGCATACAATTTTACTCTTTTGGGCTGAAAGCAGATCTTGATTTTAAAAATGCGACTCTACTAAAATAAAGATGTTTTCACTTTTAAAATATAAGATTCATTAGTACAGAAGGCCTTACTTCCTTTTGTCAAAAATCCCTCCACTACGAAAACATTGAAAAGACTGAAGGAATCCTAAAATAAGATTTTTTTAAACTCACATATCATGACTAGTCCTAGCTTTCTGCTCATTTTTTGTTCCTTTTCCCTTTTAAATATCCCCTTTTTAAAAATTCCTCTTGGTCCTAGTTCCTAAAGAGTACTGTCTAAACAAAAGTAATTCACCAGAAGTCTTCTTGAGTCTGATTTTGGCAAACACTACACTGGCCCACACCAATGATGTAGCAACACACTCCAAGCAGGGCAGACATTGGTCAGGTTCTAAATAACTGGGAATTGGCTTTTATCACCACATTTCTCAGATCCTTCCAAGAAGCTTGTGCATTCTGTTTACAAAAATCAAATGTATTCATCTATGATCTAATGCTAAATAATCCATTAAGCATAATTATTTCACAGTCGAACTTTATATTCTTTTAACTTTTACGCAAGGAGTAAAAGACTTGGTTTATTAATTAATTAGACCTAACTTCATCCATATAAATGTGTATTACCTTTGGGTGTTTTTGCAGTAAATTCAGGATCAAAACAAAACGTGTCTTCTGGTTTTCCAGAAGCAGGTTTGAAAGGGGGTTGAATTTCTCTTCTATATAATTTCTAAAAGAAGCAGTAACAGGGCAATGCAAAAACTTACTATATGTACAATTATTATGTTTTCCACGTTAAAGAAAATAATAGTCATAGCTTAATCTTAACAAATCATACAAAATGACAATACATTAAGAAATACAAATGGAACAGGAAATATTTAACATATATAATGTATTAGGAAGTATACATGGAGCAGGAAATATTTACCATATAAATTTCAATAGACTTCAATTATCTGGTAATAAAATAAGTTCATTAAACCTGGTAGATGATGTAGTAAACTCAATGAATAGGCCAAGGAACACAATGAGGATGGCGATGCTAATGGTTGCATTCATAAGAGCTGAGAATATTCAACTTCAAATTTTATTAAAAATCGGTCAAATTCCCTAGTGATGACTACACATACCCATATGGCCATGCAGGAATAAATAGTAAAATTCAAGGATTCTGAAGTGGCATTTCTATAATATGAAATTCTTCCATACTTTGTGATACCTGAAAACTTGAAATACATTTAGAATCTCAAAACTTTTCTGTGATTTTTTTTTATGACCTGGGAAATATAAATGAAAGCAGGCTGTTTTGTTTTCAGGTGAGACACATTAAAGAATTCTCAACTTTAACCTTGATCAACAATACAACTGGATAAAGTTTATTTTTCAGTCAAAGACACACAAAACAGCCTGAAGGCAAGGTAAGAAACATTGTTCTTTACTACTAAAGAATCACTAACCTGCAGAACAAAATCAGAAATCAATAAACATAAAGCAACTTTAATTTTATTTAGAAAAAACATTTTTTTGCAAAATTAGAGAATATATAACTTTTAAAAGAAAAATAAAAATACTTTTTTTTTCTCTATTATGATGACTAGTCAAGGGAAAGAAACAGTGTAAGGAAGAAGGAAGTAGGGAAGGA
Source organism: Monodelphis domestica (assembly GCF_027887165.1). Taxonomy (NCBI): domain Eukaryota; kingdom Metazoa; phylum Chordata; class Mammalia; order Didelphimorphia; family Didelphidae; genus Monodelphis; species Monodelphis domestica. The sequence goes on along the minus strand of NC_077235.1, from coordinate 26,330,900 downwards.
GATAGAGAAATACAGACAGAGAAGAAAACCAAGAGAGAAATTTTCATGGAATACCATCTATATCCTGCAGTTCTTTAAGGTATTGTCTAAAGATTTTTTAACTGTTACATTTTTGCCTCCACATGCATAAGTCGAGGCACTGAATTATGGTACTTGCCCTGCAAGCCAGATGCAATAAAGCCAAGGGGGCAGGTGGTTTCCCATTTCCATCCCCATCCTAGAAAGTTTGCCAAAAACTTCTTCAGAGTATGACAAACGGGCCATTCCAAGCACAAAAATATGCAATATGCCTAAAAACTGCAGTGATAGATATTACATATACATTTCAGTTCTTCCAGGGTCTGTGGTTTCACTGGAAGGAGTACTCCCTCCACTATGCAGACCACAACTCCTCCATGCCTAAGTGACAGTCTCTGAGCTGCTGTGGCCAAAAAAGTCATCACCTGGTGGCCAGCACACTAATAAATAAGCCTCTCCAAACTTAGCTACGACTGTCCTCAGACAACAGACACAAAGCCCATTGCCGAGCCTGTAAATCGAAGCTTTTCAAACTTGGTAGAACCTGCCAGAGCTTGTGCTCCACTGGCAGAGCCTTCAAGAACCCGGGGTCACCTCCACGCCACGATGAGGCATCAGAGTAGCACTTTAGTGGAGGACTACATACACAGAAAGTGAAGAGAAGAGTTGAGAGACAAATAAAAACAATGAAATTAGATTTTCTAAATGAAGATTGCACATGTAGGGGCCTTAACTCCTTTAAAACTTTTCTAAATATAACATTTCATTAAAAACTCAAATTACTTTTCCATCTTCATTCCTCTTTCTATTTGCCTTAATCAGTAACAATTGTTAGAAAGGATTTCAAGAGCATCTTGGAATTTCATTACAGAAATAGGATCAAAATCTTGAAGAAATTTAGAGTAATGGAAATTGACAAACTGGAAGAGATCATTTAATAAAATGTTATTTTACATATAAGAGAACTGGAGTGCAAAGCTTAAACATCTTAGTCAGTAACTAAGTGCGTGCCAAGGCTGAGATTTGAACCCAGGTCCCCAATCCTAAATCTAACTTCAATTCTTTCTACTCCACCACACTAGAAATCACTACAGATAAAAAAAAATTAAAGGATTTTCTCAAAGTCTATTAACCATGAATCTACTGACCTACTAAGCTGAATTAAGCTGAACTGGTAAGTATTTGGGTCAATAGTAATTTTATAATATACCTGTAAGTTAAAATGTGGCACTGAAATTTAAATGCAGAATTTGGATTTATTACTTAGTAAAGTACATATGCAATTATCTTCTTTTCCAATCTACTTTGTTCATATACTATAAAGCTATCTTCTAACAAGAGCTAAAAGAGTTATTTATTAATTCAAACTGCATTGTGCTATACTTACATTCCAGTCAATAGTTGAAAAGAAAAGATGCCTTTTGATTTCTTCCACTCCATCTGAACCAGCTCCTTTAAAAATGGAAAGATTTTTTATTGTTATGGCTTTCTTATTCTTATTACTCCATTTCAAGGATCAATTCTATAAGTAAATCTTAAATCTTTCATTTCTAGGCAGTTGTAGTGTGCAAACTTTTATCTGGCAGTCTATCACCTAGAGTTTCTGCCTATCTATGCTACAATGATAACTGATTTTCAAGCATCATTGCTAAAGATACTGGCATAACTTCTAAATCAGTGGAAGGATTAAATTATGGTCAGTAGAGAGTTAGCATTAAAAAAAAACACATCTTATTTGTTCTAAATGAACAATCATAGCCAGTGTGCAGAATAGAGAAAATTTTTAAATCAATTTAAATTTCATTTCATACATATTATATTAGAATGTAAACTCCTTGCAAGTAGGGATCATTTTTTTCTTTATGTTTTTATCACTAGTGCCTAGCACATAATAGATGCAAAATAAATAGTTGTTGACAGAATATGTATTGGAATGATGACTAGAATATAGAAATGGAAATGTATATACCTTGTTCAAAAGAAACATCTAATAGAAAGGAAGAGAGAGCAGCAGCAAGGGTTAAAAGGTAGGTAATTGGGGGCGGCTGAGTGGCTCAGTAGATTGAGAGCCAGACCTAGAAACAGGAGGTCCTGGGTTCAAATTTGGCCTCAGACACTTTCTAGCTGTGTGACCTTGGGTCTAAGCAAGTCACTTAATCCCTATGCCTTAGAACCAATACACAGTATTGATTCCACAACAGAAGGTAAGGGTTTTTTTTTTAAAAGAAGGTCGTATTTATATGGAAATACATAAACTTAAGGGTATAAATTAGTGGATAGTATTTGAGTGAAAAGGAAGATAAAATAAGTGATGCTTGTTTGCTGTGGGGGTGTATTCTACAGATTGCCTAGTCAGATGGAGGATATAGATAATGTTTTGTTAATATAAATCCTGGTCTAGAGGCAAAGTACAATGTAGGCAACTCTTGGTAAGTTGATTCTGGAACTGCAAATTAGGACAATAGATAGAGGAGCATCAGGCCTGGAGTTGGGAGGATCTGGGCTCAAATCTAGCATCAGACACTTCCTGACTGTGTGACCCTGAGAAAGTCACTTAACCCAATTGCCTAACCCTTGCTGCTATACTTTCTTAGAATGGATACTAAGGAGGGAAGCTAGGTGGCTCAGTGGACTGAGAGCCAGGCCCAGAGTAGGGAGGTCTTGGGTTCAAATTGGCCTCAGGCATTTCTTAGCTATGTGCCTCTGGGCAAGTCACTTAACTCCCATTGCCTAGCTATTGCCACTCTTCTGCCTTAGAACCAACACATGATACTGATTCTAAGATGGAAGGTAAGGGTTTAAAAAAAGAACTGTTACTAAGCCAGAGTTTAAAAAGACAGCTTTTGAGGGTTAAAAAGAAATGAAGAAAGGAAGTGAGAGAGGGAGACAAAGATGGTGGGAGAGAAGGAGATAAGGAGGGAGGGAGAGAAGAAGGAAGGAAGGTGATTCTATTAAAAATAGAACTGAGATATTTTTTTCACTTGTTTTGTTGTGCTGACATTTTTACCATACAAAAGAATTGAAAGTCAATGGCTAACCAAGAAGGAAAAACTAGCTGGAAAAGTAAAAGTGGTTAAGAGAAAATGACATTTTGAAGTTCATAATGAGAAAAAGAAGGGAACTCCTCTCAGGGCATCATGCCCTAGGCTTTAGAAAATCAGTAATGTAAAAATTCAGAGAAAAGCTGACTTCTGTCCAGATGAGCTATGAAAGGTAAACGGCTCAAGAAGAAGAAGCATTTGTTAGCACTTTAAAAGGACATGGTCATCACTAGTTAACCTGAGCTACGCATAAATCGTGTCATACTAGTTCATATTCCATTTCTGAAAGAACTTTCCCAGTTCCAATAGCTAGTAAGTTACATGAGGCAAGATATAAACTCAGGCCTTCCTAACTCCAAGTTCTAACCCCCTATCTACTATGCCACTGAGCTACCATTACTAATGTTGTTGTTCAATCACATCTGACTCTTTGTAATCCCCATGTGGGATTTTCTTGGAAGAAATGCTGGAATGGTTGGTCATTTCCTTTTCCAGCTCATTTTACAGATGAGGAAATTGAGGCAAACAGGGTTAAATGGTTTGTCCAGAGTCCTACAATTACTAGGTGTCTGAGGCTGCATTTGACTCTAGGACCAGCCTTCCATCCACTCAGACACCCAGTTGCCTCTGCTAACATGTTACTCCCTACCATAATCCTGTAATTCACCCACCTTAGCTGAAATTATGATAGTATTGATTTCACTTCTGTTTTTGATTTAAGTCCTTGTTCAGGGTTCACTTACTTCAGTTGAACATCATATCCTTTAATCATTCTTATTTATTGCTATTTTTATCTGATTCTTATCTTTGACAAGACAACAATCTGACTGACACAGACCCTTAACTCGGGGATAATATGACGTCAGTTACAGTATTTTCCTTTCTGCTAAAACAAAATCAATTTCAATCTCTTAAGGTGTTATTTGGTTCTCAACATGTCTGGCACCTACCAATTTTTCTCTTGAAGAATATAATCTATAAGTCTTTGTCCTCTTACAATCTTTCTTCCTGAATTACACGTCCCTATTTATTTTCCTCATTCTCACCATTTTTCCACTTTTGTATGGAAGTCACTACATACTAGATTGCATGTTGATATAATTTGGAGAGCCTTTTGAAGTTATTCATTAAATTTTTTCTTCCATTTCTTCTTCAGCCACCATGTTGGTGCATAGGCTACATTTATTTTTCATGATGACATTTTTGTAGTTTTTTTCCTTATTAGTACTAGAATGTATGATGTCCAAATATCCTACAAAATGTTTCGGGTTTCCTCTGGGCATACAATAAAATTCTGCATAAGACTACATTTATCCCAATTCAATTTAACCTTAAATTCAGCTGAAGTTTTTAGCCTGTTGAGATTACTTAGTATTTAGGCATTTAAAGGATCAGGGCTCCTTTGGGATTTATGTCCTTTGCAAATTTGATAAGGCTGCCATCAATTCCATTATCTTACTCACTGATAAAAATGTTAGTCAGAACAGGGCCAAGCCCAAGGCATTCCATTGGAGACATCTTTCCAATTTGATATCCATCTATTAATGACTACTCTTGGATTCCTGTCATTCAACCAGTTTCAACCTCACCTTCCTATAGTATTGACTACCTTATATCTCTTAATGCTGCACATGAGAATAGAATGGGTTGACAAGCATATGGCTAGCATTATTCTAGACACTGGATATACAAACACAAAGAGGACACCAGAGACTTGGTGACAAGCTTTGATGAAATCTAGATCAATGGTATGTATAGCATTTCTCAGATTAAGAACCTTGTGGAAAAAGTAAATGAAATAAATCTAGCCTTCCCTACTCTTAATGAAGTCATGCTGGTTCTCATGATAACTATTTCCTTTTCTAGATGCTCATTAGTACTTTGATAACAAATTATGGTTTTCTTGGGAACCAAAGTCAAGTTTATGGGACTAAAGTTTTCTGACTCTTTCCTTTTTTGAAAATGGGGACCAACATTTGTCCTCAAGTTCTACAGTCTCTATCCCATTATCTCTGGCAATAATTCAGAAATCAGAGGAGACCTGGACTTAAACACTGTACATGTGAAAAAGAACTGGGAATTTTGTTTGAAGACATATTCAATAGGGTCAACCCAGCTATTAGTAAACTAATGTCAATCTAGCCCTATAGATAAAGGGAAATCACTCTACTCTAGTATGTGTTAGTTGAGACATGTTTACACTACCGTGTCCAGTGCAGAGAGTCCCTCTTAAAGAAGAATTACAATGTTTACAGAGGACAACCAGTAAGGAAATGATGTCATATGAGGAACAGCTCAACAGACTAGAGCCATTAAACATGGAAAAGAGAAAGAGGTACATGACTGCTGTCTTCAAGTGTTTTTTCCTATGGGTAGAAATTACTGGGGGAAGGAAAGATGTCCAGCAAAGCTTTTAACAATAGCATGAGCTAGTAATGAGAGTGTTTAAGAAATGACTGATCAACCATTTGTCAAGGATGTTATGGAGAAGAGTCTTATGTTGGAAAGAAAAACTAACTTCTAGATGATTTATAAGGTCTCTTCTTTAGGATCTTGTGACTTCTTTAAGAAACCAATGACCGATGTATATATATGGCAATCTCTTACTACCCAAGACATTTGTTTAAGTGAGAATACTCATCCTTCAACACTGCATTTTATCAATAGTAAAATCTGAAATTCAAATCATTAACCATTAAATTAAAATAAATCAGAAAACTGAAAAATATCATTCACCTCAAAATATGCAGTATACTTTGCTACAGAAACTATGAAACATAAGAATACCTAATCTATTTGAAGGATTTCGTTTGAATAACATCCTTAGAAGACTTTGTGCTTCAGGGCTAAGAAACTGAGGCATTCCAAGTTTTGCTCTGAAAAATAAAATTTTAGGAAATTTAACTTAACAACAATCTGTACTTTAAAAGTTGCCATACAATAGACTTTTATACTCTGATTACTTTTCACAATGGCAGGTAGAATGTTCCCTTTATAGTACTAGCAAGAAAATAGTTTAATTGAAAAATATTATTTTATTTACATTTTAACTATGATAAATTTCTAAAAGGAAGAAAGAGCTTGGATTGTTGTTGTGGGGGAATAGTATATGAAAAGAAAAATGTAAGAGTTAACACTTACTTCAATATCATATTCATGGTCTCATTTCTGTCTTTACCTTGAAAAGGTAGAGTACCAGTAAGCATTTCAAACTAAAACAAAAAATACCAGAAGTCCATTAAGTATTTTTTAGGATACATACATGACATTTTCTTTCAAATTATGATCATGGGCAAAACTAGGACCAAGATACTATATGCCAGACTTTCTGAAAACCACCTAACAACTAGTGTTTCTAGCTTCTTACAGTATAGCTCAACTGTGGCAAATTAAACCAACCAAATATTATAAGAAGGTCCAAAGAAACCTATAAATCCCCAGAGATATATTATTTTTCTTCTAAAATAAAAATGAGTTACTTGAAAGAATGTAATGATCAAGGGAAAATCATTACTTAAATACAAAATTTAAAGATATTCAAGAAAGACTTAAGAGATCTTGCATCCTCCCCATTCAAATATACCAAATAGGGGGGTATTTTATTCCTGTTTATATATATATTATAACTGAGCAAAATTCAGAATCAACATAATAAAAAATGATGGTAAAAGACATGAAGTAACTATAACACAGTATTAAAGAAATAAGTTTTCTAAAAAGATATTTAGAAAGATTGAAGATAGAAACAAAATGGAGTAGACCCAACATTACACACCACCACAACTCATTAAATTATTTTTTTCCAAGTATTTTAAAATTTCAATTAGTCCTATTTAATTGTCAATGAGTTAATTTAATAATGGCTTTGGCCTTGATCCTATATTCTCTCTCTAGAACTGATGAACACATTTATTCTGTTGCATAGAGGACATTCTTCACTCTAAATCTCAAGCCTGGATACTTCTCTCACTCATGCTTCTGTTTTGTACTACTCAGAACAAAGCTTTTTGGTGACTGCTGTCATATATTCATTCCCAGATTATTACAATAGCCTCCTACGTGGTTTCTCTGCCTCTAGTCTCCTAATCAATTAATCCATTTTACATAATGCTGCAAGATGAACCTTTCAAAAAACAAAGCTTTTGTTGCATATCTCACCTGCTTAAGAATCTTCTACTACCTATCTCGTCAAGGTCAAATTCTTTGGGCTTGGTTTTGAAAGCCCTCTCTCTATAACTTGATCCCACCTTATCAACTCAACCTCATTTCTCACAACCCCCAACACATGCCTTGTACAAGGCAGACTGATCTTCCTCACTGCTCCCCACCCTCCCAAGCTGTGGTCATTCCCACTTCTCTCTTTTCCAAAGCTATTCCTCCTCAGAGTAGTATTATCTACCTTGCCCAATTTTACCCATCCTTCCAAAGGGCCCACTCAAGCCTCAACGCAGCTGCTGCAGAAGTCTCCTCCTTCAACTCTAAGTCACACTAATTTTATCCTTCTCTGAATCTTGTTGCATTTATAGTGAGCACTAAAAAGGTTTGCATTTCATTGTTCTCAGTGATTTGTGTGTGTGTGTGTGTGTGTGTGTTTATATGCATTTTTAAATTTATTTTTCTTTTTTTTTAAACTCTCGCCTTCTGTCTTATTGATTCTAAGACAGAAGAGCTATAAGGGCTAGGCAATGGGGGTCAAGTGACTTGCCCAGGAAGTGTCTGAGGCCAGATTTGAAATTAGAACTTCCCGGTTCTAGGCCTGGCTCTCTGTCCACTGAGCCACCCAGCTGCCCCCAATATGCATTTATTTAGGCATGTGAACTGAATGCATGTCTGTGCTGTGGGCAATAATGTCTTACATGTAATAATACCATACATGACTATCAATACTAGGTGTATAATAGGGGCTTAACATTTATTTCTAAGAGCACAGAAATTATATGGTGTTAAATCAACTAAAATTTAATAGCAAAATATCTCTGAAGTAAAATGTTTTCATGAAAAACAAACTTGACCTCCACAAATTTTATATATTTCTGTCTTTACCTTGAAAAGGTATGTATCCAATTAATCAGGACATATTTGTTATAAGGCTAATGATTAGCACTGTAGGGGATATGAAATCAAAGGAAGATAGTCTCTGTCCTAAAGGAAATTACAGAACAGCCATAGGTTGGGTGTCTGTGTGTGTTAGTTAAAGTCTGTGGCAGCAACTCTAAGTATGACAATATTGAATTGTTAAATACTTTCGTTTTTCACCTAGAATCTGACAGATTCTTTCTAGAAGAGGACCTATTTACAACTTTATCTAGCAAGATAAAGACAAGATTAAGATCCTAAAGGTCTCTAGTAACCCAACACCAACTAATCACAAATTCTCAAAACTCTCCTCCATTCCCACTCCCCATCAGGTAGCAAAGCATTTAAATAGAAAAACCTTAAGAAATACCAGTTTTCATTGTCTAACTATGGTCACAACTCAGAAAAGTAACACCACAAAATAGATGTTGAATAGGCATTTATGGAAGGCTCCTAGAATGTGTAGCTTACCATTAACACGCCAAATGACCACCAATCAGCACTCTGGCTATGGCCTCGCCTGTTTACCACTTCAGGAGCCATGTACTCTACTGTACCACAAAACGAGTAGGCCTTCTTTTCTTGGTCTACAGATTCTTTGCTGAGTCCAAAATCTAAAATAATAGTGTTATAAAAAAAGTCATTTTGAATATCAAAATCGCCCATAGAAGTACAACACTGGGTGGAGTCTTAAAGCTGTATATTTAAGGACAACTAGAATTACTCTTAAAAGCAAGGGAATGTGAAGGCATTACAGAGTTGCTAACATTAACATTATGAAATTCAATCTTATCAATGTCTACAAAAACTATATACTTTTATACAAAGTGTTTTGAAAAGTATATATCTAAACCCTGAAGTGCTCAAAATATGGGTTTCTTAGGTCTCCATTCACAACTATAGCTTTTTTCAAAATGAGAACATCACAAACTATCTATTTGGAAGCCTATCATACTGATCTAAGCTTTGCTACTTTAGGCCAAAATGGAGGCGACCATTTCAAATGTTTCTTTTTGCAAAGGTAGGAGTGGCATTAAGAGGGAGGAAGGGGACAAAAAAGTTTGCTTTAGCATGCCTGACTGTAGAGGATTTGCTGAGTCTTTGCTCTATTTCGTTAAATAATTATAAATTAGATTCTCTGTATCATTTTGTGTATTCATCTTTACAGTGAACTACTTTCATTTTGCTGTTCTAAGAAGTTTTAATTATCATGCCATCTACTTACAAAATGTAAACATCCTTGGCTCAATTCTCTTATTACCTCTACTCAGTCTAAAAATATACTTCCAAAGTCTTGAAAAGAGTATTAGCTATTCTTTTTTCTTTGAGGAGGGGAAGGGAGAGGAGGGTGAGTAAGAAGGAAAAGGGGGTGGAAGTAAAGAGAAGAGAATGCTTTTACTTCCTCTGTTAAACTTCTGAAGGTTTGTCTCCAGAGTCTCATTCTTAGATTCCCATGCTGGGGAAGGTCTTCTGCTCATATTGTTTAACCCTGACAAAACGGATGTTTTTCACACAAACTTTTTTTTAGCAACAAATTTTTTTAAAGGGAAAGAAATACAAAAAAAAGACAATATCAAGAGTAAGCAACTGGGGGAAGCTAGGTGGCTCTATGGATTGAGAGCAGAAAGTCAGGCCCAGAGATGGGAGGTCCTGGGTTCAAATTTGACCTCAGCCATTTCCTAGCTGTGTGATCCTGGGCAAGTCACTTAACCCCCACTGCCTAGCCCTTACCACTTTTCTGCCAGTATTGATTCCAAGGCAGAAGGTAAAGATTTTTTAAGTACAGGAGCAAATGAATTGTTAAGTCTTTAGGTCTTTTCTAAATTGTTCATGGGAGAAGAAAATATTTTCTCTGAAGAAAAGTCCTCAAAATAAACCCAAACTCTTCTCTGAATTATTTTTTTTAAAACTGTAGCTGATTATGGCACCTTCACTAGTTTCTCCTAAGTGGCTTTTCTTTTCATAGACATGCTCAGAAAAGAATTGTATACTTTTTAATGAACACCATAATTGAACACTGGTTAATCTGACAAGAACTGGATTTAAAGATATAAGTATTACTTTATGTGTACATATTTTTACTCTAATTCCTTAAAGGAAACCTGGGGTTGCAGGAGGTAATGGTAAAAAAGTGAGTATTCCGAGCAAAGGAACATATATAGAGACAGGAGAGGGAGAATCGCGTATGAGGAACATGAAGGCCATTTTGTCAGACCTTACAGAGGAGAGTAACAGAGTAGGCTGGAAAGGTAGGAGGGGTCATATCATGAACTCTAAATGCCAAATAGAAGAGTTTCCATTTGATCCTGGAGGCAATGAGGAGCCATTTGAGTTTACTAAATGTGTCGGATGGGGTGGTGGTCAGGTCTCTGCTTTAGTAAAATCACTTTGGTAAGTGGTATGTTGGGTGGCTTGGAAAAGGTAGAAATTTCATTCAGGTAGGAAGATCAATTAATATATCATAAGATTAAAGGCAGAAGTTACTTGGCACAATTTATTTACCCAAATAACCTTATGTAGTATAGAAACTTTAATGAAATCTGTCCCCCGTTGGCCCTAACCCAAAAGGAAAGGCATTAACTTTGCACACTGAGTTGTTATTTTCAACTCCAAATTCTAGCAACATCACTACACAGCTTTCACCTCACATGGTTTCCTTTTTATCCTCCCCCAGCTCAATCCATTTCCTATATGCTCTTCCTAGAGACACACACAAAAAAGAGACCGAGGTTATGAATCAAAAGAACTCCCTAAGGCGACTTTGAACCTCAGAATTCATGGTATTAGCCCACGCTACTATCTCCGAGTAGTATATCACAATACTGATGACTGTGGAAACTTACCTTTAAACTGCAGAGATTTCAAAACTTTCTGTAAAGACCATCAAGACTTAATCTTTTTTAAAAAATAATTTTGATGAGTAAAATAAAATATATGTCCTACTTAAAATATGATTTGGGGTCCAGTAGATTTTAAAACACTGGCATTCTTTCCCAGTTGAGGAATTATGCAAATATGTCTGAATAGGACAGTATCAAATCTGAACATTTCATCCTGCCCCCTAAACTTACCAAATATCTGCTCCAATTAGAACAAATAGAGAGCTAGCTTACCTAACATTTAAATGAGTTAATTAATAGGTAAGATATATATCCAAATCAAGAAATGGGAAAAGGGAAAATAAACCTAGACAAGTCAGTTATTGATATAAGTGAAATATCCAGGTAGAGAAAGATTAATTGTACTGAGAATTTACATACCTGTTAACTTGATATGTCCTGCTTCATCAAGCAAAATGCTGAAAATTAAAATTCACATTTACCAATGTATATATAACAGTAAAACATTTATGCACAAAACATTTATTAAAACTATCACAAACTTAAGAAAAGCCAACCACCAATGGTTAACTTAATAAAGTGGCAATTTATAAAAGTGACAAGCACAATTAGAATCAATGGATTACTTAAGAAATAAGACCTCTAAAACTAAGTAAAATATATAACAGAGAATGCAAAAGGACACTGAATTAGAACTTGAGTTAACAGTGGCTGTTTACAGCTGTTACTTTACTTTTCTGGCTTCAGGTCCCGGTACACAATCCCCAGGCTGTGCAGATGATCCAAAGCAAGGGCAAGTTCGGCGAGGTAGAATTTCACATCTTCCTCTGTAAACATAACCTAATAAAAACTGGAGAGATTTACTTTTTGATCTCTGCCTTGATGGCTAAAAAAACCACATTTTAAAAGTTTGTTCTCCAAAATCAAACAGCTGCAACATTAAGGAATGAATTATCTCAGAGAGAAATTCTCTGGAAAACTGAAGTCTGCTCCTTTACACACTCAACCTTGTCTCCTATGAGCATTTTTTATGAAGATGTTTAAAAACCATCTTTGTGCTTTCTGAACTGAAGCTTCTCTGGATGCCTCAAGTCATTACCATGAAATAAGTACGAGATACCCTCAGGAGTTATTTAGATAAGGGACTTTGCAGAAGAGCTGAGGCTGCTGTGCTATCTTTCTTTTATAACGTTAATAATCTGCAGTGTAAAACCATTGCTTTTACTGGGCTTACAATTTCACTAGAGTTGAGATTTCCCAGTGAAGAAACTCCCACCAACTGTTTTGCAACTTATAGAGCTGTCTATGGTCACTAAAGTGAAGTGACTTGCCCAGGATCACTTCCTTTATGTCAGAGGTGGAACAGGAAGCCAGGGATTTCTGACTTCTAGGCCAACTTCCTATGCACTGTACCACATTACCACTCTGGGAAAACCTAAGTATACCACTGTCCTTGAATATTAATTAAGAGTATATAAGCTACTTATTTCACTTGAGGGGAAGTCTCAAGAATCAGAAAGTTTGTTAAGGACTGATATATGATGAACTTTTGGAGTCCTGTCACTTGCCATACCCTTGCACACCAGGGGGCCCTAGACTCCTTGGCATTGCCATTGGCCCTATAGCAGAAGCTTCTTCTGTGTCTGTTTTCCCCTACTTAGAATGGGAGGTCTTTGAGAACAGAGACTGCCTTAATTGTCTTTATGTGTTACCAAGCTTTAGTACAATGTCTGGCACAGAGTGGGCTTGAAATTAATGCTTACTGATACCATTTCATTCCATGAAGCTTGACAGATAGTGAAATGAATTACTAAATACAAAAACTTAAAGAAAAAAGGGCTGTACATAACTAGACAGCATGACTTGAAGCTTAAAGAAGTTCTTTATTTGTACATGCCTATTACCTTACTTAGAGAATATGTTATCTCTTAGAAGAAACTAGTCACAAAGATGTCAGGGCTCTAGCCCTGCTCCTGCACTCTCCCATCTTTCCCTATACTTGCCACCCTCCCCACCCTTTTCCAACATACTTTCTTGGCTAAGTGAAGATCAAGGCTGTTCACTAATTTTGTTGGAGGCTTTTTCCCCTTTGCTTTTTTTTTTTGCTGGGGTGAGGGGGAAGGGGAGAAGAGGGAAGAGAATGCCAGGGGCTGCTTCATTCAAAAAACAAGACACACCTAGAAATACATAATTAAATAGCCATCTTTACTGCCTTTAAAAATTATGCTTTTTTAAAAAGTATGGCATTACTATTAAAGAATTGACCACAAACAGATTCTGTTCATATTATGAGCTAAGAGTCGTATAATTTAGAAGCCAAACCAAACCAGAGGCTACAGATTCCATTTTCTTCCTGTCAGATAAATGAATGGCTTAGTTACTGATTTTCATGAGAATAGTATTAAAAGTGTTGGCTATTAATTATCTAATATTCCAAGGTGAGCATTATCCAGATTTTACTGACTTGATCACATTAGAGCCTTTAAGAAGCAGAGATTTAGACAGTCTCTACTCTGGAGAATCTACCCCTAGGAGCTTGCGTGTGTTGCTGATCCACCCTAGGCAGCCAGGCTGCAGAAGGCTAGGACCCCTTTCTCAGAATCATGTGTCTAAATGTATAAAACAAAATACAAAGAATTGCAAAGGAAACTTATATGAGATACTCCAAAAGCTTAGTGCAGATTCAGGCTTCAACAGCTTAACACCACACTAAGACTTTGAGGGCATTCTAATAAAATCCACTTTATCAAAATATTTTTAAAAACCAATGCATGGACCCCATGTTAAGAACCTCTGGTTTAGAAGAAAACTGAGATTGAATGTCATAAAGAATGCCTTAACGAACACATTTTATCAAGGTTCTTCAGTTAGGTAAAGAAGTTCCTCCATTTCCTCCTCCCACCACCACTTACTATTTTTTTAAATTGTAATAGCTAAAATTTATCTAACATAATTTGGTTTATAAATATGGGATCCTTGACAGAATCTGCTATACAATCAATTCTACTCAATATACTAATTTTCCACTGAATTTGGCAGTGGCACACTAGGTAACATCTGTGGTAGGAAGATTGGCCACCTAAAGTATGCCCTTAATTGTTGCTCCATATTTGCTCCATATCTTATCACCTCAGAAGTTACAAAATTCATAGAAGTAGCAATAACTCATTCGTATTAACCCACTTAAGAAATATGAAGGGAAGACCTGAGGCTTCTCATAGCCTTTCATAAATGCAAATCCTGAGGGCACTCAAGCAGCTTCTATGTCCATAGTCTTAACCTTATCCCAATCTACTTTGCCCAACCATTTATGCTGCCTGGGAGCCTAGAACTGAAATATATCTCATGTGTAATTATCAAAATGTTCTCCAAGACAGTCAGACACAAGACACCATTAATGGGCATATCCGAGAAGTAAAATAAACTGGGACTTGCAAAATCATTTAGACCAAACTTCCTAAAAAAAAGTTGACAAACCATTCCCCAATTGATAAATGGGCAAGGGACATGAATAGGCAGTTTTCAGATAAAGAAATCGAAATTATCAATAAGCACATGAAAAAGTGTTCTAAATCTCTCATAATTAGAGAAATGCAAATCAGAACAACTTATACCTAGCAGACTGGCCAATATGGCAGCAAAGGAAAGTGATAGCTGTTGGAGGGGATGTGGCAAAATTGGGACCCTAATACACTGCTGGTGGAGTTGTGAATTGGTCCAGCCATACTGGAGGGTAATTTGGAACTATGAGTAAAGGGTGCTAAAAAGACTGCCTGCCTTTTGATCCAGCCATAGTACTGCTGGATTTGTACCCCAAAAAGAACATAAGGAAAAAGACTTGTACAAAAATATTTATAGCCATGTTCTTTGGGGTGGCAAAAAATTGGAAAATGAGGGGGTGTCTATTGATTAGGGAATGGCTGAACAAATTGTGGTATCTGTTGGTGATGGAATACTATTGTGTTGAAAGGAATCATGAACTGGAAGAATTCCACGTGAAGTGAAAAAGGACCTCCAGGAAGTGATGCAGAGTGAAAGGAGCAGAACCAGGAGAACATTGTACACAGAGACTGATACACTGTGGTACAATCGAATGTAATGGACTTCCTTACTAGCAGCAATGCAGTGATCCAGGACAATTCCGAGGGAACTTATGTGAATATTCTAAATCATCTAATTAAATAAAATTAAAAAAAGAAAAACATGACTGATCACATAGTTCTATATGGATATGATTAAGGTTTTGATGTTAAAGGATCACTCTATTGCAAATATGAATGACATAAAAATAGGTTTTGAACAATGATACATGTATAACCCAGTGGAACTGCTTATCAGCTCCAGGAGGGGGGAGAGAAGGGCAGGGGAATCATGAATCATGTAACCATGGAAAAATATTCTAAATAAAAACAAATTTTTTTAAAGAATGTTTTAGCATTGTCACCATTTTCAAATTATAGGACCTATAAACATATAGCTATAAGTAGATGCTTACCTCTTTGGATAATCTTGTAAATACATCTCCTCCCCTGAGAAAATCCAATATTAAATACAGCTTCCCTTCAGTCTGAAAGGCTAATCAAAAATTGGAAACTTAATAAGAAACTCTTACAAGATTAAATGTCTTCCTACTATTTACAAGTTTGTTTATGAGGTAAAGTTCTCAGGAACAGGAGTTCAATGACATAGTCCACTTTAAAGGAATACCATCAGATAACATTTCAAATTTGGAGTTAAGTTTAGTGTTGACAAGACTTGAAATTCAGGTCCTCATGCACAAGACTCCTTGGATAACTGCCCGTATCATGGAAAACTCTCCTGATTTTATAAAGGAATATGCTTTATTGATCAACATCGGCCTCAGACTAAGAGGAAGGGAGATTGGGAACACTACCTGCCCTCATACACACATTTCCATTAGGGAGTCATACAATGAAAGATTAGTGTGGTTCTTAAAGCTGACTTTATATCATTATAGCATTTAGCAAAATTTTTAATGAATGTTAACTTAAATATATAATTTCTCAAAAGAACCTAGAAGAGTATAAAATCATGTTAGAGGTGAGGTGGAGGGGAGAGGGGTTATGTCAGTGTTATATACATTGCTCACATCTATTTCATTCTAAATTATACCTAATAACCTGTCAAGCACCGATTAGGTGTCACTCACTGGGTTAGACTAAACAAGTCATCTTTCACTGGTTTGATACTGTCTTTATGTACTTTTAGCCTGGGAAAATGAAGAAACATTTTTAAGTTAAATGGCAGCTGAAGCAAGTATAAATACTTTTTGGTCTGCTTTGGGATTAAAGGAGAAATCTTGGTGCCTTTACTCTTCTATTTTCCTCTCATCACACACTTCCCCATATTATATTTAGCTGGGTACATGGGAAACAGAATGTCAAATGTAAGCTCCTTGAGGGTAGGGACAGCCATTTTTCAGCTTTGTATTTCTAGCACCAAGCACAGTGTGCTTGACATATAGTGAATACATTTAATAAAATTTATATTTGTTCTCCATTTATTTTGGAATTCCTATCTACTAAACAGTATTTCATATTACGAAAGGCAATGCTATAAACACAATGTTTTCCATTATTCTCAAGAAAAAGGTGACAGACTTATTGTAGTTAGTAAATAGGCTATTCTGATGAGTTAGAATTCTATTTGACTGTCGCTAATTAGAGATGGGAAGCACACTGCAGATCAGAAAATGATGAAAAACAGACAATGCCTACCATAGTGCAATTTGACAATAAATGGATGATTTACTTCTACTAGTATGTCCCTCTCCATCTTTGTACGAACTCTATCTCGAACTGAAAAGGAAAGATAGCAACAGTATTACTTTACATAAGTTTAACAAAAAAGAAATCAAACACTAACAAATTTTGAAAGCAAATAACTGCCTTGACTAAAACATTCAGTAGATATTTGTAAAGAGAAGCACTGTGGCTTTGGATACAGAGAACTGGGCTCAAAAACAGGACAATATGGGTTCAATTTCTGCCTCTGAGACAGGCTGGCAAGTCAATTAACTTGAAGAGCCTTCATAACTCTAGAATTATAAGATGCAGAGAAGGTGCTGACCTACCAATACTTATAAAGGGAATCCCCTCAAAAAGGAGTTCCCTCTACAGGTGAAATCACAGGTCCACTCCCCATCCTTATACATTTTTCACATCTACATATAGCTGAAATCTATACTTAACAATGCATAGTTTAAAGTTAAAAAAAATGAATAGCTAAGTAATTGTTTTCAAGTAAACAAAAAATCAAGTAAACAAAAGATATCTTATATGATTAATGAAATATTTCCAAATGTTTACTATTTGGCAATGCCATGTTTAGCCCTTAAAAAGCCATAAACTGAATTAAGTGTGAGAAATCTCATTTAAAACTCATTTAATCTGCCTCCCAAAAAGGGCTAAAGCAGTACAAATTAACATGTATTAATCAATGTACATATATAAATGCTTAAATGAGTTGGTGAAAGAAAGACCGAGGTGAATAAAATCTATTCCATTGAGAACTGGGCCCTGATGAATATATGTGACTGTGGACCAAAATAAATGTATACAACTGTCGGCAACTGTTTTTCTTTTCAAATTTTTTTAAATTTAAATTTTCATTTTTTAATGTATTCATGACTTCTAAAAAGTTTATTCAAGAGGATGGAGTAAAGACGAAAATATTGAAAGAATAATTTTAGGGAGAAAAGAAATAATTATGTATTAGTATATGCATTAGTCACATTTACTTAGCATTTTAAAAAGAGTTTCAAAGCATTTTGCTTTCACCATCTCATCTGGATCTCACAACAATCTTGACTTATGCAGCACAGATGTCATTACCCCCCATTTTAGAGATGAAGAAACTGAGAGCAACCCAAGATCTCACTTTTTTTTATTTATCCATAAGAGTCCACATTTGAACTCTGGTTCTCTAATTACACATCCAACACACTTATCACACCCCACTGTTCCTCAAATTCCAAACAATTAAATAGTATTTACATTACTTTGCAAGCTTAAAATTCCCAACAGGATAAAAACATACACACTAAAGGAATGCTTCATATAAATATTAACAAATTGCATTTTATAAGACAGTTGTTAAAAGATACAAAGATATCTGTGTTCTATAAGCATTATAAAACAAATTTTAAAACTATCTTTTTCAAGTGATACTTCAATATATGTTCTACCTTTTAAAGAAGCTTTTTTCAATACTTTCATTGCATAAAGCTGCCCAGAATCCGGACCAATTATCTTCCTTACAAGAAAAACCTGAGGTTGGGGGAGAAAAATATTTCATTCAAGTTAATATTACCATAAAAACAAAACCATTTACAGATTCCCAATTCTGAAGATGTTTGCTCCTTTCACAAGTTACATTAAGTTCTTTATCTACTTAATTATTTCAGTTTCTTCATTAATTCCACAAGGACTTATTAAACCTTGCCTGCATGCACTGTACTGTCGTCAGTCATCAAGCATTTATTAAATCCTGACTACGGACCAGGCATAGTATTTTACTGCCAAAGGTATAAAAAAAGGCAAAAGATAGACTAGTCTCTGCTGTCAAGGAACTCATAGCCTAAGGGAGGGGGGAGACAACATGCAAATAACTATGTACAAAGGAGCTATAAGCTGGATAAACTGGAGGCAGTCGAGGGGGGAAGACATTAACATTAAAAGAGGCCAGGAAAACCTTGTTAAAGAAGAGGGAAGTTTACCTTGAAGTTGAAGGAAGCCGGGGGAGCAAGGAGATAGAGATGAAGAAGGAGAACATTGCAGGCATGAGGGATAGCCACTGAAAATGCCTGGAAAATGGTTGGAATGTCTTGTGCAAAGAACAGCAAAGACGCCAGGGTCACTGGATCAGAGAATATCCAGAGGGAAGTAAGATGCAAGAAGATTGGAAAGGCAGGAGGGGGCCAGGCTGTGAAGAGCCTTGAAACAGAGGATCTTATATTGATCCTGGGGATAACAGAGAGTCACTAGCAGCTTATACAATTGGAAAGGATTGAGTATAAAGGAAGAGAGAGAATGAGGAGGATAATAATTCCTGAACACCTACCTCAAAGTGTTGTAATAAGGCTCAAATGCTTGCATTAAGTATGTAAACCTTAAAGCATGCTGTCAGTTATTATTTTATCATTATTAAATGTGAGGTGTTATTATTAACAATGTTCATTCATAGCCTAAAGTAATTATTTGTTAGTCTGTTATTTTTAAGGCTCAGTATTATTCATTCAGGCCTTTGATATGGGCTCATGTGAACATGATGGTTTCCTGGAAAGAAAACTGGCTCTGGAGTTCAAGTGCCTGGCACATGTTATATATACTTGATAAATTGACAATTACTATCTACATGACTTTGAGCAAATCACTTAACCTTCTTGAGCCTCAGTTTCCATAACTATAAAATAAGAGAATTGAACTAGATGTTCTTTAAAGATCCCTTCTAACTCTATGTCTCGGATCCTATGAATATTATTCTTCTGTCCCCCAAGATCAGCTATAGGAGAAAGAAGAAACATGGTTTCAAATTTTCATCCTTAAAAACAAGGCCTATGTTATCAAACAAGCTCTTGCAGTTGTCCATTAGGAACACAGTTGAGCAGCCAAGATGAGAAGAAAAATAGAAAATTGGAGAAAAAATATTTATAGTATGTTTTTCTGATAAAGCCTTCATTTCTCAAATATGTAGAAAACTGGGTCAAATTTATAAGAATATAGGTCATTCTCCAACTGATAAATGATCAAAGAATATGAATAGGCAGTTTTCAGAAGAAGAAATCAAAGCTATCTATTGTTGTTGTTCAGTCGTGTCCAATTCTTTGTGAATTCATGGACTATAGCTCATCAGACCCTCCTATCTTCCAATATTTCTCGAAGTCTAAGTTCATATTCATTATTTCCATGACAGTATCAATCCATCTCAGTCTCTGCCATTCCCTTTTCCTTTACCTTCAGTCTTTTCCAACATCAGGATCTTTTCCAATGAGTCCTGTCTTTTCATTAGGTGGCCAAAGTACTTAAACTTCAGCTTCAGCATTTAACCTTCCATTGAATAGTCTCAATTAATTTCTTTAAGTATTGACTGATTTTATCTCCTTGCTGTTTAGGGGACTCTCAAAAGTCATCTCTAGCACCACAATTTGAAAGTGTTAATTCTAGGGTGCTCAGTTATCTATAATCATCTGAAAAAATGATCTAAATCATCGCTGATTAGAGAAATGCAAATTAAAACAACTCCGAAGTACCACCTCATACCTATCAGATTGGCTAATAGGACAGAAAAGGAAAATGACATATGGTAGAGGGGATGTAGAAAAACTAAGGCACTAATGCTGATGGAGTTGTAAATGGATGCAACCATTCCATACAACAATATGGAACTGAGCTCAAAGGGCTGTATTGATCCAACAATGCCACTGCTAGGTCAGTATCCCAAAGAGATCACAGAAAAGAAAAAAGGACTTATTTATACAAATATATTTCTAGTAGTTCTTTTTGTGGTGACAAAGAATTAGAACTCAAAGGGATGCCCATCAATTGGGGAATGGCTGAACAAGTTGTGGTATATAATCATGATGGAATATTATTATGCTTTAAGAAATGATGAACAAGATCTCAGAAAATCCTGGGAGGCTTATATAAATTGAAGTGAGCAGAACCAGAAGAACATTGTACACAGTAAGAGAAATATAATAAAGATGATCAACTGTGAAAAATGTATCTATTCTGATTAAGACAATGATCCAAGACAATTCCAAATGACTTAGGATAAAAAAATTCTATCCACCTCCAGAGAGAGAACTGATGAAATCTGAATGCCAACTGAACAGACTTTTCTTTTTGCTTTTTCTTTTTTTGTTTGTTTCTGTTTTCTTTCACAACATGGCTAATATGTAAATATGTTTTGCATGAAGGCAAATGTATAATTTTTATCAAATTGATTGTCTTCTCGAGGAGGGAGGTGTGGAGGGAGGGTGGGAGAGAATTTGGAATCCAAAATTTTACAAAATGAATGTTAAAAATTGTTTTTGAATGTAATTGGGAAAAATTAAAATTTCCTCACATGCAAAAAGGAACACAATCTGAATGAAGAACATAGGATCGGATTTAAAGGCAATTAGTAGGGGCAACTAAGTGGCTCAGTGGAGAGCCAGGACTGGAGATGGAAGGTCTTGGGTTCAAATCTGACCTCAAAAACTTCCTACCTGTGTGACTTTATGTAAGTATCTTAATCCCAGTTGTCTAGTTCCTCCCCCCTCTTCTACACCTTGAAACTAATACTTAGTATTGATTCAAAGACAGAAGGTAAGGGTTTTAAAGATAAATAAATACTAACGGTAATTAGTGCTCTGAGTAAATACAGGACATAACAACTGGAAAATAATGAAAACAGAAAGATTAAAGGGCATTTTTTAACAATGGGTGTACATGACTTGGAATGTTGGATTTCAACCCAGACCAAGCCTAAGAGTCCTATCAAGAGCACTAAAATTGTGCTTTGAATGATTCACTGAAGCCACATCTAACACTAAAGGGAAGATTCAAGGTCTATACTATTTACCTCAGTTGCTTTTGACTAAAGCAGCTATAGAAAGGTTTAATACTTTAAGGCTTTGTTATATGGTCTAAAATCCCAGTGGTAGCATTTTAACAATGGAGCATTCGAAGCAAAACCTAAATCAAGACTTGGCAAACCAAAATTTCTTGGAATTGCTCCTACACTGATCTGATTCATAGCTTTGGCCAGATTCCTACTTAGGTTCAGCATATAACAAGTCACACCTACACAATGCCTACACAAATGATGAAATACTGATAACCAAGCATATTCTCATACTGACATATACACATGACATATACAGGAGGCAAAAATGAAACCACCCCCGTAATAGTTCAACTTCCAAGACAGTGACAGAAATGAAGTAGGCATCAGATGAACCTAACAAGGATTCCTAGGTACGATCCTGTTAAAGCTCCTATCTTATGCAGGCTTCTTTGTTATTCCTCTCTTGCACACAGTAGTGCCTCTAAGACAGCTATAAAAACCTATTTTTGCCTGAAAAAATATCCCAAATTTTGAAAGGTAGCAGTTCATAAGTGCAATTCCATATAATGGAATGCTTAATTAAATTTCCTTTCTCAAGAATTATGATTGGATTCTCCATGTATCATGAAAGAAGTACTAGTCTACTATTGAGACAAATACCTTAAAATACTTAAAAATATAAACATAAAATCTTCAGTGATTCCTGAAATCTAAAGTTCCAAGCAAAACTCTTGAAGAAGAAAACTTGTAGAAGCAGTGGCAAAGTTTTTAATATAATCACCTTGTGAGGGAATGGAAGAATAAGAATAATGAAGTTTTTTAGAGCAGCTTAGATTCTAAAAGTCTGTCTATCATGAATACAGTTTAAGAAAGGTCCAACTTCAAGACACATTTAAATAACATTTCTCTAAACAATCATTTACAAACTAAAGTTTTAATATTTTTGAAAGTTCATTTTATACAAATCAAAACAATGCTGAGGTACAACCTCACACCCAGCATATTGGCCAATATAGCAGTAAAGGAAAATAATAAATGCTGGAGAGGATGTGGCAAAATCAGGACACTAATATGCTGCTGGTGGAGTTGTGAGTTAATTCAGCCATTCTGGAGGGCAATTAGGAACTATGCCCAAAGGGCACTAAAAGACTGCCCTTTGATCCAGCCATAGAACTGCTGGGTTTGTACCTCAATAAGATAATAAGGAAAAATACAGGTACAAGAATATTCATAACTGCGCTCTTTGTGGTGGCAAAAAATTGGGAAATGAAGGGGTGTCCCTTGATTGGGGAATGACTGAACAAATCGTGATATCTGATGGTGATGGAATACTATTGTGCTGTAAGGATTGATGATCTGGAGACTTTCCATATGAACTGATGCAGAGTGAAATGAGCAGAACCAGAAGAACAGAAAGCAAAGCATTGTGGAACAGACCAATGTAATGGACTTTGCTACTAGTAGCAATGCAACAAGCCAGGACACCCCTAAAGGATTTCTGGGAAAGAATGCTAATTACATTGAGAGAAAGAACTATGGGAGTAGAAATGCAAAAGCAAAACATATGCCATCACTTATCACATGTCTAGATGGGGATGTGATTTGGGGTTTAGGCTTTAAAAGATCATTCTATAGCAAAAATGAATAATCTGGAAATAGGTATCAAGTGACAACATTTGTACAACCCAGTAGAATTGCTTGTCAGCTCTGAGAAGGGGGAGGAAGAGGGGAGGGAAAGAAAATGAATCATGGAAACATGGAAAAAGATCTTAATAAAAAAATAAATTTTAGAAAAAAGAAAGTTCATTTTAAAATCCTACATTTAAAAGCTTTACATTTACAAAAGCAGTGGATCTATGCCTTTAATTTAGACTAAGAAGAGTCCTTTATACATAACTTCTTTGGAAGGAGACAGAACCAGATATCCTTTTTGGTTAGTAAAAAGGTAAACTGTATTAAATCACTATTCCACATATTGGTCTTAAAATAAAAATTTAAAAGGTTTCAGTGATAGGTCTTGCATCCCAGTGAAGCTTCCAACTTCAGCATTTAAATAAAATGACTTTTGGGGGCAGCTGGGTGGCTCAGTTGATATAGGCCTGGAGACAGGAGGTCCTGGGCTCAGATCTGGCCTCAGATACTACCTTAGCTGTCTGATAATGGGCAAGTTAGTTACTTAATCCCTATTGCCTAGTCCTTACCACTCTTCTGTCTTGGAACTGATACTTTATAGTATCAATTCTAAGAGAGAAAATCTAAGGGTTTAAAAAAATAAATGAAATGACTCCAAAGTTACTAATGAACTGTGACTTGCCAAATCTACCTCTGACATCTTCTGAATTGTAATCTCTTTGATCTCTCTGGAGCCTCTGAAAGTATTGATGGCCTTCTTCTTTCCAGATTTTCCTATCCTTGATCTCTCCTGGTTCTCCTCCTACCTGTCTGGCCTTACCTCTGTCTCCACTGCTGGCTCTTCACCCATGTCATGCCGACTAACTGTGAGAATTCCCCAAGGCTCTGTCCTTCTGTATCTTCTCCCTTTATGCTATTTTACTCTGCTAAATGAGTTTCAAATATTCATTTCTATACAGATAATTCTCAGATCTATTTGTCCAGCCCTAACTTCTCTCCCCATCTCTAGTCTTAAATCTCTAAATGCCTATTGGCCCTATTTAAATGGATGTCCAGTAGACTAGACTAGTACAAAACTGAACTCACTGCCTTTCCTTTCAAACTTTCTCCTCTTTCCAAAACTTCCCTATTACTTTCCAGAGTATCACCATCTTCCCAGTCACCTAGATTCATTGCCTAGATGTCATCCCTCACCCATATACAATCTGTTGAAAAGTTCTACCAATTTTATCTTGGTGATATTCATATATGCCCCTTTCTTTCCTCCCTCACTGTCACCACCCTGGTGCAGCCCCTATAACCTCTTGCCTGGACTACTAATGTAAATAACCCACTGGTTGGTCTCCCTGCCTCAAGTCTTTTTCCCTACTCCAGTCCATCCTACACTCAACTGTCAAAATGATCTTCCTAAAGAGCAGGTCTGACCATATTACACCCTATTTAATAAACTCAAGTGTCTCTACTGTCTCAAGGATCAAATATAAAATCCTTCAATTGCAGATAAAATTCCATCTTCTCCAAGAAACCATAATGCTAGTGCCTCTCCCTCCCCCCCTAGATGATCTCCATTTTATCCTGTATAGATCTTGTTTGGACATATTTGTTTATATGTCATCTCTCCCATTAGATTCTGAGCTCCTTAGAGGCAAGGCTTATTTTTTTTTATTTTATTTTTTTTGTATCACCGGCATTCATCAAAGTAATAAGGCATCACTGGAGTTTATTGAATGGGGGTGGTGACATGGCCAGACTTGCCCTTTAAGAAGATCAATAACAGGCCGAGTAGAGAATGGATTGGCATAGAGAAACACTTGACAGTTTTCCAAACAATTCTTAACAAAGAGAGAATTCTTTCCTATAGAAGTTATGGTTTTGGTTATTCTGAATAGTGAGTTATTGAATTTCATTATTTGAGTGACCTTTGTCCAGTCTACTCCTCTGCTTTTTTTGATCCATCTGATGCATAGGCAATTTTGTTCTAGCTGCTTATATTTATTCTTGAGCTCTCTTCTGAAC
The DNA here is from genome assembly GCF_027887165.1 of Monodelphis domestica. Lineage (NCBI taxonomy): Eukaryota > Metazoa > Chordata > Mammalia > Didelphimorphia > Didelphidae > Monodelphis > Monodelphis domestica. Next base: position 26,305,705 of record NC_077235.1, on the reverse strand, counting down.
AATTTCTCTTTTATTGCCTTTGTAGACCTTTGTCCCCTTTTTTGGCTGTGATTTACTCTTAGAAGTATCAATTCATGGAGGTAAAATCAATATCGTGTGGTAAAAATTTCCATGTGTCTCAAATTGCACAGTCTACTTCTACTCCCTCTACTCTACCTTCCCCGTGATCAGTCTCTTTTCCATTTGTTATGTAACCTCATTACTGAGGTTCATGTCCTTCTACCTTACTGGGTACTGGCTGTCCCAAGAAGCTCTAATTTTCCCTCTCCTGAGGCAAGATACTGTCCAAGGAAGCATAACACTCAGAGCAAGCAGTCTCTCCATGCATTTAACTCCTTCCAGACTAAAGCGAACATAATTCTATAGTATATATAACTCTCACTTCATGAATGTTCTCTCTTTAGTGGGACCCCTTGTCACTTGCTGGGCTGAGGTTTCCCCCATTGTTCACTCAATTTTGATTCCTACCTTCTGCCACCTCTTCCATTCTTCTGCAGTCTCTGGTTAAAGGACTACAGAAACTATCTTTCCTTCATTATTCACCCAGGGACTTCTGCCCTTTACCTCGTCTTTCTCTACTTATGTACCTTCCCATTCAGTACTGTCCCAGAAAATACACTGAGATTCTCCAATAGAGAGGGGGGATTCAGTTAATAGTGCATCTTTTCTGTTCTTCTACCTTCACTTCCATTTCTCTAAATTCTGCTTTCTTCTTTTTACTCTTGTGTACTTTTTTTTAACCCTATAGATTAGTCATTCTCTTTCTCTTAAAAGAGAACAACTTTAGAAATGAGATGATTGATTTCTTAATTTATTTCACTGGTAAATACATTTATTTACCTTTCTTGTGTTTCTAAGTTTCGAAGTGTTTACAAGTCAGCTCAAATCTGGTTATTTTTCAGTATACTTAAATATGTCTCCTTTTTAAACATTTATCTCTTAAAATTGCTGATAAGACCTAGGTTTGCAAAGTATAATTTGGGGTAGCATTTTGAGCTTTTTCTTCTTGGAACATATTATTTTATTCCATTCGGCAGTATCCAGTGGGTAAAGAATAATTTTGTATTATTCAGGTTTTCTTTCCTTTATATTTAGAGATCATTCTGGGCACTTGCAGAATTGGTTGCTTGTCACTGGAATTATTCAATTTAATCACTATGTGTCTTGTAGTTTAAAGTATAATTGTTTTTTTTTCCTGGATGTAACCCATGGATTCTTTTGATTGGTGCTTTGTTTCCTATATTGAGAATTTGGGGGCAGTTTTCTTGCATTACTTCCTGCATTATGGTGTCATGTTCTTCTGGGACACATCTGATTCTTAGTTGTTTTGTTTTTTTTTGGGGGGGGGGGGGTCTGTGAATCCTGCATTTTGAGTCAGTAGCTTTTGCTTACATAGAGATCATTTGTTCAGTATTACTGCTTTTTGATTCTCTTCTTCCAGATAATCCTGAAATCAGTCAATGATTCTTATAATGTGTCCAGGCACTCTGATAAAAACTGGGGAGCTCACATTCTAATGAAAGAGAAAATTCGAAAACAACCACGCATAAACAAGGTACATACAAGATAAACTAAAGCTAATCAATGGAGGCAAGGCACTAACATTAAGAGAGACTAGGAAAGGCTTGGTATAGAAGGTTGGATTTTATCTGGGACTTGAAGCCGAGGAAGCCAGGAGATAGAGATGAGTAAGGAGAGTATTATATACAAAGAGCCAGTGAAAATGTCCACCATCAGGAGATGGAGTATTATATGTGAGGACCAGCAAGGAGGACAGTGTCACTGCATTGCAGGATATGCGCAAGGGAGCAGGTTGTAAGAATGCAAAGGAAGATGGGGCCCAGGTTATGAAGGACTTTGAATGCTGAAAAGAAGCTTCTGTATTTGATCCTAGTGGTGATAGGAAGTCCCTGGTATTTACTGAATGATCTGTCCATCAAGAAGATCAATTTGAAAGCTGAGTGTGAAAAGGACTATTAAAGGGATAAATCTGGGCCAGAGAGACCCACAAGCAGGTTACTGTACCAGTATAAGCATGAAGTGATCGAGGACCCACACCAAAGAAGTGGCAAGTGTCAGAGGAGATAAGGGGATGTGTGCACAAGAGATGTTACAAAGGTAGAATCAATAAGACTTGGAATTAAATTGGAAAGGAGAATGAAGAGTTCATAATGACATTTAGATTGCAAGTTTGCATAAACTGGGAAGATAGTAATACCTCCAACAGGGTATTACTTCCCAATAGGGAAGTTTGGAAGGTGAGTTTGAACGGAAAGATAACAAGTTTAGTTTTGTACATATTGAATTTAAAATGTCTACAGGAAACTCAGTTTGAGATATTCCATAGGCATTTGGAGATGCTAGTATATTTGTAATCCAAATCTATTGTTCTCTCTTTTGCTTCTTTAGAGAAACTTGCCACCACAAATTTTTTTCTTATTCTGCTATTTATTTCCGCTATGAAGGCTTTATTTAACCTCTGATATTTGTTCCCTTCTAATGACTCATAGCTTTCATTTCTCTTGTGAACAATTCTTGAATATAATTTTTATTAATTAAAGTATAATCAGTTTTATTTGGGGATTACATTATTTGGTAAGTAACATGGCCAGTGTATATAGATTTTTAAAATTTTTAATTTTAAAAATAAATATTAACATCTTTTGTTTTCTAAATCATTCAAATATTTCTCAATACCATTCTTTTTCTTTCCAAAGAGTTATCCCACATGAGAAAAAAAATTAATTTTTTAAAAAGGAAGAAGAAAAATCAGCAAAATTGGACAATACACTGAAAAAGTCTGAAAATATATGAACTGTTTCAAACCCATGGACCTCCTGCCTCTTTTAAGGAATGAGGTGGGAGTGTCTTCTCATGTCTCTTCCTTGGAACCATGTTTATTCTTTGTAGTCAGGCAACATTTACTGTAGATTGTTTTGTGGTTGTTTAAATTTACCTTTCCATTGTGGGAGTCTTTATATATATAATTTTCTTGGATCTAATTACTTCACTATGCATCAAATTCGTGTAAAACTTTTCGTGCTTTTCCATATTCATCATTTTTATGACACAGTAATACTTCACTGGGGCATCAACTAGGTGGCATGGTGGATAGTGCCAGATGGGGAGTCATGAAGATTTATCTTTATGAGTTCAAATATGGCCTCGGATACTAGTTGTAAGACTCTGGGCAAGTCACTTAACTCTGTCTCGGTTTCCACATCTGTAAAATTATCTGGATAAGGAAATGGCAAACCATTCCAGTATCTTTGCCAAGTATCTGGTATCTTTGCAAGAACACCTCAAATGGTGTCATGAAAAGTCAGACACAACTGAAAAAATACTTCATTACATTCTCATATCATATTTTGCATAGCCATTCTCCAACTGATAGGCATCCATTTTGTTTCCATTTATTTTGCTACCACAAAAAGTGCTGCTATCAACATTTTTGTGTATATTTTGTTCATATCCACAATATTCTCAGAGTATAAGCCTGGTAATGGACTCTGAATCAAAAAGTATAGTCATTTTAGTCACTTTATTTGTGTAATTCCAAAATGCTTTCTAAAACAATGATACTGATTCACAGTCACTGACAATATTCTAGTGATGCCCACCTTCCCCCAACTCCTCCAACATTAGCCACTCCCACGTTTGGGAATCTTTGCCACTTTGTAGGGAATATGAAACCTTAGTCATTTTGATTTTCATTTCACTTATTAATCTTAGTAATCTAGAACATGATTTGATATGGTTATTAATAGCCACTAATTCTTCTGTTGAAAAGTGTTGAGAAATCTGCATAGCCTTTGGCCAGTTAGCTTCTGGTTATATGTGTGGGTGTATGTTAGTTGTCCACACAGGGTATCCCCAAAATCTTAGGGTTCCTTCAGGTTTTAATGCTTTAGAAAATAGGTGTCACATTTACAGAACTGCAAAATTCCCAAGTGTGGTCTGAACTACATTAAAATGTAAGTGGGGAATAGTTAACAAAATAAAAAAAAAAACATGGGTAATGTTAATTTATAGTTTTCTAAGTCAATATGAGGCCATTCAGTATCTACTTCTATTTGAGTTTGATATCATTACATTAGAAGGACACTAAGACTTTTAGAACACATTGTATATCTTGGATACCAAAATCTTATCTGAGAAATTTGGTGCCAGACATTCTGGAACATCTTGTTATTTTATCCTCTTAGGATTCTACAAGGTTGTGTGCTTAATCAGGCATTGGCTCAATTCTCTTTTGCAAAACAATATCTGTTAAGACCATAGTAATTACTTTGAGAAAATAATACTTAACTTTCATACTCGTTTTAGTATCCTCTATTTGATTCATCTGCTTGGGTCCTGGTTTGAAATGGAATTTTCTTCCTCTTGAGATGTGGTTTTTCAGCCTTTTGTTCTTTATATTTCCCTGTCACTCACTCTCTGACTCCCTCACCTCTGACAGCCAGTATAATCCTTGGGGAACAAACTTCAAAACTGCTTCCTATTTGACCTTTGTTGGGGGATTCACTTTTTGTAGGCCTTGGTCCCTGTACTAAGTATCTTTAGGCGAATTGGCCCCAGCTGAATTTCAGTCATCTTTGATCCAGGCCCACTGTCACCATCCACATTTGATCCCTGTCCTAGTTCCTTCTTTAGTTGGACCAAATCAGACTTTTGCAGAGTGTCAGTAGGCTAGAATGGGTACTCTGAACAGAGTTCTCTGTAGCCTTGGGATTCTTTAACATAAGCACCATCCCAGGCAGTAGAGAGTTCTATTCCTCCCACCTCTCCTCATGTAGCTGGACTGAATTAATGTTTGCTACTTCTTAGAGATAAGATGTGCCTCCAAAGTCTCTGCAGCAGGGAATCCCCATTGCAGCCCCCAGGTACAAGGCTGTAGGTTGGTATGCATTTCTCTGATGGAGCATGGAAGCTAGTGGGAGGGGGTTCTGAGAGAACACCTGACGGATTAGCATTCTCCAGTTCTAACTTATAAAATCTTATTGGGATTCTTGTTTGCTTGCCTGTCAATACAGCTCTAATGGTTTTCTTTCTAGAGCACAATCCCTCTTCTGGGGGAGTTTCTGAGGGTGAAAAAAGACTGAAGAAATGATCTCGTTTGGCAGCTTGATGGACACACCCGAAGGCTATTTCTTCATACCGATATGTAATATTTTCACATCTTCAAAGGAACACCCCCTGAAATCAGGAATCAAATCTATATGGTTCTCCTTACATGTCACACCACAAGTAAATAGGTACTAAATAAACATTTAAGTGATAAAGTTGAATGCTATTTTTTTCTATATGTAGATTTCTTCCCTTTCAAATCTGAACTCTCTGAATTTAAGATCCATTTGGCTTATTACCTAGCCCTTTCCATGATGCTCTTCACACATGCTGATTAACAAATGAAATATGAATCATTTTTGCCCTTCACAATCTGGCTCTATCCTACCTTTCCAGGCTTACTGCACAATACATGCCTTACAATCCAGACAAACTGGCCTAACTACTATTTTTTCTAATGGGAAATCCCATCTCTCACCTCTGTGCCTTTGTACAGGCTATCCTCAAGTCTGAAATGCTCCGTCTTCTCACCTCTGACTTGTCAAAGTCTTAGCTTCCTTAAAGGTTCAGGTCAAGTGGTATCACCTACAAGCGGTCCATCTAGATCTCTTCCACCCCATTTCCAGCATCACGCTCAAATACTTTGTGTGTGTGTGTTGTATTTTCTTATTTGTGTTCAGACTGTTTTCTCCCAGTAGAACTCAAAAGATACCGATGTGAGGACTTTTTAATTTTTGGCTTTGTATCCTCTGGGTAGTATCTGGCACAGAGTGGCACTTGATGATTGCCTGCTGAATGGGTGAATCAACAGATAAACTTCCTCTAACTTCTGTGGTATAGTTAGGAGAACAAAAGACAGGAAACAGAGAGCAAAGATTGTATGCTGGCACGTATATGAGGAGACGAAAAGAACCTTTAAAAAAATTAAATGGCCTTAACCAGCAGCACATTGAATAGTTTGTACATCAGAGAAAGAAATTAGTAGACTGGTAAGAGGTGATTCACAGAATAATATAAGAAAGTATAAAAAGCAAGTGAAAGCTACAGGAAAATTAAAGAAAAGAGAAAATTATGGAGCTGTCTTCTAGAATATTCTCTGCATGAATACACAGATTTTGCTTTAATGTCTAGTGAATAAACAAACAAATGAAAAAATGATGTCTTTACCTTTCCAAATGATCCCTGACCAAGAACCTTGAGTAACTCGAATTGAGCAGGATCTGCTTTTTCACATCCTTCTTTTACATGGTGGGTAATAGGAATTTCTTTAATACTTTCTTCATCCTGCTGAAGGAAAAGTTTAAATGCAACTTTAGTTACAATACTCTATTTAGTTCCTCATAGTAAGCCTGCCCTCACACAAAGTTCATTTCTTCTTCTTTTTAACCCCCCACCTTGTGTCTTAGAATTGATAGTACATATTAATTCTAAGGCAGAAAAGCAGTAAGGGCTAGGAAATGGGGATTGAGTGACTTGCCCAGGGTCCCACAGCAAGGAAGTATCTGAGGCCAGATCTGGATCCAGGACCTTCTGTCTCCAAGAATGTCTCTCTATCCACTGAGCAACCTAGCTGCTCCTAGTTCATTTCTATCATTATCAGTTTGTTCAATTTTCCATAAAATCATAGGAACCAAAATACAGAAATACTCAGGGCTCAGACATAATTGCCTGATCTTCAGTTATGATACAAAACTATGGTTATCCACCTAAACACCTTCATTAACCTCTTATCTTTTCCTACTGAATGGTCTCATGCAAGTACAGCATGTATTCACATTTCAAATTGGTTTTTATTGATGTGGCAAAAGAAAAGAACACTAAGTAATGGTGACAAGTGAGTTTCAGTAAGGTCACTGGGAAGCATGATGCTAAGTTAGAAATGAATCTGTAACAAACTTAGAAAATAGATATAAATGTGCATTAGGAGGACTGATGAATATTGTAAACCTCAAACTTTCTTTAAAAAAATAAAACAATCAATTCAATTAGTGACATCAAGAGAAGAAAAAACAATGGTATAGAGCAAAGGTCAAATGTGATGCTTGTGGGCCACAACACTTCCCAATGTGGCCCAAACATTTAACAAAAGAAATAAATAATAGAACATAGATAATGTTAATATGTGATTTTCTAAGTAAAAAATGTAACCCATATGGTTTAGTGACCCCATTTCTATTTAAGTTGGACATGTAAGGGGTAGAAATGTGAGGGGTTTTTATAAAAGGTTGGACTAGATTATTTAAGAATACTGTTGCCAGGAATTTAATTAATTTCAAAGAGATTTATTTTAATAGTTTATTTTATAACAATATAGAAAGAGTGAAAGTAAGAAAAATCAGAGAGAGGATGGGGTAAGATATTTAGCCTATACACTAAGTATTTTGCTCCAGCCCTGGCTCAACTCAGGCAGGGATAGTTAGTCCTTAGCCGGAGGGACCTCGGCCTTGAACAGAGGACCTGGGGATGCAGGGAGCCTCTCTCAAGAGGATAGGTCTCTCCTGAGGCTACTCCCTTCAGAAAATCCAGGAAAGGGAGTCAGCCTTTCATTCATCACATGTCAGTCCAAAGGGAAGCAGTCTGAGATCTCCAGCCTGAGCTCCTCCAAAATCAAAATGAAGACAAAGGACCCAAGAGAGTCCCCTCACAGGAATTTCTTGGCATTTTTAAAGATTGTTCCTTTTCATCACTTCCTGTGACTTTCTTCCATGATGTGTACCAATTACAGCTAAAACTTTGCTTAGGACTGCCCAGGGGGAAGTCAGTCGATTCTGATTCATCACCCACTATCGCACACCTGGGTCACAGACCTCCCCCACTCAGGTGTGAGTGGGGTGTATATGCTTTTGGCGATTAAATCTAAAAATGGGCAGGGGAGAGTTAATTTAATCCTTACAGACTGGGCTGATTTCATATTACTCTTCCTCATACACTACATTTCAACCAAATTGGTCTACTTTTTCCTTGTCAATGACACTCCAATTCCCATTTCTGTGCATATGCCCAGTTTATGTCCAATTTTCCCTCCACATATTTACTGCTTATCATCCATCCCTACTTTCAAGACTATACTCAAAGGGAGCAGCTAGGTGGTTCAGTGGATAAAGGGTTAGGCCTAAAGATGGGAGGTCCTGGGTTCAAATTTGGTTTCAGATACTTCCTAGCTGTATGACCCTGAGCAAGTCACTTAACTTCCATTGCCTAGCCCTTACCGCTCTTATGTCTCAGCACAGTATTGATTCTAAGATGGAACGATTTTTTTTTAAAAAGACTATGCTCAAAGGTTTCCTACTCAGAAGGAGTAGATCTCCATGAGGTCTTTTCTGATCCCTCTAGTTGTTAACTACATACCTCTCCTTGACAACAAAATTACCTAATATATATTTTGTATTGCCTATTTGTGTGTATTGCTTCTCAGCAGAATACAATAATAGTAAGGAATGTTTTATTTTTTGCCAATATCTAGCATAGTGTTCTGTATATAGGAAGTATTTAATAAATGCTTGTTGAATTTAAAATTTAAAAATATGTTGTTACAAAATTAATGCAACTAAGATAAGAGGGGAGGTAATTAACAAATTGTGGTATCTGATGGTGATGGAATACTACTGTGCTGAAAGGAATGATGATCTCAAGGATTTCTATATGAACTGGGAGAATCTCAATGAACTGATGCAGAGTGAAATGAGCAGAACCAGAAGAACTTTGTACACAGAAAGTGTGTACAACACTGTGGAACCATTCAATGTAATGGACTTTACTACCAGTAGCAATACAATAATCCAGGACACCCCTGAAGGACTTATGTGAAAGAATTCTGTCCACATTGAGAGAAAGAACTGTGGGAGTAGAAACACAAAAGAAAAACATATGACTTTTCATTTATCACTTGTATATATGGGTATATGATTTGGAGTTTGGGCTTTAAAAGATTGCTCTATGGCAAAAATGAATGATATGGAAATAGGTTGCAAGTGATAACATTTGTACAACTCAGTGGAATTGCTTGTTGGTTCTGGGAGGGGGGAGGGAAGAGGGGAAGGAAAGAAAACAAATCATATAAACACGGAAAATATTTTTTTTATTTTTATAAAGTTTATTATCTGACAAAATAGAACCATGTGACTAAGTTAATCTACCTGCTCAAAAATCCCCACTCCATCAAAACCTGCCAACAGGAAGGAAAGAGCCCTAGACATGGTACTCCACCCAATTTTATATCCTGTCTATGTCAACACGTAATGACAGGAAATGAGTGGGGTTCTGGGAATTGTAGTTTTGCTGGGGATTGTAGTTTTTAGGATAACAGATTCCAATTTCACACTCTCTAAGAACTACAAGCTCATTGGAAAATATTTTTAAATAAATAAAATTTTTAAAAAGAAAGGAGGCAATTAAACACGAGGGGAATTTTTTTAAAGCTTTGTAGCAAATTTCTGATAAGAATTTTGGTATCCAAGATATATAATATATACATATGACCAAACGTCATTTCCCAATAAATATGTGGTCAAAGGACATGAACAAATGACTCTCAAAAGAAATGCAAGTTAATTAACAATCATATGAAATAATGCTCCAAATTACTAATAATAAGAGAAACACAAACAAAAAAAAGATCCTGAGGTTTTCACCTCACATGCAAAAATTGGCAAAGCTGATGAAAGATGAGAAGAATCAATGCTGGTGGAGTTATGGCAAGATATGCACATCGATCCATTGATAGTGAGACTATGAATCCATACACCCTTTTTGGAAAGTAAACTGGAATTATGCAAATAAAGTGAATAAGAAATTCCATTACTAGGTTTTTTACCTTAAGAACATCACCGATAAGAAGAAAATTGCTATATACCCCTAAATATTTATAACATACTTTTTGAGTTAGCAAAGAATTGGAAACAAACTAGAGTTCATCCATTAGAGAACAGTTATACAAATTATTGTATGGAAATAGAATATTACTGTGCCACCAAAAATGGTGAATATGATAAATATAGAGAAGCATGGAAAGATTTACATGACTGAATGTATAGTGTAGTAATAGTCAAGAAAACAATATACATAATGATTACAATAATGTAAATGGAAAAATACACACACAAATCAAAAGTGAATGTTGCAAAATTACAAACAACAAGCATAGCCCCAAAGAGATTTAGATATAAAAATAGATTTCTACCCCATTCATTTGTAGAGATGGGAGTATATATATATATATGCATATACATATATATGCATATACATATATATGTATATATCTTTTTATATTTCTTCGATGTAGTGACCAGTTTCTGCTAATTTTTCTTCTTCTTTTTCTTTAAAATAAATATTCTTTGTTATATAGGATGGCTCTCTGGAGGAGAAAGAGGAAGGATACTGGGGAAAATCTGGGTGATACCAAAAAAAAAGCCATCAATAAAAATTATCATTATTTTTTAAACCCTTACCTTCTGTCTTAGAATTGATATTAAGGCATCAGTTCCAAGTCAGAAGAGCGGTAAGAACTAGGCAACTGGGGTTAAGTGGCTTGACCAGAGTTATATAGCTAGGAAGTTTCTGAGGCCAGATTTAAACTCAGGACTTCTTGTATCAAGGCCTGGCTCTATTCATTGAGCCTCCTAGCTGCCCAATAAAAATTAAAGAAAATTCCTCCATTAATGGTGGATAAAAAAAAGACAATAAGTCTGTTAGACAAACTAACAAAGTTTGAGATTCAGAAAGCTAAAAACAAGAGAAAAATCAAATACAGTCATGAAATATAATCAGTAACATGCCCTTGCATCCAAGGTTTTTTTCTTAATTTACTAACCTTGATTTACACACACACACACACACACACACACACACACACACACCAGACACTAAAAGGGCTTGAAGCTCAATAATGGATACAGTATGACCTTTAGACATAAAAATGCCCATTTGGGGCCAGAAAATGTTGTTTCTCAGCCTGTGAGTCACACATAGAAAGAAAAATTCTCTGAGGATAAAGGGGGATTGCTGATCATCTAGTCAAAATCCCTGACTTTATAGAAATTGAGAATCAGAAATTTAGGGAAATTGCTTACAGTCTCATATGTGAAGAAAAGTAATTATAATTTAGAACCCAGGGCTTGTTCTAAGTCTAGTTCTCTTTTCAATATGTTATACTGCCTTACTATATGATGATTTCTCAGCATATGAAATTTTTTAAATTAGAAATTTCACAAATTTCATTTTTAGTGCTATACTCTTTGCTTTTAAAAATAATCTACAAAAAATCATCTTATCATTTTATCTTAAAGAGGTAATAATGCACCTGACCTGAATAGTGTAGTAGTAATTCCTGCCACTATCAGATAATGAAAATATTATTCAAAGAAAGATCTTTTTCATATTAAAAATAAAAGATCACAGTCAATTTAGCAAGCATTTATTAAGCACCTAATATATGCAAAGTATTCTGCTAAATGCTTGAGACACAAAAATGAAAAACAGTGCCTGTTCTCAAGAAATTTACAATTCAGTTGAAAATAATGGAAAACACTTTTTAAATGGAATATGTACCCCAATCTCCCTTTGTAACAAAAATATTCAATATTTTTTTCCAAATTCAAGGATGTCAAGAGAGTATCAATTAACTAAATGGCAAAAATGCAATGTGGCTACCTACGTTTTCCTCAGCAATATCCTAAAAGTTCACATGGAGATATTATTCTAAGATAGAGAAGACTCCTTTATTTTTGAGTAACCACTTCATCAGAGGTGTCAAACTTAGAGCCACAAAACATCTGAGTACAGCTTAAAACAGATTGAAATGTAATTGGGAAATGTCTAACAAAAATAAATATGCAATACAACATAGATAATGCTAATTTCTGGCTTTCTATCTGAGTTTGCCACCATTGCACTACATATGTTATCAAAATGCAGTTTCGCATCCTGGTAGAATAAGGAAAACCAAAGAAATCTATTATGCAATTCATTTAATTTTATTTAAAACACCTTTATTTACATTTTTTCTTTTTATATCACTTTTGTTTCCAAATATTCCCCTCCCCAACAAGACATACCTTATGACAAGAAACAAAAATGAATGAGAAAAAACAAAAAGCATCTCAGCCAAACTACTTTATCAGCTGGATTTGATGGTATATGTAGTGTTCCAAAGTTCCCCACCTCTACCAAGAAAAAGAAGTACATTGCCTCATCACTTCTTCACGGACAAGCTTGGTCATTATAATTATACATTGCTCAGATAAAACTTTTGTTCTTTCCATGTATGTTTTAGTCATTTTTGAGAAGTCCTTATTTTATTGAGATAAATCCAATAAAATCTCTACTAGTGGTTAACATATACAATCAATTGGTCCTTCTGAAATGAACATTTGAATTTCATTTTAAAGCATAGTTCCTTTTTAATTTTAAAAACTCTTTGGAGCAACTAGATGACTTAGTAGAGAGCCAGGCCTGGAGACAGAAGGTCCTGGGTTAAATCTGGCTTCAGACACTTCCTAGCTGTGCAACCCTGGGCAAATCACTTAACCTCAACTCCCTAGCCCTTACTGATGCTCTGCCTTCAAATTAATACTCAGTATTGATTCTAAGACAGAAGATAAGGGTTCAAAAAAACTACCTAGTATTAATTGGGTAAGGTATTGCCAACTCTGAAAATTTAATAAATATAGCTCACTCTCTTAATAAGATCAACCCAAAGAAATCATAGACTGGCTAATAAAAAAGTACTTTCCATTTGGGACCTCTCTAATTCACAGAATCAAATGTACCAGAGCCAAAGAAAATCTAAAGGACAGAATAGTTGGCTTACACAAATAAGAGTGACCAAAGAAGCTATCACCACTCATTCTTCTCACAGACCAAACTATAACCATCACAAAATGAAGAGGCAGTGACTTTTTGATGGTGACAGCGCTCATACCCAAATAAAAAAAGATGGAGATGTTCCAGAACTAACTATGCTTAAAAAAAACAAATCTGCACTTAGAGAATATGTTAACAATACAGGAGAAAGGTAAAAGCAGTGTTCTGTACTACTTGGTCTTTAAATTTCTTTTACTTTAAATTCTTCCCTAGCTGATAGCTCATTAGTTTTGGATCTCCCCATTTTCTGATAGGTTTTCTTTTTCACTTAATCTTGTTTTGTTTTTCAAATCAGCTTTGCCTTTGGCTTCCTTGCTATATTCACTTCCTTTGAGTTCCAAATATATCTCTCTCCTTCCTTCCCCAAAGAACCACCTCTGGTAACAAAGAACAAAAGTAAAGCAAAAAAATAGTTCAGCCAAATTAACACATTAACTGAGACCAAGAAGACCAAGAATGAAAGGCTCCATACTTATAGTCTCCCAATTCCATTAAGGAGGCAGGGAATTATACTTTTTAAATTTCATCTTTCTAACCAAGTTTGATCATTATAATTATACAGCATTCAGTTCTATTTTTTTTTACATTTACACCATTGTAATCCTGATAAATATTCTTTCCCTTGGTCTACTTACTTCACTTTGCATCAGTTCATAGAAGTTTTCTCACACTTCTCTGTATTTAGCACAATAGTATTCCAATACATTTGTGTACCAATTTGTTCAATCACTCCTCAATGGAGAGGCTTTATTTCCAGTTCTCTGCTACCACTTTAGGTGAAGCTCCATTGCCCTCTCACTTGGAATTTTGCAATACCTTCCTATGATTTGTCTCTTTGCTTGAAGTCTTCCTGTACTCCAGTCTATTGTTCATGAAGCTGCCAAAATGATTTTCCTTAAGAGCATATCTGACCAGGTTACTTCCCCTACTCAATCAACTCTACTGACTCACTATTTCATGTAAAGTGAAAATGGAGCTTTTAAAACTCTTTACAACCTGGCACCAACCTGTCTTTACAGTCTGACTGTGCATTACTCACTTCTCTCTCTATACTCTGCTCCAGCCCAACTGATCTTCTCTCTCTGTCCCTTACACGTGACACTCCAACCTTGTCACGGTGTCTTTGTAGTGGCTGTGTGCCACGCCAGGAATACATTCTCTCCTTCCCTTCATATAGAAAATTCCTCTCTTCTTCAAAACACAGATCAAGCACCACTTTCTATCTATATAAAAAACTTTTCCTGTTCCCTACAATTATTATTGCCCTAACTCTTGAGTTTACTTTCTTTACATTTTCTCTCTCTCTCTTATATTCACCAGACTATAAGCTTTTTGAGAGTGTGTACTGTTTTATTTTTTTTTAATGTGCATCCTCAATAGCTAGCACAGTAACAAATAGCAGGCCATTAAGAAATCTGCTTCCAGAAAAATACTGTTATAAATATTACTATACACATGACACTTTGCTTTTGTCACTGACCTTCTCAAAGTATATAATTAGCAACCACATCTCTACATTAAAGGGTATGGTCATTTTAGTCACTCTCTTAGCACAAATACAAATTGCTTTCCAGATGGGCTGGACTGATCTCACAGCTCCAGCAGGGTATTAGCAAACCTGTTTTCCCACTGTCTTTCCAACAGAGACAAGTTCTACCTTTCTGTTGTCTTTGCCAATTTGATGACTACAGGGTAGAAGAGCTATTTTGATTATTTGTCATCTCATTGGTAATTTGGAACTACCCTTTATATGACTGTGAGTAGTTTGCAATTCTTTTGAGAACCCTTCGTTCACATCTTTTAAAAAATACCTTACCTTCTGTCTTAGACACAATACTGTATATTGGTTCCAAGGCAGAAGAGTGATAAAAGCTACACAATGGGGGTTAAGTGACTTGCCCAGGGTCACACAGCTAGGCAGAATCTGAGGTCACATTTGAACCCAGGTCCTCCCATCTCTAGACCTGGCTCTCAAGCCACTCAGCCACCTAGCTGCTCCCCAGTAATAAAGTTTTAAGATTTATTGTTTTATAATTCAAGGATTGGACTTACTATTTCCCCCTTTATTTGTTTGATTTTTAATTTTTTCCTCTTGAGATTCTAGACTTTAATCTTACTCCCATTGAATTTTATCTAGCTCTGTGAAGCATTCTTTTGGCAGTTTGGTAGAGCACTAGATTTTGTAAATTAATTCTGGTGTTGTTTTTGTTATATTGGCACAACCAAAACTTAACGATGGATATCTCTCCAATTTTTTTAAAGTTGTTCCTTATTCCTCCAAAGAGTGTCTCATAATTGCATTGATAATAAGCCTTTAGGGTTTGACTCACAGTCATTTATTTTACAATTTATAAAATATATATTCTCGCCCTTTATTTCCTCCTGGATTTTGTTAATGCTAAACAGAAATACTATTGGTTTGTATGGATTTATTTTGTATCTTGCCAGTTTGCCAAAGTGACTGTCTAACTTAGAAAACCTCAGAAAAACATCAAGAAACTAAATACATCAATCTAAAAATTTATTGCCCATATGCTACGCACTAAGTTCAAGGAGCTAGACATGCAAAGACCAAAATTAAATACTCCCTGCTCTTGAGAAGCTTACAATCTAGGCAAGGTAGACAGCATATACATATATAGTTATATACACAACACATCTAAAAGAGATGCAAAGGAACAGCTAGATAGTACAGTGCATAGAGAACCAGTCCTGAAGTCTGGGTCTGTGTGATTCTGGGAAAGTCACTTAACCCCAATTGCTTAGCCCTGTTTACACTCTTCTGCCTTAGAATCAGAATGTAAGGGTTTAAAAATAAAGAAATAAAATAGAATAGATACAAAATAATTTGAAAGAAAGACACTAGTGGCTAGAGGGCATCAGGAAAGGATTCATGAAGAACTGGAGTTCTTACTTAGCCTAGAGTCCACAAGTTTTGTGGATATGATCTCATATAAGTTTAGTAGTATTTTCGTTACCCATTTTTGAGAAGAATTTCTGTGGCAAAATATTTATTATAATTATTCTTTATATATTCAAAACAATACACATGTAAATTCATCTGGACTAGATTTTAAAAGTATTTTTTCTGGCTAATCCAATATTATTTTCTGAGACTGGGTTAAAATCTCTATTTCATATTCTCTAAATATGGGTATTTTAAGTTTCCGTAGGTTAGTTTTACACGTTTTCCCTTTTATCTTTCTGCCAGATGTCCAATTCTGAGAGAATATTAAAATCTGTAATTGAGTCAACTTTTCTTTTGTGAATTTAGATGCTATTCCATTTGGAGCATATATATTTAGTATTAATGAGGGAAGAAAAGGACAATAAGCTGGGGACTTTCCTCTACATCTCTGAGCACTACACAGAGACCAAAGAACATATGGGCTTCCCATAATCCCTTGTTTTTGTTATATGACTGGCCTACAACCTTTTCCAATCATAAATCTTCTCTGATGCTATGAACTCCTCTCCTACACAATTCTTCAATGTTAATATGCCGCAGCCTACTAACAACCACCACACACTTCTCCATTGCCCTTTATGTGACTCACAGCTTTAATTCTTTGGAGACTGATAATAGTCTATGACTTGCAACCACATAGCATCACTAGAAGAGTATTAATGTGAAAAAGATGAACTTTCCTTTGAGGGAGAAGCTTGGAGTCATTCAGAAGACTGCATCATTCCCCAAATGCACTCTAACCTGCGTTCTTATTTGTTTCCATATCAGTAATCAGTTGTTTTGTTAGATATTTATCAGACACTTTCATTTTGTGGCCTTATTTGGTATTCACCATGTCCTGCAGACTTTTTTTCTTGCAGAAAGTACTCAGCCATAGGCAGGAAGCATCTGTATTTTCAACACACTTTTCACCTTTCTCATTTCTTTCTCCTAAATCATGATTTCCAACACATTTTTGCCATCTTTCTCTAGGCCTGCCCTTGGATTGAAGGCACAAGTATTAAAGTACACACTGATTTAATTTGGAAGGTATTCTCAAGTTCTGTGTAGAATTTTCCCTAACTAGACTGTAGGCTGATTCTCGGAAACTAGTCTATTGTTGGTACTGGATATGAAGTCATTCCAGTATGGTACAATGTTCTAGACTTTGTACTCTGTTGGCATATAGCTATATAACGAACTGAAATCTCATGCATTAAATGGATTTGGCATATGATCTCTGAAGATATGATATCCTGGAAATTTTAGGTTCTTAGAAATATTTTAGGGTAACATAGGCTATGTTTACTTCCTGCTTTATGTAATCTCAAGGGTAAATTCTACCTGGTGGGACCAAGGGGTATAAAATTCTGCCCATGACATTATCACAGAACAGCTTTCTCTAACACTGCAAGCTCCTCTCCACTTCCCAAGAAGTTCTGCCACAGTAAAATTGGGCAGCTGCTTCCTATATGCCCACAATTGATAACTGCAAATGAATTTCTGGATGAAGACATCAAATATACATGGCAGATAGCCAGAAATAATTCAGTATGTCAAATAATAGTATCTAGTCATTCACATAGACTCTGCAAACTTTTAATGATTCCAAAGTGTTCTGATTCAGGGCAGAACTTGCTTGCCTCCTCTATGGTCTCAACTATACAAGTTTCTGATCTGGGTTTGGGTCTGAGGAACAGCAGAATGCTGCTAAACTCAGCCCCTATCAGCCAGTTTGGAAGCTTTGTTGGTTCAGAGGACAGAGACAGAAGCTCCCCTCTGGTCTGGGATTCTTTCCCTAGTTAAAACTCTGTAGATAGAACAAGATGCTGGAAATACGAACTCATTCTGCTCCTGAGGGCTGAACCCTAGCACTGCTTCTTGCTCATGCCACCCAGAGCATTTCTACCAGGGAACATTTTCCCCAAGGGTAAATTCTTAGTCTGCCTTGAACTGTACCCTAAAACTGAGAAGTGAATGACAGCTCTGTTCCTTGGCATATGTCTCCATCTCAGTAGCCAACACAGAACAGTCTGGTGATACGCTGTTATGGATCTGGGACATCCTCTTGTCCTGGTTCAGAACCTCCCCCTCTTGCCATGGGAGAGCCAAGGGGTCAATGAGCTCATGGCTTGACCCCATCCCTAGTGTCCACAAACATCTTTGTCTCTCTATGCAGACCCTGACTGGGCAAATTATTCACTTTGACTTTTTCTGGATCTCCCCTTCAGAATTAGGTATAGCGCATTTTTTAGATTTGTATGGAAGAGTGTGTCAGTTTTTTGGGTTGGGGGGTGTCTCTCTATACTTTCTGCTATTCCACCATTATTTTGTACATGAAAATACTGACACTCAAAGGTGGCAAGTGACTTACAACAGCCTCCTAAGTGGTCTCTCTGCATCTAGGCTCTCACCACCAGTCCATGCATCCCTTAGCTGCCAAAGCACTTTATCTTAAGTGCAGATCTGAGCATGTCATGTCCCCTCTTCAATCACCTTCAGTGGCTCCTTATTGTCTCTAAGATAAAGTATAAAACATCACCTCTTCTGTTGACCTTTTAAAACCCTTCACCATCTGGTTCCAAGCAATTTCCCAGCCTAACTGGGATATAACTACCAATTTGTGAGACAACCCAAATGGCCTTCTCTGTTCTTCACACGACACTCTATCTCCATCCTTCTATACTGGCTGGCATTAAAGCTTGGAATGCATGACTCCTGCCCCTGACTCAAAGAAATCATCTTTGCAAGAAATAAGCAAGAGATATTATTTGATCAAATACCTAGTAATAGAATAGAGACATAAAGTTTAACTAAAACAAAGGAAGAACCAAAAATCTTATAACTATTAATTTTTGATAACTATCTTAATGTTACTATATATACAAGTAGTCACTGGTTTTCATAATACAGTATAATGCTTAGTTTGCATACTTCAAATATTTTGGTACATTTGTAGTAAATAAGCAAATAAAAATCTAATGCACCTTCTCCTCATGTCAAAACAAGATATTGTTGAATTAGAGAATAAGTTTTTAAAGGAATAAACATAATTTATGGTAAAATGATAAGAAATTTCATTTAGTCAAATTATAAAAGTATATGTTAGAAAGCAATATTTGTGGTTTGACATGTAGTATTAACTCACAAAACTGCAACACGCAACACATTTCTCTTATAATTAGAGAGATGCAAATCAAAACAACTCTGAGGTATCACCTCACACCTAGCAGATTGGCTAACATGACAGCAAAGGAAAGTAATGAATGCTGGAGGGGATGTGGCAAAGTTGGGACACTAATTCACTGCTGGTGGGGTTGTGAACTGATCCAACCATTCTGGAGGGCAATTTGGAACTATGCCCAAAGGGAGCTAAAAGAATGTCTACCCTTTGATCCAGCCATAGCACTGCTGGGTTTGTACCCCAAAGAGATAATAAGGAAAAAGACTTGTACAAAAATATTCATAGCTGCACTCTTTGTGGTGGCAAAAAAAATTGGAAAATGAGGGGATGCCCTTCGATTGGACAATGGCTGAACAAATTGTGGGTATCTGTTGGTGATGGAATACTATTGTGCTCAAAGGAATAATGAGCTGGAGGAATTCCATGTGAACTGAAACGATCTCCAGGAACTGATGCAAAGTGAAAAGAGCAGAACCAGGAGAACATTGTACACAGAGACTGATACACTGTGGTACAATCGAATGTAATGGACTTCTCCACTAGTGGCAATGCAGTGATCCTGAGCAAACTGGAGGGATCTATGAGAAAAAACACTATCCACATTCAGAGGAAACACTGTGGGAGCAAAAACACTGAAGAAAAGCAACTGCTTGGCTACAGGGGTCGAGGGGATATGATTGGGGATGTAGACTCTAAATGAACATCCTAGTGTAAATGCCAACAACATGGAAATGGGTTGGAATCAAGGACACATGTAATACCCAGTGGAATTGTATTTTGGCTATGGGAGGGGTGATGGGAGAGGAGGGAGGAATAGAAAAAGATTTTTGTATCCAAGGAATAATGTTTGAAATTGACCAAATAAAAAAATAATGTTAATTTAAAAAACTGCAACACATTTAATTGGTCTTTTTCAGCTGAATGATATTTTAAACCCAAGTCACCAAAGCCATCTAATTTTCATGCTATGATATATATTGTGGCAGTCAATCCCAAAGAAATAGGGTGGTCAAGCAGTAATCCAAACTGCTTTCAAGGAGTAGTACACTGAGGCTATATTTAGCTTTTCTATCATAGTCCCTATATTACTTCCTGTCCCCATCCTTCTCCTTCTGGATTTACAAGCTTCAGGACAATCTCACTGAGGAACAGGGAAATTGTCTATATTCAGATCTCTGAGGTTAGAATATGTGCATCTAAGGCTATATAAACTAGTAGTGCCATACTATTATCATAAAATTAAGGAATATAAGTGGTGTTTTAAAGAGGAAATGGAAAAACAAAGTAGAGACTGAAAAACCAGAGACTGAGCAAATCAAGAAGGGAGGATACAAAGCAGAACAACAAGATTGCTTCTCAACTGAATGGGAGCTGACCAGTCAGCAGGGTGAAATCATCACAGAAAATCCACAAAGACAGCACGCCCTCCCACCTGTAAGCAACAAAGGGTCCTTCAGAAGGGACTCAGCCAGTTTCATTGCTCCTACCATGTACTTTCAACATCAAACATACAACATATGGGATTACAGATATAAGCCCATTTTCCTAGCAGAAGCCTCTGACACATATTGGCTGTGTGAATGTCTCCAGGAAATGCTACAGATAAAGTTGTAGAGCAGGTGCCAGTTTGCTTTGGTGGAAGGACTTCTTCACTAAGATGAAATTGCAGGTCTGAAGCTAAAAAAGGAGGGGGGCATATGAAAGGTGGGCTCCATCTGGAGTTCAAATTAGGGCAAGGAAATAAGAATAGTGAAGGAATTACGGTTAAGAACTCTCAACCACACCATGTAGCATTCCAGCAATAAGTCAGTCAACAAGTATTTAAGTATTTGTTATATGCCAAATAGAAAAACTGTACCTGCTTTCAAGGTGCTTACATTCTAATGGGGGAAGACAACATATTAAAAGGAGCTGAGAGGTTGGCAGGAGGCAAAGGGAGGGGGATGAGAGGGGGATTCAGATACCATCACTTCTTTCTCTGGAGGTGAAGAGCATTTTTCATCTTAAGTCCCTTTGGTATTGTCTTGGATCACTGAATTGCTGAGAATAGCCAAATCAGCACACAATATTGTTGTTACTGTGTACAATATTCTCCTGTTTCTGTTCATTTCATGGCATCAGTTCAGGTAGGTCTTCCCAGTTTGTTTTGAAATCATCCTGCTCTTCATTTCTTATAGTACAATACTATTCCATTACAACCATATACCACAAATCGTTCAGCCATTCTCTAATTGATGGATATCCTTTGCCACCACAAAGAGCTGCTATAAAGAGTTTTGTACAAATAGGTCATTTTCCCTTTTACAAAATCTCTTTGGAATACAGACCCAGTAGTGGTATTTCTAGGTCAAAGGGTATGAAGGTTTTTAGCTCTTTGGACATAATTCCAAATTGTTCTGAAAATGGCTGTATCATTTCACCAAGTCTACCAAAAGTGAATTAGCATCCCCAATTTTCTCATATCCCCTCCAACATGAGTCATTTTCCTTTAATGTCATATTAGCCAGTATCATAACCATAAGGTAATACCTCAGAGTTGTTTTAATTGGCATTTCTCTAATCAAGAGTGTTTTAGAGCATTTTTCATACGACTACAGATAGCTTTGATATCTTCTTCTGAAAACTTCCCTATTCATATTTTTGACCATTTATTAGTTGGGAAATGACTTGTATTCTTATAAATTTGACTCAGTTCTCTACTTGAGAAATGAGATCTTTATCAGAGACATTTGGTAAAAAAATTTTTTTTCCAGTTTTCTGCTTTCCTTCTAATCTTTTTTGCTACTTTGGTTTTGTTTGGGCAAAATCTTTTTAATGTAATATAATCAAAATTATACATTTTACATCTCATAATACTCTCTATCTCTTATTTGGTCATAAATTCTTCTCTAGTCCATAGATCTGGCAAGTAAACTATTCCTTGCTCCCCTAATTTGCTTATGGTATCACCCTTTATGTCTAAAGCATTTATCCATTTTTTTTACCTTATCCTGGTATACTATGTGAGATGTTGGTCTACACCTAGTTTCTGCCATACTTTCCCAGTTTTCCCAGCAGTTTTTGTCAGTGAGTTCTTTTCTCAAAAGCTTAATGTTTATCAAACACTAGATTGTTCTGGATTACTATGATCATTTACTACTGTGTATTGTGTACCTAATCTATTCTACTGACTTACCACTCTATTTCTTAGCCAGTATCAGATTGTTTTGAGATTTACCACTTTATAATACAGTTTGCCATCTGGTACAGCTAAGTCATCTTCCTTTACATTTTTTCTATTAATTCCTTTTATATTCTTTACCTTTTCTTCTTCCAGATGAATTTTGTTTTTTTCCCTAGCTCTATGAAATAATTTGGGGGTGGTTTGATTGGTATGGCACTGAATAAGTAAAATAATTTAGGTAGAATTGTCATTTTTATTACATTGGCTCAGCCTACCCATCAGCAATGAATATTTTTCCAGTTGTTTAGATGTGACTTTATTTCTGTGAAAAATGTTTTGTAATTGCATTCCTATAGTTCCTGGGTTTGTCTTGGTAGGTAGAATCCCAGATATTTTATACTGTATACTGCTATTTTAAATGGAATTTTTCTTTCTATTCTCTTCCTGCTGAACTTTGTTAGTAATATATAGGAATTCTGATGATTTACATGGGTTTATGTCCTAGTTTTTAATTGATTCTCTAAGTATACCATTATATCTTCTATAAAGAGTGATAGTTTCATTTCCTCACATACTAGTCTAATACTTTCAATTTCTTTTTCTTCTCTTAATGCTATGTCTAGCATGTATAAGATAATATTTAATAATAGCGGTGATAATGCACACCCACAGGTCTCTCCTGACTTTATTAGGAAAGCTTCTAGCTTATCCCCATTACAGATAATGCTCACTAAGGGTTTTATGTAGATACTACTTATCATTTTAAGGAAAGCCCCTCTAATTCCTATGCCTTTTAGTGTTTTTTAATAGGACTGAGTGCTGTATTTTGTCAAATAAAATTTTCTGCAGCTCTTGAGGTTATTATTTTTGTTGGTCCTGTTATTGATATAGTTAATTATGATAAATTTCCTAATACTGATCCAGTCCTGCATTCCTAGTATAATTGCTGTTACTGCATACCTGTAAAATATCTAAACGATCTACTTTTGGATGATCTGCCCTCCACAGAATTAGTGTTCAGCTCTCCTTGGCTCAAGGGATAAGGAAATAGAGTCCCTGCAAGAACCAGGAAGTATATGTTTGGCACAGAGGGCTGAAGTTGTCAATTTTTTTTAAATTGTAGGTTTTATAAAATAAGAACCTTTGGTAGTAAAGCTTTGCAATTAGGCTCATAGGATCACACAGTTGGGAAACTTATCTAGAAACAAATGTAGTACTTACCTAGTGTTAATGGAACATAATAATTTAATTGATAATCATCTTAAAAAATTATTATGATTTTGGCATTTAAAAAACAATCTTCTGTCAAGGCATAAAGCATTTAACAAATAAGATAAAATCCATATAAATCACCAAATCACTAGGTATGATCAATGAGATACAATTATCATACTTACTCTGGAAACTACATTAAAAAAATCTACTCATGTCAGCTACCATTCATTCCCACAAAAGCATCATATCAAATAACAGGTGAACAGAAATAACTTCAACAACCTCTCATTTGTTATTAGATGGTTCCCCTATTTCATCAACTATGAAAGAAAAGCAATATGACATTTTCTTCCCTAACATTTATGTTGCTATTCAATCATTATATGGGAGAAGCAAAAGGTGAGAGATGTGAATGACATTTCTCTACAATAAGGCCGCTTTCAGATAATTAGCAAAGACTGTTTAACTCATAACTTACCAAAATGAGAAGACATATTTGAATTAAAAAGTATTTGTTTGCAGTAAATCTAGCATAGGGGTTCTTAACTTAAAGCTTGTGAACTTATTATTTATATATATATATACATATATACACACATATATATACATGTATATACACATACATATGCGTGTGTTGATGATAGCATTTCAATATCATTGGTTCCTTTTTGAATGGTACATATTCTATTTTATACATCTGAAACCATTAATCTCAGAAAGGATGTCCATAAGTGTTACAAGACTTCCAAAGGGATCCATGACACAAAAAATAGTCAAAACCCCTCATCTAAGATACTTTGTGCTACATTTTATCCTAATTTCATTATATAGGCTCAGAAAAATAACAGTGTTAAAACATCTTATGTGACATGGTAAATTTTTCTAAGCAATCATGTTAATCTACAAAATTAACAATAGAAGACATTGAATGGTTTAACTAAAATAATCAATCATAGGGCTAAAAAGGCTACAAAGCAGTCTTAGTCTACAAAAGTACAAAAAGTTCACATTCTGAGAACAGTATGAAATAATGTTGAAAGGCCTCTGCAACACAGGACTAAACCATTATCATCAGCATTTAAGATACTGATCAGCATCATCACCATAGAATATAACACATTTAGAGTGGAGAATATTAAAAAAAGGAGACTATTATACATTTATTAGGTAGGCTACCCTGGCATTTTAGAATTTTGATTTAAAAAATTAGTGTTTTAGCCTAAGAGACCCAAAAGTAAAAGGTTAATCGAATAGACATTGTCCTCTCTCATATGCCCTGCTGTTAAGAGAAAATTACAAATTCTTATAAGTCTAACTAGGGCTTTTCTGTTGCTGATTTCCTGGCGTGACTTGGAACAAATTCCTTCACCTCTCTAGACCTCAGTTTCTGTATCTATAGAATTAGAGGCTGAGTCAGTTGACCAGTAAGATGTCTTTTACATTTGGCATTATAAAATTTCTATGATTCTGTTGTGGTTCACAGCATCTGTTAATATACATTAAAATTGAAATCAATCCAATGTTTATTAATTGCCTGTTATGTGCCATGTACTGTGCAACAGAAATAAGACAGTATTTTCCTTGAAGGAGTTTATATTCCAATAGAAGGGACAAGACGCATACACAAATAAATCATGTTATAAGAATAAAATGACAGTGGCAAGAAGAAAGAAATTTTGCATATGTGGGAAAGTTTCAGCAAGGATGTGGCATTTAAGCTGGACCTAAAGGAAAACAATGGGCAGGGAAGTGAGTAAGCCATTCAAAGCCAAGAAGCAGGGGTCAGGAATGGCAGGATCCAACTAGAGAGTGGCCAATAGTTCTGTTTTTGGACAAGAAAGTGATATGGTCCAACACATGAATCAAGATCACTTTATCAGTCATGAAAAGGATGGACTGAAGAGAAGAAGCAGTTAGTCCAGTTGAGAAGCTATTACATTACTCTAGGGGAAAGGTAATAAGGGCCTGAACTAGGGTGGTAGCTATAGGAGTTGTTACTATTGTGCTGTTCATTCTAGTTTTTGTTTACCCAATCTCTTTATTGAAACTTGAGTTCCAAATACATAACTACCTCTCCACCCTTACACATTATAAACATCAGTGACATTCCATTTGCTTATTACCACATGATACTTTGCTCAAGATAACTAAGACAACCTTCTTGTTTGCCCTGTTTATTTCTTCATTCTCCCTACAAGTGGATAAACAACAAAGCAAATTAATATTTCTGTTAGCTCATATTATGTAATACGTCTTAGACAACCTTGATTTGCAGTTTATTTATACTTCATCAAATAAAATCAGGACTTAGAATAGTTATTAATGTTATTCATGAAAGCATAAATCTCTTACTTTGATTTTGCTAGAAATGAGCGAACTATCACAAGGTTATCAGTTCTGATGTTGGAAAATTTTTACAAATATACATTTCAAAGAAATGTCCTGGCTACAAAGGGCTATAAAACAGTGCAAACCCTTTGACTCAGAAATACCATTGGTTTGTACGAGGTTTATACCCCAAAGAGATAAAAAAAACAAAAGGGGGAAGGACCTATATGTACAAAAATATTTAAAACAGCTCTTTTTATGGGAACAAAGAATTGAAAGTGAGATGATACCCAACAATTGGGAAATGGCTGAGTAAGTTATAGTATATGATTGTAATGGAATACTATTGAGCTGTAAAAAATAACAGGCAGGAGGGGCTCAGAAAAAACTGGACTTACACAAGCTGAATCAGAATGAAGTAAGCAGAACCAGAACACTGTACAGTGACAGGAATACTGTACAATGAACAACTGTGAAAAACTTAGCTATTTATACTCAGTAAGACAATGATCCAAAACAATCCCAAAGGACGCATGATAAAAAATGCCATCTGCTTCCAGAGGAAGAACCTATGAAGTGTGAATCCAGACCAAAGCAAACTTTTTTCACTTTCTTAAACTTTTTTTCTTAGTTTTATTCCACAAAAGGATTAATATGGGAAAATATTTTACAAGATTGTACATGGAAAATTTAGATAAGATTGGCTACCATCTCAGTGGGGGAGTGGGAGGTAGGGAGATTAAAGACTCAAAATTCTTTTTAAAATGTTGAAAATTGTTTTACATGTAATTAGGGAAAAATTAAATTAAAAAAGAATAATCTTGGTTATATGCTTTAGTATTTTAAGATTATCAATTCCTTTGGGTATTTTTTTCAGTGACAAATCAAGATTTGCTGTGGACAAGGCAAAGAATTGGCCTGGTGACTAATCTTCTAGTGATAATTAGCTAAATTGTTCTTTGGATAACAGATACATAGCTCATACTTTACACCTTTTAAGCTTAGTAGGACCTATACAGTTTAAATTGTACTGAAATATGCTTGAAGAATCCAATGTCACCTTCATGGAATATTGAAGCCTTGACTACAATCTAATATGAATCTCTCTACTGACTACAGTGAAAGAAAGAAATCTGCAAACTGCCTCCATGAAAAAGAAAAATAAGAATTCTAGCATCAAGGTTGATTCTGTCCTCATCCAATCTACAAAAAACAAAATAATCCTACTGTCTGAACTAGAAGTATCTGAATAGAGAGAACATAGGGAAGGAGTATGGTGCAATGGAAAGAATGGTAGAACCTGGGTTCTATCACTTACTATCTAGTCAAGTCACTCTTCGCTGGGCCTCAGTTTCCTCATCTATAAAGCGAGGGTGTTGTACTAGATTCCTTCTAAGGTTCATACCAGTACTAAATCTGTGATCTTAAGATTGTCATATGCAGACAATAAAATTTCATAGCAATAGTAACTGATAATTATACAGTGTTTTGAAGCTAGTGCTAAGTGTTACAAATATATAATCTCATTTAAGCTTCTAACAATTTGAATGTAGATTGTCAGCAGAACAAGATTATCCTATGGATCTTAAATAAAGAATCAGGTTTTGAATGAACTTTTTTTATAAAAGGAATCCAATAGGCATCTCAGTGGTTCAGAGGACAGAGAACCAGGCCTGGAGACAAGAGGTCCCAAGTTCAAATCTAGCCTCACATATTTCCTAGTTGTGTGACCCTGGACAAGTCACTTACCCCTCTTGCCTAGCCCTTACTGCTCTTTTGCCCTGGAACCTGTACTGGGGATCAATTCTAAGATAGAAGGTTTAAAAAAAGAAAAGAAAAATGGAATCCCTGAAGACTTAATGCAGAGACCTCATAGCTGGGTAACTTTATATTGCTCTCCACCCTTTTATTGAAGAGAGAATTATAAAAGAAAAAAACAAGGTCTTAGCAAAAATTATCAGAGGGTCCACAAAACATTAAAGATCTAATGTCTGAGGAAGTGATATCCTCCATAACAAAAGATCTTCCAACAACAGCTGGATAAGCCATGTCGTAAAAGAAACTTCTCACTGGATATAGGCTGGCCTTGATAGACTGATAGGGTCCTTCTAATACCAAGATTTTGCCAATGTGTCCAATTAAGAACCAGTATTTATTTGAATTTATCAATCAATTCAAATGCGGGGACTAGTTGTTCCATAGAGACCCAGATAATCTAACATCAACTGCAACTTAAGATAAATAACACAATAAACACACACATAGATAGACATGTCCACATACTTCTATAGTAACCAAAAAAAATATAAGACAAGAAATATAGTTCCCAACTTAAGTGTTCATCTTTTAAGATAAGTGAGAAACCAGTCAAATTTACAAAATATCAAGCTATTCCCCAATCAACAAATGGTCAAGGGATATGAATAAGCAGTTCTCAGATGAAGAAATCAAAACTATCAATAATCACATGAAAAAGTGTTCTAAATAACCTCCTGATTACAGAAATGCAAATTAAAACCACTCTGAGGTCCCATCTTATACCTAGCAGACTGGCTAATATAGGAGCAAAGGAAAGTGATAGATGTTGAAGGGGATGTGGCAAAATTGGGACCCTAATACACTGCTGGTGGAGTTGTGAATTGGTCTAGCCATTCTGGAGGACAATTTGGAATTATCCACAAAGGGCTTTAAAAGAATGCCTGCCCTTTGATCCAGCCATACCACTGTTGGGTTTGTACCCCAAAAAGAACATAAGGAAAAAGACTTATACAAAAATATTTAGAGCTGCACTCTTTGTGGTAGCAAAAAATTGGAAAAAAAATTTAATCCCAAAAAATTGATTGGGGAATGACTGAACAAATTGTGGTATCTGTTGGTGATGGAAATACTATTGTACTATAAGGAATGATGAACTGGAGGAATTCCATGTGACCTGGAAAGACCTCCAGGAATGGATGCAGAGCGAAAAGAGCAGAACCAGGAGAACATTGTGCACAGCGATTGATACATTATGGCACGATCGAATGTAATGGACTTCTCTACTATTAGCAATGCAATGATCCAGGACAATCCAGAGGAACTTATGAGAAAGAATGCTATCCACATCAATAGAAACAACTGCGGGAGTAGAAATGCAGAAGAAAAACATATGATTGATCACATACTTCGATGGGGTTATGATTAGGGTTTTGATGTTAAAAGATCACTCTGTTGCAAATATGAATAACATGGAAATACGTTTTGAACAATGATACTTGGATAATCCAGTGGAATTGCTCATCAGCTCTGGGATGGGAGAGAAGGGGGAGGGGGGAATCATGAATCATGTAACCATGGAAAAAAATTCTAAATTAATTAATTAATTAAAAAAAGAAAAATAAGTGAGAAACCAATGAAATAATAGAAGTTAACCAATAATAATGTGAGGTTAAAATAAAAAATTTCTATTGCCAAGACAATAACCCTTTAAACCACATCTCAGGATAATACTAGATAGAATCACTCTAAAAGGTCTTAATGTCAACAGTATTGCTGCAGTTCATCTTTTCTATAAGCAGTTTGCTTTCATGGCAATAGTCAGTCTTGAAAGGCCAGGATTGGCTTTTTAAAAACTTTTTTAAGGTCTCTGTTCATGAAATGTTAAAACCTAGTGGAAGACCACATACATGTGGGCTCGATCTTCTAAGGAGAATTTCTAGGAGGATGTGGCCAAGATCTCAGGATAACAACTCTAGATCTAGAAAGGCTCTTAGAAGCTTCTTGTTTTACAGATGAAGAAGTGGGGGCCCAGAGAACAAAGGTAACTTGCTTGAAGTAAGAAAGCCAGGAAGTGGCCTAACCAGGCCTCAAAATGAGCTTCTCTCATTCCAAAATGGAACATCAAGACAAGACAGAATGAAAGCTGTAGTACTGGAAAGAATGGCCACAACACCAAATCCTTGATCTCATCCAAATACCAAAGTATTTAGAGGAGAAAGCTTTGTTTCTACATTTCAGAACAAGATATTTTGAACAAAGAAACCCTAAACAGCCAAGTATTAGGCATATATTACCAAGTTAAAAAATCTATATGCAAAAACTTTTGAGATAAGAAAAAACTTGAGTCATTAAGAATACTCACATGGTAGGTATACGGTTCCCCTTCATCCATTGGCTCAACCATTTTAAGACCATTCAGCTGAAAAACATATTTAAAAATTGAAGTTTCAAAGTATTAATTTAATAATAAAAACCACTTAGAACAAAGATGTAATTCTCAGAGGCATTACACTTTGCAACTTAATGAGATTAATGCCTATTAAAGCATAAACAAAAGGCCATGGAGCTAAAAATATTATGATAATGAAAATAACACTAATCAAAGATGCTGAGAGTTTTTTTAAGGAGAACTGATTTCAATGGCTTTACAGTCCATTTCAAATAATACTGTGTAGTCCTTTCCTAATAAAACCAACAATATGTAATAAGTAACTAGAACTATATGACCTACGTTGTGAGCATTACAGCAAGATGAAGCTTTTTTCCTAACAACTAATTACTTACTGGGTTCTATTCAAGACTGCCACCAACCAAATACCTGATAAGAAAATGAAAAGGAAAATATGCCACAGAAGGTACCTATTCCAAGGTATATTTGAAAGAAATTAGGTTAGAAATAGTTTTATACATTTGAGCTAGGCTGGATCCCTCCTTTTCCATTATATTCAATTAAATGTTATGATAATATCTAACAAAGCATGGAAAATAGAAATAACTGGTCATGTTAACAAAAATTGGTTGTGTAAACAAGGCTTAATGCAGATATTAACTCTCCAAGTATTACATCTAAGTCCTAGTAGACACAAAGAACTTTATATTTGAGAAAAGCACATGATACTAGTACAATAGTCTGGAAAATGAGAATTCATGGTGGCTCTTGCCTAAGAGGAATTAACTGCCTATCTTTCAGACAAATCATTTCCTATATTTACTAAACATCTATGTTCTAAAGAATTAAAGGTCTAATATATACCAAGAAAGATTTAACTACTCACTGTTAAATATTTTACTCTAGCTGTTACTTTAAAAATGAAACTAAATTTGAAGGGTGATTTATACTACAAAAGCTTCCACAATACAAAGGGACTAAACAATTCTAGTTTTTAACTAACATAATTCCTTTTAGAATACCATGACAAAGCAAAGTCAAGGCAGGTATTTTATTCAGTTCACTATAGTAATTAATTAGAGCAAAAATTTTAAAGCAATTATCATAACACTGCTACCCTCATGTATTTTTACATACTGTCTTCAGTAAAAAGATAAAATATTGCTCAATACTGCCCCATTTCTGCCCTATCCTACCATTCAAACAGTATGAGGAATGTTTTGGCCCACAAAGTATAATTTCTAATTAGCCTTTCTGAAGAAAAACATTCCAAGTTTTTGTAAAAGACTGCCTGAAGGCGTACGTAAACTCAAAGTTGTAGTCACTTGAAACTTCTTTACCAACCCTACAGAAGATGCATGAAAACATTTGATTAAAGAAAAACCATCGGGGGCAGCTGGGTAGCTCAGTGAATTGAGAGCTAGCCCTAGAGATGGGAGGTCCTAGGTTCAAATCTGGCCTCAGACACTTCCCAGCTGTGTGACCCTGGGCAAGTCACTTGACCCCCATTGCCTACCCTTACCACTCTTCGGCCTTGGAGCCAATACACAGTATTGACTCCAAGACGGAAGGTAAGGGTTTTAAAAAAAAAGAAAAGAAAAAAAAGAAAAACCATCACCACGAATGTACCTGAAAGATACTGGAGTAGCTACTTCAATAAGCATTTATAATGTACCTATATACAGATAACACACTATACTAGACCATGAGGGATATAAAGGAAGGCAAGAGGTTCCTATATTATTCACAATTCATCTTAGCAGAAAGGGGAATCTCTCAGCAATTTGATCTAAATATACCAAAATCTTGTCAG
The DNA here is from genome assembly GCF_027887165.1 of Monodelphis domestica. NCBI lineage: Eukaryota > Metazoa > Chordata > Mammalia > Didelphimorphia > Didelphidae > Monodelphis > Monodelphis domestica. Next base: position 26,273,981 of record NC_077235.1, on the reverse strand, counting down.
TTATGTTTGTACAAGGAAATTCATTTTTGGTTGTGAGTTACGCTAAGATGGGCAGTGATACTCCTTCCAACTCTGAAATTTTGACTTGAGTGAAACTATAAATAGAAAGTCCAAATAATTGAAGTTGTACTATATAATCAACTCTTTACTACCTACAGGGAGGGTCAATATTGCTTTTTTAATTGTTGATGAAACTCCAACTGTCCTTCTCTTCAAACCTAGTATTGACTTACTCAACATGAAGCTGTAGTCCTAAAAACAGGAGGAAAATCAATCAGAGATTTGAGGAGGTCACTAGATCCTGGGTTCATATACTAACTATAAAGAAAAACGTGCTAAACCAAAACCCTCAATTCCATTTTATTGATCCTCAAACAATATGTGCCCATCAACAATAATAATTGTATAGAACACTAAAATGGATAGGGAAAGGGTTCATATGAAGACTTTTTATAGAGGGAAAAAACACCTATTTATAGGGAGTTTAAGTCTAGGTGACAGGTCCTTATCTTAGGATATGCTGGAACTGAGGTGAAAGAAGGAAATTATTTAGCTGGGCAGTAGAAAGAAATTGAATAGTTTATAGGCTACTGTTGAATTGGTAGTGAAAATGTGGCTTTTTTTCCATTTCAAGAAATGTCATTTTATTATTAAATATTCTGGTCAAATGAATTTCTGTATATATTATACATGTATTATTACCAATGAAAAACTACATGACTCCCCTATATATATTCCACAATCCAGAATAAAAGGCCTTCTTACTGTTCTTTACAAATGATGACCACCACCCCCCAACCTCCATTTTCCCCACTTAGAATTCTTAGTTCCCTTCAAAGATAAACTCAAGTGACATCTTTAATGTGAGGCCGTTCCTGATTACCACTCCAGTTGCTGATGTTCCCCACCCCACTTCAAATAACCCTGTATTAATTTTGTGTATAATTATATTAAGTATATGCTATCTCAGATAGAGGGCAGCTTGGTGGTGCAGCGCTGGACCTCAAATTGGGAAGACTCATCTTCCTGAGTTCAAGTCTGTGCCCAGACTAGTTGTATGATCCTGGGCAAGTCCCTTAACCCTGTTTGCCTCTGTTTCCTTATCTGTATAATGAGTTGGAGAAGAAAATAGCAAATGGCTCCAGTATCTTTTCCAAGTAAATCCCAAATAGAATCACAAAGACTCAGAGATGACTGAAAAATGACTAAACAATAATAATTTCTGACAGGATATAAACTCCTTGTGGTCAGGGTTAGAGGCTTTTATTTTGCCTTTATTTCTAGTAACTACCACAGTACCTGGCACATAAGTCATGATTAATTATCCATCTTTATGTAGGTATAACCAAAAGCAATGAAACCATAGTTTCATTTCATATAATATTTATTAAAAACCTAATATGCATAAGAAACTGTTAGGTATAATGGAGAATATATAAATAAGCTCCCTGCTTTCAGGAAGCTTATAATTTAGTAGAGGAGAAAAGACATATTCTATTATAACACATTATATTAATTTGCAAGTAATAACTACCATAAGAAAGGTGGCATGCCAAGTAATAATGGCTTTTCTAGTTTAGAGGTAGAGGGGAGAAGAGTAAAGACAAGAAAGAATAAAGAAATCTGGAAAAACTTCTTTGAAAATATAGTTGAAATAGGACTAGGATGATAGAGGCAAAATTTCAACATGTGATGATGGAGAGAAGAAAAAATAGATGAACATAGGAAAAAATAGGCTGTATTAGTAAATCAGAAAAAGTCTACTTAGAGCAGAGATGACAAGTAGGAGAGTAAGGGGAAATAATGACAGAAAAGTAAGTTTCGGGGTCAAATTGAGGAATTACTTTAGCCTTTAGGCAATGAGGAGCTACTGAATATTTTTTTTGAACATTTGAATAACATGGTCAGAATTCTATGTTGGGGGATTTATGCTGGTAATAAATATGAAGGATTAGAAAACTATGCAATAGTGGAGGCAAGAAATAATGTGGACCTGTACTAGGGTGGTGATTATAAGAATGAAATGAACAGATTTGAGATAAAGTGCAGAAAGGAAATAACAAATTTATAGTGAGACGGAGAAGAAGGAGTCACAGAATTTTAGAGTAAAAAGGAACCACAGTAGCCACTTAGGCCACAATCTATTTGAAAAAAAAAAATCCTCCTCTATTACATACCCAGCAAGTGGTCATTCAACCTCTGCTTGAAGATCCCCTAGTCATTGAAAAAGGAAGTCATATCTACCAAGACAGTCTGTTTCACTTACAGGTAAAGTATTTGAATGTGTTTCCTGTTGCCTAAATTTATATCTTTGTAACCTTTTGTTCCTAGTTCTGCCTTCTACAGCCAAACAGAAGAAAATATGATGGTCTTTCAAATACTTGAAGACAACTATTATATCTCTGAGTCTTCTCTTTTCCAGAATGACCATCACTGCTTCCTTCAGTCAATCATGATGTGACATGGACTCAAGGCCCCTTACCATTCTGACTGACTTTCTTTGGACGCTCTCCAGCTATACTTCCTAGACTGTGCCACCCAGAGCTAAATATGAATGTCTAGAATATAATCTGACGAAAGCAGAGCATAACAGGACTATCACTTAATTGTGACACTACCTCCTCAGTCCCGAATGATATGCCTTCTCTGACAGTATAGTAGAAAGATTGTTAGGTTTGGAACGATGGGACCTGGTTTCCTCTCCGATCTCAACCACTTACTACTATTGATGTAGGACCTCAAATGACTGAATGACTCAGTTGAGCTATCCAGACCTTAGTTTCATCATCCAGAAAATAAGGGGTTTATTCTCTGTGGCCTATGTGGTTCCAGCTCTAAATCCATGGTCCTATGATTCTATATGTAATGATGGACTGATTGGTCAAGAATCTTCTAGAATGTTTTATCTAAGAAGAAAGAACAGGTGAGTTAGGTGATATATCCCTCAAGAAGCAGATGCCAGAAAAAATCAAGTTGAAAAAAACCTCCTCAACAAATGGGTTTAAACTGAGAAGAATAAAGCTTAGCCAAAAGGGCTGGTGGTTTCCTGAACAATTGCAATTAAAGATAAAAGTAGTAATACATTTTGACAAGGCATTTCCAGTAATGTATTACAGGTGACATTGTTAATGTAAACATAATACAAGTAAGCAGAATAATGGTTAAGCATACCCAAAGTAATGAGAACATTATGTATAATATGCATAATAGGTATAGGCAGAGTGGTGTACTAGATGGAGAAAAGGCTTTGAAGTTAGGAAGACCTGGGTTCAAGTCACTAACAAATTGGCTTTGTGACCCTAGACAAATTCTTTTCGTACTCTAGGCCAGAAGTATCATACTTGGGATCCTACAGAACCAGATATAAATGTAATGGGGAAGTATTTCACAAAATAAATAAAAATACAATAGAATATGGATAAGGTCAATATAAGGTTGCCTAAGTCAAAATGTAGCCTTTGGGGATCCTTATGGATAGTTTAGTGACCCCATTTCTATTTGATTATGACACTACTGCAGGTTTAATACCCTATTCCTAATCCTTAGGTAAAATACATATGATATATATAGCATGAGGGCCATATTGATTTAGAATATCAATTCAATGATAAAATTATAAATAGGATTGCTTAATAAGACAGTGAGCAGCAAAGGAAAAATCAGTTTTATGGGGAGACACCATGGTACAACAAAAAGAATGCTAGTTTTGGCATCAGAGGACTTTCATTGTGATTCCCTACTATGTCATTTACTACTTGTTACCTAACCTTTCCAGGGCAGTTTCCTCATCTATAAAAGGAGAGGCCTGGATGGGTGCCTTCTAAGGCTCCTTAGAACTCTATGGATCTATATGTATGATCCATTTTAAAGAAAACATGGTGAGAAACCCAATTAAGCAAGTTTATGAAGGGGGATAGTGGTAGAAGGCCACGTAAAATGCACCAGGAAGAAAGGCAATAGGCTGATAAAAGACAGGCAAGATATACAAGATTTCTGAAACCACTCTTTTCACTGGAAAAGCCAATGGAGTTCTATGTGGAATATACTCTCAGAGCCCAACTATGTTTATTTAAGGAAGTGGAAATGACTGTGAAGAAAGCAGAGATGTGAAAAGTAGCCAGCCTTGAGTAAGGATATCCAGAGGGACTCGTTTATAAGTACCAATCAAGAAGACACGGAAGGAACATATATTAAAGGTATCTGAAGGAGAGGAAGAATGTCAAGGCATGGAGAAAGAAATTTTAGATTTGATTAATATTTTTCTAAAAAGAGAGAACATTTAACAAACTATGTGTTCTAAGGCCTACTTTCTCACTTACAGAACATTTTTAGGAAAATAATCCACATATGCATCTAAGGCACCCTTAACTGAGGGTTATCAGAAAGGAATAGAGAGCTTCAAAGTGTCATTCCAGAGGAAAAAGGTATCTTTATCACTCCACAAGTGTTTGAAAGGTGTCAAGAATACCTGCACTTAATGTGTTCTGGACTTTAAAAAAAAAGTATTAGATTCAAGCCTGGGTAACTAGAAGGCTTTAAAAGAAATAGAAAAATCAGAAAGAGAATAGAAGCATTTAATAAATAAAAGTGTGCTGAATTAAAACTTAGAAGTTTTGAGGAAAACTAAACAGTGAGTTAATTTTTTGTCACCTTGAATTTGAGGTACTAACAGAAAAAAAACTTAGATGTAGATTTTAAATGTAGACTGTTAGTCAGCATTACAAGTTAGAGTGAAGATGGAGATTCTGAGATCTCAGAAGTGGAATGAATTCTGGGTGCTAGAAACCACTTAGTAGTCACTTTTTTGAACACAGAACATCAGACAACTCAACTTTTGCATCATCATGCATGTCTACATCATCTACTATAACCTTCATAAAAATAACTCTCTCTCTCTCTCTCAAACAATGAAATGTATCTGCAATTAATTTGAGAGTTCCCTCAATGAAGATCACAGCCTGACCATCCTGTGTGACTTTTGTCCATGCACTCCCAGAAGTTTATCACAAGAGGCCCACCCAAAGTGCTGATGACCTTGCTCTCTCTCAAATATCCTGAATTCCCATATAAATCCCTTGCTTTTCCCAAGTGATCATTCCATCTTGTCTTCCTATCCTATCATTTCTTTGTAACATTTTTGTAGCTATATATGGCAGCCTCCTCGTATGCCCATTTTTACTGCCCTCCACGTAATGCTCATCTTTAGTTCTTTGGAGGCATACTGTTACAACAAGTAAAAGGTTTGATTTGAAAAAAAATGGGCATTTACTGTTATGAGAAGCTTGGTGGCAGTACAAGTATTTTGCAATTTTCCAAAAGCAATCCAATTTGCACACCTCCTTTTCAACTATGGGCCCAGCTCATTGACTATCTGTATCATTTGTCCCAAGTATACACATTATTGGAGAAGCTCTAGAGATTCTGGGCAACTAATTGCCGTCATTCATTTTTGCCTTTCCTCTGTGGACAGATAGGGCAACCATTCTTCCCTGAATGACTACAAGTCTCTTCTAGGGGACTCTGCAATATCTTAGAGCTTAATATAATCAATCTAACATCATTTCAAAATTATGTATACAGCAAAATAAGTAATGAGCCTACTTTCTATAAGGCAAACAAGAACATCAACTTCACTGCTTTATAATAAGATCTCACATTATTTTAAAATTATATGCTATTGTATATATTCATGGTTCCTGGCTAGTGAGTCCAAATCCTACATGTGCCAGTTTGGGTTCACTATTACATAGCTAAAAACTATACCCTGAATCCCTACAAGACTCCTGAAAATTGTTCATAAAACAGTCTTTGAAGGAATCAGAACAAATTCCATCAACACTTTTAAAAACAAGGTACATATTCTGATATCAGCTGCTATGTCTTCCCATCTGATAACATTCCTATATCAACATATTTAACAAAGTTATCAATATGAACAATAACTTCTAGTAAAGTAAATTATTTTTCAAACAATTATGACAAATACATCCAAAAATGATTATTTTTATCACCCATTAGCCTAGATCAGTGATGGCAAACCTTTTGGAGGGGTGGGTGATATGGGAAATGTCCTCAAATGCACATGGAGAGGGAAAGCAGCCTGTCCCCGTGTCCCTGTAGCTTTCTAGTAACAAATTCTGTGCTGGGGTAACAGTGCACATGCCCACAGAGAGGGCTCTGAGTGTCCCCTCTGGCATGTATTCCATAGGTTCGCCACCATGGGCCTAGCTTCTTTAATGTAAACAGCTGTGTGGCAATATTTCTGATAATTTAAAACTTGTTATTGGCCAAAGGAGATATAAAATGACATTGAGGATAGAGAGCCAAACCTTGCAGTTAGAAAGACTTGGTTGTTCAAGTCCTGCTTTTGCAACACAATAGCTGTATTATCAAGGACAAGTCATTTAAGTTTCTGTGCTCCTGGCAAGTCTCTAAGATTATAAATTACATATTTTTATCAGTAGAGGGAGTTTCTGCAACCAGAGTTCCTTCAACAGATGAGATCACTGGTTCAGCCAAAAATAAAATGGACAAAAACAATATGTTATTTCTTAAACTTATGTAGCATTTTCAAACACACTTCTAAAAATGCTACTCAATTGGAAACTGCATTTCATATTCAGATACAAAAAGGCCTGGGAAGCAAATCAAATAGAACTTCTTGGGAAAAAATTGATGGCCTAAACAAAAATTATTAAGAATAAAAGAATAAAATGACAAACACAAATCAAGGAAGCTTTTGAAAATCAGTATCTGTGTGACCTTGAGTAAGTCACTCAATCTCTGTCAGACTCTGTTTCCTCAAATGTAAAATGAGGATAATAATAGTACCTAATTCCCAAGGTTGTCGAAAGGATCAAAGAGATATTTGTAAATAGCCCTTCACATAGGGCCTATCACATAGTAGTCACTATATAGGATTAGTTTTTATCATTGTGATCTTGATAAGTAGTATTAGAACAAAAAGTTACCCTGGATACAAATTTGAAATATCTATCTAAGAAATTTTAACCTGAATTAAAAGATTACTAATGATCATTTAAACATCTCAACAGGACTTAAGTAGCCTAATAGCCTACATTTACAAAGTTCACAAAGTAGTTAATATATTTTTTTCTACTTGAACCTAAAAAACAACTTTTATGGTAGCTAGTGAAAATAGACATATCCCTATTTTACAGATGAGGAAACTGAGGCTAAGTGATTTTCCAGGGTTACAGAGATAATAAAGGCAAAGCCCAAACAAAAATCCAAGATTTCTGAATTCAAGACCAGTGCTCTTCCCATTACTCCAAAAAGCTTCATGAGAGTTTTAACACTATTCAAAATTACCCAGAAACAGCTAGATGATATATAGGCTTACTATTCAGCCACCACATTTATTCACCTGTCTTTTCCTCAAATATTTTTCTGTAAAAATCTGGCAAAGTTATATCCCACAAGCATCAAAAATCCCTTCTGACATTGCCAAGGTTACTGGTCACCTCAGCTAAAGATGTGTGATTGGTGGTGAACCCATTTGTTTCAAAAGAGGCTTATTGAGTTATTTTGTGGTTCCTTCCTCACTATGTTTCAAACTCCCTAGGGTACAAACATTCTGTGGGTCACCAGAGCCGAAGAATTTGCTACCCAGTGGCCAATATTCTGATGATGCCACATGGCTATGAATCACAGGACATTACAATTTCCAAAGCACCAAAACTGTGAATGGCCCAAGAGCAATGGAAAGATTCATAATAGGTATATGCAGGCTGAAGCACATTACTAATAATGATCTGTAAAAAGTAGAACAGGAGAAAACATAATATATCTAATTAGAAAATGAGGTAGGCCAATCATGTAATAAGAGAGAGATGAGACAGATAGCCCAAGTGTGGATACTAGTATCCACAAAATATTAAAAGACCTTGGGATGGGTAGATTCTCAAAGGGGGCTTTATGTAAGGAAATAGACAAGAGTAACCCAAGATGAGAAGATATGGATAAGCTGTGATCTATACTAATGGAGGGATTATGCATATTGATGAGCTCACAAATCCATGCACATACTAAAGGCAATAACTAGAACAAATAAAATTCCATTTTTGGAAAAATTTCAAAACACAAATGATCATTCCTAACAACAGTAAAGCACTATAGAATGCAGGCAGTCTCTTTTCTCATAGATTAAGCTTTTGAATGTCAAAACAATGTTCAGGCCATAATCATATAAATTCAGAGTCACTTCCAGAAGTACATTTCTTACACTTAAATCATTCTTTGATTCATGTCCTATCCTTAAGAATTCCATTGAAGAAAAGCCTTTATTTCACAAATAAATGTCCAAGGTGGAAAATAAAGAAATGTACATGTACTGTTATTGTCGATCTGATGTTGAAATCATATGAAAATAACTTTCTTTAGAAGAGATTTCCTTAATAACTCAAAAGCATTTTCCAAAGCAGAGTCAATGGATGATGCTCTATAGTATAAACACTGGAATAAAGAGCAGTTTGGATCAGACTCACATATATCAGTCTACTATAAGATTTTTGAAAATTTTCATTTGCACAGAAAAGAGAAAAATAATTTCCAAGCATTCACCTAGGCATATTATATATTAATTTGCTGCAATGGCCTAGTCACATAAAAGTCTAGGAGTCACTTCAAATCTATTACTACTATATATTGTTCTTGTCAATAGAGGCTACAAGCTTCCCCCCCCCCAATCCCTGTGTATATAAAAACATATGCATGGTTTTATACAATGGCATATGATCAGGACTACTGTTCAGCATATACTTTTTTTTTCTTTTCACAGAAAGTCCATTTTAAGGATGCCACCTACATTTAGATTATTAGACCATTGGCTTGCTGCTGTTATTGCTTCTAATGGCAATCATCAAGGGGGAAAAATCATATTGGGGGAGGAATCTTTACTTTCTCAAAACGGAAAGGTGGGAGAAAATATGTAAGAGAAGAAAGGGCACAAGTAAGTATGGTTTCTAGTTTGTGGTTTACTGATAAAGAACAGACCTATGGAAAATTTATATACCCTATTTCACAGTATTATATACATAAGAATATGTGCAAAATCCTTAGTGGGGAGAGTGATAGGAAGAGATTGAGAGCAAAAGAGAGAGTAGATGAACAGATGACAAGGGAGAATAGAGGAAAGGACTAGTCAGGAAGGAGGGAGGTAAACAGATAACAAGGAAAAGGAAACAGGATGAGTAAAACAAAGCAACACGAGAAAACCATTCTTCACAACAAAATTTTTACAATAAACTATCAAAAATCCCTGTGCTCTCTAAAATTGATTAAGTATGTAAAAACATTATTTCTATGACTTATAAGAGGGAACATGGCCTAGGAGATAAGAGGACAGGCCAAGGAACCAAGGAGAGCCAGGCTTGAGTCCTTTCTGACACCTAATAAATGAATGACCCTGGACAAGTCACTTAACTTTTAAGTGCCCCCAGGCAACCAGTAAAACTATCAATTACCAACAAGGTTCCACTGGACTTTCCAAACCAGGAAATTGATGGAATCACAGGCTTGGCCTCCCTGTCCCAAGAGAGGCATATAGGAAATTAAATTTAAATTTATGAGGTAGTGAGGTAGGTAGTGTTAGGCCTGAAGTCAGGAAGACCCAAGTTCAAGCCCAGCTTCAGGACAATTACTAGATGTGTGACCTTAAGCAAGTCACTTACCCACTGTCAGCCTCAGTTTCCTCATCTTTTTTAATGAGAATAATAACATCACTTACCTCCAAGGGTTATTGTGAAGATAAAATGAAATATTAATCATAAAATGCTTAGTACAGTGTCTGGCACATAATAAGCACTTAAAATGTTAGCTATCATCATCATCATCATTATTAAATAAATTTTATAAAAAGTTAAAATTCTAAAAAATACCTGTTGATTGCAATAAAATAACTTTCCAATTGTGATATATATCAAACCCAAATAACTCTCCTGAAAAAAAAATTGTTCAGGTTTCTTTCCAATCTAAATAAACTACTGAGAACTAAATCAATATATCAACTCAGGCGCATGCCACATCTGCTTCAGTACACAGGGGTTTGTGTGTATCCTTATTAATGAAGCACTGAAAAAGAAATCCTGGGCAGGATAAAACAAATCTACATGATTTAATACTATGAGGACTAAATTTTCTATCATTTTACATTCCCCACAAACAAACTTGATTTTATCATTTTAGTTCATCATAAAATAATCTTTCGGAGTGCCTAAGTGGCTCAACAAAACATAGCCAGGCCTGGAAATAATAGGTCCTGGGTTCAAATGTGACCCAAGACATTTCCTAGCTATGTGACCCTGGGCAAGTCACTTAACTACCAATTGCCTAGTACTGATTCTAAAACAGAAGGTAAGGATTTTAATGGAAAAAAATAGAGAAAATTGTCTTTACTTGTTTGCGTGAGCATGAAGCCATCTGATAATGAATAGCTAAGAAAGAAGATCTGGTAAAATAAAATCCAATGTAAACTTTATCAAATTTAGTAATACATTTTCTTAATTAACAAGGAGAATATATTGGAGGATGATTTTGGATCCTATTTTGGAGGATGATTCTGGATACTGCAATGATTTCATTGTTTTATGAACACAGAACCTAATTTAATATTACATAGTACTATGGAAGGTACTTCTCTGTCATTGGGGCAAGATCTGCACGGAGCCTTACACACAGCTTACCAGTGGTTTCCTTGAATAATTCTCTAATATCAGCTTATTTTTGTTATTTTTCAAGCTAACAATTTATTAAGTGCCTATTATAAGAAAGGTACTATGCTAGGCATTGGGGATATAAATATAAAACATGACAGTTACTGCCTTGAAGGAGGGGGAGGGGCAGAGATATGGCATTGGCACAGTTAAGAATAAAACAACATAAGGGCAAAGCAGAAATCCAGAAAGGGATGTAAGAAAATGTTTCCTACAACTGGCATGTCAAGTGGAGTCAAGGAAGCGAAGGTTCTAGTTAATCACGATTTTACTACAGATAACTAATACAATTCTCTGAAGGATCAAAACTTGTTGCTACATCATTAACAATCCAAAATCCTGATTTAACTTCAATCTGTCATACTATTCTGGGAAGGCTAAACAAATTACTTTTAAGACAGTGACACCTGCTTCATTTGGGGAAAGAATTTTAAAAGAATATTTTCTAAACTATGTATATGTGCGCATGTGGCACACACACACACACACACAGACACACACACACCCTTATCTTAGCAAACCAAATGAGAAAGTATTCCACAGTATTTTTATTACAGTACCTATTACAGTAATCTCTCCAATATCCCCAGAGCAGGTGAAATTTTTCATCTTTGAAGGTTTAGGGGGAAATTAGCTTAATTGAACTTTTTCTTCTCCTTGTTTTAACCTAAATATATACAGTAAACTTGCCTGCATATTGGATAAATCTTGCTTTTAAATTCAATAGGACATACAATATCCTTTTTAAATGACTTGCTCAGAGGTTTCTTTTTGCCTCCAGGCTTTCAGCTCATAGTTAGTTAACAAGCAGCTTAGATCCCAGCAGAGAAGCCTTTTGAAACCCAAACATGTAACCCTTAACCTGTTCAAAAGAGAGCTAAGAGAAAACAATTCAGCCTTTAGGTTGGTATTTCCAAGCCTTTAGAACAGAGAGAGGGTATGATCATTTGGTTTTCTGGCAGGCAAAGGGAGTGAATTAAACTGAATAAAAACATATTCAAATCATGAAACTCATTGGTCTCCGGAGTAACAGACTTTTTTGGTTACCTGTGCTTCTGTTACCTCTCCATCACTGCAAAATTTGAGAACCAAGTCTATTAAGTTTATAGGAATTAATTTAGACAATACCTACAGTAGGACTTCATTAGATAGGTAATTTTCCTATCTAGAATGTTTAGGACTAAATTTATAGTCTTTCATGAAGTAAAATTTCATCTAAGGGTGATTTTTTTCCAATCATTTTTTTTAAAAGTTCTAATGCCAAGACATATATGAATTCAATTCTTTTAAACAAGTTATGCAAAAAACTCCAAAAAGAAACAAAAAGACTCCATACCTAAGAGTTCCTTTTATTCACAAGGATAAATTTTGAAAAATACACATCTGAGTTTTCGGCTTCCTCTTTTCCTTTCTTAAAAGATTCTTGCCCCACAAAGCTTTGCCCAGTCTAATGCCTAATACTGAACACTGCCCACCAGCTAAATACAAGTCTAACTTTTCAAAAGCCATGCTTAGAACAATTGTCTACTGTGAGTAGAGTCCACTTTGGGGGTAATTAGTAGAAGTATAAATTAAAAATATGCACAAGAAAGTATACTGAGTTGCCTCAGCAACAGAAGAGCAACCTAAAAATAGACACTCTATGAATATATGGTTGTAAGCCACACAGTATGCACAGGACATTGCGATACACAGCACATATTCACAAACACCCCAAAACAGGAAGAGCATTGTCCTACTTACCTCTTATCGCAGTGTCTTTAAGATCTTCATGAATGAAGGCACTGGAAGAAGAACACTTTATCTTTCCTACTTTGTGAAAGCCAATGAGGAGGCACCAGCACCCTTATTGGCAGGGATATGCAGAAACACCTCCCTATGGGTAGGAGGATGTCTACATTGAGATCTTAGAAGGTTTGAGAACTAAAAATAAGCGACTGGTAAGAGGTGGGGGTAGGAGGCAGGGTTTTGGGGAAGGGAATAGTCTATCTGAATCACCTTCAGTGCTTCTGAGCACACATAGCATACTAAATGTATCAGAAAAAGTAAAAAAAAAATCAAGACTTTTGACCACAAAGAACTTCTCATTTAAGAATGCACTAAACAGTGAGAATAAAATCATTTCTTTTCAAGTAAACCAAAGTAATGAGCCTCAAAAGTTAAGCAATTTAACTCAATCTAAAATATTCCCACCAACTACCGTCCTGTTTCAAACAACCCACTGCCCTTTTAGACCGTAGTCTCTTGAAGCTCTACTCTACACACACACAAACACACACAGAGTCAGAGCCCTATTAAAGCTAACTTCCTCCATGATCCTGAGGGGGCACTGATAGACAGGATATACACAGTATATACTGACATACAAGTGGTCAGTCACATAAGCTGGGGAGGGGCAGTTGTTACTCATCTTATTGTCTGGGTACTGAACACTCCCCTCATGACATACCTAGGAAAACCATGAGAGAAGGTCCAAACACCAAATTCTATACAGTTGCTACAACAAAGCAGTTTGGAAAATGCACGATTACATTCTCTGGCATACTCCCTGTTCACACCTCAGCAATTAGGAGGTGGCAAAGCGTACCTCAACTGAATTGAGAAATATCACTAGCTACTAGCAACTGGGAGGGTTAGACTTGCTGACCCAGAAACTCGACTTCCAGAAAGTCACTACTCCTCATTCTATCAGGAATATAGCAATCCTAGGTCCTGAGCACTAGCAAACCTAATATAAGAGGTGGGCGGGCAAGGATAATTGTGAAGGTGGTTTTGGGTCACCTAAAGAAAACAACACTGGATAAACACAAGGACTGCATATGCCAAATCATAAATTGGTCCTGACCTCCATAATCAATTGTTGAATTCATACTAAGTCAAAGTCCACTCTTTTCTTACTGAGCAACTATCTGAATAAGAGAAAAGTAAGCTGCTGATGAGAAAAATAAAAGAATAGAGACAATCAGTGAACCTAATATCATGGGATTGGGGAATTAAGGAGGAAGGAGAGGGAAATTCAGTATGGTGAATTCCTGATATGGAAACTACTTCTACAGAGGCAGACCAACAACTAGCCTGGAAGTATACATATATAAAGTCTTAGAGAAGGCCATGAGGTTGGTTAAATAATTTGCCCAGATCTTAAGCTAGTATGTGAAAATGGCATGATTTGAACTCAGGTTTTCCTTGAATGCCAATTTCCATGCCAACTCTATACCACAAGGGGAAAACAAGGAGAGGTTTTAGTTTTTCTTTTTCTTTCCTTTTAAAAAATCCTTACTTTCCATCGTAGATACAATACTGTATATTGGTCCAAAGTAGAAGAGTGAAAGGGATATGCAATGGGGGTTAAGTGACTTGTCCAGGGTCACACAGCTAGGAAGCTTCTGAGTCTACATTTGAACCCTGATCTTCAGTCTTGAGCTCTCAATCTACTGAACCACCTAGCTGCCTCAAGAGATTTTCTTTACAATTTAAGTTTGTTGGTCTACATAGCATAATGATACAAAGTTCTTCTGTTCATCAGACATTTGTTTTATGGTTGTGGGAGGGATAGGCTAAGTGGAAAGATAGTTGCTTCTGAGGTACTTCAGGACTTTGTGTATTTGTTAGGAAGGTCCTCTTGCAAAATTCATATGGATACTGTTACTAGTTACCACAGTACCTTCCCCACACATATGCACATAGAAGAGTATCAAAATTATTTGATGAATTAATAAAATGAAATTATAAATGAGCATATTTTATTAGGCCTTTAGATTCCCTAAATCCCTATGGTTTAAACTAAAAATCAACCAAATGTCTACAAACTTTAAAAGAGAGATCTTAGTCATGAAAATGTCTAGTTACTACTGAGATTTTATTTTAGAAGATCAAAATAATATACTATTTAGGAAGTTCTTGTAGACTTTCGGAAGTTTAGTTTAATGACTTGAGAAAGGCAGCTAAACTATTTCCTACTTAGAGACTGTTTTTTTCTGCTTAGCTCAAGTTAGTACTAATAACTTTAATGGTTCTCAGGGGCTCCAAAGAGCTTCCCCCAAAAAAGGCATGCTGCAACTTGTATCTTAAAATACACCGATCACTAGGAAAGGACATACACATACATACACACACACACACACACACACACACACACACACACACACACACACACACACACACACACAGTCCTAGGAATATGTAACTGGGTGAAAACTTTATCTGGAAAGCCAATGTGTTTTCTAAGTTCCAGGTGCCATGATTCTGAAAGGATTACTTATCAAGGTGGAGCACCAATTATAAGGGCATTTGAAATTAGTGAACAAAATGGTGAGGAAACTTGAGACTTTGTCATTTCATGACTGGTAGAAGGAATTGGGGTTAGCTCTATCATATATGAGAAAAAAATGAATTCTCCCTTTAAAACATAGTATTTCTATTTTACTACAAACCTAAAGTTTACAAATCATCTAAATCCCTGTGTTATAAATTGAAAATCAATCGTCAATCATCATTTTGATGATTCTGTATGATAACTGCACAATTTGATTATTCAGAGAATGGCATTTAATTTACTTGTTTTCTCTTTGATTCTTTGTTCTATGCTCTGCAGTTCACCTTCTAAATTTGCTACACACAACTTTTGTCTTGGTAAGGCAGCTTTGTTGTTTCCCTGTTCATTCTTCATTAAAGAGGATGCGGCTTTTTTTTCACTGTTTTTGTTTTCTGCAGGCTATTGATTCATAATTTCCTTCAGCCAGCCTCCAATTAAGAAGTGTCTATTGTCAGAATAGCACATTATCAGGACTTGACACTAAGCCCATAGTTAGTGTAACCACTGTCTCCTTTGGAGATTTTCCATGAAAACTCATTTTGGTTTGTTTCTCTCATCTCTGCACTGCTGCCATTATTCTTTAAATTACTATGGAACAGAGCAGTGTTGTGAGGGGAGGTATTAAGGCAAAACCACTCCGTGTATCTGGCACATAGTAGGCTGAAATGACTGTGCTGAATGCATTCATTCATCACTGGCACTGGGGGGCAAATAAAACCTGTAAAACAAGAGAAGGCCAAAGGGTAGATTCCTGGGGCATTCCACTAGAGACTTATTTCCAAGCTGACATTAACTTTTTAAAGACTACTTTTGAAAAATGGTCAGAATGTAGGTATAGCTAATCTTTCTATAGCATTCCCCTGATCTATCATCTACTCTGCTAGTTACTCTGTCAAAAAGGGGAATTAAGTTGGTTTGGCATGACTTGTTAATGATGGAGACATGTTAGTATTTAGTAAGTGATTATCATTTCTCTTTTGTAAATTTCACAAACCATCTCTTTGATTCTGTTTCTAGAATTTTGCAATAATAGAAGGGAAGCTCACTGGATATAAGAAAGGAAACAAGCATTTATTAAGTTCCTACTATGTGACAGGCTCTGTGCTAATTAAGTATTTTTAAAATATCTCATTTGATTTACAAAGATCTCACTGAACTATAATGGGCTAAGTAGGAAAGTATATGGAAATAACTCCCTGATATAACATTTTCTATGATAAAAATGCTTTTCAGATTTCAGTAAACTTACAACCAACCTTCTGGAAGGCAACCTGTTAGGATTCTGGAAACTGCCCATCTTCAAATAAGAGAAATACAAAGAACTGACAAAAGCCATCAAAAATATAAATCTACTCCCACTTTATTTTTGGATTCCAGCATTCACCGTATATATATTGCAGTGATATTTCCTAGGGCTTAAAAAGCAAAGAGATTCTTATATTTTCTCTAAATACAATAATTAAAAAAAAAACGTGATCTACAGTAAAAAAAAAAAAAACCACTGGTTCTATAGAGAATTATTTGATTGAAAGTAGTGATTGAGAAACAAAATTTCTACATCAACAACAGTCTGGTAAGACATGAATTATAAATAAATAAAATAAAGAAGCAGGAAATCCATCTTTTCTGTTATCAAAAACAATTTTCCAAAAAACAATAAATCACCTCAAAGTACAAACTACACATTTGCCTTTCTCTTGGAGTACTGAATTAGATTGACTTTAGTGTTCAATTTGGCCAACAATAAATCGTTTTAAACAAAAATCCATCTTCTCATTATTGGCACTTTAATCTTAGAGCGGTGCAACAATTTCCACTTGAATGTTTGTTCAAAACACCGAGGTAGTTAGGACATAATTAAGTGCTAAACCACAACAATATTTTAAAATCACAGTGAATTAATATCAGAAGGCATATATGTGGAATAGTCAAAGGAAGAGAAAAAACTCACTTGGCATGCTAAAGGCTCTCACTCTGCCATGTTTTCAAAATATTTTTAAATGTGAAATTACTTGCATAAACTTCTTTTATAGAAAAGAGCGGCTACAAAACGTTTTAGTCATCCCTGTATGACAGAAACTTTATTGAGTAGAAAACGGAACGACATTCCAAGGATCAAATTAACCTCTACCACGTTTTCTGATGTAAAACATAAAATGGTATTTCTGAACTGCCTACACCACTAGGAAAAGCCATCTAGCACAATATTTCCCAGGAATACTGAAGCACCAACTTCAATCTAGCTCTGTCTTCATATCTAATATAGATGTTCATTAAAAATGAATGTGGCAAACAACGTCTGACCTCTAATTCAACTGGAACAAAAGAAAAAGGGAACGATAGTTTAGTCAAGCATGCGGTTTTGTTTTTTTTTAAACGGAACTAGTTCTTGAAAGTAAAGGTGCTTGCTGGGCACCAGACCTCTGTGGAACCTCAAAATCCTCTATTGTAAAGCACCTCGGTGGGAAATGACTTTTTAGGAGGAATGTGGGGGCCTCTGCTGGTTCATTTACACGAAAGAAAAAAACAGCAATTAGAAAAGTAATCAAACGATGACAGCAGAGGCATCTCACACTTCGAAGGCTTCCACATTTGTACAAACCCCATCGTTCGCTTGACCGTAGCCCAACGTAGTCCTAGGAGGCTTTGACAATGAGCCTAGGCACAGCGGGAGCACACCACGTAGGGAAATCACGTTGGGAAGGGGAACGGCCTCAAAGGATCTAGCTGAAAAGCTGCCTATATTTTATTAAAAGTACTTTTGAAAAATCCGAGCCTGACTTTTTGAGATTCTGTATCGAGGAGAGAGGGAAGGGGAAAATTGCCGGAATCGCCAGCATTCTAGGGAATGTGAAGAAAGGGAAAGAAGAAGAGCTCGGTCGGACAGAGCCAAGCGACCAGGGCAGCTACTGCCTCAAGGTATTAGCAGCCCAGGAGTGGGCTGAGAGAAGGAAGTTGGAGAGGAGCGCGCGTCCCTAAGTGCCCAAAGCTACTCAGCTACCTGGGCTGCTTTACGGTTTTGTTCGCTGCTGTCAGCGGCTGCTGGGGCTACTCAGCGGCTGCTCCCCTAAAGTGCACACGGACGATCTCCGACCAGAGTTCCGTGCCGGGGTGCCCTCCACCCCCCGGCCCACTCTAGATGGGCCGGGGGGCAAAGTTAGCGGCGCGAGCAGCCGCAGCAGCAGCAGCGTGAGCAGCTAAAGCCGCACGGCAGCCGCGCGCTCGCTACCTCCGAGATCCAAGCTCCAACCGTCCCGGGTCCTGGCTCCCCTACCTCTGCCCCCAGGGCGCCTCCTGGGGACTGGGGAAGAGGGCCAGGATGCGGACAGGGCCAGGGAGTCACGAGGGGGCTAGCCCAGGGGTCTCGCTCCCAATCGGACAGGGGAAAGAGAGCGGGCGGCTTGCGCCAGCCCGGGTCCCTCCACTCACCTCGCCGCTGCTCCCGCCGCCGCCGCCGCCGCCACCACCACCGCCACCGCCACCGCCACCGCCACCGCCACCGCCGCCTCCTCCTCCTCCTCCTCCTCCTCCTCCTCCTCCTCCTCCTCCTCCTCCTCCTCCTCCTCCTCCTCCTTCACCGCCGCCGTCTCCTCCTGCTCCGCCGCCACCGCCACCACCGCACACCTCCATTTTGTGGTGCCAGGGATCCTCCAGCGGAGCGAACGGCAGCATCGCCCCTTCACCAGCCGCCGAGGAGGAGCCGGCGGCCGCCGTCGCGGCCACACATCCCGTCGTCGCTGCTGTCGCTGCCTCCGCCGGTGCGGCGAGCCCAGCAACCGGCTCGCTTGTTCGCTCTCTCTCTCCTCCCGCGCTCCCTCCTCCCCGCGCTCCGCTCCGCGGGCGCGCGGAGCCGCCGGGCTACCTCACGCGCGCGGAGCAAGGGGTGCCCTCTACCGCCCGCTGCTGCTTCCCATAGAGGGGGCGCACGGGGGTGGAAGTGGTGCTGCTGCTGCTGCTGCTACCACCGCTAAGTGGGGCTGAAACTGAGACTGAGGCTGAGGCTGCTGCCGCGCGTTGCCCGCTCCCGCCGCTACTGCGACTGCTGCTCAGCCGCGACTCACCACCCGCCCCCTCCCCCCGCCCGAGCCGGAGTCCCAACCCCCTCCCTCGCGCCCTCCCCCGCCTCGCGGCTTAGCCAATATGGCGGCGGCCGCCGCGGCGGCGGCGGCGGCGTTACCTGTGCGGCCGGCGCCTGGAACCCCCTACGGCGGCAGCACAGCGGCGTCACCCGGACGTCAACGGAGATTCCCCAGCCTGGGCTGAAACTATGGAAGGAGGAGGATGCTGAGAGAGGAATGGGGAGGGGAGGGGAGGGGAGAAGAGGAGAGGAGAAGGGAGGGAGGGAGGGGAAAAGAGGAAAAAAGAGAGGAAAAGAGGGGGAAAGAGAGGAGGGGATGGGGAGGGAGGTAAGGGAAAGAGTAGAGAGGGGAGGGGAGCGGAGGAAAGGGGAGGGGAGGGGAGGGGAGGGAAAATGGAGAGGGAAGGGGAGGGGAGGGGAGGGGAGGGGAGGGGAGGGAAAGGGGAGGGGGCTAGGGGCGGGCAAAGGAGGCGGAGGAAGCCACTTGTACTAGGAGCCGCGGCTAACCGCTTCAGTAAACCTGTTCCACGCACCGAGCATGCGCGGCACTGTTCACACATGCTCAGCAGGCCCTCTCGGGGCTTCAGAGTAGAGTAGCCAGAGAAAGGATTCCCGAAAGGGTAGCAGGAGTAGCCTGTCAGAGGAGGAGGGGGATGGGGTAGAGAGAGGCCCTGGGCGGGACAACGAGAAGGTCCGGAATAGCAGCTCCCTTTTCAGGACCCACAAAAGCATCTTACCGTAGAACTTACTACCACGCACCCCCTGACTTTGTGACAGACCCATGAGAAAGTAAGGAACTGAGCATCCATTATGATCTCCTTTGTCCATGTGCCCAACTAAGGCGAAAGGGGACTTCCCTTCCCCCTGCGCGGGCCAGGCTCATTTCTTTTTCTCACTGAAAGTGTCCCATCCTAGGTGCTTCCAGCGGGCTTCTCTTTACTATCACTCGCAGAACACGCGCGGGCGCACACGCACGCACGCGCGTACACGCACACACACGTGCACTGCATGGGTGCATTTTTAGCCCCAGAAACTTAACTTCGCTGATTGCTCTTTGTGACAAGAGTGGCCTAACGGTCTACAGCAGAAACGCCTCTGTTGGAGAACTTCTATGTTCTCGTATCCACTCCACGTTTCGAAACACCACAGAGCTTAAAGCAGACACGTTCTCCTTGTAATTCTGCAAGTTTAAAAGAGACGCTCAGTACCTTGGACAGGTTTTTTCCACCCTTCTACCTAAAACTCTTTCCTTGCCCTAAAACCTGTCACCTGGTTGCCGTCGTCGTGGCAAAATTCTTTCCTACCTCCCTTTCACAGTCCTACCTCAAGTAGCTAACAAATTAAATGAAACGGAGTGTGTGTGAGACAATGAGTTTGAAAATAAGGATCCCCATCAGTGATGCTTAGATGATAGCACAGATGCCCTCAACCCACTCCACCACGGTCCCAGGTGTGAAGTGAGCGAAACTGATGGGATTCACAATAAGAGGGGAAATTCGTTGGGAAAAAAAAGTAAGGAAAGGATAGAACCAGATCGGGACAATCGGGCTATAAAGTATGGAAAAGGTATTTGTGGGGGAGAGCATGCTTCTTTTGTGTGTGGAGTATCCTGACTCGTAAGTTTTTATGTTTAATATATCTAAAAGAATAGGGGTCGTTCTCACAATGTCTGTATTATGTGCTTATACATCATACTTTTAAAACTGAGGTAGGCATTTATTCTCTAACTTTGCTAGGTTCAAGAGAGGATACAACAATGTCTAAGACAAGGGCTTGCCTTAAAAGAACTTGTCAAATATCTGTACCATATATATCTGCCAAAGTAATTTTATCAGTAATAGATCAAAAGCCCTCAGAAAGGGAGGACCTTTCTAAGTTCTTTTGTTTGGGTCTCAAGTCTGTAACAGCTGTTCTTGGGGAGGATAATAAGTATCTTAAAAGTGTAAGATTTTTGTAAAGTGCTTCGCACAGTGCCTGCAGAGTAACTGCTTAATAAATACTTATTCCATCCATGTTAACCCTGAGACTTGCTATTCATGATATCTCTATTTGAGACATTCAGATCTTCCACAGAGTAAAGGCAATATAGGCAGCTGACTTTTTTAAGATTAAACTTTATTTTTTTAAACAACAAAACTCCACCTCTCCCTCTACCCTTCCCCCCTCCCCATTGAGAAAGAAAGAAAAATAAAACCACTATTACAAGCACATATAGTCAAGCAAAACAAATTCCCCCATTGGCCGTGTCCAAAAAAAATCTCAATCTGCACACTGAATCCCTCTCTGTCAGGAGGTAGGTATCATGTTTCATCATGAGTCCTTTGGGATCACAGTTGGCCATTGCGTTGATCAGAGTCCTAAAGTCTTGCAAAATTGTTTGTCTTTACAATAATGTTTTCATTGTAGAAATTTTTCTCCTTGTTCTGCTTACTCTACTCTGCAGGAACAGATAGTTATCTGTTTCTTTTTCCAGGGTTTAGGGAAAAGTTTAGCCTGAGCTTATCTATATAACATACAGCAGTCTCTGGAACAGCAGTAACTTCAGTACTGCTGTGTGGTATAATGGAAAGAAAACTGGCTTTAGAGCTAGAGCAGCTGGTTTTGAATCCACCCCCTGCCACCTCATTACCTGTGTGACCTTGGCTGAGACATTTTACTTCTCTAGGCCTGCCTCAATTTTCTCATAGATAGTATCTTCCAGTGCTAAGTCAGTGATACTATGTAGCAACAAGTTGTGTGAGGCCCTGAAGAATATGGATAATTTAAGGACTGAAGTATAATAAGCCTAGGATATAAATAATTAGTTGTTGTCCTTTGTATAGGATAATGATGCTGATGATGTTGAAACTGTCTCATGGAATCTGAGGTTTTTTTTCATTTTTTAGGATCAGTAACATTAAGGCACCTTACTTTCTGAACTCTTCCCTGCCTATACCAGTAAACACACACTGGCCAGCAAGAGATAGTACTGTTATGGGCAGCCATCTAATTTAGCAAAACCTTCTCGAAAATACAACCAACCCATCTGGGCCTTGTTAAAAGGTTATGGAATATAAGCTGGAGGCCTTTGATCAGCAGGTCAGAAATCACACAAAGTTCCTACCCTGTGGTTTTGCTCTCTGATGAGCACAGAGAAATGTATAACTGAAAATATTATTATAGAAAGAGCCACCTGGCTTCTCAGTGTATCCATTGTAAATACTTTCCAAGAGTTTATAATGTAACTCATTTTAAAATGGTGCTTCAACTATACATAGAAATGCACTATACAGAAACTGTTCCTTTGGAACTATTTTTTATTACATCACCAAGTTTGGGCTAATGTCCAGAAGCAGGGATGGCAATAGCAAATTCATTACTTAAGGTCTTGTTAAGGTTCTATTGTGAAGGATAATGATTTATTAGCTTAAGTAATACCAGAATAGTGTAATGGAAAGACACTGGACTTGGAGTCAGAAAACTTTATATTAATAGAAGTAGTGTCCAGACAAGAGAGGTAATAGTCTCAATGTTCTCCTCGCTTCTTGGACTACATGTGGAATACTGTGTTTAGTTCTAGGCAGAAAAGAAAATGACAAGCAGGAGTAAGTCCAAAGGAGAAAAATAAGGGTGCTAAGGGGGATGGGGTGAGAACCATGTTATAGGATTAGTTGAGGGAACTAGAAATGTATAGGGGGACCATGCTAGTTAGTCTTCAAGTATGGGAGAGGCTATCATGTGGAAGAGGGATTCATCTTGTTCTGCCTTAGGGAAGAAATAATAGCAGTGGGGTAGACAACGCAGAGGTAAATTTAGGCTTAACATAGGGGAAAACCTCCTTCCAATTCAAGTCCTTTAAAAGTTAGTTAGGGCAGCTGGGTAGCTCAGTGGATTGAGAGCCAGGCCTAGAGACGGGAGGTCCTCGGTTCAAATCTGGCCTCAGATACTTCTCAGCTGTGTGACCCTGGGCAAGTCACTTGACCCCCATTGCCTAGCCCTCACCACTCTTCTGCCTTGGAACCAATACACAGTATTGATTCCAAGATGGAAGGTAAGGGTTTAAAAAAAAGTTAGTTAGGCTGCTGTGGGACATAGTGGGTTCCCCACCATGAGGTCTTTAAGCAAAGATTGGATGGATACTCATTAGGTATCTCCTAGAAGAGATTCTTGATCAGAAATGGGCTAGATGAGATGGTCCTAGAGGTCCCTTCTAAGCAAAAGGTTTTGTTATTCTTCAGCTTGGAGAAAATTTAAGTGAACCTAATTACAGTTTTTAAATCTTTGAAGGACTGTCATGAGGCAGGATTTGGTTGGCTCAGTTTATAAAAGAATTTTCTAATAATCAGAGCTATTCCCAAATGGAATTCTCCCCTCTCCCCCTCCCCATATACTAGAGGTCTTACCTGGAAATCTAGATGATTCTTTTCTAAGGGTTTTTCTAGGGGAGATCCATACTTTAAGTATACTTAAGATTTGGAAATCTGAGATACCATGGTTCTTTTCTATCTGGGTTCAGTTCTTAACTCAACTGTTTACTGAGTTGTATGATATGTGGCAAATTTTCTGACTCCTCTGAGCCTCGGTTCCCTCACCTATAAAATAGGGATGATAATAATACTTGCAGTACCCATTGATATGGTTACAATACATGTGGCGTGATTTGTAGCCACAAAGTGCTATTTGGAGGTAAACAACTCACACATACTTAATAGTTAATATTTATATAACACTTATTCTGTGCCAGATGATATACTAAGCGCATTACAATTATTATCTCATTTTACTTTATATATACTTGTATCATTACAGCCACTATTTCCTGCTAGTTGACAAAAGAGAATATTTTTATTTGACAATAGAATAGATAAGTATGCCCTAATTAGTTTGCTACTGGCCATTTCCCCTTTATGGACCAAATTTGTAATGTATACAAGGGGATACACTTGATCTGCCACATGTTATCCAGGTGCCCTTGAGCCAGTCACTTAACTTCACTAAGTCCTGGTTTCATCCATAAAATTAGAGGGTTGAACTAGATTACCTCTGAGATTCCTTCCAAATCTAGTCATGATTTCTTTTTGTTTTTCCTAGGAGGTGTTACTAATATCAACTTACTTAAGGATAACCCCCCCAATAACTAAATCCATTTAATAATGAACCTTGTTATAATTTCATATGAAAGGGCAATTTGGAACTATGCCCAAAGGGCGATAAAAGAATGTCTGCCCTTTGATCCAGCCATAGCACTGCTGGGTTTTACCCCAAAGAGATAATGGACAAAAAGACTTGTACAAAAATATTCATAGCTGCGCTCTTTGTGGTGGCCAAAAATTGGAAAATGAGGGGATGCCCTTCAATTGGGGAATGGCTGAGCAAATTGTGGTATATGTTGGTGATGGGATACTATTGTGCTAAAAGGAATAATAAAGTAGAGGAGTTCCATGGAGACTGGAACGACCTCCAGGAAGTGATGCAGAGCGAGAGGAGCAGAACCAGGAGAACATTGTACACAGAGACTGATACACTGTGGTACAATCGAACATAATGGACTTCTCCATTAGTGGCAATGCAATGTCCCTGAACAATCTGCAGGGATCTAAAAAATACTACCCACAAGCAGAGGATAAACCGTGGGAGTAAAAACACCGATGAAAAGCAACTGCTTGACTACAGGGTTGGAGGGGATAAGACTGAGGAGAGACTCTAAATGAACACTATAATGCAAATTCCAACAACAGGGAAATGGGTTCGAGTCAAGAACACATGTGATAACCAGTGAAATCGTGCGTCGGCTATGGGAGAGGGAAAGGTGGGGGGGGGGGGAGGGGAGGAAAAGAAAATGATCTTTGTTTCCAGTGAATAATGTATGGAAACGACCAAATAAAATAATGTTTTAAAAATAATAATAATAATAATTTCATATGAACAAAACAGCCATTATCAAAATGAGAACAATTTTGATGCTCAAATAGCTCTTGAAATCTGGTCAAGGTCTTCCTTTTGTAATAATGCTACTTTCTTTAAAACTAACAAAGCAAAATAGGTCTCACTGTTAGACTTTGTAATAATACGTTATAATAATCATGTTATAATGTTATAATAATCAACTAACTGAACAGAAACCAAATTCCATGGATGCCCAAGATCCAGTAATCAGGAGGGCTGAGATGTGATTTAACAATTAAAATAATAAAATATTAGTTTAAATATCTAATAGTCTATCTAATTTTATGCTATTGTTTGAATATATTGTTACAAAGATGTCTATATTGATAGAATTCATAAATTTCATAGACTTTTGTACCTGAAAAGGAACATAGAGATCATGCAAGCCCCTCATTTTATAATAAGTGAACTGAGGGCTAATGAAATCACTTGCCCAAAGTCATATGGATAGCTATAAAACAACTTTTGAGTTTGACTCGTATTAGCTCTAGATTTCATCAAGCTGTGTACGTTTGCTTTTAGGTGCTTCTTTTGATTGGCCCAAGCCTTTTAGCTGAAGTTAAGGGTTCTATTTATGGTTTAGAACAGTTTGGGGTTTGTTTTCCTGTGCAAAGCTGAACCAGACAATGTCAGACTTACAACCACAGCCTTATTAGCATTGCAGTCTAACTGAGCTAACTTGTGAACAGTTTCTTATGCAATATAGCCTGATTGAATCACATGACACCAACTCCAAATCTGCCATCATCTGAACAGGGCTTTAGATAAAGTTACCCCTTGCACTATCTATGAAAAGAAGGGGCCGGATGGGGGAAGAGTTGGAAAAAAATGAAATGCATCAGATTTTTAAAAGCTCTGCTTAGATACATGAAGAGAACAAATTGGTTCCAAGCATGATAGACTCTAACTACAAATACAAATCATTTGAGTTACAGCTTTTTTTAAAGCAACAAACTCTTATTTTTAAAAAACCTAGTTAGTTCAAACTAGCTTTTTCTCTTGTTAGTATAATCAGGTTTGATTGCATATAACTGGCACATTATATCATGAATAAAGCTAGGGAAAGTTACTTGATCACTCTGGCCTCAGTTTCCTAGTTTGGAGGGGAAAAGGGTTATACTAGTTGGTGACTATCTCAAAATCTATGAAACTATGAAAACCTTCACCTGGATGTGCCACTAGTAAGTCAAATTCAGCATGTCCCAAACAGGTTTTCTTTCTCTTCTTTCTGCCTAAACCTGTTCTTCCTCATGATTTCACTATTTCTGTCAATGGTACCACCATTCACCCAGTCTCCCATGTTCACAACCATGAGATTGTTAATCTGTGATTCTTCCCTCTCCTTGATCTTTCATACCAAATCTATTAGTGGATATGAGAAAAAAATCTGAATCTTCTTCTATAATATCTCATACCTCTGACCTCTCCTCTATTCTCACTATGACTCTAGTAGAATCCAAGTGGGATGTTGACACAGCCTTCTAATAGGTTTTCCAACCTCTAATCTCTATTTCCTCCAATCTTTCTTTTAGAGAGCTTTGATCAAATCACTTCTCTGCTCAAAAAGTTTTAACAATATCTTTTTACCTACTGACTAAAGATCAAATTTTAAGAAAAAAAGATCAAACTGTTACTTAAGACCTTCTACAGCCTGGCACCAATATACCTTTTTTAGCCTTATCTCATATTATTCCCTTCTGTATGTTCTACACTCCAACCAAACTAAACCACTGGATAGCTCTCTGCCCTTCAAACATACCTTGATATTTCCCATATCAGTGTCTTTGCTTACCTTCTGCCATATGCCTAAAAGGCCCTTCTTTCCCCCTCTTTACATCTGTTGAATTAATAACTCTCCTTTGAAACCCACCCTAAATGCCACCTCTTCAAATCCAGCCTCAGACATTTACTATCTGTGTGAACTAGCAAGTCACTTAATCTGTTTTAATTTCCTCAACTGTAAAATAGGGTTAATAATAGCACCTACCCCACAAGGTGGTTGTGAAGATCAAATAAGATGATGCTTAGTATAGTGCCTGACACAGAGGTGCTATGTAAATGCTTATTCTTATGTTCATTTCTTATTGCACGTCAGTATTCCATTATATTCCTATGCCATAATTTGTCCAGCCATTTCCCAATTCATGACCACTTCTGGATTTCCAGTTCTTTGCTCTAACAGAGTTTCTATAAACATTATTGCCTAATCACATCTTTTGGTCATTTATTTATTAGGGAATGGCTTTTATTCTGCTTAGTTTTATAATGAATTAAAGCTATATGAAGGTAAAGGTTCTTTCATTTTTACCTTTGAATTCCCAGCATCTAGTACACTTTATCTTTTCACTTAAACTCTCCCCTCTTCCTAAATATCCCTTTTGCTGTTGAGGATACTCCCATGCTCCCAGTTGCCCAATTTCATAACCTCAGTATCATCCTTGACTCTCCAATCTGTTTCCAAGTCCTGTTGATTTGAACTCTATACCATCTCATATATGTCCCCCTTTCTCTTCTTACATTGCCACTAGTCTGGTGTGGCTTTATCACCTCAAGTCTGGATTATTTGCAACAGCCCCAGAGTTGGTCTCCCAGTCTCAAGGCTCTCCCAAAGCTAAACCAACCTCCACTCAGTTGTCAAATTAATCTTCATAAAATGCAGATGTGACCATGTCACCTCACCACTTCGGTCCCCATTCTAAAAATGCCTATGGCTCCCTATCACTTGGAGAATCAAATATAAAGCCCTCTGTTTTGCATTTAAAGCACTTTACAACATAATCCCTTCCTACTTTTCTTGTCTTATTGAATCTTATTTCCCCCTCTCCCCCTCTCCTGCCCCTGTTATCTGTGATCCAGTGACACTGCCCCACTTTGTGTTCCTCAAACAAATTCTGGGCATTTTTTGGCTATTCCCCATTCCTGAAATGCTTTTGTTCTTCATCTCTGTCTCCTGGCTTCCCTGTCTCTCTTTAAGTCCCAGTTAAAATTATATCTACTATAAGAAGCCTTTCCTGATTCCTTTTAATGTGAGTGCAGTTCCTCTATTTTCTGAAATTTATCTTGTCTAGATCTTGTTTGTACTTGTTTCTATGTTGTCTCCTCCATCAGACTGAGAACTTTGAGAGGGGGAATGACCATCATTATTTGCCTCTCTATATTCCCAATGCTTAACATACTGCCTTGCACATAGTAGGTACTTAAATACTTATTGACTGGCTTAATTGTATATAGTAAGCACTTAATAAATATTTTTTATTCCTATTAGGTTAAGTAGAACAAAAGACAGACCAGGGCAGGCAATGGGGTTATCAAAGTAAGGAAAAATCGTTGAAGACAAGAAGAGGTAGTAAGTTAACAGACAGAAAACAACTGAGAGAACTTTAGGCACAGGCTATATAGCACCCTGGATAGCTCCTCAAGAGCATTTTGAGGCTCTTCTGAGACCTTCTTAACCTTAGAGCTGAAGGTCTACTTAGTTGTCTTCACTCATTGGAAGAATTACTTGATTAACAATGGGGCCTCAACTGCATATGCTCTGATTAGTTTCCAGAAACCAGAATTATCTTCATCTTTCCCCAGGAATTTCAAATTTCCATAGCAAATGAGAAACTACAACACAAATCATAGAGTTGGAAGGAACATCAGAGACCATTTGTGGTGGTGCTGATGTTGAGTTGTTTGACTCTTCATGATTCCATTTGGGATTTTCTTGGCAAAGATAGTGGAGTGGTTTGCCGCTTCTTTCTCCAGCTCATTTTTACAGATGAGAAACTGAAGCAAACAGGGTTAAATGACTTTCCCAGGGTCATACAACTGATAAATATCTGAGAGCAGATTTGAACTCAGGAAAAGGAGTCTTCTTGATTTCAGGCTTGGCACTCTGTCCACTGTGCCACCTAGCTTTCCAGAGACCATTTACTCTAATCTAAAGTTGTATAGGTCTCCCCTCTACAACATCATGAACAAGGGGTCATCCAGGCTTTTCAAGACCTCTAGTGAGGAGATTCTTACTGCCTCCTGATTCTTAGGAAGTTTTCCCTTACAGCAGAACTAAGTATATCTTTCTGCAACTTTCACCACCCTCACTCTTAGTTATGCCCAAGCAGAACAAGTCTAATCCCTAATCCACATGACAAACCTTCAAATAATTGAAGATGGCTTTTATTCCCCTGTAGCCCCCCCCCCCAAACAGGTTTTCTTTTCTCCAAACTGGACATAATATCTGGTTTCTTCAACTAATCTTCTTATGATATGATATTAAAGCCCCTCACCATTCTAGTCACCTTCCTCTTGATGTTCTGCAGCACAGCACTCTCCTTTCTAAAACATGGTGCCAAGAAGTGAACCCAGTACTCCAGGTGTGATCAGAGCATAGAGAGACATTTCTAGTCCTGCCTATTATGCTTCCATTAATAGAGCCAAAGGAAATACTAACAGGCATCTTGTCTGACTTGGGACTGGTTAAGTGTGTGTGTGTGTGTGTGTGTGTGTGTGTGTGTGTGTGTGTGTGTGTGTGTGCAGGGAAGAAAGGAGCCAGATGAGACAGCCATCTTCCAGACCACTACATGATTTGTCCTCATGGGACCCTATCTTTCTTGGTCCAGACATCATGGCTGAGGACCTGACAAATTGAAACAAAGTAAGACTAATAAATCAGCAACCATCAAAAATGGTTCTTCTCTCCTGAAGAGATTTAAGAATGATTTTGATTATTATTCTTTTTAGCATTCAATTTGAAACTATAAACCTTAAGTAATAGGCATTCAGAATGCATTTAGCTCAGAGGGTCAGAAGATCAAAGATTTAGAGCTAGAAGGGACCTTCTGAAACATTTCACTGAATTGACCTAAAGTATGATTTAGACAGCTTTTAAAATGAATTTTATGTGAAAGAATCTCACAATTCATTTGAATTATTTTAGAAAACATATCCTATGTAACCAGAGAAAGTCTTTGAAAGGTGTCAAAGTGGCCGCCTCACTTCTCTGCTAGTTACTGCTCTGAGTATGATTGGGTATATTTGAATGGAAATTTAATTAAAGTCAGATTGCAATATACTCTGAATCAGAAGTCCAACAACACAATTTCTTTTCTAATGAATTTTAATCACTTTGAAGAATGGAATTTAAGCCAAATAAAATCTTTTCTTAAATCAATGTTTATTACAACTGAATCTAACATAGTGCCATTTAGATTGAGAAAAATAGTCTGGTTATAAACACAAATGCTGTACCTTAAGCCAGGACTTTTTGTACTAAACATTCACATTAGAGCATCTTTCACAAGCCTTGAATGCCATCTCAAGGTATGGAGTCCATAGAAAACCATACTCTCGATTTCCCTCCAACTTGACATTTTTATACAGGTAAAAAGCTTGTGCTAAGGAACACCGAAGAGAACTTTGCTCAATGGAATCAAGAGTGTGAATGTTAGGATCAACAATCAAGAGAGGTATTGCCAGAAAAATTGGCCAAGGATGCAGAAATATCCCAGAACGACAACATGCAGCTGGAGGGATGAGGAAGCAACAGAGAGAAGGATGCTATTGCAATTTCCTCCCCCCCATCCCAGTTGCCTTGGTGACAGGTAGAATCATTTAAGTGCTGGTTGTATAAGAACTTCTCAGCCATTTTTGAATACTGGCTGGTGGCACCATTTCCTTCTCCTCCTCCCACCCACTGCTATCCTGAGTCACTGTGTAACTCTGGCTTCCTGGTCTCTGCAGCAGTACAGGGTCCTCCAAAGCATGAGACTCAGAGCACCTGCCCCAATTTGCTATATCCCAGAGACTCCGCCTATATAACTACAAAGAATAACTAAGTTAGGTGATTTCAGAAATCCAATACAATTTTGTATTTTGGAACTTTACATAGTATTCTATGGACTTGGAGTCAGGAAGAGCTGGGTTCAAGAACCATTTCTGTCACCTTGGGCAAATCACTTAATTCATTCTTTAGACTACACATCCTAAATATCTCAACTGCTTCCTGACTGACCCCTTCTCCCATTGGGGAATTCTTTCTAGAACTTCTATCTTGGGGAATGGTCAGACCAGCTACCCCTCATTCTCTGGACTTAGCTACCATGCCCCCCAAGTGGATACCTCCTTCCCTTGTGCCCCTTTCTTTGCAGCTTCCCTTCTTTGTGTCATCTGCCACTAGAATGTAAGCTCCTTGAGGGCAAGGACTCTTTCTTTTTGCTTGTATTTCTATTCCCAATGTTTAGCACAATACCTGGCATATTTGCTTAATAAATACTAGTAGTTAACTGACTGACTTGATCTTTACGGGCCCCAATTTTTTAATCTGTAAAATGGGAATAATTACCACATTTACCTCGTAGGGTTGTTATAACATTCAAATAAAATATTTTTCAAACTTCATGGTACTAAGTAAATGTGAGTTATTATCATAATTTTTCCTTAGCATTTTAGTAAAATATGGAGAAAAAAGAAGAAATTTTTGAAGAAAAAAAAGTTTTGGTTTTCTTTCTTTAAAAAAAAAACCCTTTCCTTCTGTCTTAGAATTGATACTGAGTATTGGTTCCAAGGAAGAAGAGCAGTAAGGACTAAGTAACTGGGTTAAGTTAAGTGACTTGTCCAGCATCACACAGCTAGGAAGTGCTGAGTTTAGATTTGAACTCAAGACTTCCCATCTCCAGGACCATATCCACTGAGCTCCCAGCTGCCCTTAAAGCTTCTGTTTTGGACAAAAGGAATGGAAAATACTCATTTGTTTTTCATGGTGTTTTTTGTTGGAGTGTATTAGAAAGTAGAATTTAAATAGCATTGTTCTGTTCTTTCGATGAGATATTGACGTATACATATATATGCATATTTCTTTATAGAGAGATATATAAAGAATTTGTATTTAAGAAAATAAGTTTCTTTACCATGTAGTCCTTCATACTCAGAACTAGAGGCTATATGTGTGTATTTAAGAATGGAGATGCTTCAAATATTTCTTTATTAGCAGCGACAATAGTTGGTTGTTTTACCCTTATAATCATATATCCATTCAGCAGTAAGTCAACAAATATTTATTAGAATTTACCATGTCAAGAAAGTGTATTAAATGATAGGGAGGATAAAGAGAGAAACATCACCCAGTCCTCACCCCCAGGGAGCTTGCAATCCAAAACACTATACTCCAGGGCTACTGAGGAAGCTTGATGAATGTAGTGAATGGAGCATTGCACTTGGAGTCAGAGGAATCTGAGTTCAAATGCTGTTTTAACCATTTACTAGCTTGTTACCCTGGGCAAGTCACTTAACTCCATATGTGCCTCAGTTTCCTCATTAGAAAGATGAGAATTTGGACTTTGTGGTCTCTAAGCTTTGTTTCCAGCTTGAAATCAATGCTCCTCTGATCTTCTGATGGAGTTGTCCTGAGTTTCTCCCAACATTCTATGGACTCAGAGCACCATTAGGTCAGTGTTGGTGAACCTTTTAGAGATTGCGTACCCAAACTGTACCTCCAAGCTGCCTGGGAGCCCCCCTGCATTACCCCCCAGAGAGCAGAGGGAGGAAGTGTTTGCATTGGGTGGCTGGGGAGAGGGATGGGGCATGCAAAAATGTCCTCAAGCACTGGCATGCCAGGGCACATGTGCCAAGTCTTTGTCCACAGGGCATTAGGGCACAGTAGAAAGAGTACCAGCTCTTAGAATCTGAAGAGCTAGATAGAATTCCCTGTTCTCACACTTCTTAGCTGTGTGTACTTGGGAAAGTCCCTTTCCTTCTCTTAGTCTTAGTTTCCTCATCCTCCCTACTTCATGGACTTGTTTTAAGATCAAATAAGATCATATATATGAAGGTGTTTTGCACTTGTAAAGTACTGTGTATATATCAGCTGTTACTTCAGAAAGACAGGAAACCCTTTTAAACTTTTTTAGAGGTGAAAGAACAGTTAAAAATCTAGTTTGTTCAGTGCCCCCCTTATCCCTCCCACCAGCTGGCTGCATGTCATTGCTAATTCTTCCATTACTTAATCTTAATTATACCTCCTCCATGTAAGGTAAGTGGTAAATTAGTGCAAGAGAAGTTTAAAATGACTTATCATTGCATTGTTTATATCCACTGGGACAGACACAAAATAGGAGTTAAATTAATAGGAGTTAAATTATCCACAATTACCGTACACCCCCTCCACTTAAAATCCATCAAAAATTAGTAACCATATGTTTTCTGATTGCCACTCTCCTTACAACTAAATACTAAAACTAAAACCATAGAATACCTTACCATGCTTCAAAAAATGGAAGAGGTATTATTTCAAATACCACATTGGATGTTAAACACCTCAGTTTCCATATTGGTTCATCTACTGAACTTATCTTGAGTTCCTACTCCATACAAGACACTGGGCGAGGTACCAAGGGGAGATGGGGGTTAAAAAGATGAAAGATATATACAGTCTGGGCCCTCAAGAAGCTCACTTTCAAGTACAAGACATGTACACAAACAAGCATAATAACAATATCTTAAACAAATAAAAGCAGTAGAAGCAAAGCACTATGAGAATGCAAAGGAATATGGACCCTGGGTGACTAAAAGAACAGCATTGTTGAGACACACAGGGAAGGCAAGAGGAATGAGGAATAAGTTCATGTGAGGAAGTAGATGAATACAATTTCTAGAAGAGGTTAAAGGAATATTTCCTTAATATCCTCAAAGTAGGATTTTAAAAATACGTTAAGTAAAAAGGTGTTGAACGAATCAAAGCTGGCTCCTCCAGTTTTCTTGGCCTCTGTTCTATTTTTTCACACTAAAGAAATGCTGTGGTGGGTTACTTCGATACATAATCCTCTCTATTCAACACACAGAGCTCATGATAAAGAACTGTATTTCCTCTACAAGACAGGGCCATGAAACCTTAAGAAGAGATTCCCCCCCTTTCCTGAGGTGTAGACTTATGGGAGGTAAACTATGGAAAAGATCATTAGTGATTGTGTGTCAAAAGAGAAGATGCTCAAAGCCACTCCTACCTAACTCCCCCACCCCCAAACATCAGTGACTAATGTGTCATTTAATAAATCATTTCTCTATGCCAAGAATAATCTCAAAGAGTTGAGGCGTATGCCAACATTTTTTGTACTCATTGGCAGAATCTGTTTCCTTAACCAGAATACCTATCTGGTACCAGCAGTGAGCAGATAGGGCAGAATCTCTTTGAAGTCCTATGTGAGTGACTTCATCAGTGTGGAAACTCCCCATGAAGGCTGGAGATGGACAGCTTCTCTATAATACTAAATTGTCTAGGGTCACTGAGGGGGTACGAGACTCGTCCAGGCCCAGATAACCCCTCAATGTGTGTATGTGTGTGTGTGTGTGTTTAGGGGGAGATGTTTAGACTTGAATCTAGGTCTTCCAGATACTGGGGCCAGTCTCTGAATCCTCTGTGCTATAGTGCCACTCCATATCTGAGGCCCACGCAATGCCCTATTTACCAAAATCATCCGCCATTGAGCAACAGACTCTCTCCATTCACCTCCAAGAAGCACTTTTTTCTTCTGGAATTCTGAAGATTTAAAAGTGGTTCTACTGAGGTACACCTTACCAAATGACTAAATATACTAAAAAGATATCACTCCACTTATCAGATGCTTGTTTTTTGGTTAAGCCCACAAGAATGGAATTTATTAGTACTTATCAAAGTGGTGGGTGATTCTGATATAGTTCTTGATCCTCCAAGGCCTGAGTTCAGACCATCCATTTATTTCACATGGGCCTTAGGATGAGAACATAATCATTCTTTAAAAAAATCCTCACCTTCCATCTTAGAATCAATACTGTGTATTGGTTCCAAGGCAGAAGAATGGTAAGGGTGAGGGCTGGGCAATGGGGGTTAAGTGACTTGCCCAGGGTCACTCAGCTAGGAAGTATTTGAGGTCAGATTTGAACCCAGACCTGCCTCTCAATCCACTGAACCACTTAGGTGCCCCCAAACATTATCGTTCTCGATTTCACACTGATTCAAAGCAATACTTAAACCATTATTATGACCACATATGACAACCTGGATTTGCTAATTGCCATCAAAGAGGGTATTGAATGTTGGCAGTTTCGTTTCTAAGCTTGCTATTACTTTTCTCCTTCTACCTTTTTATACTCTGCATTTAGATTTCTCTACCTGATGGATAAAATAAAACTCTATCCATTATGTACAATGTGTCTTATTTGTCCATAGATCCCAATTTAGAAATATTCATCAAGGTAAATCAAATGATGTTGTTTTCCCAGATAGAAATGAAGCTGTTGGAAAATGTTTAATCAACTTGACTTTATAACCATTATAGAAATGAACTGTGTATCATCTCTGCCACATGGTCTGGCAGGTCTTCTTTTTCAATCACTGGAAGAACTCCTTGTCTGGAGCTATATTTTTTTTTCCTTCCTGAATCACTCTCCCCTAGAACTAAAAATAAAATTCATTTAAAAAACAGAGCATCCTGGTTAAAAGAATGTAATGCAAAATTTATTTGAACTAGTCGATGCAATTTCCCCCTCAAGTCCAAGACAGTGCTAGCTAGCAACAGTTCCTCCTAGGAATGGAATGAAGAGGCGCAACCTCCATCCATTTCTGTATTCCCTTGACTCCCCCTTCCCAGACTTATATCACACTCAAGCAGAAAATAGCTGCCACCAACCAGCATTTCTTTGATTGTGAAATAAGGCGACCTTCTACCACACTATAAGAATGCATAGGCATGGGCGTCTACCACTTAAACTCTGATCCTGTCCCTCCTATCACTGTGCCCTTTGGGAGCTTCCATGCCCTCAGCAATTTAGTCCCACTTCTCCCCAAGGAGTGACAAATCGGGTCCACGACATCACTCTATCCCGCATTTCTCAAATGATACTTCACTGAGTCTCAGGATTCTGTAAAGTATTCCTAGGTACTATATGTAGGGGGGAAATTATGATAGGGGAAGAACACAAGAAATTCACTCAGTGAGCCGTGTTGGTAATCTGTGCATTAAGCCAATTCCAAAGACCGTTGTATATTGATCTAAATCCTAGACAAGGTACAGGGTCAAACTAACAGATCTCAGTGATCGCTTCCAGTTCTGAGATGCCGTGAGAGTGAGCATGTGAACAAGAATTTGTCATCTGATTGATCAAGAGTCCAGCATCAAATATGCCTAGTAATGACACGCAACTGGGTTAATGTCAATGTGCTTCATTTTATACTATGATTGTTTGGGGAGCAAGTATCTTTTTGTGTGTGTGACAGATGAACAACCTGAGTGTTCCACTGGTGCCTAGGAAGTATAAGCAGCCCCAGAGAAGGACCCCAAGTCATAAATGGGTTGTAATCTCCACCAACAAAAGAGGGATCACCCATATTGATGAGATCTCAAGGTTTTAGGTAATGATGAAGTATTGTTTTGCTATCAGGAGAGAGAAATGTGTCTCGGAAGGAGACCACAGAATAGTGTGATCCAATCTTGTCCAAGGATTTTAAAAAATAGCATATAATCAGCAATTAAAATGGGAAGCGCTATCAATCTGAGGAAGAGTTGATATACCAGATGATGTATTCAAAGCCATTATCACAATACTATGCAAATGCAGGCATTTGCAATGCCTTTGCTTTTGTTGATGGACACTGAATTTACTCTGGCAGGGAGAAATGCTATTAGGAGTGAATGTTAAGTCATTAGAGCCAGCTGGCAATTTTTTAAAGCAGTCCACTTATTCCTTCCCTGTGCCCTTCTCCCCTATCATTCCCGCACCCCATTCAGTTACACAGGTAGTTAAATGGAATGGGCAATATTTGGTACTCACCTAGTATAAATTGTTACTTGCTCGGGGTAAATGCCCATTTGCCAGCATAGAACATGTAAAAGGTGAATTTGGAACTAGATTCACAATTTAAAGACTCCAGATACCCAGAGATTAGAGATTTCATCACAGGGAAAAATACACTATAAATGTTTATGCCAGATTGCTCATATAAAACACCCAGCAGATAATGCATTTCAGACTGTGTCTTTATAAAAAACATGGTTGGGTTTGCCACAGTTCATTTTCATTCCCTTAGAGGTAAACCTCTTGCTTCTTAGCTAGACAGTTCTGCCACATGGAAGAGCCACACCCAGGTGAACCGACCACATGCGAGAGAATCTACACTTAATTAACCCAGTGGTCTATATTTTTAAACATTTTTCTCAAGCACTTAAAGGTACCCAGAGCCTGTTTATCAAGGTTTGGAGGGGTAACCAACATATTGGATGAAAGAGAGGCGAGGAGGCTAGAACAACAGAGTTGGATCTAATAGGATGAGGTGGGGGTAGGAGTGGGGAGGGAGGTCTGGATCGATGATTTCATCCCTGTGTGCCGAGAATTTCTACTTTGGAAACTCAGATTCAGATCACAGACAAGCAGCTCCTCCATAATTTATGGTCTTAGAGAGTCGCCTAGGGCAGGGGGTAGGGAAACCGAGAGGTTAGATGATCTGCCAAAACTGGTCTCTGTAAGTGGCAGAACTTGAACTCAAGTCTTCTGACTTCAAGACTGGCCTGGTGCTCTAACTACTATACTATGTTGTTTATTGACATGCCATTTAATAGGGGGAAATGTCAAATTTGGCACTTTGGTTCCAAAAAATCAACTTCAGGAGTACAAGATGGAGGAGGCATGGCTAGGCACAACAGCTTTCTGGAAAAAGAGCTGAGGGTTTTAGTAGACTTCAAGCTCAATATGAAGCTATTCTTCCAATTCAGATCAATTTGACGTGGGCTAAAACATCCCATGAGCCCTGCCAAGTAGCTGCAAACAATCAAAAGAATATAAAAGCAATAACTACTTGAGTAGTATGGGGCCACCTTTCAGATAAGACATATGGGTTGCTTAGATTCACAATTATGAGAAAACTCCACATATCACATAAACCTAAGTCCTTGCTTAATGGAGTTTAGATCCCCAGTGGCCCAGGACTGAGTTCAAACAATGCTCAGCTTCCACAATCACTACCTTCCTTAAAGTCTTCACAGAAAAGGACAAAATTTGAGCCAAAGTTGGCCTGAGATATTTAACATATAATTAGTATCCACTTACATTTTGGTTTATTCCCTTTCCCCCCAAGTAGACAAACAGAGTGAATCATGGGTAAAGCCACACAGACCAAAGTAGACCACAGTGGAAACAACAGGGCAACAATCACCCAAACAAAAGACCCCTTCCTTAGTAACTAATCAAGATAAAAAACATTCCTAAAAACCCCTTACCCATACCTCCCTTCCACAAGTCTCTTACCTTACCTTATTTACCTACCTCCTTGCTTCTTCTTTTACTAGCTACCCTCTTGCCACATTCTTTTATAATACCTCACCATGGAGTCAGTCTGAGCTGTCAGTTCTTTGGAGGAGACCCTAATCTCCTCTTACCCACATGAGATTCATTTATTAAGTACCTTAAAAGGGAACGTGATCTTGGGCTTCATTGAGAGGCATAATACACAGAAAGAGAGAGAGGATAGTTCTTGAGAGGAAAGAGCTCTGGATTTGGAGTTAAAGTTTTACAGATCTGGATTCAAGTTCTGCTTCTTATTAGCTGTGCAATCCCTTTATATCTCTGGGCTTCAGTTTATATCTATAAAATGAGGACTTTTCAGAGCTCTAGGCTAATAAAGAGCTAGGAGGAACTTTAGCTATCAAAGAGCCTAAGCCCCTGCTTTTACATGTGAGAAAATTGAGGCCCAGGAAAGTGAAGTGACTTGTTGAAGGTCACAAAGCTAATAAGTAGCAGATGTAGGATTCACATCACTTCTACATTCTGACTCCAAATACAGTATGCTTTATCCCATGCTACACCTTATTCAGACCACATCTGGAATATTTCTTTAGTTTTAGGTTCCAAGTTTAAGAAAGAGTGCCTGGGGTACTTACAAGAAAGGATGGCCAGGATGGAGAGGGCACTAAAGCACCTGCCCAAATGGGGAGATTTAACCTGCTCTCAGGACTTGGATGAGATGGTAATTGATAATTACATTCCTTCTGATGAGATTGAGGCCTACCAGGTCTAATCTACCACTTACCTACCAGGATACCTGAAGTTCTTCAGGCCTTGCCATCTATTCTCTGCAGTCCTTCAACAATGTCATGGACCTCCTCGTGTAACCTAAAGACCTCTGGGCCTTAACCATCCAGCCCATTGCTCTACCCTTAGGCCCTCTGGGTCTTTTCATTTTGCCCTGCAGCTTAATTTTTTAATGTATTATCTCCCCAAATTAGAGCATGGGCTTCTCAAGAGCAGGAACTTAGAACAGTGCTAGGCACATAGTAATTGCTTAATAAATGCTTTTTCAGTAATTCATTCATTCATTTGAGAGAAACATGATAGCTATCTTCAATATCTGAAGGACTGCCTTGTGACTTGTTCTCCTTGGTCCCAAAAGGCAAAAGTGGGAGTAATGGGTAAAAATTGCAGAGAGATCAATTTAGGTTTTCTATAATGAACAATTTCCAAACAATTAGAGCTTTCCCAAAGTGGAATGGACTTCCTGGGGAGGGAGTATATTCCCTTTCATTTGTACCTTCAAATAACTACATGCCAGAGATCTTGTCAATGGAATTCAGGATCTGGCATGGACCAGATGGCCTCTGAGGCTCCTTCTAACTCTAGGATCCCATGATTCTTTGATGCTGCAATATTGCCTCTATCAAAGATTATTTGTGCTATACCAGCTTTGTGTCTTTCATACACCTTTAGGCTAGACAGGATTTAATTCCCTCATCTCTATGCCAAAGAGTTTTATAGAATATATTTTGATCAAATGAAATTAGTAGAAATAGTATACCCAACTTATAAATATGATCTTGTCCACAGAAAAGGGTTATACTGCTTTGCTAAGATGTAAACATTTCTCAAATTGCAGCAATTCCCTGAAGATCTCCTATGCTGATGCCTTATGGTTGGTGTGGAGGGAGCCTAGGGTGCTCAAAGATACTGCCATCACAGTGCAAATTCTGGTATACCGTACCAAGAAGCAAAGGCTTCTGTGGCCCCAGGAATGAATTGTATTTCATTGAAGACTAGTCCGGATAAGTTCAGAGAGGCTCATCGCCAGGTTGGTTGTGAGTGATGAGGTTTTTTTTTACTATTATAACTCTTAAAATTCTACTAATTCATTTGTGGGTTACAATCTTTACCAAGGGATAGAACCCCTATACAAGTGAAATCACAGATTATTAAGGAATTCAGTAGAAAGAGTACAGGAAGCACTGTGCAGAAAATCAAGATGGGTATGGCCTCGGTTCAGAGAACTAAAATCTATTATCCGGTGTATAAATAAGAATCAGTCAATCAATAAACATTTCTTAAGCATTTGCTTTGTGCAAGACATTGCTTTGATTAGGAGGGACTCCAAGAAAAAGTGAAATAGCCTCTGCCTCCAAGGAGCTTACATTCTAATAAGGAAGGCAACATGTTAACTCAGTGCGTAGAAGATCCAGACAGAGATGAAAGGGAACCATCAGGAGGAAGACACTAGTAGCTGGACAAACCAGAAAAGGTCTCCTGGAGAAGGAGACACTTAAGCTTAGGCTTGAAGGAAGCCAGGAATTAATTCTAAGGTGCAAAGGTAGAAAGGGGAGCAGTCTAAGAATGGGGGACAGCCAAGTTCAAATCACAGGCATGGAAGCTGGAGCTTCCTGGAGGGGGAATAGCAAGTGGACCATTCTAGCCAGACTGCAGAGTACAGAAAGAGGAATAACATGCATAGAAGAAGAGTAGGAAGGAACAAGGTTGTGAAGAACTTTAAATTCCAAATAGAAGACTTTATATTTGATCCTAACGGTAAAAGGGAACAAGTGGAATTTATTGAGCAAGTGGGTAATGTGGTCAGATCTAGACTTTAGAAAATCATTTTGTGTGTCATGTCAAGGATGAATTAGAGTGCAGAAAGATTGAGTCAGGGAAACCAATTAGAAGACTACTGAAATAGTCTAAGTGAAGGGGTGCTGGGGGACTGAACTAGGGTATTGGCTGTGTGAGTGGAGAGAAGGGGACGCATGGGACAGATGTAGGGGGGAATACAAGAATTGGCAATGATTGGATATATGGGGTGACAGAGAGTGAGAAGGCAAGGCCAATATTGGGATTGAAAACCTGGGTAGCATCAATTGTAAAAAGGAAGTGTGGAAGTAAGTTAGGAGAAAAGAATAATAAGTTCAGTTTGGGGTGTTGAGTTTAAAATGTCTATAGGCCATCCTTTTTCAAAATGTCCAGTAGGCAGTGTGGTGATGTAAGACTGAAGTTCCTAATATAGAAATATGTTTTGCATGACTACTTTTTTTAGAATTGAAAATTTTTATCTAATTAATTGATTTAGAATATTTTTCCATGGTTACATGATTCATGTTCTTTTCCTCCTATCCCACCCACTCCCACCTGTGACCAATGAGCAACTCTACTGGGTTTTACTTGGGTAATTGATCAAGACCTATTTCCATATTATTGATGTTTGCACTAGGGTGATCATTTAGAGTCTACATTCCCGATCATTCCCCCCTCGACCCATGTGATCAAGCAATTGGTTTTCTTCTGTGTTTCTGTGCCCACAGTTCTTTCTCTGGATGTGGATACATTCTTTCTCCTAAGTCCCTCAGAATTGTCCTGGATCCTTGCATTGCTACTATTAGAGAAGTCCATTACATTCGATTGTGCCATAATGTATCAGTCTCTGTATACAATGTTCTCCTGGTTCTGCTCCTCTCACTCTGCAATCAGTTACTGGAGGTCGTTCCAGTTCACATGGAATCCCTCCAGTTCATTATTCCTCTCAGCCCAAAAGTATTCCATCACCAACATACACCACAATTTGTTCAGCCATTCCCCAATTGAAGGGCATCCCCTCGTTTTCCAATTTTTGGCCACCACAAAGAGCATTGTACAAGTCTTTTTCCTTATTATCTCTTTGGGGTACAAACCCAGCAGTGCTATGGCCAGATCAAAGGAAAGACAGTTTTTTTAAAGCCCTTTGGGCATAGTTCCAAATTACCTTCCAGAATGGTTGAATCAATTCACAACTCCACCAGCAATGCATTAATGTCCCAATTTTGCCACATCCCCTCCAACATTTATTGCTTTCCTTTGCTTGCGTGACTTTAAATGTATTATGGGCATCTCATTTCTTGCCTTCTCAATGAGTGGGGGAGGGGCAGAGGAAGGAAGAGAATTTGGAGCTGAAAAGAAAAATTTAAAAATGCTAGCTATTTTTTAGCTATTGTTTACATACAAACAAAAAGACTGGAGCTCCAGGGAGAGAGTAGGACTAGACAGAAAGATGAAAGTTATCAGCATAGTTGAATCCATGTGATCTGATAAGATTACCAGATGAGATAATGTACCCCAAAAGGAAAGAGAGCCCAAGGCAGAACCTTGAAAAGCACCGGTAATCAATGAACATATCATGGCAGAAGATCCAGCAAAGGAGTCTAAGAAGGAGCCATCACATAGGTAGGAGAGGAACCATGAGAGAGCAGTAATATGAAAACCCAAAGAGGAGAGCATATTCAGTGGGAAAAGAAAATCAGCAGTCTCAAATGTTATACAGAGGTCAAGAAGGATGAGGATTGAGAAAAGGCAATGAGGAGATCATGGATAACCTTGGAAAAAGCAGTTTCCACTGAACAAAGAGAATTTAAAACAAACTGGAGAGGGTTTCAAAGAAAGTGAGAGAAAATGAAGTGGAGGTCCCTAGTGTGCCTGGCTTTTGCATGAACTCTAGCTGAGAGTAAAGGCAGAGAACTATAGGATGATAGTGAGGATGATAAAATCTAGTGAGAGTTTTTTAAGGATGTGGTAGACATCAGCATGTTTGTGGATAGCAGGGAAAGAGTGAGGAAATACAGAGATTGAAGATGAGAGAGAGTGGGAATAATAGAGGAGGCAGTCTTGGGCGGGGGGAATGGGAGAGTATGGAATCAATGGTGCCTAGAAGAGGGTGAGTCTTGGTAAGGAAAAAGGCTATCCTTTCATTAGAGTCTGGAATGAAAGATAGCAGGGGATGGTGTTAAAGGGATGGGAGCTGGGGAGAAGAGTTAATTCTTGGCAAATGGCCCCAGTAATTTCAGCCCAAGTCCTCCATTGAGAGGATAAAAGAGGTGTGGTGAGAATTTTAAGGTGAAAAGAAGCTTTAAACAGTTGTGGTGGTGAGTGCGATAGCAAATTGCTTAGAGACAAAAGATTGCCTTGTTGTAATGAGGACCCAGTTGAGATAGTGTTAATTTGTAGTAAACCCACTTAGCAGAGTTCTGTGATTTCCTCCAGCTCTGTTCAGCAGCCTGTGAGTAGGAGCGAAGGAGGCAAGTAGTGGGAGTAATCAGAATTGGGGTTTGAGAAGATGTGCTCAGCAATAGAACAAGGGGGCAATGAATTCAAGAGTAGAGGCTAGTGTGGAGTTGAACTGGTTCACTAAGGGGTTGGAAATGAGAAGTAGAGCCAGAACAGGGGAAGTGGCATGGGAAAGAAATGAGGGATGGAGGGATTGGAGATCACAAC
Source organism: Monodelphis domestica (assembly GCF_027887165.1). NCBI lineage: Eukaryota > Metazoa > Chordata > Mammalia > Didelphimorphia > Didelphidae > Monodelphis > Monodelphis domestica. The sequence continues at coordinate 26,230,429 of NC_077235.1, read as the reverse complement.
AAGGATGAAAAGCAGTGTTATGGGTCATAAAGCAGAGGGGTAAAGTAGAATGACAAATCTTTAAGTGATGCTAAAATCATAGGCATGATCATACCCGGTGTAGGTGATATGGTATAGAGGCATATATTGTTCTTAGGAATTGAGTAGATTAAGGAATTTGGAGGTTAGTGGTTGAGAGAATATCACTATGTATGTCAAAGATCCCTAGTAAGAGGGCAAGGGTTGGACTATAGCGCTGTCCAGACGATTTGAAGCACTGAGCCTCTTTCTCATGATTCCTCCAACCAAGGCTCTTTTCTGTCCTATATTCCATCCTAAAAAGGCAGACTGAAGCCCTTAAAAACCTTTTACCTTCCTCCTAGCCCAACCTCAAAGGGTCCCAATCAAAAGGAGGCAGGGAACAGAACAACACCATTTCACAGAATCTTAAAACAGAAGCCATCTAGTCCAATTTGTACCTAAGCAGAAATCTCCTCTATAATAGCGCTAAAATGGTCATCCAGTTTTCCCTTGAAGTTCTTCCATGAGTGAGAACCCACTACATCCCAAGGCAGCCTATTCCACTTTGGAACAGCTTTAATAGTTAGGACAGTGTATACGATGGTGTGGAGCTCATATCTGCCTTCCCGAAGCTTCCATTCATCATTCCCAATGTTTCCCCTTGGCCCAAGAGGAATAAATCAAATCCATTATTCCAAACAATAACATTTCTAATACTTGAAGAAAACTATCAAGTCCCCTTTAAATCTTCTCTCCTTCAGGAACTAGTCCTCGTTTCTCCAACTGATCTTCATAGGATACAATTTGAAGCTCCTCATCAGCCTGGACACCCTTCTCTGGACCATTTTCAATTAGGTCAAAATCCTTCCTACAAAGTAGTGCCCAGACAATCCTCCATGTGCAATCTGATCAGGGCAGAGGACAGAAGGCAGGACTACTATCTATCTCCTCATGTCTGAGCACTAGGCCCGTCTCAATGCAGCCTAACACGCCTTTAGTTTTTTTTGGCCTGAGTGTCACACTGGTGATTTATATTGAACCTGCAGTCCATGAAAAGACTCAAATGTTTTTCTGTAGTCTCATCCATTCTGAATTTGGGAAGTTTATTTTTTAGGACCTAAGTTTATGCACATATATACATGTGTTTATATAAATATATCTATTTCTCCATATATGTGTATGTGTATACAAATACATACGTACATATATTTCTATTCTGTTTCTCTTCTATTTCTAACTGGCCTTGCACACAGGAAGTGTTTAATAAATGCTTGATAATTAAATTGAATTGAATTAACCTCCCTTCTGGATGAAATTAATTTATCAAATCACTGTTCTTTGTATCTGGTTATTCAACCAATTCTGAGTCTACCTACCAATATTATTGTCCAGTCTATCTTACCCACAAGAATACTGGGAAAAACTTTGTTAAAATCCAGGTACATGATCTCCATGACAACATCCTGATGGATCCATAGTCTTATAACTATGGAGACTTTCCAGTCGCCCTTGGGGTCTTCCTGACCATGCTGCTTCTGCCCAAAACCTGGCCCCATCCTGTGTTAAAATGACTCTTGGCTTTGCTCCTTGGATAGATTAATAGACATAATTGCTTCATTACTTGGACCTACGCTTTAAGTTTAGGCTGTAGACCTCTGTTCTAGGACTCATCTTGGTCCATGACAACTTTCTCTCTCCAGAACATTCCCATTCTTTGAAGTCTTTGCTTTCCTTCAGGGGATATACAGCTCCAACTCAGTACATCTTGTTCCTGAGCCATCCAGAATTCCTAGGTCTCTGACTCTAAAATTTCCCTTCACACCTACACCACTTCCATCTGCCACCCACTAGGGGAGATCGGCAGAGATATGGGTAGGTGGATAAGGTTTTTTCTTTCATATTTGCAAAGCTGAGTTAGTTGGTAGTAACAAAGCAAACGTTTTGAGAAACTATAAAAGTAATTCTAATATAATTTGGAACATTGGAACAGAAAATCAGACCATTACTGCACTCACATTTTATAAAGGACATTGGCAAACAGAAACATTAAAAAGGATGGTTATTGGGATAGTCAAGGGACTTGAAACTATGTCATATGAGGATTGATTGAACGAAACGTGAATTTTTTGCGTGGAGAAAAGAACACTTAGGGAGCACTTGATCAATCGACATTTTTATCCTTCAGACTATCTCATTAATTGGGAATATTCTCTCCAGTGGTACAGAGGGGAACCCTTCTGTGCCTTCTTGTCTTACGTTACTCTTTTCCATGTCCTGTAAACCTTCTATGGTGCTGCGGGAGGTCCCTACCTAATGTTTGGTAAGCATTCCTCTAGATCTCCTGGTATTTACAAGGGCACCGGTGAAGAACATGGGCTACTACTATCTAGTATCTCTCACTCTCAATAAGTGACTGAGCCATCTTCCCTTGTGATGACATTTTTGATGGTGAATTTTATGTCTTTACAATCTGCAGTACTTCATTGGATTAGAAATATAGAGGGAGGGGCAGATGGATGGCCCTGTAGAGAGAGAGCCATTCCTAGAGATGGGAAGTCATAGGTTCAAATTTAGCCTCAGATACTTCCTAGCTGTGTGACCCTGGGCAAGTCACTTGACCCCCATTGCCTAGACTGGATGGAAAGTAACTCAGCAGCAGCAAAAGATCTGGTGAAAGGTCCTAATATACTGGATAAGCCCTGCGCATAGGAATTCTGGGAGGAAATGGATTAGAGTAGCCCAGGATGAGAAGATGGGCATGCCTTCTGATCTATTTCTTTGAAGGTAGTGCCCCCACTGATGAGATCACATTAGAATATCGATGTGTGAAGTACTTAATTTTTGTCTCCAAACTTCCTGGCTTTTGTAGAAACATGGCTTCAGACTGACCAAACGAATGGTAGAGGTGGAAAGAACATTGTTGTTCATTCGTTCAGTTGGGTTGTGGCCCCATGGACCATAAATGGCACACCAGGCCTTCTATCCTTCACTATCTATCCAAGTCTGTCCGAGTTCATGTTCATTGTTTCCATGACACTATATCTATCTCAACTTCTCTCTCCCTTCAATCTTTCCCAGCATCAGTCTTTTCCAGTGAGTCTTGTCTTCTCATTATGTGGCCAAAATATTTAAGCTTCAGCTTCAGTATTTGTCCTTCCAATGAAGAGTCTGATTTCATTTCCTTAAGTATTGACCAATTTGATCTCCTCGCTATCCAGAGGACTCTCAAAAGTCTTCTCCAGCACCACAATTCAAAAGCATCAATTCCGAGGTGCTTTGTTTTCTTTATAGTCCAACACTCTCACCAATAGCTTTGACTAAATAGACCTTGTCAGCAAGGTGATGTCTCTGCTTTTTAGTATGCCATCCGGATTTCTCCTAGCTTTCCTTCTAAGGAACAAGCGTCTTTTAATTTTATGGCTGCAGTCGCTGTCTGCATTGACCTTAGAGAACATGTAATCCTACTGCTTAATTTCAGAGTTAAACCCAGAGAGAAGTGACTTCCCCAAGGTCATATGCTAATTAGTAGGATCCTTTGGATTTGAAGCCAAGTCTCTTGACTTGCAATCCAGTATTACTTACTCCATGCCACCAAGGGACAGTTTTGTTGCTGGTTGAAGGGAGGGGGAGAAGTCACATTAGAAGCTAACTGCCAATTGACTATCATTGACTTGCACTTCAGGAATGGATCAAATAGCACCAAAAAACGACCCTCCGATCAGCTCTTTGGGATCTGTCGGCAGTCTTGGTTTTAAGAAGTCTAGATCCACTAAATCTACAGTATTATTCTGCTGCCACATTCTCTTGGTCGATTTGCTTCCCTGACATTGCTAATTAATGTAGATAAATTAATGATGCTACACTTTCTATTGCTCTATAACGTCGTTGAGCAATAAAGACACTTTTGTTGCCTCATTTCTACTTGTAGTTTCATTGAATGACTGTGGGAGTCACGCACATTTTGGTAGTGCAGAAAACATCCTCTAATCATTCAACCATCATCTTTTAAATTGCTTTTTACTATGCTCCATAGGAGGGGACTCGCCACCTTTTAAGCTTCATGCCTCCTTTCTCCATGTAGCTAGATAATGGGACAATACCACCAACAGCTCCAAGGTCATGACTAGAATCTCTATCTCATCTACTTTTTTCTAAAGTTTGAGCTCACCAGGGCATTCTTACATTCCTGTTTACTTATGACCAGTGCCTTTCAGAGCAGGAAATGGTCCTCTGTACACTCCAGTGCGTGCTGACTTGTAATGTCGTCCACAGTTTTCAGGATGAATGAGACTGAAAACACTTTTGTTTGAAGTACCCAGGTATTATAATTGAGTCCAAAATAGATCTTTCTTCTCTCCCCTCCTTTCCCCTTCTGGTTCTCCATTTTTTCCAACAAACTACTAATGTAACTGAAACACTCAGTAAGCTAGTTGTCTGGGCAAAACATGCAAAACAAGTTTCTATTAGCTTTCCTGTCCCCCAGAACTGGCTGAAATTTCTCGGTTTGGGGGTGTTTGAAGACTATATACCTTGGAATGCTTATTTAACCATAGCTTGGGGATTCAATGGCTAGAGCCCTGGGCCTGGCAGGAAGACCTGAATTCAAATTTGACTTCCAACATTTATTAGCTGGTGACCTAGGGCAAGTCACTTAAATCCACTGGAGAAGGAAATGGAAAAATCACATCAGTATCTTTGCCAAGAAAACCCTATGGATGTTATTGGTGTGATGTGGTCCATGGGGTTACGAAAAGTCGGTCCCAACTGAATGATAACAGTGACAGTCAACGTCATTCCAACATGTCTTTAGAAGAAGATCTCTTTAGTCACAGAACTGGAATGGTCAGAATCCCAGAATCTCAGAGTGGGAAGAGATCCCAGGGGGCAGTTAGAGCAACCCATACTGTGAATGAGAACTGCTTCTATAAAACACTAGCGTCCCTTGACAAGCAAACCCAATGGTTAACCAGTTATGTTGTCCTCTGCCCTAGTATCCCCTTGTCCTGTCATAGACAACCCTGGATTGCCCCCACCATCTCCATCTCTGGTCCCATTCACATGCTCATCCCCATGCTAATGAAGGAAGTAACCATGCTGACTGGGTCCACTACAAATTTATATATTCTAATTTCCAACTGGGCTTCTACTGCTTCATGACTATCGTTTTATTCTGCTGAAGTGTGTACTTGTGCGTGAAGCCAAGCTGGCTCTTTGTGCTTGCCATGTCACTTTCTAGATGATAGGATCATGGTTTTAGAGGCGGAAGGGATCACAAAGGTGCTCTAGTCAAACGCTGAACCATCCTTTTAATAATATGTTCTAAAACTTTGCTAGGAATCAAAGTCAAGCTCACTGACCTATAGTCTGCAGACTCTGTCCTCTCAAAAAAATCAGGGCACAATTCACCCTTCTCTATTCTTGTGCTGCCTCACCGATTCTCTATAACATTTCAAAGATCACCAAGAATGCCTCAGCAATTCCATCCACTTGTTCGTTTGTTGTTGTTTTTTCCGGTACCCCAGGATCTAGTTCATTGGGGCCTGGTGACTTAATCTTATCAAGGGCAGCTCCTTTTCCTCTCTCCTATGAACCTCGAGTATCAATATCCACTCACCATCTTTGCTATCCTCCAATTCCGAAGGTCAGTTTCCTTCTCAGAGAAAACAGAAGCAAGAACTGAACCGTTATGCCTTCAGGCTGCGATCCATCAAGATCATTTCATTCATTTCTCTCATTTAACAGAGGAGGAAATTAAGGTCCAGCAGGGTAAAGGACTTGGCCAAGGTCACATGGACAGTTAGTGGCAGAAGCCACACGTCCTAACTCCCAGCCCAGTGTGCCCACTTGTCCTTCTTCCTCCCCCTAATATATAATCTCTTGAAAGAAGTTTAACTTTGGAGATCTCCTGTTGATCAAATGTAAGAACTGGCTGCCTTTTCTGACAGTTTCCCAGCCCACTCTTCATTTCAGTCAATTATCAGAAACATCTGCATCGTTCACGAGGCAGCAGAGAGCAGAAGCTAACCCAAATAAGGCTAACCATATCGGACAATTGGCTAGAGAATACTCGCACAAACACTCCATTTTCCTTGACTGGAAATATGTCTAGAAGGGCTGGGTAAACAAATGACAAATGTGGAGGCTCGAGGAAAACTTGAAAAACATTGGTGTCAAATATTTGCAAATGTAGGAGACGTCTGGGAAATCTTAACAGGGTTTTCAAAAGTGATTGGGGAAGATGCAACCCCAGAGGGCAAACACTATCAAAACCAGAATTGGAAACAGAATTGATGGTCTGTAGCAAAATCCTATCTTTCAAACTTTGAATACCTCAAGGATAAGGCAACTGCTTTCCCAGAAGCCCAGAGCTGCCAGGGAGCTCCCAAAGAGGGCCTCACAAACTGCCACTCCCCTCACTCCAGCTTGTCACCAGTCACAGAGCCCCATGACAGCCCTGCGAAGCAGAGCGCAAGGAGACGTCTTCGTTTTTTGACAGAGGGGGAAACTGAGTCTCGGAGATGATCTGAGGCCACAGAGCTAGGAAGTGGCTGAGCCAGGACCCCCCAGACAAAATCTTCTGACTTCACAGCCAGTGCTCTTTCGGCCGTGCCAGCCATGCTGGCCCTCTGACACTGAAATTATTTCCTAGAGATATTTGTCTGCCCTATTCTTAGAGAACTCTGGGGAAGAAAATAACCTCTTTACTCATAGCATATTTGAGTACCTCAGCATCTCAGAGAGTTGGGAAGTTTCTCTCTCCTTTCTCCCGCTGTAATTAAAGCACATTTATTTTCTCTCCATTTGACTTCGGTGAACAGCTGGCCACCCTGCCCCCACTCCCCCTACGCCCACCTAATATGATATCTCTTCAACTATTTGAAGCCTGTTGGTAAGCAAACACTCCGGAATAAATGCTCCCAAGTCTCCTAGCCTTCTTTCGGAGACACAAGGCCTTTCAAATGAATAATTCTGGCTGGTTCCCCTGGCCCTCCTCCCAATATTCCTTATCTCCCTTAAGCCAGAGATAGAAAACCTGGATATTTCCTGCAAAACTGGATTCTAATGAAGACCTAATCGATGCTTAGTATAGTAAAGAGGATTATCTCTCGGCCCCTTCATGCTATTAATAACCGCTAGGATCATGTTCACTATTTTGCTCATACAGCATTCCATTACTGGCATGTTTAACTTGTGGCCCTCTATGACCCCAAGATATTTTTCAGCTATGCTTTCATACAACCCTTCCTTTTTTATTTGTGTGTACACAGATTTTTCTTCCCTAAATGGACTTGTCTTTAATAAACAGAAGCACATTTATTTTTACCTGTTTCAACGTGTTTCTAATTAATTGCTCCTTTCTCTTAGCACTGGCAGGAACCTTGGAGATGATTTTGTCTTACCCCACCCCCCCCCTTGTTTGACATCTGAGAAGGCTGAGTCCCAGATAGGTAAGCTGCCTGAGGCCATGCTGGTAGTGAGTGGCAAAACCAGAACTAGAGTTCAGAAGTCCAGACTAGTAGGATTACAGATCTAGAACTGGAATGGACCTCCTCCTTCTTGCTGTTGTGTTTTTCAGTCATGTCTGACTCTCCACGACCCCATTGGGGTTCTCTTGGCAGAGACATTGGAGTGGTTTCCCATTTCCTTCTCCAGCTTGAGTTACAGATGAGGAAACTGAGGCAAAGTGGGTTAAACAATTTGCTCAGGGTCACACAGAAAATTAGTATCTGGGGCCAGATTTGAACTCAAGGCTTTCTGATTCTAGACCCAGCATTCTATCCACTGAACCACCCAGCTACCCTTGGAATGGACCTTAGTGGTCATCAAATCCAACTTTCTCATTTTACACAGGAGGAAACTGAGGCCCCAAGAAGTTAAGTGACTTCCCCAAATCACAGAGGGAATTTTGAGTGAAGAAAGACAGGATTCAAGGTAAGGCCAGCACTATGTGCCATGCATCAAGCTTGTTGAGGCTTCTTTTTCCCCAGGTCAGGTTTCTACTGGCTTTAACCAAAGCTACGAGTGAATGTTTCCACCACCATCCTGAGGTTTCAGTACTTAGCTAAGTTGGGGAACACTTGGGCTGTTCTTCATTTCTCTGCTCATTTAATACTGCCTAAGTGGCAAGGTGGATAGAGTGCTGGGCCTGGAGTCAGGGAGACCTGAGTGCAAATCCGTCCTCAGACACTAACCAACTAAATGACCATGGGTAAGTCACTTAGCCTTGTTTCCCTCAGTTTCCTTATCTATAAAATGGGCTGGAGAACAAAATGGCAAACCACTCCAGGATCTTTGCCAAGAAAACCCCAAATGGAGTCACAAAAAGTCAGACTTGACTCAAATAACTGAACTACAACAAGCAAGCAAGACCTGTATATTCCAGGCCCTTATCAACACAAATGGGAAAGTAGCTAACCTTACTTTACTGGGAAGTAGGAGTTTCTGCTAAGCCACCACAGGCTACGCACTGCTTCGCTTCCAAGGGGAGACTGCTTGGACTACTCCTTTCTCCAAGGGGATTCTTTCCCTAAGGCCCAGTCAGTTCCCCTCAGTTATTGGCACATAACAGTTCTCTCTCCTCGCCTAAAAGTTTCTACCAATCTCAGAAGCAAAGAAGCCTTTAGTGTACATGCGGGCAGCATTTTACCTGATGACAATGCATTTTAGACGCAGTCTTGAAACTTCACCATTGTCTGGGCCAGGTGGGCGAAAAATTGTAAAAGTCCCATAGGGTAAGTTGAGGGAAATAAGAGGAGCGTCTGGAGCCCAGAGTCTAGGAGGGGTTTGCCACAAGTAAAACAAACACAATACTTAAAAGTAAAACACTTACAGAGCTGATTATTAAAAAAAGGTGCGTGGAGAGGTGAGTGTAACACAACGTTCTGGGTTAGCAGGATAGGGTGAAGGGAAGAGAAAAACAAACTCCATTGTCAAAACCATGAATGTGAATGGGAGGAATTTGCTCATAATATGGAGGAGAGTCAAAGAATGGATCAGAAAGCAAAACCCAACAATTTTGCTATATGCAAAACAATATAATTACCACATAAAGATCCATGCTTTCATGTTTCTATGTATCTGAGGCATTATCAGTGTGGGAGGGTACTCCCTACGGTGACTCAGCTCCCAAGTCATCAATGCTTGCTGATCCTCTGTGATCTGTGTCCATATTCTACATGAAACTGCCACAGGAGATCCTCGTCCTAGTTCTTTGCACATTGTGTGGATACCAATGGCATATGTGGGCTGTCCAGTGCTTATCCCTCTCTCACATAAATCAGTCCTAAAGCAAATCAGATAAGGAAGCAAAATATGAAATGATTCCTGTACTCAAGGAGCGTGTGTTCAATTGTAATAGATGGCATGTGCATATATAAGTATATGCATAATTTCTATAAAATCAACACCAAGGAGTTTGAGAAGCAAAGGAGGAAGGGAAGGGATTCGCAGCCGTGGGGAGGGAGTCAGGAAAGGTTTCATGTAGAAGGTGGTGCTTGAACTGAGTCTTGAAGGAAATAGGGGACTCCAAGAGACAGAGATGAGAAGGGAGAGCATTCTAGGCATGGAGGTGGCCAATGCAAAGGTAGATGGGAAAAGGGGTATTGTATGTGCAGAACAACAAAAAAGCTACTATATGGAGTGCAGGAAGCAGCATAATGTATAGTGAGTCTGGAAAAGGTAGAAGAAGGGCTTTAAATGCCAGAGTTTATGTCTGAACCTAGATGTAATACAGAGCCATTGGAATATGTTGGCCAGTGAAGTGGCAAGGCCATACCTGCAGTTAAGAAAATGACTTTGAAACAGGAGATGGAGAGTATTGTGAGATGTAAAATGAATCCTTTTATTACAATAAATTAAAAGGTTTCTGTACAAATAAAATGAATATAGTCAAGATTAGAAGGAAAGCAGAAAATGAAGAGGAAAAATTTTATAGATAGTTTCAAGGACGGAAGTCTCATATCTAAAATATATAGAAAACTTTGTCAAGTTTATAAGAATAAGCACCATCCCTTAATTGATAAATGGTCAAAAAATTGTCTGGTTTTGGATGAAGAAATCAAAGCCATATATAGGTATAAGAAAAAACGCTTGAAGTCACTCCTGATTGGAGAAATGAAAAATCAAAACAATTCTGAGATATCATCTCATACTCATCTGATTGGATAAAGTGACAAAAGGGCAAAATGACCAATGTTGAAGGGAATATGGAAAAATTGGGACGCTAATATATTGTTGGTAGAACTGTGAACTGATCTAACCATTTTGGAAAGCAATTAGGAATTAGACTCAGAGAGTTATAAAACTGTGCATAGCCTTAGACCCAGTGATGCCATTGTTGGGTCGATTTCCCAAGGAGATCGGGGAAAAGGAGAAGAACCAAGATATTTATAACAGCTCTCTTTGTGTTGGCAAAGAACTGAGAATTCAGGGGATGCCCATCAATGGGGCAATGGCTAGACAAATTGTGGCATATGATTGTGATGGAATATTATTGTACTATAAGAAATGAGGAGCAGATTAATTTTTTCAAAACTTGGAAAGATCTACATGAAGTAATAAAGAGTGAAATGAGCACAACTAAGAGAACATTCTATATAGCTATAGAATTAATATTTGAAGAATAACTTGTGAATGTCCACCTCCATAGAATGAACTGAAAAACAGGAACATGAAAGACATACAAAAGAAAAGGAGATGAAAATAAAAGAAAAATCACTTTGGAGGATGAATTAGAGTAGAAAGAGACTTGAGACAGGAAGATCAACAATGAGATTATTGCTATAGTTCAGGTAAGCAATGATAAGGGCTGAACTAAGGTGTTGGCTATATGAGCAATGGAAAGGGGAGATGTTCTGTAGCTACAAATGGCAAGACTTGGCAATTGATTGGGAAGGGAGAGTAAGGAGCTGAGAATAACATGTAAACTGCAACCTGGAACACTAGAAGGTGCCCTTGACAGAAAAAGGGGAGTTCAAGGGCGAGAGAAAGGGTTTGCAGGGAAAATAATTAGTATAGCTTTATACAGTTAAAATGAGGGGTTGTTACAAGATGTATTATGCTTCAACTGAATCCAAAAAGCACACCTCACAAAATGCAAGAATAAAAACAGATTTGCTCAAGAGAGATAAACAAGGAACTTACAGTATACTTGAAGATATCATAGATAATGAATTAATATCAGTATTAAACATTAGGCACTGAATGGATGGCATTTAAGTACTTAAAAGAAAGCAAAATGATTACAAGAAGGCCCAGAGGGCAAAACTAATTGTTGGTGACTCTAATGTGCCTCTTTCAGATTTAGACAAATATAGAAACATAAACAGGAAAGAAATGAAGCCCCTCAACTGCATGTTTAAACAACATGTAAATCTTTGGCAATCATAGAATGGGAAGCTTGAGAAGAATATGTGGTTTTCTGCATTGCATGTCACTTCATGAAAATTGATCATGTGCTACAGCATAAAAATACATATAAAAGCTAGAATTACTGAATGTATATGTCATAGACTATTAGGATAGAGTTGAAATGACAGCAACAAAAATTGGAATCAGTAAGGGAAATATAAACACAGGACACAGAGAGGGCAAATAATGTTATCTTGAATAATGAATCAATCAAGGAATGAGTTATAAAACAATAAAGAATTACATTCAAGAAAATAATAACAATGAAACAACATACCAAATTGTGAGGGATACAACGAAGATGATCCTCAAGGAAAATTTATATACACGAATACCTATATTAAAAAAAGAGAAAAAGAAAACCAATAAATTGTTCATGCAACTTTAAAAAAACCCTAGAAAGCAAGAAACTAATAATCCCCAAATAAGCACAAAAGTAGACATTTTGAAAATCAAAGAAGACACTAAAAAATTAAATGTAAAAACTATCAACCCAGGAAATAAAACCCAAAGAGAGGATAGCTAGATGATTAAAATAAAAAAAATGAAGAGGAGTAATTAAGAAGTTCACAGTAGAAAGGCAGCCATAGTAAAGTAGATGTACAGATGACTTTGGAGCCAGGAGGACTTGGATTCAAGTGTTGCCTCTTAAACACACTGGCTTATGGCAAGTCATTTAACTTCTTAATGATACAGGCAGCACTTTAAGACTATAAATTGCAGGCAAGGTACTAATCTGAATTGGTAGAAATAATTACCCCATCAGGGAGTTCTCCATACCACTGAAATTGCAGATCTCTCCCTCCCCTCACACACGTACTCACATATACACGCATGCACAAATGAGCACACACATATATATATATATAACATATGCAAGGAGATTTAAATTACCCCCAAACTACTAAACTCACTTAGATGTCAACAAAACTGAAACTTTAGTGAAGTGGATGAATAGTCTTAAAATTAAATATCCAAATGAACAAAACAGGAAATAAAGAATCTAAACAACTTGACCTCAGAAAGAAAAACAAAATAAAATAAGCAATCCATCTGCGAATATCCAAAGAATAAACTCCTGGCCTAGGTGGATTTAAATTACATCAAACATTTAAAGAATATAGAATTGCAATGTTACATTTACTGTTCAAAATAAAAGAGAAAGATGGCACCTTGCCAAACTCTTTTTATGAAACTATTTGGTCCCTACCACCAAACTCAGAAGGGAGATAGCACAGAGAAAGAAAACTTTCCAGTCTGGTACCACTAAAAAATATTAAATTCAATATTATTAGCAAAGAGACTCTGGCAATATAGTCAAATATTTATTTATCATGAGCTGGTTGGATTGATACCAAGAATGCAGAGGATGATGCAAAGTCAGGAAAATGATAAACATAATAAATCAATCACATTAATAACAAAAATAATCATAAAATTGCACCAACAGCAACACTTGCAGTAAAGGCTATTAACAAGAGAGCTCACTAAACACTAAGAAACATAGGGATAAAAGACCTTTGCTTAATGAGAACAAACATTTAATGAAAACCAGGAGTTAGCAATGATTGTAATGGAGAAATAAATAATGAAAACTTCCTCAATATGTTGAGTGGTAAAGCAACAATGCCCACTATCTTCACTTTTGTTTTATGTAAAGTATTTTTTAGAAAAGTGCTAGTAATGCAATAAGAATATGAAATTGAGGAAGCAAGCACGAGCAAAGAGGAGGTCAAACGATCTCTAGTTTCAGGCACTATGATGGTTTATTGAGAGAACCCTGGAGGATCACTGAAAATTAATCAAAATAATTCAGAGCTTTGGTGAAATAGCAAGACACACGATAACCCCGTGAAAGTCATTAGACTCTACACATCTGACTAAGAAACTCCAGGAGAAAGAGATAGGAAGAGAAATTCCATTTGAGACGACAACAAAATGCATTAAGTAGCTGGAAATGAACAGCCCCACAAAATGGTAACAGAAAGAAAAAAGTGAAATCAGAGAAACATTCAGTGGCTGTGAATGAGCACTACCATAATGATTCTGAAAATACTGTCTCAATGACTCCATTGATTTAGTGCCTGGTAATCAGATTACCAAAAGGACACTTTATAGAATTAGAGAAAAGAATGGCATAATTCATTTGGAGGAATAAAAGATCAAGAATGATTATGAAGGGATAAAATGATAAAAAGCACGAAGGTATGAACGAGGCTCAGAGCTACCAGTTCTCAAATGACACTACAAAGCAGTAATTATCAAAATGGTATGGTAGAGGGGGGAAAAGGAAAAGGTAGATCTGTGGAATAGGCAAGAGCTAAACACGGATGTGGCTGCCTGAGGTTGGTTGGTTGGTTTGTTTAACCAAGAACATTAATTACTTTGGAAGGAATTCTTTATTCCATCAGAATTGCTAGCTGAACTAGAAATCAGTAAGGTAGAAGGAAGGAAGGAAATGAGCCGTTTAAAAGTGCCTACTATGTGCCAAGCACTGCACTAAGTGCTTTACAAATATTAATTCATTTGATCCTTATTATTGGGGGAAGAAGGTGCTATTATTATTCCCATTTTACAGTTGAGGAAACAGAGAGAGAGAGAGAGAGAGAGAGAGAGAGAGAGAGAGAGAGAGAGAGAGAGAGAGAGAGAGAGAGTTTTGACTTGCCTAAGGTCACATAGCTAGTAAGTGGCTAAGCCATTGAAAAAGAGGAGTGTGAGAAACAGATTTAGATCAGAATCTTAATGCCTTGTACCACTACAGCACTTTGAAAGGAATAAACTATTTAAATGTAAATACAGCACCATTAAAAAACATTAGAGGAGAATGGGAGATTAAACTATTCACAATTATGGATAGGGGAAAAATTAATAACCAGACAGGGGATAGAGCAGATCATAAAAGACAAAATATGCTATCTAAAATCTGTGAATGCACAATCTAAAAATGAAAAGCTTTTGCATAAATAAAACTGGAGCATCCAGAATCAGAAGAAAAGATATGATTTGGGAAGCATCTTCTGCATTAAACCGATAAAAGCCCGACTTCAAATATCTATAGAGAATTGACAGAAATCTACAAAATTAAGAGCGACACTCCAATGTACAAGTGGTCAAGTAATAGAAATACTTTTTGAAAGAACAAATACGAATCACCGACAATCATTTGGAAAATTGTTCAAAAATGCCTAAAAATCAGGAAAATGGAAATTCGAGTAACCCTGGAGGTATCGCCTCACACCAGCCAAGTTAGCCCAGTTGCTAAAAATGAAGCGAGAGCCTCATTTGTTGGAGGGACCCCTAGAATATCGGCACCAGCACTAATTCACTGCTGCTTGAGCTCTGAACTAGTTCAACCATTCTACCAAATGATGAGTTATAAAAGAATTAGTAAATCATTCATATTCTGACTCATATTCTGTCCTCTTGTGACTATATCCCAAGAAGGTTGACAATAGGAAGAGATCCATGTGTAAGAAAATATGGAGCTGTATTATTTTTTATAATGAATATGGCAAAAATATGAGTATATGCCTAACAATTGGGCAATGGTTAAATGATCTGTGGTATATACATGTAATGGAATAGTACTGAGCCATAATAAATGACAAATATGAAGAATTCCAAGAAACACAGGGAGACTTATATGGCATGATGCAGAGTAAAGGACCCTCCTCCCCCCCAAAAAGACTATAATAACATAAATAAAATCAATCTGGAACAAGCACCAAAACTCAGGTCACTTAAAAGGTTTTTGTTGTTGTCCAGTCATTTTCCAGTCATGTCGGACTCTTCATGACTCCTTTGGGGGTTTTCTTACCACAGATACTGGAGAGGTTGGCCATTCGCTTCTCCAGCTCATTTTACAAATGAGGAAATGGAGGCAAACAGGTCTAAGTGACTTTCTCAGGATCACACAGCTAGGAAGTATTTGAGGCCAGATTTGAACTCAGGAAGAGGAGACTTCCTGACTCTAGACCCAACATTCTATCCACTGGGCCACCTAGCTGGCCTTCATTAATGTGATACTGTCATCATTAAAGGACACAGCCTTCTTTTCAGTTAACCACTAATAAACTAACTACTGGGGAAGTGGAGGGGGCTTTGATATTTGCTAGGCAGCATCTATGGTGTCAAAACACAACATCTCAATAACTGTTTGTTTTTAAACCCTTACCTTCCGTCTTGGAGTCAATACTGTATATTGGTTCCAAGGTAGAAGAGTGGTAAGGGCTAGGCAATGGGGGTCAAGTGACTTGCCCAGGGTCACCCAGCTGGGAAGTGTCTGAACCAGATTTGAACCCAGAACCTCCCATCTCTAGGCCTGACTCTCAATGCATTGAGCCACCCAGCTTCCACCTCTCAATAACTTTTAAAAAGATGAAATCTCCAGGAATGTATTGTATCTAAAAGCAGGAATCACTTCATGGTTTTTCTCTATTATGAAGATTGAAAAAGTTTGACAGTGTTCTGTAGGGCAAATCCCCAGCATTCCTGACTCTGTCTCTAGCTCATTTGAAGGCTGACCTCTGTTTTGTTGTTGTCTCTCAGATCTAAGATAGTTTTCAGACCCAGTTTACCTTTTTCTGAGTGTGTGTGTGTGTGACAGAGAGAGGGGGGAGGGGGAGAGAGAGAGACAGAGAGGGAGAGGGAGAGAGACAGAGAGAGGGAGAGAGAGAGAGGGAGAGGGAGAGAGAGAGAGAGAGAGAGAGAGAGAGAGAGAGAGAGAGAGAGAGAGAGAGACAGAGACAGAGACAGAGACAGAGACAGAGACAGAGACAGAGAGAGAGAGAGAGAGAGAGAGAGAGAGAGAGAGAGAGAGAGAGAGACAGAGACAGAGACAGGGACAGAGACAGGGACAGAGACAGAGACAGAGACAGAGACAGAGACAGAGACAGAGACAGAGACAGAGAGGAGAAAGAGACAGAGACAGAGAAAGGGAGGAAGAGAGAGAGACAAAGAGAGACAGACAGACAGAGAGAGAGAGAGAGAGAGAGAGAGAGAGAGAGAGAGAGAGAGAGAGAGAGAGACCTCATCCCCAAATATTGCAGGAGGTAGAATGAAGGGCGCTAAGGAGATGCCCTTTTCCCAGACACAGGGAAAGAGATAATATCTTTTCCTTCTGTTTTCTCCTAGGATGTTCCCTTTCTCATTCTTACTCATCTTCCTGGCATTCCCATCTCCAAACTGTCTCTCTCTCCCTGAGCAATTCCTGGCACCAAAAAATGCCCTCCACCTCAGCCCAGACCTCCTGGGCCCACAGCCAATCAGCCATGTTCTTTCTGTCAATGATTCGATTGTCCCTGATTACGCAGAAGTTAGATGCCATGAATATTGCTATAAGAAATGACCTTGGATCTGAGCTCAATCAGTAGCATGTCATATGTCATTAACATTAAGTACCATGTTAGGTCATCACAAATGCATATTATTATGTGAAACTGGGGGAGAATCAGATCAGTTATAGTGAAGTCGTAAGCATTGTAGGAGGTGAAATAGTTGGCCGGTTGTGTAAAATCTAGGGGGGAGGAGAGGTCCATTTACAAAGTTAGGCAAGAGACAGGAGAAAGACCACCTTGGAATTCCAGATTTGGTGAAGTCACGACTGGGTTGATGTTTCTCATCCACTTATTGATGAAGGACAACGAGAAACCCTTTTGTCACCCCCATTTCCTGTTGAATGACCCAACCAACAAATCAAAGCAGAGAATTGGGGGTCGTCTTCTTTTCATTGATTGGACCATAATAACACCTTCCTCCCAAGATTGTTGTGAGTATCAAATAATATTTATAAAGTTCTGTGCAAAACTTAAAAAGCTATGTGGGCTGTCCCAAAAGATTTGGTGCCATTTCAGGCTATTAAAACTTAATAAGAGAAGAGGAGGCAAGGTGCCCTAGAGCTTGCCCCATAAGCCTATTCTGTGTTGGGCCTGGGGGGAGAAGTGATACAGTAGAGCAAATGAATACTGGTCTTGTAATCAGGAAAGACCTGGATTCCAGTTCTTAGTTTTAAGCTAATAAATCGGATGAAACAAAGCTACGAGGGCTCACAGACACACTGAAGGGCATAATCCAAACAGGTTGTGGCAAGGTAGAATATTAGGCTAAAATTTTAAACATACAAAACAACAGGGTTCAATATAAAGTTCTAGACTCGGGTTCAAAAAAGTCAACTCCATAAGTATAAGATATTAGAAACAAAGCTAAATACTAGTTCATCTAAAAAAGATCTGGGGCTTTTAGTAGACCAAAAGGTCACTGTAAGTCAACAGTGTGACAAAGCAGCCAAGAAAGCAAGTGCATCACAGGTAGCATTAAGAGAATTACCAAGGAAGTGATAGTCCCACTGGGATAACGCCACTCTGCTCACACTATATCTGGACTATTGTGTTCATTTTGGAGTGACACATTTCAGAAGAGACATTGATAAGCTGGAGGACATCCAGAGGAGGCAACCAAAAGAATAGAGGACCTTGATCTAATGCCACATGAGAACTGGCTGATGACCCAGAGAAAAGAAAACTAAAAAAGACAGGATACATATTTTTTAATGATTTTGAAGGACTGCATGTCAAATCAAGGTTAGAGCAATTGTCATTTGCCTTAGAAGAAGTAGGATTGAGGGCAGGTAGGTGGCTCAGTAGAGATAGAAGTCCTGAGCTCAGATCTGACCTTTGACACTTCCTAGCTGTGTGACCCTGGGCAAGTCACTTGAGCCCCATTGTCTAGCCCTTACTCCTCTTCTGCCTTGGAACCCATATGCAGTACTGATTCTAAGATAGAAGGTAAGGGTTTAAAAAAAGAAGAAATAGGAGTCATGAGTAGTTCTAAAGAAACAAATTTCAACACAATAGAGGGAAGGACTTCCTGATGATTTGAGCTGTTCCAAAGTAGAAAGGGCTGTTTTGGGAGGTAATAGGTCATCAAGAAGAGTCCAGGAGACCACTTGTCAGGTTTGTTGTCAGGATTTGTGTTCAGATCTGGATTAGACTGAGTACCCTTTGAGGTCCCCCCTCCCAACTCTGAGAAACCAGGCTCAGAAAAGCTATGGTACTTGTCTAAAGTCATTTAGCAACTGATCCAGGATTAGAACTCAGATCTTGTGACCTTAACTTATTTTAGAAGCTGATTTTAGAAACAGGAGGCACTGAAATGGTATCACATCTTGGAGAGAAGAGTAGTAAGACTAGAAGGAGATAATGGGGACCTACGATGATGAGAGCTAGCATTGATATAGTGCTTACTAGGTGGCAGATACTGGGCTAAGTTCTTATAATTATTATCTTGTTTAATTCTGATGAAAATGTTTAGATGCAGATGCTGTTATCATCCCCATTTTAAGTTCAGGAAACTGAGGCAAAGAGGTTACATGACTGATCCAAGGTTACACAGCTAGTAAGTGTTTGAGGCTGGATTTGAACTCAGGCCCAGAATTCCCTATACTGTAGCCCCTCACTGGATCACTGATATAGAGGTAGTTTATAGAGGAACACTAGATTGATTAAGAGGGTTACTTCCTTCTCATGTCTCCACACAGAGAGGTCTCTCAACAGCCCCAGAAGACATCCACAGAGTTGACCTCTAAATAGATAAAGGGGTGTCCAGTTTGCTGGCAATTTTGGCATCTCTGAGTTGGGGGTTAAAGAACAGGCTCGTGAATCCCAGAGTGGACAGCTTCAGTCTGTCAGAAGCAAACCCTAAATACTCCTGGAACAAAAACGCTCCCAGTTTTGCCCATCTGTTTGCGATCTAATCATTTACACGGCCACGTGAACTCTGGAGATTAGACTTAAAAAATCAAATTAAAAGAAACATTGTCCGGTAAATGACAATAATTAAACGTAATCATCAGGTGCGAGAGGACATAGCTAGACCATTAATATTGGCGCACCAATGCACAATGGACTCTGGGTTTTTATTGGCTACCTACATTGGCTGACAGCTTGATGGATGGCGAAGGAGTAGCATTTCTCCCAACCAAGGCATGCACATAACAGTGATCTGACACCCGCAGCTTAGATCTTGGAGACCTTGGGCTCCTTTGTTCTGGACTGGCCTGGAATGTGAAGGCCAGCCTTTGAGGCCTTGCCCTGACCTATATTATCAGCCGTGGGATCTTGAACAACCAAGTTACTTCTCCTTTTCAGAGTTATAGGTTATTCACTGTTTAAATGGAGGGAATAGTACCAGTCCTGCCTTCCTCCTTCACACGACAATTGGAAGATGTGAGACAAGAAAGCGCTTTGTGATCTGGGGAGCCACCAATGGTTCCTTCTGGATTTCTTGACCTCCTTTTCCCACTGATACACAAGCTCTCTGTTGTTTTCCTAATCTTGGAAGCTCTTCCTTTCTCCTCTGGTCGCCAAACCCTGCCCACCCTTCATGGCTCACCTCTTCCATAAAGCCTTTCCTGATTTCTCTAGTCCCCACAGATAGACTTTTCTCTGAGTTTGTACAGCTCTGACTGTCCCTCACACACTAATTAATCTGTAATTAGTCATGATCTTATAGTCTTGACTTTTATTCCATGAGCATGAATCTAATTCTTCAACTCATCCATGAGCTCCTTGGGAGCAAAGACCATGCTACATACATCTGAATCCCCCCAACCCCCAGCATAGGGACAGGTACACAGTAGGTACTCACAAAAGCCCTACTGTCTGATGGATGAGAAGCTTCCAGAAGCTAGATCAAAGAATACTTGCCACTGAGGTTAAATTGGGTAAAGCTCGACACCCAAGGGAGCTGCTTTTTAATCCCTTGGCTACTCTTTGGCCAGGGTGTACATTTAGCATCAAGAGAAATACAAGACCTCTTTTAGGAGAAAGGAAATCATATTTCTTAAAGAGTTTATCAGGAGGCAGCTGGGTGGCTCAGTGGATGGAGAGTCAGGCCTAGAGACGGGAGGTCCTGGGTTCAAATCTGACCTCAGACACTTCCAAGCTGTGTGACCCTGGCAAGTCACTTGACCCCCATTGCCTAGCCCTTACCACTCTTCTCCCTTAGAACCAAAACACAGTATTGATTGTAAGATGGAAGGTACGGGGTTAAAAAAGAGTTTATGAAATCTAGGAGCAGTTTGGTATGATAGAAAGTGCTAGACTTATAGGCAAGATTTGTATTCCATTTGACCAAGGACAAGTCACTACTCTTCTGCAAGCCACTGTTTTCTAATCTGTGGAATGGGGATAATAGTACTTGCGCTACCTGCCTCATAGGCTTGTTGTGAAGAAAGCACTCTACCAGGCTTTGAGGACCGGAGAAATGCATCATTACCCCAGGCTCTCATGGACCATCACTGCCATGGCCTTGGGGTGCAAGCTTCCTCCATGGGTTTGGGACAGAGCATGGAGCAGGCTTTGACAAAGTGTGAAAGGGAGTGGGGGCCAAAGAGAGAGAATGATGACTTGCTGCTGAGTGAATGGGGAGCCAGTATTAAGTACGGGCGAGCACGTGACAGTGAGAAGAGACGGGGGTCTGAGTCGGTCCCTTCCAAGCTAATTCTGAGTTCAGAGTGTGGGGAAGGCATGATGTCCTAATGCCTGACCCATGAGCTTGTTTTGAGCTGGGCAGAAGCAGGTGGTGGAGAGGCGATGCAGTGGGCTTGTGGTAAGGAGAGCCCTAGATTCGAAATCTAGACAACCAAATGGCTCAGTAGGTAGAGAGCTGGGTCTGGAGTCAGAAAGACCTGAGTTCAAATGTGACCTCAGACATTTCCTAGCTGTGTGGCCTTGGGCAAGTCACTTAACCTTTGCTTGTCTTAATCCGATGAGAAGAAAGTGGAGAAGGAAACCACACCAGTATCCTTGCCACTAAAAGCCCATGGACACTGTGGCCTATGGGGTCTAGAAGAGTTGGAGATGACTAAAACACAAGGTTCAAATTATACCACACCCTACCTACAAGATTTTGAACAAGTTGCTTAACCAATCTCAGCCTTGGTTTCCTCATTTGTAAAGTGGAGATCATTAATTTCGAGGTAGAAAGGACCTCAGAGTTCATCTAATCCAGTCACCTTATTTTCTAGGTGAAGGAAATGAAGCCACAAGAGACCGAGCTGGGCTCTGAACCCGACACCGAGTCTAGCCTTCTCTCCGCAGCACTATGCTAGTAACGCTGGTTCTCATCAGGCTCAAATGAGATAGATGCAGAGTGTCGGATGAACCTTAATATTAATAGCTGGAATTTATTTAGTGCTTTAAGGTTTACAGAAAGCTGTACCTGTGTTGGTCCATTTGGTTCTCAAAACAACCCTGTAAAGTAGGTGCTATTATCCCCATTTTACAGACAAGAAAACGAAGGCTCAAATAGGATAAATGACTTGCTCAAGTGAATTACACTAATTATCTTTCCTCTCCTCCTCTTCCTCCCTTCCATTTCCTTAAAGGTAGCCCTGAAGCCTCCCTTTCTCCAGTCTCTGATTCTCCAGGTCTTACAAGTCTCTTTCCGTTGGCCTTTTCTACCATCCCCTCAGGTCTTGGGCTTTGATTATTTGGAGTGTCTTAGGCAGGATTTGAACTCAGGTTTTCCTGACTCCAAGGCCAGTGCTGTGCTAGGTGTGTCTGTTCTTTCCTGGAGGAGCAAGCAGTATAGCATCCTAGGCAGAACACTGGACTTGGTTACAAAAGGCTCGGGCTTCAGTTGCTCCTCAGATGTAGTAGGTGTATGACCCTGGGAAGGCCATTTAAGCTCTGAGCCTCAGTTTGCACACCTGTAAGATGGCCATAACAATGCTGTACTACCTACTTCATCAATTAGAGATTGGGAGCCTTGGGGCTGAGCTCTGATTCCTATGGAACAGGACGAGCCTTTTGGAAGGTGGCTCTCGGAAGGTTGAGCAGATGTGGATATCCAATTGGCCCCAAAAGCAAATGTTCTCGGGGAGAAGTGATGGCCCTGGCATGGAACACACAGCAGTAAGTAGTATGAACCTGTGTATGTCCACGGGGGCATCTGTGCCACCTGCTGCCAGAGAGAAATGGCCATCCTGGCACGGGTTGCTTCTGATTAAGGCAGGGATCAAGGGCCAAGCCTTCCTGAAGGTTCTTGCCAAATAACATCTGGGCCTCCCCCTCCCCCCAGACTTTGAATGGAGCTCAACAGCTCCTGAGCCTAGCCAGGGTGCAGGGGAAGTCGGGAGGGGGAAGTCGGGCTGAGGGCAAGAGGTGAGCAGGGCAAAAACAAAGCTAGGAAAGATGTGGCCAAACATAGGGGCCCTTTGGGGGAAAAATGGAAACATCTGTTTCCTGAGCACACACCTGCTTCTTACTGCCTTCGAGGCCTGACTTCTTGGGCATTTGCTCAGAACTTTGAAGTATCAACTTTGAATCTTAACCTCCCAAACTCCAGAGGTTACCCCACAGACTCCCAGCCCCAGTCTTCAGCCAGGCAACCGGCTGAGCCACCCTGCCCAAATGGCCTGGCGTGCAGTTGGTGCTTAATGAATGCTAGTTGAGTCCTTGAAGATGTCTGGGGCTGCAGGCCAGTAGTCCTGCCTTATATAGTCATCTCCTGCTGGCACCTCTTCACTCCCAGGCGGTATTAGGCCTACACCGACTGCCCTTCCTCTCCTCCTCTTCCTCCCTGCCATTTCCTTAAAGGGAGCCCTGAAGGCTCCCTTTCTTGCTTCCCGCAGCCTCTGATTCTCCAGGCTTTACAAGTCTCATTCCTTTGGCCTTTTCTGCCATCCCCTTAGGTCCTAGGCTTTGATTATTTGGAGCGTCCATCCTTTCCTGGATGCTCTCCAGTCCCCCCTGGTCTTAAACCAAACAGAAAGCTAATTTCCCCAAAGAAAGGAAGTCAAAGAGCTTTATAATGATGATGAGAATAATAATAATAATTTGTTTTAAAGCCCCAAAGCTGAAATGCTGAAAAAGCCAGCGTTTGACAAAGCCAAGGAGGAAGTCTTTGTCCCTCCAAGCCAATACCGAGTCCAGGGCGGCAGGGCAGCGAGGCAGCCTGTTTGCTCTTAATTCCTGGCTACAGATGATGGTGCGCCTTGGAGTGCAGGGGACTAAAGCCCAGTAATGAATTACTCATGGTATATGATTTCGAGCTCCTTATCGGCTCCGGTCTTCTTCACAGCCAGATGCCACGCAAAGGCACCATTTTACAGATTACTAATAAAGGATTTCGGCAGGCTGCTGGCTTCCTGCTGAATCACTCAGCCAGCCTCAGACAGATTTCTTCCATCTTCCATTGCCACCTACACCATGGAAACAAGGGCATTTCGAGTCAATCCTCTGCCCTCTAACTTAGCCATCATGAGATAACTTGTAAATAAATCCCAAGACTGGGAACAGAAATGGGGCAATTCAGTGGAATCGCATCCACCCGCTGGCAGCTTTTGCAGCCAGGGCCACAGGCTAGGTCTCCTGCAGGGCCTGGTCCAGCTGAAAGGAGAGTGCCAGACATGGAGGGAAAGAGGTGGGCAGCCCCAACATGACTGTCTTCCCTTACACTGCTTTCTTCTTCTGCCTGAGGCTTGAGGAGAGCTGACAGCAGGAGACAAAGGACTTCACTTGGGCAGCTGAAGGGCAGCCTTTAGGAAGCTGGCCTTCTCTGGCAGACAGCCAGGTTGCCACCAGCCAAAAGAAGTTGTTCCTCAAACAGAGGAGGTTTAAAGAGTGTCAAGAGCAAAGGTAGCAATGTGGTTGGGTTCGGGAAGACCTCTAGGGGCACAAGCCACCAAACTTCTTTTATAAGGTCACTCACTCACTTCTAGCACCTTGACATACTCAAGGCTCTATCTGTTTAGCCCAATGGGACTGAGGCCTGAAACCGAGGAGATGCCAGCGAGGGCCTTCAATGACTTAACTCGAAGAATTCAATGAGGTAGGGGTTCAAGGCCTGGTGGCGTCCATGTTTCTCCCCAAGGGGCCTTTTCCAGTGCTCCTTATGCCATGCTTGTCCTGTAGGCTGTGGCCTACTCTGCCGATACGTAAAGCTGACCTTACCATCAGGTAACAGCGGATAGGAATCCTCTCTACCCCAGAGATGGGAGAACAGTCCATGTTTCATTTTGCTCTTCTTCTTCCCCCTTAGTGGGGCAGCATGGTATGGTGGACAGAGAGTTGGCCTTGCAGCCAGGAAGAGCTAGATTCAAATGCTGCCTCTGACACACACTGGCTGTGTGACCCTAGGTTAGTCCTTTACCCCCGGGACCACAGGAAACAGGCGAAGATGATAATCACAGAGAAGATGCCAACCTACACTGGCAGAGGTCATTCCCTTGCCAGGGCATGCTCTGAAATCACAGGTCTGATACCTCTGGCTCTTCCTTCCTCCATCTTCTCTCAGAACCCCTTAGTCTGGCTCCTCTGCAAGCACTCCGGCTCATTCCGAGCCCCCCTGGGGATGCTGCCTCTCTGCTTCCCCTCCCCTCTCCCATAATGTGATTCTCCTTGACTGGCAAGTGCTTAAGTGCTTGGCCAGAAAGGGCCAGGTGATTAATTATGCAGGTATCCTCTGAGGCCTCCCTCGGCAATGGATTCTCTTGGATAAACTGAAGGCTGAGGAAACCAGCAAACGGATGTGCTGACAGTACTTTGGGACAAATGGACACTCGGGGTTCCAGGGCCCCTCCCCACTCCCCACTTCTGGCAGTGACAAGTTTGCTGGTGTCCCTGCTGCTCAAGACAAATGGAGACACTTAACTGGATCTCTGCAAGCAGCAGGCCCTTTTCCAGATGCACCCCCCACCCCACTAATTGAATCATCCGGCCTCATTCTCCAGCTTAGAGGAGGGCCATGCGCAAGAGATGGCCTTGGAAAATGCTGTCTGTCTGGGGAAGAGGCCACACCCACGAGCAAACTCCCCACATCCTCAGTGGAAAGCTTTCCCTTCCTCTTCGAAGTATTAAAAGAACACTATCGGCCACTTCTTAAAGCCACTCATTGCTTTGCTTTTGTGAACCATTTTCTTTTGTCTTAGGAACAACTCTGAAGACAGAAGGGCAAGGGATAGGCAAACAGGGTGACTTGCTCAGGGTCGCACATCTAGGAAGTGTCCGAGATCAGATTTGAACCCGAGACCTCCCAATTCCAGACCTGGCATTCCATCCACTGTGCCACCTAGCTGACCCCTCATGTGTTTTCCAGTGAGGAGAAATCGTTGTATTGCCATTACCGAGCCAGAGAGCAGATCCTGACACTGTCACTTTGTGACCTCTCTGCAACTCTGGCGACTCTATATTTGTAAATAATAGAGAGGTTGGGCAAACTGAATTGGGAACTGGGTTTTGAGTCTTGGCTCTTCCAATTACTAGCTGTGTGATCCTCTCTTATCTGTAAAATGGTGGGTTTGGACAACATCTAAGGTTCTTTTTAGCCTTCATGACTCTGTCTCTAATCACATGAATGGTAGAAGGGAAGTTTTCCAACAGAATACCATGACTAGGGCTGGGAGACTGGAGATTCCTAGAAGGGACTATATAGGGCATCAAGTCCAATATCCTCATTTTATAGATGAGGAAACTGAGGCTCAGAGAGTGTAAGTGCAATTTGATACACATTGAGCACCTACTATGCACCATGTACTGTCTCTGGGGAGACGAATAGAAGCAAAAGACAATCTCTTCCCTCAAGGAGCTTACGATCTAATAGGGGAGCCAGAGCATAAACAAATATATCCAAAGCAAGTTATAGACAGGATAGATAGGAAACAACTAACAGAGGGAAGACACTGGAATTAAGGAGGGCTGGGAATGGCTTCCTGTACGAGGTGGGATTTTAGTTGGGATTGAAAGGCATCCAGGCACCATCCAATCTAATGGACTTCTCTACTAGCAGCAATGCAATGACCCAGGACATTCCAGAGGGATTTATGAGAAAGAACACTATCCACATCCAGAGGAAGAACTGTGGGAGCAGAAATGCAGAAGAAAAACAATTACTTGATCTCATGGTTCAATGGGGATATGACTGGGAAAGTAGACCCTAAACGACCGCCCTAGTGCAAATATTAATAATATGGAAATAGGTTTTGATCATGGACACATGTACAACCCAGTGGAATTGTGCATTGGCTACAGGGATGGTGGGAGGAGGGGAGGGAAAGAACATGAATCATGTGACCATGGAAAAGTATTCTAAATCAATTAATTAAATAAAATTTTTCAAATTGAAAAAAAAAAGAAAGGAAGCCAGGGAGCTACTTACCCGGGGTCACACAGCTCGTTAAGTAAAGCCCTACCTTCTACAAGAAGCATTTGCTTTGAGACTACTCCCAAATTTTCCTTTATCTGGACATGGTTGTTTTCTGTTGGCTCCCCAATTGGAATGGGACTTCCTTGAGAACAGAAGCTGTTTGGTTTCTTCATCTTTCTTTTAACTATAACGCTTAGCACAGTGCCTGGCACACAGTAGACACTTAATAAATGCTACTTTACTAAGTGGCAGAGCCAATATTTCAGTCCAGTTCTTCCTGACTCTGAGTTTAGTGCTCTTCACTACTCCATGTTGCCTCTCCATATGTCTATTAAAAACTAGTATCTTAGGAGGCCATCATCAAGGCTACCTTCTCATAATGGTCTGCCTGCCTGGTTCTTTGCAGCCCTAGGCTACTTATGACTCCTGGGGATCCATTGTCATGGCCATGGTCCCCTCTTGTGACTGCCTTCCTCTTTATCAGTCTGCTACCTCCTCCCCACAATCTCCTCCTAGGATTGGAAGCTCAGAATCAACATTCTCTAGGTGCTAGATTTCCCTCTCTTCTGACAGCTCTCTTTCCTCACCCCTGACTAGAATGGACTGTCCTATACCACACCTTTCAGGAGAGTGCCTCAGACATCTCTCTCACGCAAAGGAAATTGGGGTCACTGGCTCCTTTCACAGGGTCATGTGTCCCAAGGGCTGCCCTTTCCCAAACCGAATTGCCCCCATGTGCCTAAATTCCTAGCTATGACTGATACCCAGCCCTAGTTTTCTCATTTCCCCAGTTGGATGAACACCAGGCATCCCATGAACTGGACCATGGCTATAGGTTCAAAAGCCTGGCAGATGCTCCAAAGAGGGATTTTTAAAGATGGGAAATGCTCCAGGCCATGGAATACCCCAAACACCCCTTTGTATGAGTTCGAGGGACACAGTCTAATTCCATGCATGACTTTAGAACGGCATCTGCTTTGCAAACTCTCCATGAATCACTCAGAGCCCTCCATCTCTTCTGACTTCCCTTGGGGCTCTCTCCTCTACACCTCCACTTTCATTCACATAATGCATTGTCTGAGCTGAAATAATCATTCTTTTTCACTGCTGGCCTAGCCCGCCAGTTTTCTCTGAGTCATACCCCATCATCCCAGAGGCCTTCCCAGCCTCTTGCTCCTAATTACTGGCCAAGGTCAACCCCCTCCGGTGTCCCTGGAGTGATGGTGGGCCAACAGCAGAAGGTCTGTGGCCTTCTAGAAGCAGGGTGCCAATGGAGGGGGGTGATTAGCAAGGGTGTCCCCCTCAGCGGTGCTCAGCTTCTCGGAGCTAAACGAGAAGCTCCTTCCAACTCCAGCAGAGGGCTGGGGCTTTCATTTGTGATGGGGAGGGATTGAGAACACCCAGCACAAGCCATGATGTATAGCCTCAGGAAGAATGGAAATGCTAATGAGGCCATGAGTAATGGTTTTCTGCTCTGAATGGTATATACTAACTCAAGCTATGCGGAATCACTCACTAGGCCCCGGACTGATTTAAGTCCAAATGTCTTTTAAAATTAATAACCTATTCAGCATTCCCGTGGTGGAACGCGGCCATGAAGGTGAACGGCACTCGCTCACTTGGAGAAAGGGTCCCCCAGCTGGGGAAATCTCCGAGATTTGCGATCAAAATTAGAATTAGATTCAGACCTTGATACAACAAATACTTTACAAGACACAGAGTGTCTGTCTAGCAGCGGCCTTTCATCTCAATAAACTCAGTACATCAACAAACCTGCAATCCCCAGCCTCTCTCCTTGGGCAAGCAATGAAATTCCTCTGTTCCTGTGGGGATGGAGAATGAGGGGTAGGGTGGTCAGGTGGTGAATACGTGAATCCAGCCTGTCTGTGGGACTGCATTTTTAGAAGGAGCATTTGTCCAGAGGCTCGATTCCATGACAGGCGGCTTGGCTCAGTGGCTAAAGCTTCCCACCTGAAGTCAGGAAGATCCTGGTTCAAATCCTTTGTTGGACCTCTGTTGGCTAGCTGTGTTGTTGGGGAAGTCGCTTATTCTCTTGGAGCCTCAGTTTCCTCATGGGCAAAACAGACATAATACTGGTACCTACTTCACATTATTGCCCTGAGGGCTAAGTTTTTTTTCATTGAAAATTTTTATTTCATTAATTTAGAATATTTTTCCATGGTTACAGGACTCATGTTCTTTCCCTCTCCTCCTCTCTGCCCCCCGCCCCCCCCCCCCGTAGCTGACACACAATTCCACTGGGATTTACATGTGTCATTGATTAAGACCTATTTCCATATTATCAGTATTTGCACTAGGGTGATCCTTTAGAGCAGGGGTCCCCAAACTTTTTACACAGGGGGCCAGTTCACTGTCCCTCAGACTGTGGGAGGACCGGACTATAAAAAAACCTATGAACAAATGTGTATAGGGCTGTCTAGAATAGCGGAGGCTGCAGGCTGGCTGGGATGGGCCTGTCACACCTTGCACAGGCCCATCACTGCCACCACTGTACCAGGCAGCAGTATACACAGTGCAGAATCCCCTCCCCCAGATTGCTGCTCACCATGCTGACGTCTCCCATTGTACAACCACATAATCCTTTGCGTGGCACCTCGTGCTCCTCTCACTGACCACCAATGAAAGAGGTCCTCCTTCCGGAAGTGAGGTGGGGGCCAAATAAATGGCCTCTGGGGGCCACATGTGGCCCATGGGCTATAGTTTGGGGACCTCTGGTTAAGAGTCTACAATCCCAATCATATCCCCCTCGACCCATGTGATCAAGCAGTTGTTTTTCTTCTGTGTTTCTGCTCCCACAGTTCTTTCTCTGGATGTGGATAGTGTTCTTTCTTCTAAGTCTGAGGACTGAGTTTCTACACTATAACTAGAATGTTTCTGTCCTGTGCCGACATGAGGAGCAGAGGTTATTGTGTAAAGAACATTGGGCTTCTCTGCTTTGTTGGGGTGTAAAATGGTCCCCAGGACACAATGACATCAAAATTTAGCTGTTTGCACCTGGGGAGGAGAGGGCGTGCAAACCCACCAGGTCGTCAGTGTAGTAACTCCCTCCAGAGATGGCGATTGGGAACTTGTTTCCAACTGATGGTATTCAAGAGTTACCTAGAGCAGAGGTGTCAAATAGGCAGCCTGCAACACTCTGCAGGAAGCCAAAATGAGATTAAAATGTAATTGGGAAATATTTAACAACCTATTTTATAGGTCAAGAAAATAATGAAAAATTCAGTAAGACACAGATAATGTTAATATGTGGTTTTCTGAGTTAATATATACACATAGGGATCCTTATATATGGTTTAGTTCCCTGCCCCAATTTCTACTTGAGTTTGACACCATTGGCCTAGAGATTTTTGATATCAAGTCTACTCTCCATTGCTGCTCCAACAACACCCACTGCTAATCTCATGATGTGAAAAGACCTCACCAAATTATTTCTAAATGGACTCTAAGCTCATAGGCCTGGGAAGAAAGAAAGAGATCTAATGCTTTAGAAATAGGAAAAGGGGGTTAATTTTATTTTAGGACTTCTATTTCCTGACTACCTCAGAGGAAGCTGAAATAGGCCAGAAATGGGAGCTGAGCTGATGGTGGACAGGAGAGAAAGCGGTGGTAATAGGATGGAATGGAGAGCATGCTGGCCATGGAGGAGCCCACAGCCCACAAGTGTGACCCCAGTTCTGCCACAGACCAACCCAGTGACCTTGGGTGACTCATTGCACCACCAGATTTTGCCCTGTGTCAGATAGGGCTGGTGATCCTTGCATTCCCCACCTTACGGGAGTGTTCTCCTGCTATCTCCTTCCTTCTTCATTTCTGTCGAGTGAAGATTCCATCACCTACCCATGGTATGGAGGGCAGGGGAGAGGTGATACTCATCATCCTGCTCTTTCTAATTCTTCCATTTTCTTCCCTACTTCCAATTGCTTCTTTTCAATGATACCCTTTTCCAGCAAGTCTCCAGCCCTTGAGTTCTGATGGCTCGGTAATGCTCCATTCACTTTTTTGTCTCTTTTGGAAATGACTTGATTGCCCCTTCTGTCTGTCTCCCAGAAAAATCCCAATCTTTGGAGAAGGAGACACCTATTGTTTTGCTTCGGTTCCTCTCCTGACCCTCTGTGAACACCAAGGCAAAGAAATTAAGTTAATCTTTGGAAATATGTGCCTTTACTGAAGTGACCGTTTTCATTTCCTCTTTCCACTGCTTCTCTCTGCTTCATTATGTTCTTGGAGTCTTTTTTGTTATTTATCCTTATACTTTGTGCAACCACCTCTTCTTTCTTTTATTATAGCTTTGCTGCTCTTAAAATCCTCCCATCAGTTTACTCCATTTTGTTATCTGTCATTTTATGCTCTTGGGGTTCCTCTGGACCCCTTTGCCGGCACACTAAAGCTAGACAAAGCCCGTCTGTGTGAAATGAGAATTCATCGGTAAGCCTTAAAGTGAACATAAATGTTCACTGTCATTGTTGTTGTCTAAAAGGAGAGAGCAGGGGCAATCTTCTCCATTGCATTTATTCTTTGAAATTTCAGGATGGGGTTTGGCTGAGCCTTTTGTCAGGGCCAGGGTGATAAACATGTTTGGAGATCATGCATTAGTCCTCTATTTCAGAGACATAATCCACACTCTACCCTGCGTCATCAATCAGAATTCCTTGGGAGACCAACAGCTGGGAAAGAACGCAGTGAGTTGCTGGGTTTTATTTCATAGTTGATATCCCGTCCCCCTCCACACACATTTCCCCCTTGTTTCTGTGTATATTAATCATTCTTTGTTGAATGACTGAGGAACAATCAATATGAGGAATTAGACACAAGAAGGAAAGGATGTCATCGGTAAAAGGTAAGGCTGGAAAGAAAAATGGGGTGGTCATGTAGAGGGAGGAAAAGATGACCAATGGCTATCCGGACTGCTCTGCTGGCATTCATGTAACACCAAGACATCTAACAGAAGGCCTCCAACATGGACAAGAGTGGAATGGGACAGGCAAGTGCTAGAACCCCAATGAGACAAGGAAGTAAAGCAACACATGAGGACAATTGCTTTTACCAGAGGTCAGTTTTCATGTCGTGGCCCATGGAAGGAAGGGATCTACTTAGCAGTAAGCCACCGTAAGAAATTTCCGGAGCCCCCAGGACAGTTGTAATATTTCTGTTCACCGTGTTTTGGCAGATACAAGTGTATCACTGAAGGCGTGTGAAATGGACAATAAGAATGAACAGGAATGTAATTATACTACTCATATGAAGTTACTCAACTAGAAAATGAGAGGCTAGGCAGGGAATGTATTAGCAACATAGTCCCCAGAATCCTGTACAGATAAGTAGTTGAAACAAACAAGTCATGGCTTAATGGTTGGCCATTTCAGAAAGAGATTCACTAACTACACCTGGGAATGCCACCAAATAAGTAAGTCACAGAACAAGGGTTCGAATGGCCAGGGAAGAATCAGAAGGTGGGAGCTGTTCCATGAAATGAAGAAATAAATGAATGGGGAGGGAATATAGTATGAGAAAGGAAGGGAGTTGGGGATAATGAAGAAAGCACTGGGCTGGCTTTCAGGAGAGCTGGGTTCTACCACTTAGCAACTACGTGACCTTGTCACTTCTTTCTATGGACCTCAGTTTTCTCATGTGTAAGGATACTTACCTCTCCACCAGGACAACGATTGCAACTAAATATCCTTGTGACCTTTGGCCATGGACCACATTTTATTGAAATCCATTAGAAATGAGAGAAAGTATGTCCATTTGAAAATTTTATTAGACAACTTTTTTTTCCCAAGATGGTAGATAGAACCACAGTTTGCACTTAGGGTATATCTAGGTAGACTTTGGGGCAGCTAGGTGACATAGTGGAGAGAATGTCAGGCCTGAAGTCAGAAAGACTCATTGTGACTTAAAATCTGGCCTCAGACATTTACCAGCTGTGTGACCCTGGGCATGTTACTTAACCCTGTTTACCTCAGTTTCCTACTCTGAAAAAATGAGCTAGAGAAGGAAATGGCAAACCACTCCAATACTTTTGCCAAGAAAATACCAAGCATGGTTGTGAAGAGCCAAACACAACTGAACAATAACAAGATATCCTTTAGGAAGATAGGAAATTTGGTCAAAATTGCTTCTCTGAGAGAATTTTGTTTTTATTGCTCTGAACCTATGATTTTATTAATTTAAGGGACTTCCAATAAGGAAATATCCTCTACCACTGCAAAAAAAGCAAATATTTTGAACTTACAGTATTAGCATTTTACCTAGAGAAATAAAAGGGTAAAGTGACTTGCCCAGGGTCCTACAGCCAGTAGTTATCCAAGACAGGACTTGAATACAACTCTGAGACAATCCTTTACCCATTCTGCCATGTTGCCTCTTTTTGACTATAAATTTCTTGAAGAGCATGCCTCTCTTTTCCCTTTTTTGAACCCTTAGCACTTAGTATAGTGCCTGACACTTAATAGATGTTTATCATCTTTTTGACTTCTCAGGAAAAAAGGTAATGCTGAGTTGTCATCTCTTGTGAGAGAGATTTCATTCATTCAGTCCCACAGCAATGGACCCTCAAACATGAGTTGATAAAAAGAAAATTAAAACAATTTCTAGACACAACCACTACAAGATCTTTTGGGAGAGAGTGAAGAGGATGGTACAATAAAATCTGGTCTAACGACCAAGCTTTTCTCAAGCTCTCCTGACAAGCTGAGGGTGCCAATGGAGCATGTGGGCCTTCCACTGTCATGCCCTGATGCCATGACCAATTTATCTTCTTTTTCACTCCTATGATTCTTTATTGATATCCTTTACTTGGGCGTATACATCATATAGTAGCCTTCTTGTGCCCTTCACGTATCTTTCCATTGCCCTCTGGAAAAATATTCATTTTCACTTCTTTAGAGACTGTAGACTATCTATAAAAACCTACCCCAAAACTCCCAATGACAATGTAACCCTGAAGAGAGGGGCTAAAGTGAGAGCCAGCTGTTAACAACTGGAGTGGTTTCACTACTGTCAGACATCTGGTGGGCTTGAGGATCTATCATGTCTTGGGGACAATCCACTTCAAAGGTCTCACTTGGCCTCTCACCAGGAGGCGTCTAGCTCAACAACAGGTCATTGGATGTTGTTAAGCAACAGGCACCATGTTGTTGGAAAGTATTTCTGCCAGGCTCACCTGCATTTTGAAAAACAAACAAAAATGGCATCTTTCTCCATCTTGCTACATAGTAAAAACTCTGATGCCTTCCTTGAGGCCAACACTCTTCACTCACTTCCCCCATTTGGGCTCGCAGACAAGGATAAATTCATGAGTAGTTCCAACCGTAGGTCAGAGAATGGGGATGATTAGCAGAGCCATAACTAGGAATTCTGGAACCCAGGGTAAAACCTACAAATCCCATTTGGAACAAGAAGCATGAAAGGGATGGTATAGGGTAGTAGTGACAAGACAGAGACTTT
This sequence comes from Monodelphis domestica, assembly GCF_027887165.1. Lineage (NCBI taxonomy): Eukaryota > Metazoa > Chordata > Mammalia > Didelphimorphia > Didelphidae > Monodelphis > Monodelphis domestica. Next base: position 26,196,409 of record NC_077235.1, on the reverse strand, counting down.
GGTGCACTGGGGAAGACTCTACCCCAGAAAGCTACTTCTATTTTATTGATTGTTCTTTTGAATTAGGTGCTAAGCTCTGTTGAACAAAGACCAGAAAGACATTAAGTATTTACTCTGAACATAGCACTGTGCTATGTAAATAGAAAAGTAAGGCAATTCTTGCTCTCATGCATAAGGTAGGAAGGGGCAGATGGCACCATGACTTTCCAACTGCTTCAGGGGACTCCCCTTACTTGGGCTCCTATAATTAAGAAGATGCACAAGGGGGCAGCTGGGCGGCTAAGTGGACTGAGAGTCAGACCTGGAGATAGGAGGGCCTGGATTCAAATCTGGCCACAGATACTTCATAGCTGTGTGACACTGGGTAAGTCATTTGATCTCCATCGTCTAGCCTTTACCATGCTTCTGACTTGGAACCAATATACAGTACTGATTCTGAGATAAACCATAAGGGCTTAAAAAGAAGATGCACAAAATCATTGCAATCCTCTAGGAGTGACAGTCAGCACCAAGTTGTCTTCTAGCTTCTGTGGGCTCTTTTAATGGCTCAGGTGAGCTCCATGTACATCATAGGGCCATAGATTTAGATTTGGAAGGGAATTTAGAGAACATCTCATCTGATACCCTCAGTTTATAAAGAAGGAAAATGAGACCCAGAGAAGGGAAATAACTTGCCCTGCTTTAATCAACTAGTCTACTAGCAGAGCTGAGATTTGGACTCAGGCCCTCTGACTCTAAACTCATTGTTTTTCCTCATCATTTGGTATTTCTTTGTAAGATCTTCTTTTATTAAAACCCTTGCCTTCCGTCTTGGAGTCAATACAGTATATTAGCTCCAAAGGAGAAGAGCAATGGGGGTCAAGTGACTTACCCAGAGTCACACAACTAGAAAGTGTCTGAGGCCAGATTTGAACCTAGGACCTCCCGTCTCTAGGCCTGGCTCTCAATCCATTGAGCTACCCAGCTGCCCCTCAAGATCTTCTTTTTTTAAAAAAAGGTATGTGTGTGTGTATGTGTGTGTGTGTGTGTGTGTGCGCAGGTGCACACATGTGCCCGGTGGATAGAGTGCCAGGTCTGGAGATAGGAGATCCTGGTTTCAAATGTAGCTTCAGATATTTCCTAGCTGTGTGATTCTGAGCAAGTCCCAGTTGCCTACCCTTTACTATTCTTCTGCCTTGCAAGCAGTACTTAGTGTTGATTCTAAGAAGAAAAGTAAAACTTTCAAATAATGTGTGTACATGTGTGTGTGTTGTTGTTGATGCCTTTTATCTTTATAGGCATTTGGGGGGTAAAAAGAACCACCCTTCCCATATTGAGCTCTCTACTTTTACAAAGAAAATAATTAAGCCAAAACATGCCCAATACAGTAATCACATCTGACATTGCCTCCAGTGTTCCGCCTGAGGGATCCCCCACCTTTTTACCATGAGGAGAGAAGCAGGATTTACTGTCTGTTGTCTAGGATTATCATTGGTTTTCCACTAATTCAGAGTTTGACTTCTTGTCATTGACATTGTTGTATATTGCTCTCTTGGTTCTGCTTACTTTGATCTGCACGAGTTCATCCAAATCATCTCAGGCTTCTCTGAATTCCTCCTATTCGTTATTTCTTACTGCACAATAGAATTCAATCATATTCATAAACCATAATCTTGAGTTTTTGTAGCCATTCCCGAATTAATGGACACATGTGGCTTTTCTAGTCTTTTCTTACTACAAGAGAGCTCCTATAAGTATTCTGATATGTAGCAGACCTTTGTTTTTGTCTGTCTTTGTTTTCCTCAGGACATCTCTTATAAGAGCTTTGGACCAGGCCTTGGGGATGAATTTACTTGGCTTCCTAGACCTGTAAAGTTAACCTTCATTTTCACCATCCCGTGAACCAGCTCGAACCTCTTCTATGTACCTCATCTTACCCTAAACAGAAGACAGCCCCCACCAAGTCCCTCTTTCTCACTTTTCTGTATATTTTCAGTCACAGTTAAGACAATTATAAGCCCATCATTGTCCTTAGCCATCCATATCCATTTATATTCCCCAAGATGGGAGCTCTCTCGGCAGGGAAGAAATCTGTTCACGTGTCTCTAAAATGAACCCAGAAGGAGCTTGGCAGATCGATAGTGTCAAAGCTCAGGCAACTTGGTATACCGAGCCTGAGCAGGAAGTGAGGGAGTCAGATAACTGAAGAGAACCCCCAAAGCTCCAGAGAAAACCCTCCTTGGCCAGCTAGCAATGGCAGATGGAGTTGGACAAGAGGCAAAACTTAATAGCCTGCATTTGGATTAGGTCGTTGAGAAAATCCCGTTGGATCTTTATTGGCTGCAAGTGACCAAAATTGTCTTGGGCCTGTCCGAAAGCCTAAGGTGTCTTGAGAAGGGGCCAGTTGAAGGAGTGGCCAGCCCCCGGCAGGCATATCTATCTCGCCTTCCTCCCCCCACCTCATTTTTCATTTCACACCCACTCTCTATGTCAGAGAAATGTACGCAGATAGAGAGAGCAGCCTATGATCTAATCACACACGCAGGCTTGCTGACGATTTTTAAATCTCTGATTGATGTGGTAGCTTAGAAACCAATTGTATCTTTGTAGCTAGCTTCAAGTTGCAAAAATCAATCGCACACTGATTTAACAGATTGCTTCGGTGGGGGAGAAACAGAACGATCAATGATGATGTCAGTAGTCTCTCCGTCATGCAGACCTGAAGGAGTCCGCAGCCTTAATCGCTGGGAAGCCGCCAGTGGCGGCCACCGCCAAGCTAGCCTCCCAGTCAGCCCTGGGTTTCTTTAGTGCTAAAACAATCTGATCAAAACATCAGGAAGAAGCCTGAGGGTCTCAAGGAAGCCCAGCTCAAAATGAATGATTTCCCCATCAGATATGGTAGTGGATTGGGGCTTAAAATGAAAACAGGGGGAGATGTAGCGGGAGAGCATGGTTTATATTCAGAGAACTATATGGAAGTGAATTGGATTTTTTTACCCAAGGGACCCCAGGGGAAGTGGTGTAATTGGGCAGGGGGAGGGGTGGCGAGTTGAAAGAGAAGCAAACAGTTGTAATTGATATTTGGCAGAACTATGAATTTAAGGGAGGCTCATGTGGGTGATTGCAGCTTGGAGCTTGGAAAAGGGGGCAGAAGGAGAAAATTATTTTTATATAAAGTATTTGGCAGAATTCACCATGTGCTTGTAATGTAAATGGGAACATGGGTATTACTAGCTATTCATTCAGCCCATCCTCTGCATAGAGAGGAAGAGAAATGGACCATTTCTGCAGGGCTCTGAATAGGCGGAGAGCAGAATCCCATAATTACCCAGGAATGTGGCTCTCATCATACCACCAGTAGGATTCTTTGAATTGATCTAACACCTTTCCTGAAAGCTAAACCTGGAGGCTCACCAGATGGATTGTCACAGTCTTTTCAACCCCGGGAGGTATCTGGAGGTCAGATCTACTTGGCCCCAAGACCCCAGCAAACCGACATGCTTGGGAACAGTCACCCTGGTAGTCAGGGGGGATGTGTGGGCCAGAACTGAAATATTCTGCCTCCCAAGCCAGACGGAGAGGAAGAAAAGAAGGAAGGAGGCTGAGGCAGAGACAGGAGGGACAGGGAGGTGGAGGGGGATGATGGAGGAGGGGAAGAAGGAGGGAGAAAAGAAAATGACTGGAGTGAGGAGAAAGAAAAGGAGAGCAGAGGGAGAACCAGGTGAGTGAGAGAGCAAAACAAATGATAGGAGGAAAGGGAAAAAATAGATTGAAGGGGAAAACAGAGAGGGGGGAGAAAGAGAGAGGGGGGGAGAGAGAGGGGGGGAGAGAGAGAGAGAGAGAGAGAGAGAGAGAGAGAGAGAGAGAGAGAGAGAGAGAGAGAGAGAGAGAGAGAGAGAAGATAGAGGGAATATGACCTAATGGAATGAGCACAGTATTTGGAGTCAAAAGGACTAGGTTTAAATACCAGCTTTGGATCAGTGTTTGTATGACTTTAGGCAAGTCATTTCCCCCCTCTCAGCCTCAGTTTCTTCACTATCCTATGAAGGAGGTGGAGTAGATGGCCTCAAAGGGTTACTTTTAGTTCTAAATCTGTGGTCCTTTCAAAAAGAAGCGGGAAAGGACAAGAAGGAGAGAGGCGAAGAAGAGGGAAAAGATGAAGAAGCAGGCAGAAGAAGCGCTCAGGGAGAAAATGAATGAGAGGAGATGGAAGAAGAGAGTGAGGTGATCAAGAAAGGGAAGCAGTCGATAATTCAGACTTCCACTGATCTTGCTGGCAAAGACCAGTGTGGATCATTTCATCCAAGAGCAGCTCTTTCCGTAATTCCAAACCCATCTAAGGGTACAATCTCCATCAGAGGAGTGGCTGGAGCCCTGACTGGCGGTCTGGCAGCGGGGACAGAATTCCAGAAGCACTGCCTCCATGCCCCCCTCCAGGGCTGATTGCGAAGGGCTGTCCTTCATCCTGTCAATGGCAGACCTGCCCCGCTGTCCAAAGGATGCTTTGAGTTGTGTTTCCCAGAGTGAAGCTGGCTCGCCTCTGCCCTGGCTGCCCTCTCTCCCCTGATTTCCCTGGTGCCCAATAGCACACATTTGTGAGCTGCCTGGTTGAAGCAAAAGGTGCAGCCTACGTCTGGGAAACAGATTGTGGGGTTTGAAAATTATTGCTAAGAGATTTAGAAGTCTTAAGAGAAATTCCAGGAAGCCTGAGGCTTCTGAGTAATAGGCAAATGGGGGGGGGGCAGTGCCCACCCATCTTCTAGCTGCAAGTTCGCCCTTTTTTAATGATATAACAAGGTTAACAGGGTCAGCTTCCCTGTAGCCAATTTCTAGCTGACCCTGTCTAATGATGCATGGGAAGACAGGAGGCTGGAAGAGACTGGAAGGGGAGGCGTCTCCATGCTCCCCCTGGGGCCCTTGTATGATCATACTAACTCACATCTCCACAGCACTCCACTGCAGTCTTACACTGATGCCGCATCCGGGTGGGCAGGGAACCCTGACTGTGCCACTGCCAGTGCGATGAGCCCTGAGGGAGGAGGAGGAGGGCAGAAGAGGAGTCCTCCCAGATGGACCCAGCCCTTTCACTAAGGGTAATAGCTGACCATAGCACTTTTAAGGCACCTAAAGCGCTACACATTCATTATCTCTTTCCAGCTTGCAAAGACCTCCTTGTTCTCGCCCATTTTGTAGATCAGGAAACCACCGAGGCTCAAAAATATGAGGAGTTTTTCCCAGAATCATACAGAAAGTAAGTATCTGAGGTAAGTCTCAAGGCTAGGTTGAGCCAACACTCTTAGCTACCACATTGTCTTTTCAGGTCCAAGCAGTGGAGTTTGGGCCTCTAGATCCCCTTTCCCTTACACTCTGCTGCCCTCCCTTTGCAAGGGCATCCTGTTTGGGGCTCTCTCTTGTTGTCTCTGTTTCTCTGCGTCTCTATCTCTATCTCTATCTGTGTGTATGTCTCTCTCCCTCTCTGTCTCTGTCTCTCTCTGTCTCTGTCTATCTCTCTGCCTTTCTCTGTCTGTCTCTCTGTCTCTCTCTGCCTCTCTGTCTCTGTCTCTCTGTCTCTGTCTGGCTGTCTGGCTGTCTCTGTCTGTCTCTGTCTGTCTCTGTCTGTCTCTGTCTCTGTCTGTCTCTGTCTCTGTCTCTGTCTCTCTCTTTCTCTCTCTTTATCTCTTTCTCTCTCTCTCTCCTTTAGAGGGTTCTCTTCACCATACCAGGAGGAAGCAAAAACCAAAAAGAATGGCTCCCTTTGGGGGGGAGTGACCAATGGGCTGGTGGAGACTGGATGTGGGGAAGTTCTGAGCATATGTCCCCCAAGTGGCCCTGGTCCTTAGGGCTGTGCCTTCCAGGGCCCTTCCATGTCTCTGTTGGAACTCTGGAATGACAGAGGTGGCTCTGTGGCTTTGACTCACTGGAAGTGTGACTCTTTGGGTTAGAGTTGGAATCTGGATGGGCTTCTGTCATTTAGCAAAGCTCTGGAGCTCGGCCTTGAATAATGGAAAGATATCCTAAAGCTCAACTTGGGAAAATGAAACCTTCTCTGTGGACTTTCTGGCCTGTCCCAACCTCCTACCCCCACCCCGCGTGGCAGAAAGTACCGTGTGTTTTCACATCTCTATGCCTTTGCCCAGGCTGTTACCTATGTCGGGAAGGCTCTCCCTTCCCCTCTTCATCTGCTCAATTTCTCCCAACCCAAATGCAGTGCCTTCAGGAGAGCTCTCCCCACCCCCTCCATCCCAGCTCCCCCAGAAGCCCTCGGGAATGGTTATCATGCTATTGTGTATTGTAGTTATCTCTGCTGGTGTTTTAAACCCCCTGCCAGGTTGTGCAAACTCCCAGAGGACTTTGGATTTCCCCCAGTAGTAATCCAGCCATGCTCTACACAATGGGTCTTTAGGAGTGGATGGAAAAGGTCACAAGGTGAGGCCTGAGCTCAGAACTTGGAGTGGCCCTGGGAGGCAGCAATGTATGGAGCGGGAGGCCCCCTCAGTGTCTCAGGTGCACTCCTCTTCCACCAAACGAGTCTCACCCCAGATCTGTGGCTTAGGAGCCAACCAGGAGGTCCTCTCATCCAAGTCCCAAAGAGGACAAGGGCACGTGGGTAGTGAGGGAACGAATGGCCATTTGAACCTAGGTCTTGTGATTCAGAATCTAGCATGCTTTCCCATCCACCATGACGACAATATAGCCATATTGCCTATAATTATTAATAATACTAACTCACGTCTGTATGCGTGTATGTGCATGTACGCATATCAATATGTTTTTTCAACTCGATCTATAATTTCGTCAATATAAGGGACTTGGGGGTGTGAAAACTCCACTAATGAAGGTTCGCAACTGTTCTTCAATCCATAATCTTGGAGATCTGCCTAGAGAGTTTAAATGACTCGGCCCAGGTCATGTAACCAGAGCTTGTGAAGACTTGAACCTAGGGCTGCCTGGCTTCCCTCTCCGTCACTCCCTGTTTCACCCATCTTCCCTATGCACCATCATATGTATAATTCACGAAGCGCTTTCCATTCCACAATCCTATGGGGTTAAAGACAGCATCATTCCCATTTTACAGATGAGGAAAGTATGAAGGGACTGGTTCACTATGGTCTCATATCCAGCCATTATCCGACACGAATCTCTCTAGTTTACAGCCCTACCTGCATAGTCTCTTGCTAATAGCAGGGACCCATTTCAGAGAGTGGTTTGGCTTCATTCAATACCAGATTCATTAATAACAAAATATAGATCAGCACCCACGGTCAGTCACGGTATGTCAGAGCCTCCGAGAACTCACATTCCACTCTGGTCATACTGGAGGGACCCTGGGACTGCTTGCTTCCCCGTTTACTAGTATACCATCCAGTCATTTACCAGAATAGTAAGTAATTGGCTGCTCGGGACCCTGGTCACTAAACCAAGTCACTTCAGTCAACAACGGGGGCCCCAGACAAGCATGATTACATTGCTGGGAGAAGCCAGGGCATTCCTTTAGCTCCTCAAGGCAATGCAGTAAAATGGGCAGACCCAGGTATGAATGCAGAGAAATGTGGCAAGTCTTGTGGGAAGGGACACGGAGGGAAGAAAGGAGAAGCAAGGGAATCATCTATTCAGTGGCCACAGAACCGGGACGAAAGGCATCGGCGGTCAGATTAAATGCAGTGAGCAATCTCGGCTCCAGAGGACCAGTTCTGGCATATATTGTCCTCCCTTCCATCGAGAGGTGATGGACTACAGCTGAGGAACAGAGCATACCTTGTCAAAGACTCAAGTAATAAAAATAATAAGAATACCGAAAAGAAAGAGCACCGGATTTGTGCCAACAGACCTTGGTTCAGACATTGGCTTCATTCCCTTTTCTCACTGCCGTCCTCTGTAAAATAAGTGCACTGGATGAGATGCTCTCTAATGCCCTTTTGAGCTCTAAATTCTGTCATCTCGGAGCAACATCTCGAGGCTGGCAGGCAAGAGGTAGCTTTGCGCTCAGGCACTAAAGATCCCCGAGATCTCTAGAGGGGTACGGGCCCCTGGTGTCCCATCTCACAACATGTTTCTCCTGTGGAAATGGATTCAGATGATCAGCCAAGACAGCCTGGAAGGGGGAAAGAATGCACACGTGGGCAGGCTGAGTAGGGTATAGAGAAGGGGAAGAGTAGAGCTGCCCCCTCTCTTGTTTTAGTTCTCTGATGGAAGGGGATAGAAAGATGGAGATGAGCCTCAGGTTTACTGGAGTACCAGCTGGAGGAGGAATACCCTGGCTCTCTCCTATTGGTTGCCTCCTTACATCTCTATTCAGCCACGAGTAGTCCAGTGGTTCCCTCACCCACCCATGCACCCACCCAAGACCAAGGCCTGGGGCAGGTGCCCAGAAAGGCTATGTCTTAGGGCCAACCTGACCAATGACTAGTGTGGACACACACCCCATCCCCTTACTAGCCAAAGGCTATCACGTTGACCTCTCCTAGGGCACGGCCCTTGATGCTTATGGGCTGCTCAGGTTTCCCCAAGGTCCCTTTCCGTTTCCAAGGGGCCCTCTTGCTGCTTCTGCCTGGAAGGGCTGGCTGTGCTCACAGAGCCTTGCCTGCGTCATTCCCGAAGGGAGTCAGAACTCCTGTTTACTGCTACAGCACTGCAGGGAGAATGAAATGCAGTGGGGATGACTCAGGGGTAGCAACCAGGCCCTGGAGATGAGCATTCACTTTTAGAAATGAATGTGGAAAACAACAAAGAACTACAACCAGTGCCATGGGGAGGAAACAGCCCTGGCCTCCGAGCTCTGGGCTCAGAGAACTAGAGCCTGGGCCCTCTGAGGCGCAAACCTCCATTTACAGGCAGGGAAACAAAGACCCAAACAGGAGAAGGGGTCATATGGATAAATACATGGCAAAGGAAGGATTTGAATCTGGATCCTCTGAAGACCTAGATACAAATTCTAGCTCTGTCATTTCCTAACTATGTGATCATGGGTAAGTTCAGAGAATCTTAGAACCCTTATTTTTACAAAGGAGAAAACGGAGTCACAGGAGTGAAGAAGTGACCTAGGTAAGATCACACAGTCAGCTTTCAAACCCAGGCTTTCTGACTGTAAGCCAGAGCTGCACTCAAAAATTCTGGTCCCCAGTCCAAGCCTCACCAACTGTACCTGGAGTGGACAACACTAAAGGTGCCCTCAGATTGCCTTTTAAAAACTGGCTCTGTGGCCAAAGACCCCAAGTACCCCACTCTTGGGAGGCCATCTCTGGGGGATGAGAGAGAGAAAGGGAGAGGGAGGGAGAGAGAGAGAGAGAGAGAGAGAGAGAGAGAGAGAGAGAGAGAGAGAGAGAGAGAGAGAGAGAGAGAGAGAGAGAGAGGGAGGGAGGGAGGGAGGGAGGGAGGGAGAGAGAGAGAGCAGGCACTGTGGGAAGGGGAAGGAAAGAGAATAAGCATTTCAACTGTGTTTTCTATGCACCAGGCACTGAGCTGATTTGGCAGTTTTTCAGTCAGTGAGTCAGTCAACAATGGCTTACTATGTATCAGACTGATAAGTTTTAGAGAGTCAAAGAAAGACAAAGAGTCAAAGCCCTCAGAGAGCTTATGTTCTAATGTAGAAATAACATGTCAATGCATTCGTAGGAGAGATCGTTGTCATTCTTCTTTCATTCCTAAGAGGACCAGTGACATCACTGGCCATGTCTTTTGACTTGGGCATAAATTGGATTTAAATGAGGTAGAGTCCTACAAAGTCACCCAGCTGCCCTCACGTAGAATGTTTTTAAAGAAGAGAAAACACTTTTAATTTATTTTTTATCAAAGCCTGTTAATATACTGTCAAAATCTGGCATTACATGGAATGTCACACACTTGTGGGCACTTCCACAATGGAGCTGAGGGAGCTGCCTTTTCCTCTCCTTTCTTTGGAGTCAAGATCCAAAGCTCTATAATTTTACAATGTTGATTTTCCATTGTTTTTGTCATTCTTCACATTTACATCATCATTACAACGTTGTTATATTGTCCAATGTAGTTGTTGTATAGATTGTTTCTTGACCCTGTAAACTTTACTTTGCATTGGTTCATTGTATGTCTTTCTGAACTTTTTAAAAATTTATCATCTGGTCACTTTGTGTAGTCCAGAAATATCTATTCCATTCACATACCACAGTTTACTCAGCCATTCATTTCCCAGTGGATGGGCATGTACTTGGTTTCCAGGGCTTCACTACCACAAAGAGAGCTGCTGTAAATACTTGGGCATATATGGAGCCTTTGTCGGCAACCACCTTGGCATACATGGTGAGTAGTGAAATCTTTGGGTCAAAGCGTTTGGATATTTCAATCACTTTATTCGCATAATTCCCAATTGCTTTCCAGAATGGTTGTACCAATTCATAGCTCCAAGGACACCGTTCTACAACTCCTCCAGCACTGACAGTTCCCTTCTTATGTGCTCTTTGCCACCTTGCCAAGTGGAAGGCAGAACCTGAGTGGTGTTTCAATTTGTATTTCTCACCTTGTTAGTGAGTTGGAGCTTTTTTTCATAAGGTTGTTAATAGCCTCTAGGACACTCATCACAATGTTGACCTAGAACGGTCTGATCACATGCCTCTCTCCGTGGATGTTTCCAACCACTTGAACTCACTCCTCAATGGTTAGCATACTCTCATTCCTTCATAGTCACCACCACAGATTCAGAGAGTGATGTACAAACCCTGTTGCCCATCCCCAACTTGCAGTTCCCTCCCACTTATATACCTCGACAAAACCCCCTCAAATCCCACCGCAGATCTCTCTACCCCTTCTATTGTGCTTCTGAAAAGCCTACTCCATAACGAATACATCTCTTTGTGCCTTAATGCCCTTCCCATCATTCGCTTCTTCCTTCTTCTGGTTCTCCCTGACAGCACCACTTTCCTCACTATCCTTTGGTGATGTTTTCTCTCCTAACCCCCGGCTCATTGGATATGGTGGGAAAAGGTAGACTACTCCTTGCTACTTCCAGACTCTTCCTCTCCTACCTTCTTAAGTAGCATCTCCTCCTTTGAGGTTCATCCTGCTTGGAATTATCACTCATTTCAGACCCTGGTGCCTCTTCTCTATTGACTTCGGTGCCACCTTCCTTCTTTCCTCAATGAATTTAGTATCTGGCTCAGGATCTTCGTCTCCTCCCCATCTCCTGCCCTCACACTAGGGGACTTCAACATTCCTACTGATGGTCTCTCAAAAGCTCTCCCCATTTCCTCAGTCATGTGCTTGACCTCAGGCTACCACTGATCTTGCCATCCTATGGTCTACTTCCTTGTTCATAAGCTCCCAAATTCCTTTATCTGGTCATTATCTTTTACCATTCCATGTTTCTCTTCTCTTTATGACCTCTAACCCTGTTCTTCCTCCTCACTGTTATCTCCTTTCCCTCATCCCTCATTTCTTCCTCAGGCTATCACCCCTATCTAAATCCTTCATGGACCCAGTTCAACTCTAGATAGTCCTTAATTCATTTTCTAAATTTTTATTTATTTTTTTAAACCCTTGACTTCTGACTTAGAGTCAATACTGTGTATTGGCTCCAAGTCAGAAGAGTGGTAAGGGCTAGGCAATGGGGGTGGGGGTCAAGTGACTTGACCAGGGTCACACTGCTGGGAAGTGTATGAGGCCACATTGGAACCCAGGACCTCCTGTCTCTAGGTCTGGCTCTCAATCCACTGAGCCACCCAGTTGCCCCCCTTAATTCTTGACTCCCATTGTCCCATCACCAATTGTATTCTGCCAGTCTCCAACCCTGGATTACTCCCACCATGCACCTACTTAAGTCCTATTCAGAAATGCTGCTGAAGAAAAACTCAAAACTCTATTTATGCTATTTAATTTCACCCAAGGGGCAGCTAGGTGGCACAGGGGATGGAGTGTCAGGCCTGGAGTCAGGAAGACTCATCACGAGTTCAAATCTAACCAAAGACATTTACTAGCTGCATGACTCTGGCCACATCGTGTAACTTTGTTTGCCTCAGTTTCCTCATCTGTAAAATGAGCTGGAGAAGGAAATGGTAAACCACTCCAGTATCTTTACCAAGAAAACCCCAGCAAGTCAAGCATTCTATTCCTTCCTAAGTGATTTGCTATGACATTGTGCACACTAGCTGCTCTAAGCCTTCTCGGCTTCCTTTAAGGCTACCATGGTCCCCCTTCCCTCGCTCTCTCACCTTCAGCAAAATAACTGAGGCTGTTAGCAGAGAGCTCCTCCTTCTGCCCTCTCCTTATCTCATACTATGCAGATATCTTCCTCCACTATCTCCTTCATTCTGATCTCTGATATAGGAGTGGTCTTTTTCTTTACTGAGGCTAATCTCTCTCAGTCCCATCATTTCCTGACTTCTCCAACAGATTGCCTCCACTATCATCCCCATTCTCTCTTATCTTCAATCTTTCTCTAACTCCTGGAGCCTTCTGTCTTGCCTACAGAAGTGCCCATGTCTCCTGCTTCCTTAAAAACCCTCATTTGATCCTACTATCCCCACTAGCCTTGGTCCTATGCCTCTCCTCCCTTCCCAGCTAAGCTCCTTGAGAAAGCTATTCACACTCAATGTCTCTCCATCCTCTCCTCGAACTTTCTTCTCGATTCTCTGAGATCTGCCTTCTGAACTCATCACTCAGCCAATGGCAACCTCTCCAAATTCACCAGTGATCTCTTAACTGCCACATCTGATGGCCTTTTCTCAGTTCTCCTCCTTCCAGATCTAGCTGCACTCTTTGATAATGTTGATCACATTCTCCTCCCGCTGCTCTCTCCTGGGTCTTCTCATCTGTCCAGTCACTGCTTCTTAACCTCTTTTGTTGGTTCTTCATTCATGACATGCCCTCTAAGGATGGATGCCCCTCAAGGTTCTGTCTTGGGTCCTCTTCTCCATTCACCTAGGCCTGCATATTATCCTTGATTCCTCCTGGTCACTTACTCAGTAGATTGAGAGCCAGGCCTAGAGATGGGAGGTCCTGGGTTCCAATATGGCCTCAGATACTTCCCAGCTGTGTGACCCTGGGCAAGTCACTTGACTCCCACTGCCTAACCCCTACCACTCTTATGCCTTGGAACCAATACACAGGATTGATTCTAAGACAGAAGGTAAGGATTTTTTTTAAAAACTGGCAAGTCCTATTATTTTTGTCTCCACAACATAGCTTATCTATGGTCCACTTCTTTCCATTCACATAGCTGCAGCCTTAGTTCACACTCTCATCTAGACTCTTACAATAGCCTTCGAACTGTCTCCTTGCCTCCTCTTTCCTCACTCCAATCAGCTACCAAAGTACTTTTTCTAAGGGGCTAATTGGACCATATCATTCCTCTCTTTCATTCAAGAAGCTCCAGTGGCTCCCTATTGCCTCTAGGACCAACTCTGAACTCCTCTGTTTGACATGTCAAGTTCTTCATAGCATGGCCTTCCACGTACTCTACTGTGTAGTGATACTGATCTATTTGCTGTGCCTCGAATACAATACTACAGCTCCCGTGTCTGTAGCTGCCCACTAGTTGTCCGTCCCCTATTCCTTGAATGCCGGGCCCCTCATCTCTGCCTCTCGGTTTCCCTGGCTTCCTTCAAGACTCAGCTCAAATTCGCCTTTGCCCACCTCATGCTAATATCTTCAGCTCCAAGTTTACCTTCCATCTGTACCGTAATCTCTTGTCTGTGGGGTTTACGGGGGTTCAGGCGGGACTAGCACTTCTGTTCAGAGAGCTTGCCGAAGCCCTTTCAAGACCGCTCCTCTATCTACCTCCGGAGGCCACCTTTCACCGAACATTCATCTGGGACTCCGAGAAGCTGTAGCAGGTGCAGCAGCCAACTTGGTGACACTGTCTCAGCAGACAGACTACCCCAGGCAGAGGATAACTGGCAGTGATTTAGGGGGAATGTCTGCTCCCCTGGTGGAATGAGTGGATGAGAACAATCTGTTGTGACAGCCAGGGAGGTGGCTGAAGTAGGTGCTATGGAGGGTTTAGAGCTTGGGCAGGTATATAAGAAACCAAGGTCAGCCACTGGATCCTGGGTCATTGCTGGCCTCTATCCTGCCCCTGGCCTGTGATGACTCTGCAAGAAAAAATGAGGGATGGCTATCTGGGAGAGGGAAAAGGAAATAAACACGAGGGGAAATCTAAACAACATAAGATCAAACTATATTAAAATGTTCTTAAATCCCTTACCTTCTGTCTACAAGTATCAGGTTCTAAGGCAGAAGAGTAGTAAGGGCTAGGTAGTGGGGGTTAGTAAGTGACTTGCCCAGGGTCACACAGCTAGGAAGTTTCTGAGTCCAGATTTGAACTCAGGACTTCCCACCTCTAGGCCTGGCTCTTTAACCACTGAGCCACCTAACTTTTCCCTATTAAAATGATTTTTTAAAAAAGGTCAGTCCCTACCCTAGCAGGAAGCATTTAAGAATCCAGTCCCATAGCAAGTTAAAGCCAGAAAGGACCTTCTGAGATCATCTTATCTAATCATTTCATTTTGAGGAGGAACAAATTGAAGGTCAGAAAAGAGAGGTGTGCCTTCTCCAAGGGCCCATAGCCAGTAGGGGTAGAGGGAAGGCCAGAACTTGGGTCTTGTGCTACGTAGTCCACTGTCCTTTGCCCTAGGCCACTTTGCCATCTCCTTTTTCTGGTTCCTGACTCTCCTTCTGGCCTTTGATTTGGTCCCTTGTGCCTTCTTGCCAGTCTGTACCGATAAGCTGAATTTAGCAAGGTATGATTGGTAAGGTCAAAGAATCCATTAGAAGACTACCGTAGGGGGCATCTGGGTGGCTCAATGGATTGAGAGCCAGGCCTAGAGATGGGAGGTCCTGGGTTCCAATCTGACCTCAGCCACTTCCCAGCTGTGTAACCCTGGGCAAGTCACTTGACCCCCATTGCCTAGCCCTGACCACTCTTCTGCCTTGGAACCAAGTATTGTTTCGAAGATGGAAGGTAAAGGTTTTTATATTTTAAAAAAGAAGGCTACTGTAATGAGAGGTGATGGCACCCTGAACTAGAATGGGCATGTGTGAATGGAGAGAGCATGAGATGAATAAGTGAGCTGCCGTGAAGGTAGAAATGAGATCTAGCAAATAATTATGTTTACTTGGAATTGAGGAAGATACTGAAATTGCAAATCTGGGAAACTGGTGCAAAGGTAGTCAACGATAATAGGAAAGCTGGGAAGAAAGGAGGGTTGGGGAGCTGAGATGCTGAGTTCTGTTTCCCACATGTCAAGTTTGAGGTGCTTGTGGGAAATATGGTTCAACCTACCAAGAGACACTTAGACAAGCACAGTACCTACTGTGTGTCGGACACTATTCTGACTACTGGGGATACCAAGAGAACACCATGACCTAACAGGAAGCAGATGAATGAATCAAGAATGTATGTGAAGTGTCAGGGGTCAGGGGGAGTCCTGACATCTAGGAGGAATTAGGAAAGGCCTGTGATAGGTACTTGAGTTGAATCTTCAAGAAACTAGAAAATGAAAGAGATAGAGGTGAGGAAGGAGAACATTCCAGGCATAAGGGACAACTGGCAAAAAGGCATGGAAACAGGAGGTGGAATGTCATTGCCTCTTCCCAGAGCCTCAGTTTCCCCCCAATGTAACACGAAGGGTCTGGACTCAATGACTTTTGAGGGCCCTTCTGGTTCTTAAACACTATGATTCTAAGATGTGGAATAGTAATGATTTTCAGCCCTACAATTTGTGGCACTTTTTAGGCTGTGTGTGTGTGTGGGGGGGGTGGGCAGACAGAAGGGTTTTCTGAAGTAGTGAAGATAACGAGAACCCCCAGAGCCAGCTGAAGTGAGAGGAAATGACAGAGCTGAGAACAGACGGCAATCCTTCACATTTCATCACGTGTGCAGTGGGACATGCCATTTCTTTTTTTAGTGACGCTGAAGAGCAGGAAGAATGAGCAGCAGGAGAACGGTTTTGAGTTACATGGGCAAGGGGGCACAGAGTGCTGGGTATTTCCACAGGGAGGGGGGAAAGCAGTAAGGAAAGCTCTAAGAAGAAAGGGATGGGGGATTCAAGGGGTGGAGGAAGCCAGGCAAATAGAGCCTTAGACCAAAGTTTTAGCCTCTGAAAGGGCTCTAAGGGAGAGAAGCCCAGAAGGATACAATCCTGGGTAGCTGAGTTGTGTGTGTATGTGTGTGTGTGTGTATGTGTGTGTGTGTGTGTGTGTGTGATGCACGCTTGCTTCTCTTGTGTGTCAAAATGTGGTAGGTGGGCTTCATTCTACTTAACCAGGAATATAGGAGGAAAAAAACAAAAACAAAAAAAATCCTGGTCATAAAAATGTGCTTTCAGGAGGTGTGCCAAAATAAATTCATTTACATTTTTAAAGCATTTATTAAGCATTTAGGATGTGACAAGCTGAAGATCCAAAGCCAAAAATAAGGCAGTGCCTGCCTTCATGGAGCTTCTGTTTTACTGGGGAGGGGTGGGGTAGGGAAACAACCATATTCACAAATAAATGCAGCTCATGATCCAGAGATTCTATTCCAACCACCCCCCCCCTCCTCAGACTGGCAGGATTCTAGAGATAACCCAGAGGAGTTGGAGATGGCCTTTCTAGTGTTGAGTTCATGTACCCCCACCAGTGTGCTTCCCACCATGGTTATTAGTTGATCTCGATTAGCCAGCCAGACTTTTAGAAAGGTGTAATTTACTAAGGTGGAATATGTTAAGAACAATTGAGGCAAAACATTCCCCTAAAAGCCTGTGACACGTTCCCTCACAAGGATGTATAGAGTCCAGGGGAAAGTGGACTCAAGCTTAGAGAACACACATGGCAAAGGGTAACACAGGTCATGGAAGTCCCTTTACTGAAGCCTTCAACATGCCTGTTCCTCTTAGGTACGGTGTCCTTTTTCTAATGGGGTCTTTTCAGAGAATCTTCTTTCCTTATTTCGTCTAGTCTGTCCTTGGCTCTTGGTGCAGATATTGCCATCATTTGACCCAGGAATGCTGGTAGGATGACAATAAGAAGACGAGAAATCCCCAAACCTCCAAACCCTACAAGGTCCTTTTTCAATCAAAGGTGGGAAGTAGGGGAGGAAAGCTGAGGCTGAAGATTAGAAACTCTCTTCCCCCAACCAAATGGTTCCTTCTCAGGAATTTGGCAAGGATTTGATTCTCTGCTTACTCAAAAATCCCCAATTCCAAGAAGCCCCATGATTTTATATGGCTCCAGAGGGTGTGGCCAAGTCTCTCAGGCAATCTGAATAAACTTAAAAAAAAACAATCCATACCTTTTGCCTAGAATCAATAGGTTCCAAGGCATAAGAGAGGTAAGGGCTAGGCAATGGGGGTTAAGTGATTTGCCCAGGGTCACACAGCTAGGACGTTGTCCGAAGCCAGATGTGAACCCAGGACCTCTTGTCTCTAAGGCTTGGCTCTTTATCCACTAACTGCCTCTGATTCTTCTTTTTTTCTTTCTTTTTTTTAAACCCTCATCTTCTGTCTTGGAATCAATACTGTGTAGCAGAAGAGTGGTAAGGGCTTGGCAATGGGGGTCAAGTGACTTGCCCAGGATCACACAGTTGGAAAGTATCTGAGGCCAGATTTGAGCCTAGGACCTCCCATCCCTAGATCTGACTCTCAATCCACTGAGCTACCCAGCTGCCCCCTGCCTCTGATTCTTCTTATTGAACATAAACAACCTCAACTTTCCTCCTAACAAATTGGCCTCTCCTTCTAACCTCCTCTTCCTCTCTTCAGGCCTAGGGAATAAAGTGGTCCTCTTCTTGGCTAACCCTGATACCTGGGTCTCCAATTCCACCCTCCTGGTGCCTTTTGGACCTGCACCAACAATGGAATTCTCTCTGTCTCTCTTTTCCTGCTCTTCAAGTTCTCTCTCACTTTCTCTCCATACCCCTCCCTCTCATCTCTGTTTGTCCCTCTTCTCCCTCCTCTGCTATAGGCTCTTTAACCTGTGCTACCTGGCCTCCCTGCCTCCCTAACAAATGCTCTGTTCTTCCCTATTCTAAGGGGATCTTCCTTTGATTCTGAAACCTCTCCGAGCACTTCTGTTTTTAATTGAAAAATGTTATTTAATTAATCCGAGCTCCTCTTAACATTGCTTTCCTCTCCTTTAACACTGAAGTTCTAAAAAACAAACAAAAAGCAATAGGCAACTCACTGCTTCCAGCTCCTTGCTACTCCCTCTCCCCAAAAATCCTGACAATCTGGTTTCAGTCCAAAATGCTTGCCTGATCATGGCCTCTCCAAGGTCACTGATGACCTCAGAACTTTGGCATTTACTGGCTAAGTGGCCCTGCGCAAGTCCCTTCCTTTCTCTGGTCTGGGTCTCTGTGTCCTGGTCCAGAAGATCAGGGGGTTGGACTCTATAGCTTCCAAGATTCTTTTCAGCTTTTAGGCCCATACTCCTTCCTTTATCATCTTATTTCCCAGGGGGGTTCACCTTCACATACCCAAACTGCTCTACTAGATGCTCTGCCCAGACACTGACCCTGTGCTGGAACCTGAGGATACAAAGATAAAAAATGAAGTAGTCCTTCCCCTCAACGAGCTTACATTACAATGGAATGGCATTTGGTTCTCTGACATATTACGTCACCTATGCCTCCCTCAAAATCTCCTCTCTCCCTATCTTTATCTGTCAAAACTTGTGCCCATCCTTCAAGGCCCTGCTTAAATGTCACCTTTGTAAAACCTTCCTGAATGTCCCCTCTTCTAATTCCTTTCCCCCTTGGTACTTCCCTTCTAACACCCCTCTCATTTCTATTTTGGCCAGTGGTTTATCAACTTGCCTTATCCACCTACCAAGCTTTTAGATCCTCGAAGGTAGATCCTGAGTCTCCTTTAGACTTCGCATCACCTCCTGGCTCAGGACATTGCCCGGCACATGGCAAAGACTGGATTGGTTAATGCATCTCGGTTTTGCTCAAGGTGGGCCCTGTCTCCTGATGACAAAGGCAGCCCCATCCCTACCCTCTACCCTGACAGCCTGCCCTGAAGCTGGATTCCACAGTGGCACTCTCTCCCCTCTGACAGTCTGACAGCTGGCACGTGTGCCAGGTTTCCACATTTGGTTTCATCTCCTTTGCCATTGTGTTCCCTGGAGATCTGGAGTTGATAGCAGCTTCTACTCAACACTACGAATGAGCATTCTTGGCTGGTGCTGGTGCGAGGGCTTCCCAGTGGTGGTCAGGGCACAACCCCAGCTTCCTCGTGGCACATCCCCAACTTGGGCCTTCCTTCTAGGCTCTGGGAAGAAGGCCTCACTCATTTTCGGCCCATCAATCAATCAGCAAGTAGTTAGTGAGTGCTCACTGTGTGCCCAGGCCCTCGTAAGGATTTGAATGTTCTTTATCGGAGCGCGTTTCCTCCATTCTCCTAAAGCCACAAACATGGCTACGCAGCATGTAATACTGGGCATCTGAGCTATCCAAATTGCCACCTTAGCTCCCTACCTGACCTTAAGCTCAATGAGGGCAGGAGACCTTCCTTGTCAGAAATTTTATTTCTCTCTCAAGGGATCAGGATGGGATTCTGCACGCAGTAAGCATTTAATAAGTGCCATCTGGTTTGTATTATCTTGTATCCAATGGAGTTTGGCCTTGTGCGGCCTCCCAAAGCCCTTTGTTTGTGCTTGTTTAGGGATGGGGAGAGGTCAAACATGACCCCATCAGCTCATGCACAAGAAGGCAAGTCACTTGGGGCCTAGAAACTGGGAAAGTGGGCTAATAATGGCGAAGGAGCCCAGCTTGGGCTTTCTTGAGGGGTTCTCACTTGAACCCCATAGAACACTGAGGTTTCCACTTCTTTATCTCAGCTGCACTTCACTCCGACAGTGGGAGGTAGGGACTACAGCTATTATTACCATCTTTTTACAGACAGGGAAAATGAGTCTCATGAAGATTTAATGTCTCACCCATGTTGACACCTGAACATTAAAAGCAGGAAATGAGCCCAGGCCCCCTGATTTCAAGTCCAAGATGCTTCCTACCACACCATGTTGCTTCTTGCACATAAGACATCTTTAGCCTTTCAATACACATACCATCCTCACCCTACAAAGTGGGGCCTAGGGGCACTTGGCAGGGCTCCAAGCATTTAAAGCCCACTACAAAATGGTGCCAAGCTACGCTATGTCTCTGCCCTCATTATACAGTATTTCCCAATCTACACCAGATAAGTGCCCTCCCTTAGTTGCAAACAAGTCAAGGTCATTTCTGTCTCTCAACTTTTGCTCTTCCTGTGCCCTTTTGCCCAGAGCATCTCCCTTGTCTTCTACCACTGGTCCAGTCCTCCCCCTTCATCAGTGTCTAACCCCACCACCACTTTCTCTGCGAAATCTTCCCAACTCACCCCAGGCCACAAGGCTCCTGACCCCTCTTAACTCCTGTGGCCCTCCTAGTGGGTACCACCCATCTGTCCCATCTTCACAGATTGGCTCATATTATTTGGTTTGCATTCAAGCCGGAATATTACAACTAGAGCATTGGCCTCAGGGGACTCTAGCCCTGCTCCACAGGCTCTCCTACTTCCTAGCTACATGACCTTGGGCATGTCACTTCCTATCTCTGGCCATTAGTTTCCTCAACTGTAAAGTGGAGGGGGTGGACTATTTCTTGAAGCATCCTTCTAGCTCTATTACCTTTGATACTATGATTTTCCCAAGCCTTAGTTTCTTCATCTGTAAAATCAGAAGAACAATAAAAGTTCTATTGATAGTACCAGTTGGTTGTAGAGATGGCTATGGAAGAGCTATGGAAAAGTTTTGATGAGCACACATGGAAGGAAGCATGTTCTTTCTCTTGTTTTACCCACAGGGCCCTAGGATTGTGCTAGTCACACCATAAGCACTCAAGCAATGGAACTAGGCCTTCCCTGGTGGGGCAGCCTATAGAAACATGGTGGAATCTCCATTTTGCTGCCACCAGTCTCTAATTCAGCTTCCTAATTTTTTTCCAACCGAGTGCTGCTATGTAGCATTTAGCTGAAGAGACATGACCCCATACAATTTGTTCAATGAAACCATTCCCAGCATTCAGTTTTGAACCAGAGAAAGTGGCTAATTGTTCTTCGGAGCTTAACGCTCTTATTAAATGTCAAAAATATTCTCGGTTTCATCCCTTCCAGTTGGGTCTTTGCTGAAGCTCTTTCATTATTCTGAGGTTTGCTGAAACTTGAGGGGGAAAGTGGCTGCAAGTTTATTGAATTTCTTACAGTTAAGACATCCTTACTTAGTCTTTCTATACACATACCATCCTTGCCCTACAAAGTAGGGCCTGGGGGCACTTGGCAAGACTCCAAGTTCCTGGTGGGCTTGGCCATCCCTTCACACTTACTGACTCCTGGAATGTGGAGACGGAAGGGCCCTTAGTAATCTTCCAGTCTAGCCTTCTTGTTTTATAGAGGGAGGGAAGGGGAAGAAAAGAAGCATTTATATGGTTCCTACTAAGTGCCAGGCACTGTGCCAAGTGCTTTAAAAATACTGTCTTCTTTGATCCTCACAACAGCCTTGCAAGGTAGATGCTGTTATTATCCCCATTTTATATTGGAGAAAATTGAGGCAGTCAGGCTAAGTGACTCACCCAGGGTCACACAGCTAGTAAGGATCTGAAGCTAGATTTGAACTCAGTACTCTATCCACTGAACCACCTAGCTGCCTCAGTCTCTCAGAGGAGGAAACTGAGGCTCATATTGGGGAAGCAATTTGCCCAAGCTCATACAGAGGGGAAATAGTAGAATTGTAACTTGAACTCAGGTCTTTTGACTTTTCCATAATACCACATCTGCTTCCTTAGGGCTGTGAAGATTGGATTTGGCTCTCCCCTGATTGTAACAATGAAGGTACTTAGCTCTTCCCTGATTGTGAAGATTTAAATTGTAACTCATGTCTATTTTTAGATTTTAATCCCCCTAAGTGTAAACACCCTACTTAAAAGTTAAGTATGGAGACTTGCCTATTTTTAGATTCAATCACAAAAAAGCCAAACACAGTACTTAAAAGTTAAATATGAAGATCTGCACATTTAGATCTAATCATCCAAAGTGCAAATATCCCATTTAATCATGAAGTGGGAGGTCTGTGACAAACGTTGTGAGATAGTAGGTAGCAAATCAGAATCAACTAACTGCCTTCTGGGCAGTCCTAGAGCACAACATTAGCTGTGATTGGTAGATATGAAATTAGGGGAAGTGATGCAAGAGAAAATGCCTTTAAAAGAGAGAGTGCTACACAGAGTTTGGGGATTCTTGGAGCAGAGTTCAACTTGGACTTCCACTACTGCTGGAATCAAATTCTTCATGCTTTCAAGTTGAGGCTGGTGAAGAGGGGCAGAAGGATCTGCTGATTAGACTGACACGTGGGTGGTAAGTGAAAAAGCTGACTCAACTGCTGCCTTTTCTCTGAAGAGACTGGCCTCAGGAAAGACCCATTCTCTTGAGAAACTGCCCAGTTCCTCAGCTTTGCTGAAGTTGACTGAAACTAATTCTCCCTGCCTGGAGGGACCGGGAGTAAATTACTTAGTGCTCAGGCTAGATATCTTACCTTATCTTCTCTCTGATTTCTTGCTTCACTCTTTCTACATTTTGTAAATAAATTGTAAATAAAATCTCTTTGGAATTAATTAAGTTTCTGGTGCCCACACTCTTAAATAATCAAGTCCTACCCTTGAAAAAATAACCCCTTTCCTCCCCTTACAGAGCCCCCACATTCTACTTCCAAATTACTCTAAGGTTCCTGTTAGCCAACCAGCACAGAACCTTAAGGGCAAGTCTAGGTTTGTCAAGGACTGGGCCCTCCATGGAGTATCTGAAGATGATATCCCATTGAGATGGGCCTTACTAGCACAAAACTCCTTCATTCAGCTTTGGATGAGGTAAATAGGATGTTCCATCTTCAGGGCAGGAATCGAAACATTCATATTAGAAGATCTAAGTTCAAGTGTCATCTCTGAAATTTTAGGACCTGTGTGACCTTGGACAAGTCACTTAATTTCTTCAGGCCTCAGTTACCTTCTTTAAAAAATGGGGGAAATGGTACTTCGTGGTATTGTTGTGGGGTTTAAATAAAAAAAAGTACATAAACCACTAGCTAAATGGGAGTGGATTCACTTTGCTGTTCTCAAATGACTAGATGGTCATTCTGTGTTTAACTGTGTCCTGCAAAATTAAGAGAATGGATTGATGAATGATCACTAAGTTCCCTTTCTGTCCTGACACTATTCCTTCTAAGGCTCCTCCTGGTTTGGAGAGTTCCTGTGCCATTAGCCCTGCCCAATGTATTTCCAGATGCCTGGGAACAGATGGCCTGATCCATTTTGGCATGAGCAAAGAGCATGAAACAATATGGCAGAAGGTTGGACTAGATGACCTGTAAGGACCTTTCCCACTCGAAAACTTTGGTCCCCTCATACTGCGAGGGTATACAGATACACATGTGGCCCTTCTAATTATTTCATTAACCTTCAAGGAGGCCTTTTACAAAATCTCCATAGATTTTGTTTTCCTTCTCTATGTGAGACAATGGAGTATTATTGAAAAGGCACAGAATTTGAACTCAGAGGTCCTGGGTTCAAATCCCGTATCCACCACTTACTATCTGTGTGATTTGTGGCAAATGACTTGAACTCATTTTCCTCATCTCTAAAATGATGGCATCTGAGGTCCTGTTTGCTATAAGTTGGTAAGGCTACAATTAGGTTGGAAAGATCTTTAGATAACGATTTTCCCGTCCTTCGGCATCAAAGGGTAGCTTCAGTCCAGAGAGAATCAGGTTAACTCATGCTTTTGACCCAGCACTATTGGGATACACAGTCTATGTGGACGGAGCCTACCACGTAGAGGAGGCAAGAAGGAATGAATGAGCGAAATGAAGCCCTTGGAGCCTGGTATAATGGCAGTTCATGGTTCTATGATGCTTTACACATTGGACCTCATTTGAGCCTCAAGGCAACCTTGTGAGGCAGGTGGGTAGCCAATATCCTTCTTCCCATTCCACAACTGAGGAAACTTGGGCTCAAATAAGTTGAGTAACCAGATAATAAATGATAGAGCCTGGACTTAGGAACATAATTCACAGAACCCCCACAGGGATTTGGGAGGGACTTTAGAGGTCATGCAATCCAAATCTCTCATTTTATAGATGAATAAATAGAGGCCCAGAGAGGTGGAGCAATTTGCCCGAGGTTACATAGGTAATGAAACTGGGATTCAAATCCAGATCTTCAGTCCCTAAATCCAGCGCCCTTTCTATTTGTCTCCAAATGGAGCACCTACTATGTTCAGGGCTCTTCCAGCTTGCTCACCCTGAGGCCTCTAAGGGGAAAAGTGACTGAATGTGTTTATCTGGGCGTGCAGAACAAGCCTCTTTCTTTCAGGCCAAGGTGTCCTGTTTTAGGATCCTGGCAATCAGAGGCACAGGGCCCTTTGGTTTCTTTCATCATCATCGTCATCATCATCGTCACCACCATCATCATCATATTGCCTGGTTTGAGGGAATCTAAGCCTGTGGCTTTGTCTTGGAGGAGGGGTTGGAATTCTCCCCCAGCTCGCCCGCCTGCCCCTACAACTTTGCAAGCTCCAATACCAAGGACGGCTCCATGCCTGGATGGGCCAAGGCTGGTAATGAATGAAGAAGGAATGGAAAGAGAGCCAGAAGGGGGAGGGAGGGGAAACCTGTGGGGAAGAAGATAGAAAATGACAGATGAGTCAGGCTAAGGAACTAGTCAAAAAAGGAAAGAAGAGGATGCAGGGAAAAAGAAGCCAGATCCAAGCCCACGTAGAATACTGAATAGAGTCACAGAGATTGAACAAAGCCAGAGAACGGAAAGAAGCCAGGGAAATAGGATTCACAGACCGTCAGAGCTCAGGGAGTTTAATCCTCTCATTTAACTGATGGGGAAGCTAAAGGCCAGAGAAAACAAGTGACTTCCCTCAGGTCAAACAGGTAGCCAAGATTGGAACCCAGGCCCTCTGACTGCAAAGTTGTGCTCTCTTGCTAATATCAGTAGCCTTCTGAGCATAAGAGGAGGGATTATGGAAGGCCTTGGGAGGAAGGAAGGGAGGGAGGAAGGGAAGAAGGAATGAAGGAAGGAAGGAAGGAAGGAAGGAAGGAAGGAAGGAAGTGAGGGAGGGAGGGAGGGAG
Organism: Monodelphis domestica; assembly: GCF_027887165.1. Classification (NCBI taxonomy): domain Eukaryota; kingdom Metazoa; phylum Chordata; class Mammalia; order Didelphimorphia; family Didelphidae; genus Monodelphis; species Monodelphis domestica. The sequence continues at coordinate 26,171,326 of NC_077235.1, read as the reverse complement.
GGAGGGAGGGAGGAAGGGAAGAAGGAAGGAAGGAAGGAAGGGAGGAAGGGAAGAAGGAAGGAAGGAAGGAAGGAAGGAAGGAAGGAAGGAAGGAAGGAAGGAAGGAAGGAAGGAAGGAAGGGAAGAAGGAAGGAAGGAAGGAAGGAAGGAGAGAGGGCAAGGGAGGGAAGGAAGGAAGGAAAGGAGGGAGGGGGCAGCTAGATGGCTCAGTAGACAGAACACCAGTCCTGGAGACAGGAGGTCCTTGGTTCAGATCTGGCCTTAGATACTTCCTAGCTGTGTGATCATGGACAAGTCACTTAACCCCAATTGCCTATCCCTTACTGAATTTATGTCTTGGAACCAATACTTAGTATTGATTCTAGTATGGAAAGTAAGGGTTTTAAAAAAAGGAAGAGAAGAAATAAGGATTTATTTAAGTTCCTACTATGTGCCAGGCACTGTACTAAACTCTTTCCAAATATAATCTTATTTGATTCTCACAATAATCCTGGGAGGTAGATGCTATTATCATTCCCATATTTCATTACAAATGGAGGCAATCAGGGTGAAGTGACTTGCCCAGGATAACACAGCTAGAAAGTATCTGGGGCTGAATTTGAACTCAAGTCTTCCTGGTTCAGTGCCAGTGCTCTTTTGGCCTCAGCATGCCATACAAATGGAATTATAATATTGTAGACTTAGGGCTAGAATGGAATCTTAGAGATAATCTGGGAGAAGGGAAGTGACTTGCACAAGGTTACACAGAATTAGCATTCAAACTCATGTCTTCTGGCTCCAAAGCACTGTACCAAATTGCCTTCTCCAGTCAAGGCCCTCAGAATTTTCACTAGCCCTAACATGCTAAATACCTGATTCAAAGAAATCTAGAATCACAGAACCTTCCTGAAAAGCCATTTATTTCACCCCAATCATTTTAGAGAGGGGAAAACTGTGGGCAGTGACTTACCCAAGGTCACATATAGGAAGGCTCCTAAATTTAGAGCTGGAAGGGACCTTAGAGACCCTCCAACTGAATCCCTTTAAGAAAGAAGAGAAAACTGAGACCAAGAGAAAGGAAATTATTAGCCCAGGGTCCCACAGATGGGATATAATGGTAGAACTTTGATTCAAACTCAGATCTCTGACTCTGAATGCAGTCCTCTTTACCCTGTGCTGCAGGAACTACATAGGGAATTTCTAACATAATAACTGCTCCCCAAGAGTTGGATGGGGAAACACAGAGACATTTTTAAATGAGAAAATCTATGTAAAGCATGATACCATGGTAGCTTTTGCTGAAAACTGGCTGGCCCTTTGTCCTGCGAGCCTGAATCTAATTGCCTTGTATTTCTGGTGAACTTGAGAAGGGAGTAGTATGTCCTAGACAGAGTTAGCTGCCTGGGTGTAGGCCTAAATGACTGCAGTTGGGGCTCAAAGAGTCTCTGCAGTTGTCCCCCTTTTCTCTGAGAATTGGACTGATGAGCAATGCTATCTCTCCCCAGGTAGGCAGGCTGTGAAAATAAAGGTTCGCAAATTTCAGTGTATTGATGAATCACCAGGAGCCATTAATGGGCTCAGAGAACCACTCCGAACACTCTATGGAAGAGATATCATGAGGAAGGCATCCTCTCTAATTTGCTCCAAACTATATATATCTATAACTTGTAATGTGCACTAAAACCATCCCTGCTCCTCAAGTTACTCATCTGGAAAATGATGCCTTCGCATTTATTGGCACCCAAAGAGAATGTTCCACTCGGCCAGCAGAAGGAATAAGTATAGACTGTCTAACCTTCTGTGTCCCTGCCCTGGCATGAGGTGGGGGTGGGGAAAGGAATGAGGAGGGGGTGGGGCTGGGGGAAGAGATGTCCTTCAAACCACCTTACTGTGAGAGCCAGTGCAAAGAGCCCTGGTTTGGCAGGTAGAAAACTGGGGTCCACATCCTGCCTCTGATTTACTGCCTTGGGCAAGTCCCTTTACCTGTCAGGACCTCAGTTTCCTCTCTATGAGTAAGGGAGTGAGCTGAGATCAAGAATTTCTTCATCTTTTTTGTGTTTAGAACCCCTGAACCTAAGGATTCTTTTCTGTGAAAATTGTGTTTATAAATAAATGAAGGAAATGCTAAATTTGAGTTAGAGGAGGTTGGCGAAAACAGAGACACAATTGTTTTCCCACCTGAGTTCACAGACAGACACCATCCCCCAGGACAAGACATGATCTCTGAGGTATATTCTAGCTCTAATGGCCTTCCATCTTAGAACTGATATTGTGTTATTGGTTCCAAGGCAGAAGTATGGTAAAGGCTAGGTAATGAGAGTTAAGTGACTTGCCCAGGGTCACACAGCTAGGAAGTGACTGGGTTCAGATTTAAACCCAGAACCTCCCGTCTCTAGGCCTGGCTCTCTAACCACCTACCCACCTCGCTGCCTCCTGGCTTAGGATCCTAATTATGCAGTTGAAGAAATAAAAGCAAAGATGGTGGATGAGAGGAAGAAATTGGCACTATGGGATGATTACTCCTGAAAAATCCCCTTTCCTCCCCCCCCCCCAGCCTGCCATTGCAACCAAAATGCTATTATGGGTGTCCTCCCTTTGGGAGAAAGTGTATAAGACATAGGGAGCACTTATTAAACACTTAATAGGGGCCAAATTCTTGGATCTAAAAACAAGCAAGCAATACCGTAGCCCTGACCTCAAGGAGCTTACATTCTAATTGGAGAAGACAACACATAAAGGGGAGCTGGAAAGGTGGGGAATGAACAACAAGGAGGAGGGCAAAGGCCTGGATCTGGGCAAGATAAAGCAAAAACCCACCTCTCAGAGCCCAGGGAGATTTCAGAGATAGAGGCCAAGGCTCCAGGGAGGAGGCAGTGAGGATGATGGCAGGAAATCAGGTGGCCATATCTGTGTCCTTGTCTTAGTTCTTCTGCTTAGTAAACTCCATGAGGGTAGGGACTGGGTCTTATTCATTTCTCAGCACAAGGTCCAGGACTTTATACATGGCATGCAATGAAGAGAGATGCAGTGTGGTACAATAGATAGAGCTCTGGACTTCAATTTGGAAGTTCTGACTTTGAATCCTGTCTTGGACACTTACTAGATATAAGACCCTAGATATGTCACTCCACCTCTCTGAGCCTCAATTTCCCTGTCTGTAAAAAGGGGTCAGCAATAGTTCCCACCTCCATAAGTATTTGCCAAATGAAAAATGGTACATTGTTTGGCAGAAACAAAACTCTGAATTTGCAGTCAGAAGATCTGGATTCAATTTCTGGCTCTGTTGCTTCTTAGCTGTCTGTTCTTGAATGAGTCCTTGCCCCCTCCGATTCTTAGCTTCCTCTTGTGTCAGATGAGAGCCTTCAAGGTGTGCTCTGAATCTATGACCCTAAGTGCAAAGGGATGTCACGTGGTACCTGGAAGAAGTGCTGAGTGATGATCCATGGAGTGATCTGGGGTCCCGCCGCCATGAAAGGAAAACCATCTCCTCAGTTGGTGAGATCTGTCAGAAGCATCATCAGGCCCCTGTGAAGCCTGCCCCCCAAAGATTCGATGTTTTCTCTTCCCGATGTCTTTTATTTTGTATTTTAAGTAGACAGTCGAGTGATTTCCTCCTTTGAGACATCATAACTTCTTTCCTTATTGAAGGAGCTAGTAAACTCAGTGCAAGGCATTTTTATAATCTCAACAAAAACATCTGCTTAGATTATGAATGATTGTCATGACCAATGTATCATCTGCTGCTGCTGCTGTTGAATGGCGTGAATTCTGAGCGCTAGGGAAGTTGTCAATTGCTGATAGATATGCGACCTCAGAAAAATACTATTAAGGCAAGATCAATTTACGGGATTGTTTTATCCCCTTGAGAGTTTTCATCCAGCAGGCTTTCAAATTAATTTCCCTTTGAATTCATCAGTTTTTGAAAATGGTTTTCTCATGTGAGGGGAGAAATGCGTTGTCAATTACGGAACTTTACATGAAGCCACTCACAGAGGAAATGGAGAAAATGGCTCCTGGTTCCATTTGAACCTACATTTGGGGGGGAAAATTCTATTAACCAACAGCGTCACATTTCCAGGGAGCATGCATAAATAATACATTAGGAAATGCCATTTTGTGGCAAGACGGACGAGGGAGAGGTGCCCACTTGGAGAAGGAACTTGTAATAGGTTTCTGCCCTGATGAGAACAGCACTCTTCCTTCCATTTATTCCACTAACTGGGATGGCGCAGAGGCCTGAAATTGATTGTACTTTCAGAAATCTCTCTTGACACTGCCATGCAATAATTAAAGCCAATTGATGGTCATTAGTAATGTCTAGACTATTTTTAAAGGTCCAATTTACAGCATGGGGCAAAAAATGGCCTAGAGATCATGGCAAGCCAGGGGAGCAGGGAGCTGGGGGGCATGGTGGGGGCAGGCTTGTGGCTCCAAGCAGTCCCTTCTAAAGGCTAGAGGGTTTTGAGCTGTTCCTTGAGCAGCCACTCCCACCAATCCATATGAGATCACTGCCCACATGATACCTAGATATGTACAAGAGATGATGGGATCATAGATGCAGAGCTGGAAGGTTATTTACCTCAACTCCTCTGTCCCCCTGGGCCACCGACCACCACTTTTTACAAAGGAGGGAACTGAGGCATGGAGAGGGGAACTAACTTCTTCCCCGAGTCCAACAGCTGGTAGGTAGCAGAGATGGGATTTGAACTCAGGTTCTTGGATTCCAACTTGAATGCATGCCCCACTGTTCCCTAGGCCTAGCCTAAAATGACTTCCTGCTCTCCCTTAGGCCTCACATAAACATGCCCATTTGCCCCGTTCTCATGTACTTATCGTGAATGACCAAGGATGATAGGGCCAAATTCAGTATAAGCTACATGAGGACAAGGTCTCTTCCTTCCCATTGAAATGAGGATGAGAATGTAAGCTCCTTGAGGGCCACAGTGGGTTCATTTTCTTGTTAGTGTAGCCTCATCAACCAGCACAGTTACAGTCCGCTAAGGCTTGCAAAAGGTTTGTTGCAATCCTCTTGTTGGAGGTCCACAATACACAACCTACAGTGATTACCGTTCTTGGGCAAGGAAACCGAGGTTCCAAGAGATGAAGTTAATTGCCCAGAACCACACAGCTAATCAAGTAGTTGCTAATTCAAGGAGTTAAATTGAAGGGAATCAGATACTTTCAGAGTTGTTGTCAATTGTCAATCAACCAACAAGCATTTATTAAGCATCAACTACATGCATGCCAGGCAGTGGGCTAAAAAACAAGTATACAAGGGGCATGTGGGTGGCTCAGTGGATTGAGAGCCAGGCCCAGAGATGGGAGGTCCTGAGTTCCAATCTGACCTCAAACACTTCCTAGCTGTGTGACCCTGGGCAAGTCCCTTAACCCCCATTGCCTAGCCCTTACTGCTCTTCTGCTTTAGAACCAATACACAGTATTCATTCTAAGACAGAAAATAAGAATTTTTAAAAACTGAGCATACAGACCAAGTATATCCACAGTAAGACCAATTCATGCCCTCAATGAGCTGCCATTCTAATGAAGAGACAGCTTGTAAACAAATGGCACATATGAGTTGTATTTGGTCAAAAGGGAAAGGCATTAAGTAGTACTTGGGAGGTGGGAGGCAGAAAGGAAAGAATTAGAGAACCAGGTTCTGGCTCTAATAACTAATCTTTGCATACCCCCTCAGTGCCTAGCCCAGTGCTCTGCCCGCAGGAGATATTTAGGAAATGTTTGTTGAAAGAATGGACCCCTCTCTTTTCTTTATCTCTAGGCAAATGGGGATGAACCAAGTCAGTAAGTACTTCCTGAAAGTCTACTTTGTACCAGGCACTGGACTGAGCAAGAGGAATGTCCTGCCCTCAAAATGCTTGCATTTTATTGCTGGCAACAGCTAAAGGTATTTCTGTGCTCAGAGAGAACCAAGATGGATGCTTTCTTGTGACTGCCCACTTTCCTGGACTGTCCTAGGCCAGTCTGGAGAAGAGAAGAGCCTAGTGATTGATTCCTGGCCCAAGAGGTTCAGGACAAGTACTGCTATCCATAAAGGGTGCAATCGCTTCTGTCTTCCACAGAGCTATGCCTAGACTGAGCCCAACCATGGTCTGACCAGGCCAGCGCATCCTCCTGGTTTTGCTGGTCCAAGTATGGGCCATGGTCAAAAGCAGGAGTCAAGGTTGCTCCCCAAATTCTGTTCAAAGTGCACATGATAATCTGTTATCTGTCTATAGTGACTGAGAGTCGGAAAGGTACTGTGAGATCATCTGATCTCATCTTTGCCCAGTACAACTGAGGAAACCGAGGCCCAGAGACATGCAGTAATTCGTCCAAAGATTCAATACAGCTAGTTTGGGGTGATGCCAGGACTAAAACTTGAGTAGCCTGATTCCCAGGCCACTGCCATTTTTGCTGCTCTCAATTTGTTTCTCCCCAGGGAGAAAAGCACCAAAGGCGGAGCATTCTGTTGTTGTCCAGAAATTTCAGGTGAGGGAGGAAGCTGGAGGGGCCTAGGCTATGATACAACTCACTAGGCTAACCAACCTGAAAAGTTTGGGAATGATACGGGATGGCGAGGTCTGGAAACTGTCTCCTCTGAGGAACAGTCAGAAGAATTGAGGGTGTCTCCCCCCGGAAAAGAGAGAAATCAATGAAGACGTATTTGCTATCTTCAAATGCTTGAAGACTCACCTAGAAAAGGGAGTGGGTTTGTTCAAGATAGTTCCAGAAGGCAAAACTAGGACCAGTGGGTCTGTCTTGGCTCATTACAAGGAAGAAATTTCTGATGGGACTGTCCAACAGTTGAATGGGTAAGTCCTCCATCACTGGAAATATTCAAGCCAAGAAATAAGGACTATCTTTTCACCATAGATGTAGAAGGGTCTCCTGGTATTCGGACGAGGCTGCCTTTCCAGTACCTTCCAGCTAGAAGACTGTGTTATTGGATGTATGACTCCTCTGGCTTGTGGCTCAGACAGGAAGAGAATCTGGCTTTCTGGAAACACATCTAGTCATCCTTTCCAAAAGCTCCACGTGTCCTGCTGACACAAAGCCAAACAGCATCACAGAATCAAAAGGAAAAAAATAAAAAGCAACAAAATGAGAATGACAGCAAAGTGGTCCCCATTAGCTGGGACTGACAGGGCATTTCAGGTAGATGCATTTCAGTGTCTGCTTCCAAAGCCACAATACACTTCTGCTGGCAGGCGACTGGGGCTGGGAGAGATAGGGGAGGACGGAAAAACTTTCAGATGATTACAAGAAAGAGCTGACTTGAGCAAGGACTGGCCAGAAGATGGAACTGGTAGGCCAGAGAACATTAGAGCCCAAAGCACCTTCCAAATTGGACTTTCTTTCTTTTTCTTTTTTAATTTTTATTTGGTCATTTCCAAACATTATTCATTGGAAGCAAAGATCATTTTCTTCCCCCCTCCCCACCTCTCCCACAGCTGACACACGATTCCATTGGGTATCACATGTGTTCTTGATTCAAACCCATTTCCATGTTGTTGGTATTTGTATTAGAGTGTTCATTTAGAGTCTCTCCTCAGTCCTATCACCTCCATTCCTGTATTCAAGCAGTTGCTTTTCATCGGTCTTTTTACTCCCACAGTTTATCCTCTGCTTGTGGATAGTGTTTTTTAGATCCCTGCAGATTGTTCAGGGACATTGCATTGACACCAGTGGAGAAGTCCATTACATTCGATTGTACCACAATGTATCAGTCTCTGTGTACAATGTTTTCCTGGTTCTGCTCCTCTCACTCTGCATCACTTCCTGGAGGTTGTTCCAGTTCCCATGGAATTCCTCCACTTTATTATTCCTTTGAGCACAATAGTATTCCATCACCAACATATAACACAATTTGTTCAGCCATTCCCCAGTGGAAGGGCATCCCCTCATTTTCCAATTTTTGGCCACCACAAAGAGCGCAGCTATGAATATTCTTGTACAAGTCTTTTTCCTTATTATCTCTTTGGGGTACAAACCCAGCAGAGCTATGGCTGGATCAAAGGGCAGACAGTCTTTTATCGCCCTTTGGGCATAGTTCCAAATTGCTCTCCAGAATGGTTGGATCAATTCACAACTCCACCAGCAATGAATTAGTGTTCCTACTTTGCCACATCCCCTCCAGCATTCATTACTTTCCTTTGCTATCATGCTAGCCAGTCTGCTAGGTGTGAGGTGATACTTCAGAGTTGTTTTGATTTGCATCTCTCTGATTATAAGAGATGTAGAACACCTTTTCATGCACTTATTAATAGTTTTGATTTCTTTGGCTGAGAACTGCCTGTTCATGTCCCTTGCCCATTTATCAATTGGAGAATGGCTTGATTCTTTGTACAATTGATTTAGCTCTTTGTAAATTTGAGTAATTAAACCTTTGTCAGAGGTTTTTATGAAGATTGTTTCCCAATTTGTTGCTACCCTTCTGATTTTAGTTACATTGGTTTTGTTTGTACAAAAACTTTTTAATTTGATGTAGTCAAAATTATTTATTTTACATTTTGTGACTCTTCCTAAGTCTTGCTTGGTTTTAAAATCTTTCCCTTCCCAATGGTCTGACATGTATACTATTCTGTGCTCATCTAATTTACTTATAGTTTCCTTCTTTTGTTCAAGTCATTCACCCATTCTGAATTTATCTTGGTGTAGGGTGTGAGGTGTTGATCCAATCTCTCCCACACTGTCTTCCAATTTTCCCAGAAGTTTTTATCAAATAATGGATTTTTGTCCCAAAAGCTGGGATCTTTGGGTTTGTCATAAACTATCTTGCTGAGATCATTTACGCCAAGTCTATTCCACTGATCCTCCTTTCTGTCTCTTAGCCAGTACCAAATTGTTTTGATAACCACTGCTTTATAGTATAGTTTGAGGTCTGGGACTGCAAGTCCTCCTTCCTTTGCATTTTTTTTTCACGATTTCCCTGGATATCCTTGATCTTTTGTTCTTCCAAATGAACTTTGTTATGTTTTTTTCTAATTCAGTAAAGAAGTTTTTTGGTAGTTCAATGGGTATGGCATTAAATAAGTAAATTAATTTGGGTAGAATTGTCATTTTTATTATGTTAGCTCGTCCTACCCATGAGCAATCAATGTTTTTCCAATTGTTTAGATCTAGTTTTAGCTGTGTGGAAAGTGTTTTGTAGTTGTGTTCATAGAGTTCCTGTGTTTGTCTTGGCAGATAGATTCCTAAGTATTTTATATTGTCTAGGGTGATTTTAAATGGAATTTCTCTCTCTATTTCTTGCTGCTGAGATGTGTTGGAAATATATAGAAATGCTGATGACTTATGAGGGTTTATTTTGTATCCTGCAACTTTGCTAAAGTTGATTATTTCGAGTAACTTTTTGGTTGATTCTCTAGGATTCCTTAAGTAAACCATCATATCGTCTGCAAAGAGTGATAGCTTGGTCTCCTCATTGCCAATTTTAATACCTTCAATTTCTTTTTCTTCTCTAATTGCTACTGCTAGTGTTTCTACTACAATATTAAATAATAGAGGTGATAATGGGCATGCTTGTTTTACTCCTGATCTTATTGGAAAGGCTTCTAGTTTATCCCCATTGCAGATGATGTTTGCTGATGGTTTTAGATATATACTGTTTATTATTTTTAGGAAAGGCCCTTCTATTCCTATACTTTCTAGTGTTTTCAATAGGAATGGGTGTTGTATTTTATCAAAGGCTTTTTCTGCATCTATTGAGATAATCATGCGATTTTTGTCAGTTTGCTTGTTAATATGGTCAATTATGTGGATGGTTTTCCTAATATTGAACCATCCTTGCATTCCTGGTATGAATTCTGCCTGGTCATAGTGGATGACCCTTGTGATGACTTGCTGGAGTCTTTTTGCTAGTATCCTATTTAAGATTTTTGTGTCTATATTCATTAGGGAGATTGGTCTATAGTTTTCTTTCTCTGTTTTTGACCTGCCTGGCTTTGGGATCAGTAACATGTTTGTGTCATAGAATGAATTTGGTAGAACTCCTTCTTGGCCTATTCTGTCAAATAGTTTGTTTAATATTGGGATTAGTTGTTTTTTGAATGTTTGTTAGAATTCATTTGTGAATCCATCTGGACCTGGGGATTTTTTCTTAGGGAGTTCTTTGATGGCTTGTTCAATTTCTTTTACTGAAATGGGGTTGTTAAAGTAATTCATTTCTTCCTCTTTTAGTCTAGGCAATTTATATTTTTGTAAGTATTCATCCATATCACCTAGATTGCCATATTTGTTGCCATATAATTGGGCATAGTAGTTTCTAATGATTGCCTTAATTTCCTCTTCATTAGAGGTGAGGTCTCCTTTTTCATCTTGGATACTGTCAATTTGGTTTATTTCTTTCCTTTTTTTAATTAGACTGACTAGTACTTTGTCTATTTTATTTGTTTTTTCAAAGTACCAGCTTCTTGTCTTATTTATTAAATCAATAGTTCTTTGACTTTCAATTTTATTAATTTCTCCTTTGAGTTTTAGGATCTCTAATTTAGTCTTCATCTGAGGATTTTTAATTTGTTCACTTTCTAATTTTTTAATTTGCATGCCCAATTCATTGATCTCTGCCCTTCTTAATTTGTTAATATATGAACTCAAGGATATAAATTTCCCCCTGAGAACTGCTTTGGCTGCATCCCATAGGTTTTGAAAGGATGTCTCATCATTGTCATTTTCTTCAATGAAGTTATTAATTGTTTCTATGATTTGTTCTTTAACTAACTGGTTTTGGAGAATTGTATTGTTTAATTTCCAATTAATTTTTGATTTACCTCTCCATGTTCCCTTACTAATTATTATTTTCATTGCATTGTGATCTGAGAAAGTTGCATTTATTATTTCTGCTCTTTTGCACTTGTTTGCAATGTTTTTATGCCCTAATACATGGTCAATTTTTGTGAATGTACCATGTGCTGCAGAAAAGAAGGTATATTCCTTTTTGTCCCTATTTATTTTTTTCCACATGTCTACTAACTTTAATTTTTCTAAGATTTCATTCACTTCTCTTACTTCTTTCTTATTTATTTTTTGGTTTGATTTATCTAGTTCGGATAGAGGAAGGTTCAGATCTCCCACTAGTATAGTTTTTCTATCTATTTCGTCCTTGAGTTCCTCTAGTTTCTCCTTTTGAAATTTGGATCCTATGCCATTTGGTGCATACATGTTGAGTACAGAGATTTCCTCACTGTCTATACTGACTTTTATCAGGATGTAATTACCTTCCCTATCTCTTTTAACTAGATTTATTTTTACTTTGGCTTTGTCGGATATCATGATTGCGACTCCTGCCTTCTTTTTGTCAGTTGATGTCCAATAGATTTGGCTCTACCCTCTTACTTTCACCCATATGTGTGTCTACCTTTCTCATATGTGTTTCTTGTAGACAGCATATGGTAGGGTTTTGGACTCTAATTCACTCTGCTATTCGCTTGCATTTTATGGGTGAGTTCATTCCATTCACATTCAGAGTTATGATTACTAGCTGTGTATTTCCCAGCATTTTGATTTCTGCTCCTTTTCCTGCCTTTTCTTCTTTCACTATTTCCTTCTACACCAATGTTTGCTTTTGAACAGTCCCCCTTGTTCCCACCCTTATTTTACTTCCCTTTCTACCCCCTCCCTATTTATCCCCCCCTTATTTTCCCTATAGTCTTTCTAAAATTAACCCCCCACTCCCTCCCTCTCTTGTACTGCTTCCCTCTCCACCAGACCATTTGTTACCCTTCTACTCCCCTATAGGGTGCAAATCTATTCTCTAACCCCAATGGATTGGATTGTTTTTCCCTCTTTGAGTCACTTTCAAATCATGTAAAAGTTGAGTATTTCCTGTCTCCGACCTCTTTACCCTTCCAGTGTATTGATGTTCTCCCCCCTCCCACCATGAGTTTCTTTATGACATATAAATTTACCCCCATTTGTTTCTTTTCCCATTTCTTTTAATATTCACCTATTTTTAAGCTCTAGTTATATATATATATGCATACTTATACGTATATATTTTTGCATGCATATATCTATATACCTATTTATGTCTTGTCCTTTCATCCTATACAGTTTGTTGCTGTTCCCTCTAAGTATACTTCTTTTTGCTGCCCAGGTAATAACAACAGTTTTTAAGAGTTATCAATGACCTCTTTTCTTATAGGGATACATATCATTTTAACTTATTGAGTCTCTTAAAAAAATTTTTGTTTGTTTTTCTTTTTTCCCCTCTTTTTTAATTACCTTTTGATGATTCTCTTGAGTTCTGTGCTTGGACATCAAACTTTCTGTTCAGGTCTGGTCTTTTCTTTACGAATTCTTGGAATTCTTCTATTTTGTTGAATGACCATATGAATGACCCCTGTAAGAATATAGTCAGTTTTGCTGGGTAGTTGATTCTTGGTTGTAGACCTAGTTCCCTTGCTTTCCAGAATATCATATTCCATGCCTTTCTTTTTTCAGTGTGGATGCAGCCAGATCCTGAGTTATCCCCACTGTGGTTCCTTGGTATCTGAATGACTTCTTCTTGGCAGCTTGTAATATCTTTTCTTTGGTCTCATAGTTCTTGAATTTTGCTATAACATTCCTGGGTGTTGTCAGTTGGGGATTAAGTACAGGAGGTACTCTATCAATCTCTACTTTTCCCTCTTGTTCAAGGATTTTGGGGCAGTTTTCTTTAATAATTTCCTGTAATATAATGTCCAGACTTTTTCTTTTGTCATGGTCTTCTGGTAGGCCAATAATTCTTAAATTGTCTCTCCTTGAACGATTTTCTAAATCCTCTGTTTTGTGAATGAGATGCTTCATATTTTCCTCAATTTTTTCATTCTTTTGGTTTTGTTTTATAGAGTCCTGCTGCCTTGTGAGGTTGCTCGATTCTAATTGTTGTATTCTGGTTCTTAAAGACTGGATTTCATCCTTAGTTTTTTGGTCGTCCTTTTCCTTTTGGAGGTCATCTTTCATCTTCTTCACCTCATCTTTCATCTGCTTTGCCTCATCTTTCATCTCCTTTGCCTCATTTTCCAGCTGGTTGATTTTGGCTTTCAAGACACTATTTTCTGTTTCTAGATGACTTATCTTAGCTTTTAAGTTCTTTTCCCAATTGTCTTCAGCCTCTCTTAAATGTGTTTTGAATTGCATTTTGAGTTCTTCCAAAGCCTGTATCCAATTCGCTGGGATTTCTGATTTTTCCTTTGCTGATCCCTCCCCCTCCGTTTCATTCGCTCTTTGCTCATTACCTGTGCAGAAGCTGTCTATTGTAATTTCTTTCTTCTTTTTCTGTTGTTTGCTCAAGTTTACCCCTTCTTTGCTCCCCGTATTTGGCTGTGCTCTTGCTCCTCTCATTTTGTTTTGGTTTTGGGGCTGTCAGTCTCCCCTCTTTGAGCTTTGTCAGATCTCTTGGTACAGTCTCTAGGGGAGGAATGTTAGCTTCCCTGTCCTCTGGAGGCTTTTGATTGGATTGAGTTCAAGTGGGTTGGGCTGTATGTGGTATGAAGTTCTGAGGCTCTGAAGACTCCTGGAAGGCTGGGCCGCCCAGGCTCTCTCCAGTTCTCTCCAGTTCTCTCCAGCTGCTTCTCTGCTGTCTGCAAGTGCCTTTGCCCACCTCCCTAATCTCTGAGGAGTTCTGATTGAATTAGGTTCAACTGGATTGATCTGGTTGTGCCCCGAGGCAAAGGTGAGGCTGGGGCCCGAGGGACCCAGCCATGTCCCATCTCTCCCTGGCTTCCTCCCCGCTGTCCAAGCTGGATGCTCTGAGCCCGGTGCCCTCCTGCTCACAAGGTAGACCCTCCAAACCAGCACCTTTGCCTGCTCAGAGGTTCCCACTGCTGCCTCGGCCTCAGAGCTCTGGGTTGTGGGGAAGGGGTCCTGGGACCTACCCTCTGCCTTCCCCTTAGCCCTGAGTATTCTCGGATTCCGGCTTTTGGGGGGCGTACCTTTTGATTTGAGTCCAGAAGGAGGGTTCCCCGCTTCTGTCCTGTTGTTCAGCTTGGATTTCAGTGCCCTTGGAGCATTCAGTCTGTATCGGTAAGGAAGGGTCTTCCATGAGGTTTGAACTTTTGCTGCTTGCTAAGCCGCCATCTTGACTCCGCCCCCCCCCCAAATTGAACTTTCTAATCCCATTTTGTAGAGAAGGAAACTGAAGACTAGGGAGGGGAAGTTCAACCAAAGTGTCACAGGCCATGAGTAGCAGAAATGGGACCAGCATCTAATTCTCCTGATTCTAACTTCTACTTGACCTTAAACTCCTCAAATTGATAAGAATGCCATTTGTGGCTTAGAATATCTTTGAACTCTTGCCCTCTCCTGCTTTTCTTGCCGCCCCATTGATGAGAGTTTCCCCAGGAGCTGTACAGTGCCTTGATAAAGAAAAGGATGGAAGTCCAAGGAGAGGACAAGCTCCCTTGAAGCGATGGGGTTTTGGAAAAGTCACCCTCCAGAATGGAACCAAGTTGCCAGGCCACGTGGCAGCTTTATTCCAGGGACCTTTTCATGTCTCCCTGAGCTCCTTTGGATGAGTCCTGAATTCTGACTTCTGTTCTAGAGTGAATAGCATTCAAGCAGATAGAACTCTTTCTGACCCATAGTTTAATGTGAAGGAAATGGAAAGGGGTGAGAGGAGAGAAGCCAAGATGGCAAAAGGCTGGAAACCATCCCATCCAAAGATTAGGAACTTGGTGTATTCATTTTGGAAAGGAGAAAACTAGATTTTCTCTGCTTGGTCCCAGAGGATAGGACTAGAACAATGAGTAGAAACTGAAGGGAGGGAGATTTTGGAGCTCTCCTAAAGTAGGTAAGTGGGTTACCTTGAGAAAGAAGGAGATTTACATCTCTGGAAGGCATTTTCTAGACCTCAGATGATCACATATTGGAAAAAGCTGTAGAGGACATTCATGGTACACATCAGGGATGGACATGATGAGGTTTCTGAGGTCTTTTCTAGTTCTAGGCTTCAATTGATTGTCCAGGCTGCAGTCCAGAGGATAGGTTATCATCAGTCAGAAGAAGTCTTCTAGGGACAGCTGGGTGTCTCAGTGAATGGAGCACCAGGCCTGAAGATGGAAGGTCTTGGGTTCAAAGCTGCCTCAGACACTTTCTAGCTGTATGACCCTGGGAAAGTCACTAAACTCCCATTCCTTGCCATTCTTCTGCCTTGGAACCATTTCGTTTCTAGGAAAGAAGAAGAAGAAGAGGAAGAGGAAGAGGAAGACGACGACAATGGTCCTCCATTCCTTTCTTTATCAAGAGCTCCTAAGGAAACTTTCATCAATGGGTCAGCAAGAAAGGCACAAGAGGGCAAGAGGCCAATGGTATGACAAGTATTTGTTACTCGGGGAAATTGTGCCTTTAGCCAATATTTACACATAAAAAACTAGTCTCAGTATTCACCATCCATAGCAAGCCAATAGAATGCCCTCTGGACAAAGGATTTGGTAGAAGGAGAATTTGTAGTAAGCAAAGTTCTGACTGCTGGGGTTCCATAGCCAAAGCCAACAATTTTTTTATTGAGGACCAGTTGGGGCTTGAGGTAGGTGCATGGTTGACTCTTGTAGGGAATCTAGGCTTTCGGCCATTTTGGATAGCAAGGATTGGATGATGTGGGCTGTTCCCAGGGCAGGTGACAGATTGAAATGAAAGCGATGTCTTCTTTATGTGATCTCATAGCACTCTCTACTTGCATCTCTAAGAGAGGCATACAGGATCAATTCATCTTTCTTTCTACCAATGAGAAAAGTCTTATGAGTGTATATCAGGCTTGCATCCCAGGTAACACTTGGTTTAAATTTTGCATTCTACTTACTTATGAAATGTGATGATTTCCATTATTAGACTCAGAATCCTCCCAGAGGAGAGACCATGTGTCATCTAGGGTCCTATATCCCCAAATGTAAGTATCTGGTACCATACTTAGAGCACACTCCTTATTTCTCTATTTTCATCAATAATTGTGTGAAATCCTGGAGTGAAATACTCCCTTGCTGATGAAGATCCCAACCACTCCACACTTTGGTGACACTTGCCTGTGTTATGGTGACCAAAAAAGTTTATAATCTTGAAAGTATGGGAAAGTTCCCAGGACCCTTCTGGATGTGGACTCCCTGAGCTTGGGCAGACTAGATCTCGGGCACTAGACACACAGACTCTCTCTGGGACTGTACTTGAGGCCTATCTAGTTCAGTGGCTAGCTCTGGGCTCTCGTGGCCTAGTCTCATCTTTTCCATAGCACACTAAGCTTTGGAAGAAAGATGGTGGGAGAGATGGCCCGTAGTCAAAATTCAGGAACTTTATGAAATGAATGAGTTAAAAACTAGCTTTTCAGGACCAGCCTGGGTCTCAGAATATGAAACACCATCACTAAAAGGCTTTTTCTCACTTAAGTAGGCCTTGAGAGGACACGTGGCAGAGTGGGTAGAGGGCTAAGCTTGGAGTAAGGAAAACATGGGTTCAATTTCTTCTCCTGACACGTGCTAGTGAGACAAGTCATTTCACCTGTCAGTACCCCAGGCAACTCTCTCAGATTTGAAGTTACAGATGAGTTGCTGTTTTGTATTAGTGGAGGGAGTTGAGATTCCCGTGCTGGGAGCTCTCACACTGATGAAATCATAAGGTCATATTTGACTTTACTTGCTTGGGGAGCTTGAGATGTGGAGAAAGGTCAATGACGACCCGGCCTCCTCTCACCAGCAGTCAGCTTTATTTCTGTGTCTTCTGTACCTCCACAAGCCTACCGCCCGAGTCAGACCGAGGCATCCTTATCCCAATTTTACACACATGCACACATACACACACAAGTGCGTGCTACTTCCGCGCACACACCCACCTTCTATTTCCTGCCCTGGCCTTCAATGCTGATGTTTTACATTGAGACTCAGCGGTGGACGGCCACAGCCTTGCAGCCAGCTCTGGCAGGAGACAGGTAGCCAGCATGTAGCCAACATTGTGGGGGGCTCAAGACATTCTCCCTAAAAGCACCCTCATAAGCCTTCATTTCTACTGGCTTTAATTGGCCCATGAATCATTTGTTCGACTCAAACAAAACAATCAACAGAAGAGACAAATTATCCTGTCATTTGTATCTTTTCAGGTAAAATCTCCCCACTGCATCCTACACAACCCCCTCCTCCAGAACCATGTGATTCCCTTTTTTAAGAGATGACTTATGAATTCTAAAAACACATTTGCTCAAGGGAAAAGATCTGGAAGTATATCATCACCAGGCAGGAGGAGAGGGGGAAAAGGCACGAGCCCCCTCTAGCTTGGGGCTACCTCTACAAGCTGGGCTTGTCGTTGCCTACCACAATCAAAGCTTAGGATCTGTTGTGTTGGGACCTCCATTTTTGTTGAGGTGAGATGCTCGCAATTGCTTTACTGGCCCCATGTTATTTCCTAGTGCATCAATCACAATCTGGTTTCCACTTAGCTTTCCAGACTGCTTTCACATTCTTCCTCCTCTCCACTCCACATTCCAGCCAAACTGGTTTGTTTGCTGTTCCTTGTACATGACTCTCCATCTCCCACCTCCGAGCATTTGCAAAGGCTTGCCCTGATGCCTAGCTTACTCTCCATCCCCACTTAATGCCTCCTGTAATCCCCAGCTTTCAGTAATGCTGAGCTTCAAATGCTGGTTCCTACCAGAGAGCTTTCCCGATTCGCTCAATTCTCCATGTTCCCATCCCTGAAATTGCTTTGGATTTATGAGATACATTTTGTATTGACTTATCTGTGTGTATGTTGTTTCGAGGAGCATGTAAATTCCTTGAGGGCAGAAACTGTTTTATTTTCATCTCGGTATTGCCAGCCCCTCACACTGCTCCTGGCACATAGTGGGGATTGAATAAATGGTTGTTAAGTGGAAATGAAATGAATTGGATCCTTGCGTTTGCCTTGTGAGACCAGGGAAAGTCTGTGAATCTGGCTCTGGCAAGCTGAGGGGCGGGAGGCAGTGGGGCTGAGAGATCTTCTTACCTCGCTGCTCCCCATACCTGCTGGGTTAAAATAAGACCCTGAGACCCACATGGAATTCTAAGTAGCTTGCCTGTAAATCTTAGCATTCAGATCACGGCAGGAATAGTTTCTGTCATGCCCACCGCCCCAGAGGAATCCGTTTAAATTTGATCCCAAGTAACCAGCCTGGTCACAAACAACAACATCAAAGGCATCAAGACAAATGTCTAGAGCAACCGCACCCTACAAGGAGACCACGAGACCTCTTGGGGGCTGAGAGCTTGCTGGCTGGGGTTTCGGGAGAGGACACAAATGTTTGTCTGTGAAATGAGATGTGAAGGACAAATACAACGTCCGCTCCTTCGAACTACTCCTTGGGAGAATTCTGGAGTCTTGCTACTATACACACTCATATCTGAACTAGCCTGGCCTAAAGCAAAAAGTGTGTCAGAAGGGAGTTCATCTTGGGTTACTGGCACAGAACAAGTGCCTAAAGGTCAACAGATTTATTCTGCACTTCGGGCATCCTCCCACCTCCAGGTGCCTACTAAATGCCCTCAACTTGCCCTTTCCTCTTGTTGCTCTTTCTCTCTGCTACTCCCTTTGTTAAGGCAGGCTCCCACGCTCCCAGCCTTGGCCTTCCTTACCTTTGGCCTTTTCCCCTCACTCAGCTCTCCCACTCAAGCGGTTACCACGCCTGGTCAACCCTGTCCCTATGTCACATCTCTCATCAGTCCCCCCCTTGCTGTTCTCAGCTAGCACCTAGGTTGAACCTTCCTTATCACGTACCTCAACCTTCTCACATCCTCTGACCTACCTAGCTCCTTCCCATAGACTGTGGCCATTGGGCTGACTTTGGAAGGAATTGGGGGACTCCACAAGGCAGAGGTGAGGAGGGAGAGCATTCCCAGGCGAATCCAGGGGTGGAGAATGGAGCATTGGGCTTGCGGAAAAGCAAAGAGGACAATCAGAGATAGTCTCTACAGTATATGGAGGGGAGTGATATGGAAGAAGGTTGGGAAGATGAGAAGGGTCGGGCCACTGTGGCGGGTTCTAAAAGCCCAACGAATGAATTTCTATCTGATCCTTCAAGGAACAGGAAGTCACTGTAGTTAAGTGAGCAGGGGACTGACATGGTTGGACTTGCGCTGTGCCTCAGGAAAATCATTTTGGCAGCTGAACAGAGGATGGGTTGGACTGGGGAGACGGTGGAGGCAGGGAGACCACTCAGAGGCCATTGCGAAAGAGATGCAATGAAGGACAGAACTAGGACCATGGCCACGTGACGGGAAACGATGGAATTTCTATCAGATAACATGGGGAAGAGTTGGCAGCTGATTAGATGTGTGGACTGAGTGGGAGTCAGGAGGCCCGGATGACCCTGAGGTTGCAGACCTCCCAAGCAAACATTTAATAAATGTTTGTGGAACTGGATTGGAACTAGGGCCTTCCATGCTTTGCCCAAAGAAGTAAAGTAAATAATATTGGAATTTCACATCTCCCAGAAGACTGGGGCCGGGAAGAAATCTTAGGATAAGGGGCCACAGAGCCTGTCACAGGATGCCAGAGAGGGTTTGTACCCATTCAACCTACTGACATATAAAGATCTTGTTTCCAACAGAGAGAGGGCTGGCAGCGGCAAACTCTGAATTCTGATAGATCCTTTTCTCTGCAATATAGAGCAATAACAATGGCTAGCATTAATATTGCTATTTAAGATTTGTAAAGCATTTGGTATGTGTTGCCTCCACTGAGTCTTTATAACAGCCCTGTGACATAAGTGCCAGAGCTGCGAGAAGTTTTCCTTCTATCAGAAGTCGTTCCCAAGCCCCCTTAACGCCAGTGCCCTCCCTCTATTGATTAGCTCCTATTTATTCCCTCTATGGTATGTTTGAACATAGTTGTTTGCATATGGTCTCCCCAACTAGATGGGGAACTCCTCGAGAGCCGGGGCTGGATTCTGCCTTCCTTTGTATCTCCAGGGTTTAACACAGTGCTTGGCATATCGACATTGTAGTCGGTCCATCATATATGACTCTTTCTGGCCCCATGTGGAGCAAAAATACTGGAACTGCCACCTCCTTCTCTTGATTACCTTTTATTTTTTTAAAAACCCTTTCCCTTCTGTTTTAGAATCAATACCGTGTACTGGTTCCAAGGCAGAAGAGTGGAAAGGGCTAGGAAATGGAGGTCAAGTGACTTGCTCAGGGTCACGCTGCTGGGAAGGGTCCAAACCCACCTAGGTCTCTAGGCCTATCTCTCAATCCACTGAGCCACTTAACATCCCCCACCATTTCCTTCTCCAGTAGATTAAGGGAAACAGAGATTAAATGACTTGTCTAGGGTTATACAGCTACTGCATTTGAACTTGCGGCTTCCTGACTCCAGGCCCAGAGCTCTAACCACTGAGAACCCAGCTGCTTCCAGTATTTCCTTGGTACATAGTAAGTACTTAATAAATCCTTATTGACTGACTTTCCAGAGTTAGGTGGCTAATAAATGTCTGAGGCAGTATTTGAACCCAGTTCTTCCTGATTCCAAGTCTAGAATTCTATCTACTTTGCCCTTTCAGTGCTAGGATAAAAGGAGCGGCTTTTTTATGGCAGGGAATCATGTGAGTAATAGCGCAGTTGGTGGAAACACAGGATTTATTGCTGAGAGACACCTTTGAGGTCAGCTAGTCCAACCTTTTAGCTTGACAGGGGACGAAAGGACGCCCAAAGGCAGGAAAGACTTGCTCAGGGTTGTGGAGGGATTCGAAGGTGAGGTGGGAATTAAACCTGGGTCCACTGAACGCAAAGGCAACTCTCTTTTCCCTGGGCTACACTGTCGATGCCCCCAGGTACCACTTTTCTGGCTCATTACTCTTTGCACTAGTCAGACAGAAGTCCTAGAAAGGCCAGGGGTTCAATTTGTGATTCCTTTGGCTGAGAAGAATGGCTCCTTTGAGTTTCCCCTGCGTTGTCCTCCCACTTCCGTCCCTGCTCCCCAGCCCCACCTCCCTTAGGATCGCAAAGAGCATCCCTGTACAGCATGGCATGCATCAGTACAGCCACTGGCTTTGGAGGCAGCTAGTGAGCTGCCACCATGGCTGTGGAGACTGTCGGAGCAACACCCAAGGCAGGGGCCTTTTCATTGTTATCTCATGGAGCTGTTCCATAGAAGACCCCAGCCACTCTGGGCCAAGAGGGTGGGCCTTCACCATTCAGATAGAATCTTGAGAAAAGGATCTGAGGATCTGC
The DNA here is from genome assembly GCF_027887165.1 of Monodelphis domestica. NCBI lineage: Eukaryota > Metazoa > Chordata > Mammalia > Didelphimorphia > Didelphidae > Monodelphis > Monodelphis domestica. The sequence continues at coordinate 26,150,183 of NC_077235.1, read as the reverse complement.
AAGTAAAAGGAGCTTTAGAAGGCATCTGTTTTATCCCTTTCACTTTAACAAACAAGGAAACTGAGGCTCAGGGAGAACAAACAGACTTGCTTAGTGGGCAGCTGGGTGGCTCAGTGGATGGAGAGCCAGGCCTAGAGACAGGAGATCCTCGGTTCAAATTTGGCCTCAGACACTTCCCAGCTGTGTGACCCTGGGCAAGTCACTTGACCCCTGTTGCCTAGCCCTTACCACTCTACTGCCTAGGAACCAATACCCAGTATTCATTCTAAGCCAGAAGGTGAGGGGTTAAAAAAAGTGACTTGCTTAAGGTCACACAGGTGCTCAGTGGGATTTAAAGCAGTCAAGTCCTCCCAAGTTCAGGGCTCTCTGCACTCTGCCCCACTGCTGTTTTCTGTTGATGCCTAGCTCATCTAGGTGGCAGACCAGAAAGAGGAGGCACATCTCTCTAGTTGGCCCCCAGAGCAGTCCCTTCTTCCTGGCCAGTAACTGTGCTAGGCATGCTCCCATGCTGTGGAGCTTCCTAACCCTGGGATGGCAAATGATCTCTGGGCCAACCTCAAAATTCCCCAGCCCCCAAGTGAATTTTAATTCTCTCGAATTGAAAATAGAACATACAGTCTAGAGCAGGCGGCCTTTTTAGGAGAGGCCAGGAGGCAGATGGGGAGGGGGGACGAGAGTCCCAGACATGATCGAGTGTCCGAGCTCCCCCAAAGTCAGGAATTGGTGTTGTAGACACTAAAGCATTTGGGTGGTGGAGAAGCCAAGAGGAGAGGCCTCCCAGCCAATGGGCTGTGCCCCTACCGTGCTGGAGCAAAAGCTGGGCTAAAAATACGTGTCTTACACAGTTCCCTGAAGGTCAGAGCCCCAGCCTCGGAGACCTTATGAGGTAGGGAATTCCAAATTCCAAAGAGCTATTTTGGCTTCAAGGCGTAGCTCTGCATTTTGGGAACCTGAATGACAGGTATATGCCTTGGGTGACGACATGGGCAGAAATACACACCAAGGGGCCGGGCGCATTGCAGGGGGCCCGAGAAAGGAGAGGGCCAAGTCCACTGGAGAGCTCTTCTGGCCACAGAGGGCAAGAGAGGAGGGGCGCTTTCTCAGCTTTGGCTCAGGGGCCCTACACTGAAACTTACAGCAAGAGACAACAGGCTGTGCAGGGCATGGGCTTCCATTGGCCCATCAAGAAGACACAGTTCTGAGCTGTCAAATGTGCCCATGAGCAAGACTTCAGAACTGTGCATGGACGGCAGCAACGAGAGCTCAGGGTTACGTGGCTCTGGTCCTAGGCCCATCTCTGGGTCCTGCAGTGCCTCGTCTGATAAAGGAAACGGTTGCTTCCTAACTTTGTCTGGACTTCCTGCGGTCATGCAGTGGAGCCTCTGGCCTCCTTCTTCGAATTATGTTTTCAGAGACATAAAATAAAACATGTAGGGTTATCAAGGAAACCAATTACACTGAAATCCAGGTCGGAACAAAACATGCTTTTAAATTCACAGACCCCAGTTTAAGAGCCATAAAGAATGAAACACATGACTGCGGGCTACATGTGACCAGTTACACTCTGGAGTGTGGCAGAATCAGATTGAAATGTAATTGGAGGGGCAGCTGGGTAGCTCAGTGGATTGAGAGGTGAGGCTTAGAGACAGGAGGTCCTGCATTCAAATCTGGCCTCAGACACTTCCCAGCTGTGTGACCCTGGGCAAGTCACTTAACCCCCATCACCTAGCCCTTACCACTCTTCTGTCTTGGAGCCAATACACAGTATTGACTCCAAGAGGGAAGGTGAGGGTTAAAAAAAGAGGGGTGAGGGGGATTGAGGTAACAATATTTTGCCCATAAACCTTGAATTCACTCTTCAACAAATACTTACACCTTCACAGGGCAGAGACCACATGTAAAGTATATTCTGGGGTCTCCTAGAGGCAGCTCAGCTGGAGAGCAGATTGTGAAATTTGTAGCATTAGAAACATGACTGGGTGGATTACTTACACTTAAGAAAGTGATGGAGAAAAGTACAAAAGTAGAGATAAAACTTGAAAGACTATTGCAGGGGGCAGCTGGATAGCTCAGTGGATGGATAGTCAGGTCCAGAGATGGGAGGTCCCAGCTTCAAATCTGGCCTCAGACATTTCCCAGCTGGGTGACCCTGGGCAAGTCACTTGACCCCCATGGCCTAGACCTTACTGTTCTACTGCTTGGAACCAATACACAGTATTGACTCTAAGATGGAAGGGTAAGGGCTTAGAAAAAATGTAATTGAGAGATGCTTAACACAATAAATAAAAATACATTCAAATGCAGATAATATTATATTTTTAAAAGAACCATCCACAGTGATCCCTGGGTATGGATTAGCGCTCCCCTGGTCATCCCCAGCTGAGTTTGACACCACTAGTGAGGAGAATCTTAAAGGATCCTTCCAGCACTGGCATTCTGGGATTTCTGTAGAGAGATCTATCTCCAACACAATAGAGACTTGAACCTACATCCTGGCTCGCCATACCATGCTTATACCATATCCCATTTAAATAGCCCAAAGAATGTTATGTTTGCCACCTTGCACTGAGCTCCAAGTTTCTCTTTGCCCACACTTTAGGACGGGGAATCAGGATCCTGTGGCACTGGTCCAAAAGAAGAATGTGGATTATCGCTTTTAGTGGCAGGATGGCTAGGGCTAGGAAGAGGGACACTGAGAAGCATCAGGACCAGATATGGCAAGATGGTGAAGTCGGTGAAGTGGCCTCTTCTGTCAGCCCCCTTTCCTTCCTTGGTTCCAGACTTTTCCTGCTTCCATTTCTGCCAAGTTGTTAATTGGTAACTATGGGCTTATGAGTAACCACTCTTAGGCATACCTGGATTTTATTGGAGTACTGTAACATAGCCTTAAGGCTCTAGGAGGTGGATACCAATCAAGGCATGGTCACAGCACCCAGCATGGAGACTCTCGAGGTAAATCCCCATAAATTCAGTGCTAGATCGACACAGATCTTCCTGTTGGAGACTCCTGATTCACAGAGGCTTAATGTGTAGAGAAATGTGAGGTGGGCTTGGCAGGTGGGGGGGAAGACATTAAGGGAATTTATAAAAGCTACTAGAGGGGGCGGCTGGGTACCTCAGTGGATTGAGAGCCAGGCCTGGAGACGGGAGGTCCTAGTTTCAACTCTGGCTTCAGACACTTTCCAGCTGGGTGACCCTGGGCAAGTCACTTGAACCCCATTGCCTAGCCCTTACCACTCTTCTGCCTTGGAACCAATAGGCAGTAATGATTTTAAGACAGAAGGTGAGGGTTTCAAAATAAATAAAAACAATTCAACGCCCCAAATTCCATTTAGTTATGAGGCCCAGGCTCTACTGAATGTTTATGGGGCTAACCCTCACGGACTAGCAGAATACTTCCTGTCTGTGTACCTTGCCCTGATAGAACCTGGTCTGGCATGCCACATTTTACTCAGGGTGCCACATGTGAGGAAGGACGTTGGCACCCAGATGAAGGGAGCCACGATAGTGCAGGGCCTTGAATCTATGCTGTGGGAGGATTTGTTGAGAGAACTGGGGACGGTGAGATCGGAGAACAGATAACTGATGGGGGACATGAGAGCTGTTTCAAAGAATACGAAGGGTGTCACGGGGAAGAGGGATTATATTTTTCTGTCTGGCTTCACAAGACATAACCACAAAAAATGAGTAGAAATGTTGAGAGACAAATTTAGACTAAATGTGAGGAAACGGTTATTACTGAAGCTGTTCAGAAGTGGGAATGGGCTGTCCAAAGAGGTCGTGGGCTCCTTCTCCTCGGCGTTCTCTAAGTAGAGTCTTAGCGATCTTATGCTGGATATGGTTTTTGTTTTAAACCCTTACCTTCTGTCTAAGGCAGAAGAATGGTAAGAGCTAAATGGCTGGAGTGTCACACAGCTAGGAAATGTCTGAGTCCAGACTTGAACCTAGGACCTTCCATCTACAGGCCTAGCTTTGTACCCACTGAGCCACCTAGATGCTCCTGCATACGTTTTAATAGGGGTGTCTTTCCTATTACAGGTGGGGCTAGATGGCCACTGAAGTCCCTTCCAAATCTAAAAACTCTATGAATTTGTCATTTGGTTGGCATGGGTATCCCCTATCAGTGTTTGTGCCTTAGTTGCTGTAGTGGAAGTTATTCATTATCTGGGGGCCACCCATCTCGTGATGAATGCTTTGGTCCTCCAACTTGGGCTATCCTCACAGCTTTCTAATTAGTATAACTCGCCAACGCTCGCCATTCATTGGTATAACTTAGACAAGTTGATGTGGTTCTCACATCCTCTCTTTCCTCCTGCAACATTTTAGGATGGACTTGCCTGGAGATCCAGGGGGAAGCCCAGAAGAAACACATCCTAGAAAAGCTTACGAAGGGGATAAGGAGTTCTTGAGTAATACGGAGTGGGCTGTATTTTTCAAATGTAGTTTGTATCATTGAGCCTGGTGACATTGTTGACAACAGATAGATGAACTCATCAATGCAAGTGTCCTTCTACTCGCACAGATAGCAGCCCAATCATTTATTCTCATTTGACATGGCCCTTTATCCATATCCTTCCATAAATCATTACAACGATCTATAACATCTCCCCAACATGGCGGTGGCCCTCCTTTAGCTCTTCGCCTTTTTGCAGTGGCAGCGTAGCAACTGGACTGCCCAGCTGGGCTCCTTCTCACTTATTCTATGACTGGCTCACCTCCTTCTCCCTTCACATGTTTCTTGGATGCTTAGGAGGCATTGTTGGTAATGCACTGTTTCCTGCCACCACCTGTCATATATCTTGCCATTGTCCTTTGAGTCACCTGCAATTTGGATTCTCTAGAGATCAGGGCAGTCCATTATTCCCAACCACACAGAACTACCAGGAGATGATTGCTGCTAAAGAGATGAATTTGAGGGTCAAGGGGTAGCTTGGAAGCACTGAAAATGCTTTGTGATTTCCCCAATAAAATCCAGCCTGCTGTTTCCTTCCTATTCAGTTCCATTTTGTGCTTAGCTAATTGATTCTCTGCAGCTCCTGCCCAAAAGGGATATACGTATGGACAAACTCAATCCACTTCCCATCTAACTCCATGAGGCACCGTCTGGGCAATAGGCAATTGGGTATTTAAGCCATCCACCCACAAAGATAGAAGTTACGTAATAAATACGAGGGCAGGATTGGGAGAATAAGCCCAGAAGGGATGCCACTGTTACAACAAGTCAACGTGAACCCTCTCTTGAGGGAGAGATGGCTAGGTCTAGTAATGAGAGGCCCAGGTCCCATACTGGTAGATAATTGGTTCTTCTACTTTTTTTCCAGAGAATTAATTTAAAATGGCAGCATCTTGAGATGGTACTCAAGGAACTTCTGTCTTGAACTTCCCAGAAGCCTTTCATCTCCCTCATAACCCAATACCTGGATGTATCCTCAGAAAGTCAGGCCTCTAAAGCTTGGGTGGTAAGTCATCCTGCAACATCAGCTGGCTGGGTTATCCTACCCTACCTGCCTCTCTAGTGGACCTGCACATCCGGCCATGGCGAGGGAGCCCCAAAAAGGCCCTGGAGCACATGACAGGTGCTCAGCTCTTCCTGAGCAGTGATGGGAACGCATGTGCATTCCTGTGCTGCCCCCTTGTAGTGAATGTCGAGAAGGGAAGGAAAGAAGAGTCAGCTGGGAAGACAGCATTACCCCCACCTCCCACTCCAGCCTAGTTTCATGCCTCGCCCAGCCTCAGTGCCAATGGCATGGAAAGCCCCAGCTTTCCAGAAATAGAAGCTGATCAGTCACTCACTTTGGAAAGGTAGCAGGTGCTCAGAGCTACTCTGCCTGAACTCACTGTCCAATTAAGTCATTTAGCCAAACAACCAATTTGGGGCTTGGTTTGGAGGCGGAGGGGGGCTTCCACACTGAGCAGACTGATTGTTTTGGCCTTATGTAGAAGCAAGCCCATGTGTTCAAAGAGTAGGCAAGAGATGACCTAGAAGTTAAGAAAACCTGGCTTCAAATCTGCCTCAAATACTAGCTCTGGGACCCTGGCAAGTTACTAAACTCTGTTCCTCAGTTTCCTCAACTGTAAAATGAAAGGGCTCCAACTTATAAGTCTGTGATCTAATGAACATATTTTTATAGGAATCTTCTTTTTAATCCTCACCTTCCATCTTAGAATCAATACTGGGTATTGGTTCTAAGGCAGAAGAGTGGTAAGGGCTAGGCACTGGAGGTTAAGGGACTTGCCCAGGGCCACACAGCTGGGAAGTGTCTGAGGCCACATTGGAACCCAGGACCTCCGATCTCTGGGCCTGATTCTCAATCCACTGAGCCATCCAACTGCCCCCTTATAGGAATCTTTTAGAGAAAGATTTTCATTAATCTGGAAAAGGAACGTTTTGGATTGAATTAAGGGGTACTGGTTATGTTGGTGGGATGAGTAACTAGTTGCTCAGCGTGATTTGGCCTGTGACTACTTCCACATCTTAGGTAGGACACCATCAAGAAGGAGTTGCTGCTTTCACAGGGTTTTTTGTCATTTAGTCATTTTAATTGTGCCCAGCTCTTTGTGACCCCATTTTGAGGTTTTCTTGGCACAGATACTGGAGTGGTTTGCCATTTCCTTCTTTGGCTCATTTTATATTTGAGGAAACTGAGGTCAGCAAGGTTAAACGACTTGTCTGGGGTCAAACGGCTAGTAATTGCCTGGAGTAGGACTTAAACGCAGGTCTTCCTGACTCGAGGTCCAGTGCTCCATGTACTGTGCCACCTTGCTGCCCTTTTTCAAGAAACTTGAAGGTTCACAAACATCTTTTCTCATGGCAACCCCAACGAATAGGTAGGTAAAGTCTATTCTCCCCATTTTATAGGAGGAAAGTAAGTATCTGAGGGAAAGGAACTTGCCTGGGGCCACATAGTTAGGAGTCTGGACTTGAACCTAGATCTTCTGCTTTGTAGACCAGTGCTTCTTCCCACCCTATTCCCATCAGGACCCTGATGCTTTTCCTGTGTGACAAGTACAGTCCCATGAGCACCTCTCCCAAAGGGGTAGCGGGGCACAAGAGGAGAGCTCAGAGTAATCGACAGCCTTTAGAAGGTGGCAGTGCCAGCTTAGCCATCCAAGCCTCACTATTGCCACCTGGAGGCAGCCTGCAATCTCAAGAGAATAGAGTGGGGTGGGAGGGGGCAGGGGAAGCCAGGAGAAATCAGTGGGCAGCAGACAAATGTTGTTCTGGTACCTCTCTTTCTTATTTGCTTTCCACAACTGCAGCGAGCTTACTGTCATGGAAACAGGACTCAGACATGCATCTCTGGAGTCGTACCCATTGACCAGAATTCAAGAGACTCACTTTTTTTCTTATTAAAGAAGAGGGAGGAGATGGAATGGTAGACCTGAAAGAGGCCTTAGCAATCCTCTCACCCAGTCCCCTCTTTATAGGCAAAGAGATTGAGGCCCTTGGTGGAAAGTGATGGGTCCTAGTTCCCCCATGCAAATCACACCTGACGTGGGGCCCGCCATTCTTTCCAGCTTCCAAACTGCTTCGAGGGGAAGGCAGCCTCAAAAGTTGAACAAGGGAGTCCCAGCAGAGTTGGGGACGTCTGGCTGGAAAGCTTGGGGATAAAATTTTTGACGTGTGTCATTTAAAAGGCCTCCTCTTGGTCCCTTTTGGAGCTTTCATATTTAGAAAACAAGAAACAGAACACAAGCAATTGGGTATTCCTAGGGAAATAGAATCTCTGTGGTATAGTAGATGGAAGGGCAGCCTCAGATGCCAGGAAAACCCAGTTCAAGTCCCACCCCTCTCTCGCTGTCTCTCTCTGTCTCTGTCTCTCTTTTTCTCTAGCACACGCACATGTACACATACACACACATACACATGCAAGCACGCATGCTCTGTGTGACCCTGGGCAAGTACCTTAACCTCTTGGTGCCTTGTGCAAATCTCTAGGTCTGCAAGGTATCAACTTGCTCCGGGAGAGAGAGTCCTCTCCTCCAGATGTTCTCTTTATAAATGAAGTCACAGGGAAGCAAAACATTGAATTGAGGTATTGTAAATGAGAAGGGGGTGGATTTAGTGTCTGAGGACCTAGATTAAAGTTCTGTCCACGACACTCAATAGATAACTGTGTACGAATCACCGAGACCTACGAGACCTCAGAAAGGGAACGTGGTAGGGGAAGGGACCAGACAAGAGTGAAAGGCTTGAGATGAATAAGGAAGAGAAAGAAATGGCGAGAGTGACCTGGAGAGGTTTGAGTTGGTGAAGCCAGTCAGAGATCGAACATGGGAAGGAAAAACTTAGCAACATTTGGAAGAAAATGAGAAAAACTTGAAGGAGAAAAATGGCTAGGCCCAGATGCCACTTCCTGGTTGAAAGAGATGCAGGATCAAGGACTATTAAGGCCTTCAAAGAATTGAAGAGGTTCAAGAAGAAGTAGGGGAAAGAACTGGAGACAGACTCAAGGAGAAGGGAAAGATAGTTGGCAATACAAGGCAAGGCAAGGAAGGAAAAGAAGAAATGTTCAATGGAACAATTGAAGGCATGAGGAAATTGACAGTGGAATTGTGGGCAGGGCAAACTGGTGAAGGGCTGAAGTGGCTGTGTCGGTGGCTGTGGCTGTTTTGAGACAAAGAAAAAGAATATGAGTAGTTGTTAAGTCTTTCAGACGTGCCAGTTGGATGCAAAAGTTTTAAACAAATATTTTGTTTACCAAATAAAAACCCACTAGTTAAAGAAAATAAGGCTGAAAAATGTCAAACATTAGGGAGAATAGGGGAAGCCTATCCATGACATGCACAGAGTATGTGACGTGATGTTTACATTTCTGCCAAATCCAAGCGACTGGATGGGTTCTACGTGGGATCTCATCTGCTCTCAGGAGACACAGTGAAGGGACTAGATGGACGGGCCTCTTTACCCTCCAGATTGTAAAGGAGAAGAAAATGCTCCTGAATGAAATAGGGGCAAAGCTTCAAGGAGGGAGAGAAGAAACTGAGGTGGAAGAGGGGAGGCTTGACTCTTATGAGATGATGGAACATGAGAAACTGAGTGGAAAGGAAAAGAAGGAGAGAGATGGACAATTATGGCTAAAAAACAGGAGAGAGACTTGCTCAAGGGGAGAGAGCTGGATGCTCTGAGGAGAAAGAAGCCAAATGATACAGTTGAGGCATAGAAGCGCTAAGGTCAAAGGCCACTTAGTAAGGTAAGAGAAGAGTGAGATCTGTCGGTGATTCTTTCCTCAGGGGTACTGCAGCAGCTATATGTGTTTACTTGATAACAATGATGTAGAGGTCTGCCAGTTTCCTGGCACGTATAGCCAAGACGTAATAGAAACCCTCCCTTCCCAAAGACTTATCAAAACCAACAACAACTTCCCACTCTTGGTGATTCATGTGAACACAAATGACACTGCCAGAAGGAGCGTAAAGAGTACAGCCAACAAATAGGAAGCCCTGGGCAAGAAACTGAAGGGCAGAGGGGCACCGCTTGTGTTTTCTTCACTGTTGCCAATGAAGAAAAAGGATGTAAAAAAGAGAGATTAATCTGGGACGTCAACAACAACGTGGTGTCTGAGAAAGGACTTTGGGTTTCTGGTCCATGGTGTAAATTTAGAGATAAGAGATTCCTACCCAGAGACTGAGGAGACCTAACGAAGACTGCTAAGGATGCATTGGCCTGGTAGCTCACAAATCTCATGAAAAGGACTTTACTAGGTGGCTTAGTAAATAGAGAACCAGACCTGAAGATGGGATGTCCTGGGTTCAAGTCGGGCCTTAAACACTTCCTGGGCAAGTCACTTAACCCCCATGGCCTAGCCTGTACCACTCTTTTGTCTTGGAACCAATACTCAGTATGACTTCTAAGACAAAGGTAAACTGTTGTTTTTTTAAGGACTTTATATTTAAAAGAATGGGAGAGAGAGATGTCTACGTAGATCCCCTAATCTAGGTATTACTGAGTAGCCACAAAGGAAGTAAGAAGAAGAGTAGCAGTTGAGATATTCAGACATTGACAAGAGATAAGATCCAAGAAAAGAGCCCAGAGTGGAACCCACAGCCTCAGATGCCTCTACGCAATTGCCCAAAGTTTAGGCAACATACCAGAGGAACTAGAAGTCCAAATGAAAAGGGGAAAAGTCGACCTCATTGTTCTCACGGATACTTGGGAGGATACAAGCCATGGCCAGACTATGGCTGTGGAGGGCACAGGAATGGGTCAGAAGAGAAACCAGGCAAATCTTATGTGAATGGATGCCAAGAGAAGTAAGCAGAACCGGGAGAAGTACTTAAGCAACAGTGACGATATTAGAAATACAAACAACTTTAGACCTCAGGAACTCTAACCAATGCAACATTGGACCATGATTCCAGCCACGATCATCCTGCTCCACCCAGCACTCCACAGGTCCCATCTGGAGTACTGTGTGCCATTCTAGGCCTCCTGGTTTGAGGCAGACTTTGATGGGAAGTTGGGGAGCATCCAGAGAACCGTGACTAAGATGGTGTACGGCATGAGGACATGACATGCAAAGATCAGCTGAATGACTGCGCAAGTTTAATGATAATAGCCAGCATTTATATAGCACTTCAAAGTTTGCAAAATGCTTTCTAAATGTTATCTCCTTTGGACCCCTCAACAAACCTGTGAGCAAAGGGCTATTATTACCGTCTCCATTTTCCTAAGGATGGGAGAGGTTAAGTCGAGCCCTTAAGGCACAGTGACTGGCACATAGTAAGTGCTTGATACATTTTCACAGATTCGCATAGCTGGTGAATGTCTCATGAGGGATTTGAACCCAGGTATTCCTGATTCCAAGTCCAGCTCTCTAAGCACCTCGCTGTCAATGTTTAGCCTGGGGGAGATTAGGGAGGACATGATAACTCTATCAGGTGGAGGAGGGATTAGATTTGTTCTGTTTATCTTCAGAGGGCAGATCCAGGGGCAGAGGAAGTTGCAGGGAGAAAACCTTAGGTTCAATGTAAGTGGAGACTTCTTCACAATGAGCGATTCCAAAGTGGAATGAGTTTGAGAGGTGGTGGACTCGCTCACCTTGAAGGTCTTTGAGAAGAAGCTGACACTGCTTGTCAGCTGGGTTAGAGGGGGCATTTCGACAGTGTCTGGGTTTGATCAGATGGACCCCAAAGGTCCCTTCCCAACTTTCAAACTCTGTTATTGTGAGGAAATTGGACTGGCCGGCCTCCTAAGGGCCCTTCCAGCTCTGTATCTATGATCTTGTTCCCCTGACTCTATCTGGGCCCCAGTCCCCTTGTTTGCAAAATAGGAACTGGATTTGGTGACTTCCAAGGCCGTTCTTCAATTCTCTCTTTGGGATGACGTTGGATAAATCCTTCTCCGGGCCTTAATTTCCTCACCCGTAAACCTGGGCTATATGGCCTCTAAGGTCTTTTTCAGTTTTTTAAACCTTCTTCCTAAATCCCATGATTCTTGCATCCAAAAGAGATGAGCAGCTTCGTTTAAGAAAAATACTCATTCTTCATATTCAACTTTCTACAAGCTCTCAGGCTCTGGATTCCCTGTAGCCATTTTAATTTTTTTAACCCCTCACCTTCCATCTTAAACTCCATACTGTGTATTGGTTCCAAGGCAGAAGAGTGGTAAGGGCTAGGCAATGGGCGTCAAGTGACTTGCCCAGGGTCATACAACTGGGAAATATCACATTTGAACCCAGGACCACCCATCTCTAGACCTAGCTCTCTATCCACTAAACCACCTAGCTTCCCCCTTTAATTTGATAGTTTAAAAATGTTCACATCTTTGCAAGTGTTTCCAAGGCATTGTTGTTCAGCCTTCCAAATATTTCCTAATCATGGCCTTTGTCCAGCTTAAAAGACCTCTAGGGATCTTCTCTTGCTTAGTGGGGATTAAGGAATGGAAACTTCAACAAGAGTACCAAGCTTTCCCAGTCCTCCCCTGTGTGCATGTGGGACTGTATTACTCCATCGTGGGCTTTAAGATAAGACATTCCTCAGAACCCAAGAGTCATTCTTCTTTTATGAGGTTTCTCGGGGCTTCTCAGCTCCAAGTTATACCGACTCTCCGGTGACTGAGCACCAAGGACCTTCAGAGCCTGTCAACGTGTCTGTAGAATTGATCTTAGAGGTGGCTAACCTCTCCAAACTGGTGCTGCTCTCAGGTCCTGGCATTGGAGATGCCTGTCCCAGGCCTGACCTACTTACCTAGCCCTTGTGCCCGTGTTTGACACACAGGAGCCAAGGCAAACCTCGTTTCAGTGTGACGGGTCACCATTGACTGATTTGGTGCCAACCTGGCCAGAAGTGCCACAGACCAAGGACGATTGTCCCCTCTAGAGCTATCACCCTTGGTAGACAAATGCTGACTCCTATTCACGTGACCCCTCCTTTCTCTGAACTCCTATAGTACTTTGTACCTCTTTAGTGACCCTGATTGCATTTTGCCTTACTTTCTAACAACTATCTGGTCCATTTCCCACCCTTCTCCCCTTTCCAATTCATCTTAAGGCATGGTCATATCAAATATCCTTGTGTAACCCCTAGCACTGAGCCCCTATAGTAGGGAGGACTCAATAAATATCCACTGAATGAAGGAATGACTGAGTGTAGACCAATATGGCACTGTTATGTAGCAAAAATGGAGGGAGAGGTATGGTGGCACTCTAGGCAGAAGGAATGGCCATGAGCAAAGGTGTGTAGGCAGGAAAGGCTGGGGAAATGGTGAGGAGATCACTTTGGTTTGAGTGGGATATATGCATAGAGGAATAATGAGAGACAAAGCCAGAAAAGTAGGTAGGATGTGGCCAAATTACAGAGAGCCTTGAATGCCAGACTAATTCAAGACAAACCTGTGCATACCAATAGACATGCTTCTCCCTAAAGAAAGAAAGAGGTTTAAATGCAGGAATCCTGGGAGGTAGCACAAGAGACTGGACCTGGAATTTCACTGGCATAGGAAACTCTTGAGTGGGAAAACTCCTCCTATCAATGAAGATCAACTCCTTTTCTATGACTTCCAGAGTCTTAAGAGGGAAGGTACCTCGCCCAAGGAAACACAATGACTCTTTGTCAAAGGTAGGAGAGGAAGCCAAGTTTTCCTAGCTTTGGGGCCAGCTTGGTACCCACCAGTCTCCGGGAACTACTTCTCCAGACCTGGGAGGGAGAGGAATGAAATGGGTGGCATTCGATAGGGACCCCAGTCCAGACTCATTGTTTTAGAGTGGCAGAGAAGAAAAGGCCCTGCATCTGGAGTCTGAAGGCCTGGGTTCCAATCCTGATTCTGCTATTTACCAGCCAAGTAACTATGAACATGTCCCTTAACTACCCGGTGCCTCATTTCTGTTCTCTACCTTGTAAGACTCTCACAAGGTCAGGGCGTCATGCTAGAGACACCCTGGCAATTGCGATGATGGTCGCATGTTGATGCTTTTGCCAACATTTGGTTATTTTTTAATATAAATTCTCAAAGAAATGAAAAGCAGGGCACTAGGGGGCAGTTTTCTCCAAAGATCTGTAGCAGCCATTTCCAGAATGAGATGACAATTGTGCCAACGTCTGTGGCATTGGGAAGGTTGACCTGCAATGCCAGGTAATTGGCATCAGTGGCCATGCCCTTTGCTGTCTGTGGCCAAATAGCATCCCCTTCTCATTTCAGTAAACAGGAATACGTAATGCCCTCGAACTCTAGCCAAGATGTGGGGGTTTTGTCAGCTATAAAACGGAATCTGACATCAGTGCTATTAGGTGAATGACCTCCGAAATCTCCAAAGGAAGGGTCGTGATTCCATGGAAGCACCAGGGCCCTCGCCACGAGATTAAATGAGAACATGGGAGCCATCGGCACTCTTTCCACATTTTTGACAGCAAGGATTCAATCTTGTTTCTCCAACTCCCAGGCCTACCTGTGGAACATTGGCGACCAGGCCCTGTTGCAACACAGCATGCCAATTAGGAACCTCAGACTTAAGAGGGACGGTGGTTCAGTGGAAAGAACCCTAGTCTTGATGTCCAAGGACCTGCCCCTGCCACTGAAGAGGGTGACCTGGAGCAATCCAACCAACCTCTCCGAGCCTCCACAAACTTCTCCCAAATGGACTAGATGGCCCCTAAAGTTCCCTCTAACTAAATCTATGCTCCTGTGCCAGTCAGACCGCCTGCTTTGACACATCTTCTCTTCCTCCCCATGTATCTTAGACCCAATTCTAAAGAAAACTGCTGCATGCTGTCAGGTCAGCATCCTAGCAGGTCTCCACCATGGCCTTTCTCACCATGGTCTCCAGAACCTTTCTTTAAAGGCAGTCGCTCCACATGCAAATATTTATTTTGGTACATAGACACAGCAAATGAAAATATCCACCCGTGTTCTGGGAAGCTAGCAGGATGTTAACTCTTATTATTAACTCATTTTTCATCGCTGATTGCTGTGTCCCGTTTAAAGTCATGGTACAATATGTAAGACCAGATCTTGCCAATTTGTCCACAATTCGATTAAGTTTGGCCATTAAGAACACATCTAGGGGCATAGCTGGGTAGCTCAGTGGGTTGAGAGCCAGATCTAGAGATGGGGGGTCTTGGGTTCAAATCTGGCCTCAGACACTTCCCAGCTGTGAGACCCTGGGCAAGTCACTTGACCCCCGTTGCCTAGCCCTTACCACTCTTCTGCCTTGGAACCAATATATAGTATTGATTCCAAGATGGAAGGTGAGGGTTTAAAAAAAAGAAAGCATCTACACCTACTATATGCATGACCTTGGGCTAGACCTATGACTACCCAAAGGAAAATAGTCCCTTGCAGTCTTCAAGGATGCTTACACTCATTTGGGAAGGGGAAGGAGATGCAACATGCATATGTATACAGAGAAAAATTCCACAGTCATTGGATGGAAGGAGCACAAGTGATTGGGGGCAGGGGCAGGGGAGATAGGGAAGCCTCAGGAAGGAGGCAGCCCCTGCCCCAAGCTTGGAATGAGAGGAAGGGTTCTGAGAAGCAGAGGTGAGATGGAAGAACCTGCCAAGCATGGGGCTCAGGTTGGCTTGCATGCCAATGGGAGGTCTTCTAGCAAGTTTGGGCAGACACTAGTAGTGTGGATTGGCTGGACCAGAGTCTTTACGGGGGTGAGGAATGTGGATAAATGCTGGAAATGTGGATGGGAGCCAGACTTTGGAGGCCTTTAAATGCCAGCTGAGGAGTTGTAATCTATTCCTAGAGGCCACCGGGAGCCATGGAAGGTGTCTGAGCAGGGTACTGACACGGGTAGATCTGTACCACAGGAACGTTTGCTTCAGCAGGGGGTGGATTAGAGAGACTTGATACCAATTATGAGGCTATTGCAATAGTCCAAGTGAGAAGTGAAGAGCTCCTGGATTCATAATAAGGGCCTTTCTATACAGCTTTGAAGTTGCTAAGCACTTTCCATATGCTATCTCATTTGATCCTCACAACAACAACCCAGTGACAATATTTATCTCTATTTTACAACATTATTTACATTTACATCCTGAATTTACATGAGGAAACTGATGCTCACAGATTTAAGTGATTTCTCAAGGTTCATGCAGTCAGAAAGTGTCTGAGGCAGCATTTGAACTCAAGTCAGCCTGCCTTCAGGTTCTGTACCTTATCCACTGCACCACCCACCTCCTCAAGGGAGGAAGTCCAGCCAGAGGAGAAAAGGGACCACATATCTGAGATGCTGTGAAGGAAGAAATGTCAAGATTTGGCAACTGATTGACTATGGAGCATGGATGATGGAGAGGGAGGGATTAAGGACAACCAGGAGGCTCTGGGAGGCTAGAGGAGCCCTCCTCTCAACAGAAATAGAAAAATCTGGAGGAAGAACAGGTTTGGTGGCAAAGATGTGTTCTGTTTTAGACATCCTGAGTTTGAGAAATTGAAGGAACAGCATGGGGTTGGGACTACAGCTCAGGAGAGAGGTCAGGGCTGGATATTTAGAGATGGGGATCAACTGCACAGAAGTGATAACTGCACCCTAAATAGAAGGCAACTGAGGCCAGAGCCTTGAAGGACACTCATTTTCAGGGGACAAGAGACAGATGATGAGCCACCAAAAAGAGATGGAAGAGTGACCAAGCAGGTAAGAGGAGAACCAGGAGAAAAAAGTGTGATAGAAGCCAAGGGAGGAAAGAACATACAGAAGGAGGTGGTCAATGATAGCAAAAACTGTAGAGAAGTCAAGGAGGATGAGATCCAATAAAAGCGATCAGATTTAGCAGTTTAGACAGGGTCAGAGAACTTGGAAGCAGAAATACCCCAGAGATCAGCAAACCTCTTCATTTTACATATGAGGAAACTGAGGCCCTTGAATTGAGCCTTTTTAAATCAAACATTATACAACATTACAGCAAGATGATTGACAAGTCAGGTTATACATTGATTTTTCTTTTTTCTTTTTTTTTCATTTGAAAGTTTTTATTTAATTAATTAATTTAGGATATTTTTCCATGGTCACATGATTCATGTTCTTTCCCTCCCCTCCTCCCCCCACCCCCCATAGCCAACGCGCAATTCCACTGGGTTTTACATGTGTCATTGATCAAGACCTATTTCCATATTACTGATATTTGCATTAGGGTGATCATTTAGAGTCTCTATCCCCAGGCATATCCCCATTGACCCATATGATCAAGCAGTTGTTTTTCCTCTGTGTTTCTGCTCCCACGGTTCTTTGTCTAGATGTGGATAGCGTTCTTTCTTGTAGATCCCTCAGAATCGTCCTGGATCATTGCATTGCTGCTAGTAGAGAAGTCCATTACATTTGTACAGATTGATTTTTCTACAACACAGAAAATACCTTACTGCATTTCCTCCATTTCTTCTCCAAAGCTATAGTTCAGGATCTGGTTATTATTTGACCAAACTAACAATGCTATAGCAGAAAGGGCACTGATCTTAAAATCAGAGGACCTGGTTTCACCTCCTGGCTGCATGCAACTGTGTGACCCTGGCCAAGTCAGCTCCTTGTCCTCTTCTCTCAGAAAATACTTTCTGGACCTGTGGTTTTCAGCGTAGGGAGTTCAAGTTCCTTCCATGGCTGAAGGTCAGCAACTTAGTGGCCAGGGCAAGGGGAGGAACATCTTGTTCTCTGGAGTTGAAAGCAGTCAGGGCAATAGGCGCAGAGTGGAAACTCAAAGTAGCCCCCTACGGCCACCTTCTTTCTGCTCTGTATCCTGGACTGTCTGCTTTCTAAATGATGATAGCTGTAGTCAAACGTAAACTACGTGGGGGCTTATTCCAGGATAAGCCGATCACCTACATTTCTAACCTCCCCACCAGGCTACGAAGTCAAGCCTTGATTGCTGACACCTCCCTCAGCTTCTTCTCCCAATGCCTTCCATTATACAGGGCAGAAACTGAAAGTTAGCTCACTTCTCTTTGCATGGACTTCAAAAGGCTGCCGTAGGTGAAGGAGTATTGGATGTAGAACACACTAGGCTACAACCCCGTGAGCTTGGAAAGTCCAGAAGATCAAGTTGACACAGGCCCCATATTGGAGTTCTTGCCAGACTCTGAAGGCAGCTGAGTCTAGTGCATTGCCAAGGCCCAAGGTACCTGTTTGACCAATGTAGCAATGGCTACGTTGTACCATGCACAATGTACAATGGCAGCCAAGAAGGGTAAAATTCAT
Organism: Monodelphis domestica; assembly: GCF_027887165.1. Lineage (NCBI taxonomy): Eukaryota > Metazoa > Chordata > Mammalia > Didelphimorphia > Didelphidae > Monodelphis > Monodelphis domestica. The sequence continues at coordinate 26,132,553 of NC_077235.1, read as the reverse complement.
CTCTTATCTATTGGCCACAGTGAATCTGGAATCAAACTTGGTGGGGGCAAATGTTTCTTAGCAACTATAGTGAAGAACATAATTAACTATTCCTATACAATAACAAAGGAGTAATATAAGGAATTCAGAGAAGCATGGGAAGATTTGTGTGAACGGATGCAAAGCAAACTAAGCCTAATTGAGAGAATAATGTAAGGGATGGCTACCATGTAAATGAAAAGATAACCTCAAGGAATTTGAAGTGTGAGTACTGGAAAAATCAAGGAAGGTCCCAGAGAAGGGACAATGGAACATCTGACCCTCACTCACAGCAGAGGAGTGGAGGACTACTAGCACAGAATATGCTATACAGTCAGACATGTTCTCTGTACTGGATTTCCATAGCTAGTTTTGTTTGTTTGAGAGCTCATCCTCTCGTATCTCCATCTGCCTATGGGACATCTCAAACTGTATGTCAAGTGGGCATCTTAAACTCAAGAAATACGCAACTGAACTCATTGTCTTTTCCCCTTAACCCTTTCCTATTCCAAACTTCTCTCTTAATATCAAGGCACCACCAATCTCCCAGCCACTCAGGCTCTCAAGTGTCATCCTCAAACCCCTCCCTCTCGCTCTCATCCCACATATCCAATCAGCTGGCAAGGCCTAGAGATTTTACCTTTGCAACATCTTCCCTACATGTCTCCTTTTCTTTTCTGACTCTATGACTCTTCTTACCTTTTTACTTCCCTCCAAGTACTCTGTGATCCAGTGACCCTGGCCTCCTTGTTGGACTCGGGGTATTTTCACAGCCTGTCCCTCATGCCTGGTCTCTACCTTCCTGCTTCCTGTTTCTACATGAAGCCTTCTTGGTTATCTCAGTTATCCTGTCTATATTTGGTTTATATGTAGCTGTTGGCATGTTGCCTTCCCCAGAAGACTGTAAACTCCTTGAGGTTAGGGACTGATTTTTGCCTTCCTTTTCACAACATGCTCAGGACAGTTCCTAGCACATAGTAGGTGCTTAACAAATAAATAAATAAACAAACAAAATAAATAAATGAGGGTTCAATCTGAGGGATGGTCTACATTTATATGTAATCTAAACCTACACAATAATTTTAACGCAAAACCAAAAGGCATCAATGCAAAGTATGTTTATGTTGATAAATTAAAATAAATTTAACTCACAAATATAAAAAAAGAAAAAATCAGTAATATTTGTCAGCTGATTAGTTATGAAGGGTGAGCCTGATGACGTCTGTTCTGTAAATGAGGGAAGTTCGGTTCCGAGAGGTCAAAGTACTTGCCTAGGGTCACACAGCCATTCCGAAGTAGAGGCCAGAGTCCTACCTCCCAGGAATGCTCCGGGGCCCAAATAAGATCACACACATAAAAGTGGCTGGCAAACTGGGAAGGGTGGTGCCCATTAGGATGATTCTGAATACGCAGGCCTTTCATATCACTTAGGGCTTCCTGCTGAGATGGCTTATTCTTCACATGCTAAATGGACGTTCCGGCATCATCTGCCAAGAGGCATTGCAGAACTCCAGTGGGAGGGGGAGCCATTTCACTTTGGTTATTCTCGTCATCCATAGCTGAGCATTTGGCAGGCTCCATGCCAAAGCTATTTAACTATGGCTGACGGTTTTCCCCTCCTCCACAATCCATCCTGTTCATTTCTGAGTTTAAAGTGGCATAGCTGTTCCCAGATGACAAGTTATAATGATCACCCCAAACCTTGCCTTTGGAGGACTACCACACTGGGAAGACAAGGAACCCCATCAGCTGGGCTAAAAAAAAGCCTTGAAGCACATATGATAGCACCAGCTATCAAATAAGAATCATAACAGCTGAGGAAGAGCTGAGTACAAATTTGGCCCCAGACATTCACTTGCTGTGTGACCCTAGGTAAGTCACTTCACCTCTATTTGTTTCAGTTTCTTCAACTGAAAAATGGGAATAATAACAGCACCTACCTCTCCCATGGTTGCTGTGAAGTTTGAATCAGACCATATTTGTAGAGCACTAAGCCCAGTGCATGACACATAGTAAGCACTATGTAAATAAATATGTAAATTATCAAAGTTTGCCATGCCCTTTTCATTTGAACCTCCTAACAATCCTATGATCTAGGTGCTATTTTTATTGCCATTTTAAAGATAAAGAAAAGAGGCTGAGAGAGGTTAAATGACTTGCCCAAGGTCACAGGGCTAATAAGTATTTGAGGCAGGATTCAAACTCAGATTTTCTTGACTCTAAGTCCAACAAGATATCATACATCCTTAAGCCAGGCTAACTCATCCTAAGCTTTCAATACTACCCTTGTTCTCCTTTGGGGCTTCTCTGGACACTGACGGTGACCAGATTTCACCTGGATGAACATGTTTTTAGGGAGGGAATGACCAGCCTCCAGGACCCATAGGGCCAACCCCAAAGTTCTCTGGAGAGAAAGTCTGGTGGGTCAGAAATAATACCTAGAGTTCAGGTCATGTTTCCTTATTACAGATGTAGGTTTTTTTTAAGTGTCAGGGGGCCTTAACCCAACTTCTACTTTCACTGGCAAGTTGGGTTCTTAGACCAAGACTAAATCTTTCCCCTTACATTTCTAGGCATATCCCTGAGGGGCTAGAGCAGTCACAGTCGTCGTCGTCGTCGTCTCCTCCTCCTCCTCCTCCTCCTTCTTCTCTTCACCTTCCATCTTAGAATCAATAAGGCAGAATAGTGGCAAGGGCTAGGCAATGTGGGTTAAATGACTTGCCCAGGGTTACATAGCTGGGAAGTGTCTGAGGCCAGATTTGATTTAATTACCTTCCCTATCTCTTTTAATCAGATCTATTTTTATTTTGGCTTTATCAGATATCATGATTGCCACTCCTCCCTTCTTTCTCTCAGTTGAGGCCCAATAGATTTTGCTCCAACCTTTAATTCTAACCCTGTGTGTTCTACCTGCCTCATGTGTGTTTCTCGTAAACAACATATGGTAGGATTTTGGAATCTAATTCACTCTGCTATTTGTTTTCATTTTATGGGTGAGTTCATCCCATTCACGTTCAAAGTTATGATTGCCACTTGTGTATTCCCTAACATTTTGATATCCTTTCTCCTAGTTCTGTCCTTTCTTCTTTTACTATAGCCTTTTAAACCAGTGGTTTAGTTTTAATCATTCCCCCTAATCCCCACTCTTAATATGCTTCCCTTTACTTCCTCTCCCTTTTTATTTCCTTCTTATTTGTTAGGGTCTGTTAAGTTCCCTCCCCCTCTCTTTCCCTCTCTTTTTGTACTCCCTGCCCCACTCCCCCCTTAGTGTTCCCTTCTCACTTTCTCTGTAGGGTAAGAGAGAATTCAATACCCCAATGGATCTAGATGCTCTTCCCTCTCAGAATTTATTTCACTGAGTGTAAGGTTTAAGTGTTACCTATTAGCACTCTCTTCCTCTCCTTCTTATAATAGTATTCTTCCCCTCCCCTCCCAATGTGCCTCTTTGTGTGATATAGATTATCCTATTTATCTTATTTCTTCAAGTTTCTCTGGGTGCCATCTTCTATTCCCCCCTCCCTTTTTCTTATTTTTTGCATATCATCTTATACCACTTATTACCTCAATTTCTTCCTGTAAATGATTCTTCTAATTACCATAATAGTGAATATAATTTTTGAAAGTTACAAATAACATTTCCCCCATATAGTAATATAAACAATTGATCTTATTGAAGCCCTTAAAGAAAAAAAGTTTAAATAAAAAAAACATTTTCCCTTTCCCCTCTTTTTCTTGTTTACCTTTTCATGTTTCTCTTGATTTTTATGTTTGGATATCAAACTTTCCACTTAGTTCTGGTCTTTTTCTTTACAAATACTTGGAAATCTTCTTTTTTGTTGAATGCTCATACTTTCCGCTGGAAATATATAGTCAGTTTTGATGGGGAGGTGATCCTTGGTTGAAGACCCAATTCTCTTGCCTTTCTGAATATTGTATTCCAAGCCTTGTGGTCCTTTAGTGTGGAAGCTGCCAGATCTTGTGGAATTCTGATTGGTACTCTTTGATATCTGAATTGTCTCTTTTTGGTTTCTTATAAAATTTTCTCCTTAGCTTGGAAGCTCTTGAATTTGGAGATTACATTCCTAGATGTTATCTTTTGAGGATTTAGTGTAGAGGGTGTTCTATGAACTCTTTCAATGTCTATTGCCCCCTGTTCAAGAACATCAGGGCAGTTTTCTTGGATAATTTCTTGTAGTATGATGTCAAGATTTCTGTTTATTTCTGGGTTTTCAGGTAGACCAATGATTCTCAAATTGTCTCTTTGTGATCTGTTTTCCTGATCTGTCATCTTGTCAGTGAGATATTTTATGTTTTCTTCTATTTTGTGAGTCTTTTGACTTTGCTTTATTAATTCTTGCTGTTTTGCAAGATCATTGGCTTCCAATTGCCTAATTCTGGTCTTTAAGGACTGGTTTTCCACTGTAATCTTTTGATTTTCCTTTTTGGTTTGGTCTATCCTGCTTTTCGTGGCTTCCAGCTATTTCTCCAATTGGGAGTTCCTGTCCTTTAAACTGTTATTTTCTTTTTGAACTATTTCTCACTTTTCTTGCCATAAGGCTTCCATATTTTTTTATAAGCTCCAATTTAAATTTTCAAGAGCTTGTGGCCAATTTCCATTTTGGGGGAAGATTTTGGTGCATTTATTTTTATTTCCTCTTCTGCTATTTCTCTGTAGTCTGGATTTTTCCTCCACAAAAATTATCCAGGGTCAATGCCTTCTTGTTTTTCTTGGTGTTGGGAAGTTGTTCCTGGGCACTGTTTGCCATCACTATGGTGGTTTTTCCTTCCCTTTCCAGTCAGAAATCTGAGTGAGGAGGGCAGGCTTTCTATGTATGGAGCGAAGGAGCTAGGGTTTTGCCTGAAGCCACCTCTCAGAGTCTCTGCAGCTTCTACTGTTTGTTGCCCTTCTCTGTGCTATTTCCCCAGGCGCCCAAGGTCTGCACTCTTCAGCCTGCTGGGGTTTCAGGTTTAGCTGCTCTCAGGGGTAGGTCTTTGGTAGTCTTAGTCAGCTGCCAAGGACCTAGAGCTGCCCCTCACTTGCTCTAGAGGTGCCTCTCGCTCACTCACTGATTCTGGCTCTGACTCTGGCTCCATAGGTGGGGTTGGGGGAGGATAGATCAGCTCATGTTTTGTTGGAAGCTTTTTCACGCCCTTATAGAGTGGAGATGCCCAAATCCCATGTACCTTCAATGCTGCGCCCTATGGTAGAGTCCCTTCGTTCATATGAATTTGAGTTTTTTGGCCTTTGGAGGTAATCTATATTGGTAGGTGGTGAGGGGAGAAAGAGTCCTGCGTCCAGACTGCCGCCATGTTTACCTGGAAGTCTGAAGCCATATTTGAACCCAGGACCTCCCATCTCAAAGTCTGGTTCCCTAATTACTGAGTCACCCAGGAAATAGCTTCTTAATGTTATCAGCTTGAGCCCCCATTCTGATGTATTCTTCTCAGATTCAGTATAGCCAAGACACCATGGATAAGTTACCCCCTCTGGCTGCCATTTATTTGCTGCTATACTGGTTAAGCAGGTACCATGGGACTTCACTCCTCACCATCCATGAAATTGTATTGACTTGGTCTCTTGAACTTTCCAAGCTCACAGGGCAGCAATTTGAACTTCTTCACCTAGAGAAGAAAAAGTAGACAGAATAGGGGCAGAAGCAACAGCAAGGCCATTGCTTAGAGCTTCATAATGACCCAGGTACTATCTTGTTCACTCTCCACCTAAAGGCTTATAGTGGTCCTTGCTTTCTCACTTAAACACGGCCACACCGAAAAGAGGATTGAATTCCTGTTTTGGAATCTTTTGTATACCCATCCCATTCTGGCTCAACCTCTAATTAAGAAGGCAGCTGTAAAGGGACCAGAAATGGTCGGAGAATATGGGCATATGTTCTGAAGTGGAGGGTTGATCCACTTCCTCCCACATCATGGAGCACTTCCTCAAACATGGATGCTCCCAGGTCTGAGCCCTTATTGTTTAGACCCCTGTTATGTAAATGAAACTGTCTTCTGCCTTTGGTTACATAAAGAAACCACTATTAACCAAGCCCATCATTCTTGGGAATGGCTTCATAACAAGTTTCAAATCATATCTTTTTCATGAATATTTTCACTGGAAGTGTGAGGGCCAAATTGATACCTAGCTTTTCCCAGGTCTACAATGCCTGGAAACCCAATCCACATATTTCATGAGTTAGAGGGAGCCATATTTAAGGCCCCTGGAAAAGGACAGGCTAAGATTTGAAATGAGCAGCATTTACTTAAGGATTCAAGGAGAAGACTTATTTCCTCAGTGATTTGGAGCACTTAATGGGGAGAAATTGATTCCCCTTGAGAGACTCCTAAACAAGAGAACAGTGGCCATTTTCATGGGATGAGAAGGGACTGACATGAAATTTGCATATTAGTGACAGCTTGTCTCCAATACACAGCTTCGGCTACATTAACAGAAGCTAGTGTCCAGACAGAGAGAGGCAACAGACACTCTGTAGTCTCCTGTGATCTCATCAGACCTCTCTCATCTTGACTGCTGTGTTTACTTTTCTGGGTGGGACATTGACAGACTAGAGGACAGTGATCAGGAGAGAGACAAGTCTAGACCTCTAAGGTCTCTCCCAATTTAGATATTTGGATTCTACATCAAAATAGGCTTTTCTCCCCAAATAAGATGTAAAATCTTTGAAGGGATTTTTTTATACGTCTCCATCTCCTAAAGCCATGTTGGCAAATCTATGTTATGAATGCCGGAGGGGGCTGTTCCCTTCCCCTTCTCCATGCATTCCTGAGGACATTTATCGCATGGCCTACCCCTCTGCCCAGCAGCCAATGGGAGTGCTTCCTCCCTCCCCTATCTGGGGTAAGGCAAGGAACTCTCATGCTGTGTGAGGGATACAGTTGGGCACTTGGTCACTAAAAGGTTCACCATCACTGCCCAAAAGGGACTTATAGTGCTATCTTATAACAGACCCTCAAGACATCCCTGTTTCCTGATCCAACCTAATCTAGTCCAACAAGTATTTTTAACGAATTTAACTATGTGCAAGGCACAGAGGTGCTGTGCTAGGTGTAGGGCATATAAAGGCACAAATGAACCAGTCTTTGTTCTCAGGGTACTAACATCATACTGGGGGGATCCAACACATAAACAGAGAAGTATACACATCATTTGATCATTTGAAAAGGAATAAGATAGCACCAACAAGTATGGCTTCCTGAGCCTTGAAGGAAGGTAAGAATTCCGAGACACAGAGGAAAGAAGGGAGTGTATTATACACATGGAGGACAGACAGGAATGGAGGCAGGAATTGTAGCAGTGAGTTCGGGGGAGAGCACAGAAGCCATTTCCTAGTGTCTGCTTAGTGGATGAAGGAGAGGCTGAGACTAATGGAGGACTAGGGACCAGGCTGTCTCCCTGAAATATTTCAGCTTATGTTCAATTCAACCAATTTGGCATTTAGTAAGTAAATTTGTGGGCCCGGCAGGAATGAGGTTAGGATTTCTACCAGATAAGACGCAAAAAGGGGATATCAGGAGTCTCCAATTAGATTCTATTTCTTTAGCAGCACATCAGCTTTATTACATCTCCAGTTTGATAGTGTTTGGGTACTAGAAGCTTCTAAGTGCCTGCAGACCAGTTCATTTTGACCTCACAGCTCTCATTTGTCCCCTCAACCATTAATTCTTCCATTCCCTCTGGAACTACTGTTGTTTTTCCAATTGAACTGTTTTCTTGCATTGCTTAAACAGAAAATAAAATAATAATAAACATAAATTATTAATCCAGAAATGAAATCTTTGTTTCATTTCTCTAACCAATGTTATGGAATTAGGAAAATAGCCTTGAGTCCAGGAGACTAGTTTAGCAAAGATAAATAAATCATTCTTCCCTGCAATCCTTCCCTGGTTGGCTGATATGTATAAACTCGGAATTTTCCATAGTGCTCAACATTAACCAAGAAAAGCATCACCAAATAACAAAGGTTTATAGAAGAATGGTCAGGAAAGCTATAGAAAAAGAGTCTACACAGTTTGAAAATTAACCAGGAAAGAGTTTAGAATGGGCAATCAGAGTCCTGAGTTTGAATCTGGACTCTACTGCCTTAACTGTGTGACCTTGGGCAAGTCACTTAGCCTCTGTAGGCCTCAGTTTTATCATTTTTAAAATGAGAGGCTGACTTGATTGCCTCTGAAGTCATTTCCAGCTCTAAGTCTCAAATACTATAAAGTATAGGATAAACAAAATTAATTTGGGACAAAGGGTATCTTCATTTCCCCAGAACCAATAATGCTGGCTAGATTTTTCTAGATTGGGAACCAGAGGCACGCAGGTGGATTTTTGCAAGTAATCTATATTTTCTATATTGCACAAATGTTCATGAAATAGTTCAGACAGAGATCGACATTTTCTGTACAAATAGTGGAACATATTTCTAAAGAGAGTTATAAAAACAAATGGAGCACACCTCTAGGTTGGTCAACAAGTGTTTATTTTAATTTTTTGGCCATAGTAACTCATAAAGATGTTGTTTATTCTTTCTTTCCTTCCTTCCTTCCTTCCTTCCTTCCTTCCTTCCTTCCTTCCTTCCTTCCTTCCTTCCTTCCTTCCTTCCTTCCTTCCTTCCTTCCTTTCTTCCTTTCTTTCTTCCTTCCTTCCTTCCTTCCTTCCTTCCTTCCTTCCTTCCTTCCTTCCTTCCTTCCTTCCTTCCTTCCTTCCTTCCTTCCTTCCTGTCTTAGAATCAATACTAAGTATCTCTCCAAGGCAGAAGAGAGGTAAGAGCTAGATAATTAGAGTTAAGTGGCTTGCCCAGGGTCACACAGCTAAGAAGTGTCTGAGGTCATATTTGAACCCAGGGACTCCTGTCTCTAATTCTGGCTCTCGCTTAGCCACTCATCCATCTAGCTGCCTCATAAAGATTGTGTTGTAAAGGTGTTCTAGGATGACTGTGACAAGCCTCAGTGAAGGGGGCTCCTCTAATAATCAAATGAGATATTTGTAAAAAGCCCTTAACACAGTGCCTGATACACAGGAGGAGATCTATAAATGCTTATTTCTTCCCACTCTCCCCTGCTCTATGAGGAAATGGATTTTTGAGGTGTCAATATATTCTTTATGGACTAGCACAGGAATATAGACTTTTCCTGGGAGTGGATTCTTTCTTCCAGACAAGCCAAGGAGCCAGAATGGCCCATTGTCCAAACCACCAGCTGGTGGGCACGGAGGCAAATAAATACTGACCCCGTGAGAGGTTCACATCCTGGCTGTTCCACTTCCTGTGTTGTGGAATCCACACAGAAAAGCCTCTTTTCCTCTTAAAGCCTTACTCTCCTCATCTGCAAAAGGGGGCTAGCAGTCCTCCTCTTCTTTCCTGTATGTTTGGGGGTGAGGTGAGGGCTTTGGGGACAGGTATAGGCAATGCCACTGCCAATAAGGTTGCTGGATTGGGCTATTATCCTAGCAAAGTCATCTTTCTAAGGAGTCCCAGGTTTCTGTCCTGCTTTGATGCTCTGCCCCAGTTTGACCTCCCCAGAAATCTCCCATGCTGTAAATTCATGTCTCCCCTCTTTCCATGACCTCTTCGCCAGGAAGAGACTCATTACTTTAGTATAGTATACACTGTCGTATATATCCATCGTTAGTATACAGGCCTTGGCTAACTGTAAGAATAATCTGATTATACCAATTCTTGGTAAGGGAGGGATGACTTGGTGTACCCTTATAGGCTCCAGCTTTAAGCATTCTGAGAATATTTACATTTTAAACCAAATTAACCCAAAGAAGAAAATAAATTTTCCGTAGTTGAGCTGGGGATAGATGGTGGAAAGAACACTGGATCTGGCAGCTGGGTAGCCCAGTGAATAAAGAGCCAGGTCTATAGACAGGAGGTCCTGGGTTCAAATGTGGCCTCAGACACTTCCCAGCTGTGTGACCCTGGGCAAGTCACTTGACCCCCATTGCCTAGCCCTTACCACTCTTCAGCCTTAGAGCCAATATACAGTATTGATTCTAAGATGGAAGGTGGTAAGGGTTTAAAAAAAGCCTTGGGATTGCATTGCACCTCTGCCATTTGTGTGACACTGTCCTGTGGAAGAGGGATCAGACTTGTTCTGCTTAGCCCAGAGGGCAGAATTAGGAGCAGTTGGTGGGAGCTGTAAAGAGGCAGATGTGGGCTTGATGTCAGGAAAGGGTTCCTAACAATTAGAGTTATTGAAAAGTGGAATGGGCTGCCTCAGGATGCTTTGGTTCCCCCTCATTAAAGGTCTCCCAGCAAAGGATGGATGACTTCCTGCTGAGTGTACTACAGTGAGGATTGGACCAGGTGGTCACTGTGGTCCTTTTCACCTCCAGAATTCTGGGATTTGGCCTTATGGGGCTTCAATGTGTTCATCTGTAAAATGAGAGGTTTGGATTAAAATAATCCATCAATAGAACCACACAGACAGAAGGTAGTCTGGAGTCATCCATCCATCGGCATTCTTCTCCCTGGTCCTCTGTGGACAGTGATGGATCATAGCTTTAGAGCTACAAGAGATAGTAGAAGGAGCACTCGGGGGGCTTAGTGGAAAGGGCAGCAGGCCTAGAGATGGGAGAACCTGGGTTCAAATCTAGCCTCAGCTTCCTAGCTGTGTGACCCTGGGCAAGTCACTTAATCCCTTGCAACTCTTCCTCCTTAAAACCAATACAAATAATTGATTCTAAGATGGAAGATAAGGGTTAAAAAATCGAAGACACTAGAAGCTCTTTATCCCCATGCTTCTTGTTTTACAGAAGAAGGAACTGAGGCCTAAGAAGGTCCAGTGACTTGCCCAAGGCCACACTAGCAAGTGGCAAAGCCAGAATTTGAGCCAAGGTCTTCTGACTTCAAATTCAGTGTTCTCTTCCCCTTTACCATGTCTTCTGATAGTATATCATAAACCTTCCTCAAGACCCAATTTTTTTTATCAAGAAATGATAATGGTAGTGGGGAAAATAGAATTCCATGTTATTCCATGGATTTAAGGCCAAAGCTAGATGGGACCTTATAGATAATGTAATGTGACCACATTTCCTAGAACAAAATGCAAACTTATCAAGGAGTAAACATACATTTATTAAGCACCTACTATGTCTCAGGCACCGTGCGAAGTGCCAGTGATTCAAGGAAAGGGAAAAAACAGTCCCTGCCCTAGAGGATCTCATAGCCCAATGGGAGAGAAAACACGAAAACTTCTGTATACAAACAAGCTATAAAGGGGATGAACTGGAGATAACCAGAGGGAAGACACTAGCATTAAGGCTTCTGATAGCTAGGATTTTACCTGATAGTTGAAGGAGGTCAGGAGAGTCAGGAATCAGAGAAGGGAGAAAGGTGGAAGGGAGGAAGGAAGGAAGGGAGGAAGGAAGGAAGGGAGGAAGGAAGGAAGGAAGGAAGGAAGGAAGGGAGGAAGGGAGGGAGGGAGGGAGGGAGGGAGGGAGGGAGGGAAGAAGGAAGAGGAAAGGAAGGAGACAAGCATTTATTATTAATTGCCAACTATGTGCCACATACTATGCTAAGCAGTTAACAAAAATTGTCTCATTTGAACTTCCCAACACGTCCTGGGAGGTAGGTGCTCTTATTATGCCCATTTTATTTATTTTATTTTATTTTTTTGTGGTTTTCCACTTAATTTTTTAAAAATTTATTATGCCCATTTTAAAGTTGAGAAAGAGTAGCTAGGTAATGTAGTAGATAGAGCATGGGGCCTGGAGTCCAGATATACCTGACTTAAAATCTGTCCTCAGACACTTATTAGCTGTATGACCTTGGGTGAGTCATTTAACCCTGTTTGTTTCAGTTTACTCATCTGTAAAATGACCTGGATAAAGATATGGCAGACTACTTCAGTATCTTTGCCAAGAAGACCTCAAATGGGATCTCAAAGAGTCAGACACCACCGAAAAAAAAATGACTGACATTCCACTTCAAAAGTTGAAGAATGGAGGCTGAAATAAAGTGATTTGTCCAGGGTCACAGTGTTTGTAAATATCTGAGGCACAATTTGTACTCAGGTCTTTCTGACTCTGACTTCAGCTATATATACTTGCACCTGCCATCTAGCTGTCTCTAAGAAGAGGGCATTCTAGGCATGGGGAACAAGCAGTGAAAAAAGGTATAGACTTGGGAAAATGGAAAAACAGTCACAGAGTACACCGTGGGGAGAAGGTGTAAGAAGACTGGAAAGGTAGCACAGGACCAGATTATGAAGGCCTTTGAATGCCAAACACATTTTATATTTGACCTTGTTGGTAATAGGAAGCCACTGAAGTTTACTGCGTGTGTGTGTGTGTGTGTGAAAGAGAGAGAGAGGGACACAGAGAGAGACAGAGACAGAGAGACAGAGACAGAGACAGAGACAGAGACAGACAGACAGACAGACAGACGGGGGGAGGGAAAGGGAGAGGGAAGGGGAGAGAGGGATGGAGGGAGGAGGGAGGGGGAGAGAGAGAGATGGCCACATCTGTGTTCTAAGATCACTTTGGTAGCTGAGTGGAGGATAGGCTGTAGAGGAGTCCTTAAAAGAAGATCTTGCTCCACATAATATTACATGATTTAAATTATTTTAGTTGGACTCAATGATTAACTGATGTTTCAGTGAACCTTGGGCATGGACGGGAGTCACACTGGCTGGGCAAGCAAGGATAGGTGGCTGTCTTCATGATTGAAAGGAACTTCTAACTCAGTGAGATCACAGATTCCTTTGAATGTCTGAGTAAAATGAGAGCTTGCTAGCAATCTTTCTTTCACAAGAGAATTCAGTATTAGTACAATTTACAGAACCGGCTCTTCCTGAACAGAGTTCTTCATGGGCAGAGTGAGCTAGCCTGGCTACATCCAGAGATTCCTCACAGGGTTGGCCACAGGCATCACCATGACTTTCTGGGTCATCACTGACAGGGTGAGAGGTAACCTGGGATAGTGAGTACCCCTGGAGTCAAGAAGACCTGGATATTTTCCAAGATATTGTGGGACCAAGAGCAAGTGGCTTAATCTCATAGTCTAGACAATGCTCTATTAGCTATTAGTTAGGCTAGTGATGGCGAACCTTTTAGAGGAGTGGGGGATGTGAGAAATGTCCTCAGGTTCCCATGAAGAGGGGGAGGGGAGCAGCTTGGCTTTGTTTCCATCTGGCTTTCTAGTAACTAGCTCTGGTGGACTCTGTGCTGGGGTGATGATGTGCATGCCTATAGAGGGAGCTCTGTGTGCCCCCTCTGGCACGCATGCCATAGGTTTGTCACCATGGAGTTAGGCTGTTACTGCTTTGCATCATTTTCTTCACTGGAAGTTCCATGCATTGAAGAGGTCTGGGCCAACCCTTTTCCTCCTTGAAACTAACTGTAAACGTTTAGAAAGGCTAAGATTTACATGTATGACTCCATGATCTCATATTCATCTTTGAAGAATAAATACTTCTACCTCTCAGATTCTGGACTACCTCTAAGATTCTGCTCAAACACCTACTTCTGTGGGAGGCCTGTTCCCAATCCCCCCACCGATGGAGCCTTCCGTTCCAAAGTTACCTTGTGTCTACTCTGATTGCATTTTGTACTTCTGCCATGTACACGTTATCTCCTCCACTAGAATGCAACCCTTCTGAGGTAAGGTTGTATGTTTTCCTTTTCCTTTTTATTACCAGCACTTAGCATAGCACTGGACACATGGTAAGACAATTAAGAAGTGGTTTTTGACTGATTCCCATAGTTCACCTATGCATGGGATCAACATGGCACATCTCTCTAAGGATGAGTCAAAGATGTCATTGACTTCCAAGCCACATTGTTCTGAACCCTTCATGTAAACTAATAGCTACACATATGAGGAACTTGACTAGGGAAAACCAAACCAAAACCAACCCCCCCTCAAATATTTCTTGGATACGTGGGAAAGCCATTCTTTATCTCAAGTGGAAACATATCCATAAGTGAATAAAATGCCTTTGAATTCAAGGCAGTAAGTTATGTTTTACCTGGATTACGTACTGTAGAATTCTATTTTATGTGCACAATTTACTTCAAATTTAAGTCTCCTTGCTCTGCTACCCATTTCTTTTTTGAGGGTTTACCTTTCACCTTAGAGTCAACACACTGTGTATTAGTTCCAAGGCAGAAGAGTGGTAAGGGGTAGGCAATGAGGGTTAAGTGACTTGTCCAGGGTCACACATTTAGGAAGTGTCTGAGACTAGATTTGAACCCAGGACCTCCCGTCTCTGGGCCTGGCTCTTGAACTACTGAGCCACCCAGATGTCCCCCCCGCCATTTCTTTTTAAAAAACCCTTACCTTCTGTTTCAGAATAAATACTAAGTATCTACTAAATCTTGGTTCCAAAGTAGAAGAGTGGTAAAGACTAGGGAATGCAAGTTAAATGACTTGCCCAGGGCCAAACAGCTAGGAAATGTTTAAGGGAGGATTTGAATCCAAGACTTCCTATCTCCAGGACTGGCTTTCTAGCCACTGAGTTACCCATGCCTATTTCTTTCTTTATAAAAATATTCAGAGGTATTTTATTTTTCCAATTACATGTAATAATTATTTTCCACATACGTTTTTTGAAATTGAAGATCCAAATTGTCTCCCTTCCTCTCTCCCCTCCTCCCTCCTGGAGGTGGTAAGCAGTTTGATCTGGGTTATTATTATGCAAAACATACTTCCATATTGCTCACTGTTGTAAGAGAATCCTCATCTAAAAAAAACAAATAAAATCAAGCTTTGATCTGCATTCTGACTCAACAGTTTTTCTCTGGAGGTCGATAGTATTCTGTCATTCTACCCATTTATTTGAAAACATTCTCCATGCTTTGTCTTTGATGCTTTCAGAGAAACGAGAACCTGCCATTTCAGAGGCGGACAAGGCCTTTGAGATCCTCAGGTCAAAACCTTTCTCTTATACACGAAGCAATAAGCAGTACAGCAAGGGAAAGCTGCGCACACACATTTCCACTTCTTGTCATATTCTTGACAATCTTCTATTGGCTAAGAGGGGAAAGTGTCTGCCTCAGTTTCCCCAAGTATAAAATGGGAATAATAGCACCCCCTCCATGACCAAATGAGATATTTATAAAACACATCTTCACACAGTGACTGGCACACAGTAGGTACTTAATAACTGCTTGTTCCTTTCCCTCTTTTCTTCTCCCCCACATCAGTAGTATGTGCGTTTTTAATTGCCATGAAGTTTTGACAAGAAAGGGATGTGTCTCCTCAGGACTGAAAACACACACAACTGGCGGCAGAAGGGGAAGGGAGGCTTTGGGTGCGTGGAGAGCAACAAACAGTGTTTGAGAAAAACACTTGCCTTTGTTCACACTGCTGCATTGCACATGGTAGATGTCCTATTTGCATATTCTATCTCGAACAAGAGTCTGTTGTCTATTAGGGAATATTTTTGATTTTGATTTCCTTGGTACTGGAACAGTTCTCGGCTCAAGTCTATTAAGGACAACACACACATCTCTGTCTGGAAGTCAACCAAGTTGCAATTCTAATGTTCTGTGTCTTCCACTTCTCCTCCCAGCTTCCCATCCATCACCATCCCCTGCCTTATTTCCCTTTTTATGAGCAACTTATTTGGGGAGGAAAAAAGCTACTGAGAAAGAAAATAAAACTTGCATGAACCACAAAAGCTGAGAAAATGAGCAAAGGAAGAGATAGATGGATATTGGTTGGAAATCATTTATTGCCTATAAAAGTTTAAATAAAACCCCTACAAAAGTTCACATTACAGTATGATGTGGCTTTAAGTCAGTTGTGTTTCCGAGGTAGTAAGCATGAACTGGAATGCAGGGTTGCAAGAGGAATCATTAACTCAACAAGTTAATGCTAAATACACCCTTCGTACAGCCAAGAACTTTTGAAATATTCCCTCGGCATATGCCTTAATGGAACGACTCACGTTTCCCCTTATTTTTAATTCTTCTCCGCCATGCCTTTAACGAATCTGCTCTTCCATTTGGCCTATTCCAGACAGAAGTATGCTAGCTCCTGGTGCAGAAGTTGGTATGTGCTTTCATTCTGGTATCCCATGGCATTACCCTGGGATGTTGTGTGTGGTACAGTGCAATCTGCCAACGATGATGCCGGTTTCAAACACAGTCATCTGTATTGTGACCCAGGCTTTGGGCCTTCTGTAATTCATCTGGGATATGGGAATGAACATTTGGGTGTCAGCACCACAAGGTGGCATCAATAGATCCAAATCTCTCAGGCCTGGAGCGACAATGCAACACCTAATTGCATAGCCTTGGGATCTAAATAACAACTTGACCTGGCAGAGAAAATGGTCTCCTAGCAGTGACAGGTTTGAGCTTGGAGTATTTTTCCTCAATGTTAGCATGGGGCATCCTGTTGGAAATAGGAAGGGACCATTCATTGAAAGTGGGATGAATCCCAAAGACCCACAAGGCCAACAACCCTGGAGCATGAGACTTTCAAATACAATGGGACCCCTCACACGTGAGTGCACATGCATTCACATACACATGCATATCCTCGCTATTCCTGCCAACATCTTTGACACGATTCCTTAGATAATACTGTTTAGCTGCCTTGCAGAATCCTAGCAGAATGAGTGCATCGAAGTCTCATGGGCAACCTATGACTCCTTCCCCAACAACTTCCAACATTTCCATCAAGTGTCTACAACCAAAATGATTTTGCAAAGGAGAGATGGACCTACCACAAGACACGACTAGCTTTCTTGTGGAGGCCCTTGAGCTTTTTGTCTTTTTCCCTGCCCTTCCTCAGGGGAGTGGTTCTCAGTTTCTCATGGTTATTTAATGGTGATTTGACTGAAACAATGAAGGTACCCATGGGAAGCTCATAGTAGACATCAAAGTGGAGAAGGTCTCATGTTGGTCTTGGCCTTCTCGAGGAGCTGCAGAGATTCCTCTTGAAGAATGAATTGGCTTATAGTAGGAAAAGGGCTGAGTTGGGAACCCAGAGACCTGAGTTCTAGTCCTTCCTCTACTACGAACTTGCTATATGATGTTGAGCAAGTTATTTCCCCTTCTCGGGGCCCGAGTTTCCTCCTCTGAAAAATTAGAGTTAGACAAAGTCCCGTCCACCTCTCAAACCAGAGGCTGGATGAGAAGACAGCAACAGTGTAACGGTGACAACATATTACCAAAGAAAAACTGGCTATCTCAGAGTGAAACTTTAAGTAAGAAGCCTCCCTCCACCATTTAAGCCATTGCTTTAAACTCAGTTAAATCAATCACAGCATGTTAGAACTGGAGGGCATCTCAGAGGTCATCTAGTCTATCCTTTCATTTTGTAGATGAGGAAACTGAGGCCCAGAGAGAAAGAGACTTAGGTCGGGGCACATGGTTCCAAGCTTTGGCCTCCTAGCCCAGAGCTTTTCCCCCTCTGCCACATTGCTTCCTAGGATCCCATCCCTTTGGGCCTCATGGTTTATTAATAGAATACTTGACCTTGGCATCTTCCAATTCCAGTGTACATAATTATAATCTGCCAACCCTAATTCTTCTTCCTGCCCAGAAACAGCAGTGTCGTGTTGCTGTTTCCGGCTGTAGACGGCCCATGTCCCAATTTAGAAGCATCTTAATTCCACCAGTGGTGGGTGAAGTAGTTCTGAATGGTGCAAATACCAGAGGACCAGTGCACTACATCTTCAGCTGGCAGAGGCGATCTCTGTAGGCCTCACTCTGCCTGAACATTAAAGCACACTGGGCCTTAGAAGTCCTCTCAGATCCACCTCAAAACTACCCTATGCTTCCATCTAGGAATCACCCCCGGGAGACTCTTTAATGTTTAATCTGTTCTATTTCAAATGAAATAGCTATTACTGGCACCACTGAAACAGTTAACAAGGAAGAATTCTTTGATAGTGCTGGGGAATTAGGAGGCAGCACAGAGCACGGGGTCTTGCAAAGAGCAAACACTCAATAAATATCTGTTGACTGATTGATTATTTAGCCTAGAGAAGAAGAGGCTGAGGAGTGACAATTATGGTCCGAGCATGCAAAAGGTTATTATAGAAAGGATAACCAGCCAGTCTTCCTTTACAATGAGAAGAAAAGAAGAAGAAAAGGGCTTAAGTTGAAATAAGATGTAAGAATTCTTTGCATCACAGGTCGCCAAGGGCAAAGGATTTGTCACCTACTTGCCAGCCCACTGGTGGTGGGTTTCTAGATGCTTCAGTGGCTGGTCCTTAAACAATACACCCAGTCTGTCTACTGGCCTGAACTGAAAGCTTTTCCACCAGGAGAGTCTCAAATAAGCCAGGGTCACTTCCGTCCTGGGCCAAGACCTCCCGGGGGGGGGTAGGGGGACTGGCCTGAAAAGGGTAGTGGGCCAGTTAGATAAGATTAAGGGATAGTAAAAAGCTCTAGGGCTGGTATCTGGTAAATAATGAAAGGGCTTGAGGATGGGTTCTAGGTCACTGCCTTGGGTGGGTCCTCTACAAAAGGTTTATGGGAGGACACGAACGAGCACTGCCTGAGCATGAGAAGCCTAGATGGGCAGCAGTGGGCACCATTAGAGCAAGACCCAGGTCAATGAGCTCCTGGATCCATTCACTGATACTGAAGGCAAACCCGCTGAGCCCCTTAGACAGACTAGATGATTTGGGATCTCCTTTTCTAGAAAGATTATAGGAAATAGACTCCTTATATCTATTTTATGTCACACACATTGTGTCCTCCATAGAAACCAAAGTGAAGTAACCAAGTTTATCCTAATATTTGAGACTCTGGCCTCACTCATGTTCAAGTCCACTGATGGAACTTGGATTGTAGGGAGCCGGGAGGCCACAAGAAGGGAGATTAATTGTGTGTGTTTCTGTGTGTGTGTGTGTGAGATGCACACTCTCTCAAATAAAATCTTCCTCTCCTGTCTCCTCATGGTGTGGCTATTAACCCGGTTTCCTGAGGGCTCTGTGGGTGGGGTGCATTCTTTGGTAAGTCCTAACAACTTCGGAAGGCTGCAGGTGTGAGTCCCACAACAGACACTGTACCTACGTCATCTGAGGATCCAGATTTAGAAAGAGTTGTTACCTGCCACAGGTCAATGAATTTTTTAACATATCCTAAAGATGGCCTACAAAATAGGAGGAAGTTTGGAAGGGTGGAAGGAGTAGCCATGCTGGTGAAAGCATGGCCTCTGCCAGTGTGAAAGAAATGTAAACTATATGTGTTCATACTGTAGGCATGTCACCTAAGGCTGAGCCTCAGGCTACCCCTTAGGACTAAATGAAATACCAGATGAGTGACAATGGAGACTTCCCACCCCGGGAGTTTTCTACATGGGCAAAAATCACAGACCCTTCATGAATTCAGACATATATTTGGGGGTTGAATCCATTTTATAGCTCGTTCCTGTGGAGTCAGAAGGAGACGTCTGTGAAATCTGAGGGGTCAAGCTTGGTTTTGGTGACAACATGCACAAATACTTAGAAGGAGTGTTTGATTTCTGAAATTACCAAGGCAGCCGCCTACATCACTGTATTTAACCATGCAACTCAATTCTACACTGCCAAGTCACAAAGCACTGTGCGCTTGGGGACACGTTGGCATTTACCTGTATCAGGTCTAGGTAAAGCCATCTGGTGCTCAGGAAGCCAAGTCTTTTCAACAGTGAGTTGCCATCTGGTGCCTGCTAATAGAACAATTGGGTAACATGCCCAACTGGCCTGAGCACTCCATAAATGGCATCCAGGAAATTCCAAGGCTCCTGATGAACAAGAGTAGGGCAGCTTTGGGATGATGGCAGGCATCCTTGGCTGATGGCACTGTACACATTCTACATGGAGAGCATGTGGACTATCAGAGGTCCTAGATACAAAAACTGCAGCAGCTTACTGGGACTTTTCCCATTTCATAAAACTCAATGAATTGAAAAACGTTATAAAGGCAGTGATGAGGGAAAGAGATTATTACAACATTTTATCCAGCCCAATTCTATTAATTCACCAGTACAGTGCGAATCCTACTGATATTTGTTTGCCATTTGCTGGGATCAAGGATTCCCACGAAGAGTGAGTCTAAGCTTTTACAATAGTTAATGCTTCTGTTTCCGGACATTTAATAACTGATTGGACTTTAAGGTACTGAATTTATCTTGCACAGCGTTTCTCTTGCCTCGCCCCAGACATTTTGGTAAGAGAATGGAAGGATAACAATTTACAAGATATAATTATATACCAGTCAGTACTTCTCTAGTTCAATCTCGTGACTTAAATGACATTTTCACAGGGGTCCAAGAATAATTCCCCACACTCATCCAGGCTCAAACTGGTTTTTCATGTTCCCATTCAATTCTAAGCCCACTTTTCCTGAGTACAAGTGTGTGCGGATTACAAGGAGAGGAGAGAGGGAGGTCACAAAAACCAGGCTAGCCAAGTTTCATCATCGTGACTGGTAGTGTTGAAATACCTTTATTATTATTATTATTTTTTTTTTTGCATTCTTGGTTCCCTGCTCAAAGCTACTGTTCAAAATAAGCCTCTTCTACAAAACAAAAGGAAAACAAAATCTCTCCAAAAATTAGACATTTACGTATTTCATGGCTGTACTGCTAAAAATTAAATAAAGCTTTCCCCATAAAGCTTCCTCAGTTTACAAAAAAACCCCAAACACTAAGCTTTTAAATCCCATATTTCTTTTCACTCTAAATTGCAGCCATTCTATCATGTCCATCCTTCACAGAATCTGTCTGCTTCCCTCAATTTGTTTTTCCAACTGAAGGATATCAGGCAACAAAATGAAGTTATCTTGAAATGCACACCTGTTAGGCAGCCCAAAGGCTACAGCATAGCCTGCCCCCCTCTATCCCCCACCCCTCCTCCAAATCACAAACTGTCGGAGGCATTTTTCTCTGATAAAGAAGACAGACTGAATGAGGTATCATCAGGCTCCGGCGAGGTGTGATGGAAATCCAGCTCTTCTAATTCAGGAGGTAAATCTGACAGCAGGGCCTGGGTCAGAAAAAAAATCAATTTTTTGGGATTAGTATATGGACAGATTCTCCTAGGTTTATGTTAAAAGGTGCAAGCGTCTCGTGGTGATTTATTCCTAGGGATTTAGAGAAAGAATCCTCTGTCTTCATGGCTCTCTGGTGAGGACAGGACAAATTCCTTATCTAAAAGGGAAATTGTCATCAACAATTTCATAATTATAAGGGAAGAGATGCTGAAGAGCACGGATCGTGCAGGAGTAGTACTCTGGACAAAGGGGAAATCAGGAGGGAAGATGAATAACCATTTTCAAACAAGTACTTTGGAGAGCTTCAGGCAGCTCCAGTCCTGACTAGTGCAGCAGGGTCTGATAATCACCATTAAAGAGTCTGAAAATTGGAGGCCTTATTAAGCTCTGCCAGTACCAGTTTTACTCTTCATCACCGAGACAATTTTCATTTCATTGCAAACTCTTTTCCATTTTGGTGAGAGCTTCATTCAGCAGATGACTATTGCAAAACGGACAGGGACAAACTGAAGTGTCCCAGACATGCTTTCCTTAGGCTGTGGCCCAATCCACAGGTGACCCAGGAACCTCCGGGGACGTGACCACTCTGGCAAATCCAGATGGCTAAATGATCCATCTGTACCCATGTGTGGCAAATGGGCCGCTGGAGCAGACCACCAGGGATTCACCCCTGTCACTGGCCAATTGCTTTGTCAGGATGCACATAACTGGTGTCTGCCCACTCCACACAAATGGCCTTTATTTGGCTGGCTTCTACATGGCCATCTTGCCATTAGGGCTTAGAAATCAAGGGGCCATTTGGCCACTCCCTCAACTGAAAACAATCTAGTAGATTTAAGCAATTTCCAATCCTGAGTCGGGGTCTTGGGCACCGATTAAAGAATGCGACAACTTCAATAAAGGCCGTGTGGGAAGATGCAAGATCTTCTGATGAAATGGGGCCGGATCTCTTCCCTTCTTTTCAAAGGCAAAGTGCATTTTGGCCTACCGTGCAGGAGGTTAGAAACACACTCCTTTGGACATGCCTTGCTATGTAACAGCTCTATGTGGAAATGAGGCTCTCATTACTGGAGCAGGGCTGCCATTTATTTCTCTCAGTTTAAAAGTCAGAACTTCTGGCTGCAATGGAAATTATTGATAGAGAAAGGTCATCTCCAAAGTGCGACATGGCTTCTCAGATGCCGTATCCCAGTAACGGGATGCAGAGGCTTTCATCTCCAGCATGTTGGTTAACCTCTAACCAAGGTCAGATACAAGGAAGTCATTACTGGCACTGGCTAGACAGAATCTGTGCAAAATAAACAATTGGACTTCGTTCAATTTGTAATTGCCAAACATCCTCATTAAAGAAGGCAAACCACTGCAACAGACACTAACGAGACCTTTTGTTAAGATTTGCAGGAGAGATAGCAGGGGCCAAAAGGACGTGAGACAACTGCATTATCGAATCTAGGAGTAATAATTTCAAGTCTGGGAAGAGGATTATGTATTTGTTCAACACTGAATTACCCATGGCTGACTAATGTCAGTGTTTTGTGAAGTATGAAGACTTGGGTCTCAGAGGCAACATGTCTCTCTATTTATATTTATATATGTATGGTGAGGGTGTGGATATAGAAAACAAATCAAACTGCGTGCTGAGGCATAAAGTTGACTAAGAAGTGATTTTCAATGTCTTGCTATGACCTTGATTTAGAAAAAAAAACCCTTAGAATTGATACTATGTATTGGCTCCAAGGCAGAAGAGCCGTAAGGTCTAGGCAATGGGTGTTAAGTGACTTGCCTAGGGTCACACAGCCAGGAAGTGCCTGAGTCACATTTAAACCCAGGACCTCCCATCTCTGGGTCTGGTTCTCAATTCACTGAGCTATCCAGGCTGCCTGCTATGACTGTGACTTTTAATATTAACATCCTAGATAAGTTTTGGGGCTACTGTGGCTGCTCATGTGACAGAGCAAAGAAAATAAGTGGTTGACTTTATTGATTACTGGTACCCCTTCAATTGCTGTAGGTCTTAGGAGCAGAGATAAGTGGATTCTGACCATGCTAGTACCATATCAGTCTCTGTAATGTTTACATGGGGCCAGCATGGGGGAGGAAGGGGATGGAGAATTGAGGGGAAGGCAAACTTTGTGATAGTAATTGCTCTTTACCCTTACGATAGAGACAGAGGAATCAAAGTTCAGGGAAGTGAGCTGACTGGCTAAGATCACATGTTTTCATTCATATCTGTATGCGTACACACACTTCTATATCATATCGTTGATGTCTTTTATTTTTGTTTGTTTTTTACACAATATTCAATTCCCACTATCCATGCCCTTTCCCCCAGTGAAATGCAAAACCAGCTCACACAGTTGGTCATATCTGAGTGAATACGCAACACTTAGCACCCACAGACCCCCACTTGTTGACCAAAAAGACAGAAAGAGCTCTCACCATTTGTCATTAGAAACCAATTTTCTCTTTTCTTTTTCAGACAACTTTTCATGATGCTTTTTGTTTATACACCACATTCGTTTTAAAATATCCCTCCCCCCCCCCCACTGAAGACAAATAGCAAAGAAAAACAGCCAGGACTGTGGCTGTGGCTGGCAATGCCTAGCCTAGAATCTATTCTGGGGCAATGGTATGGTGCTCCTTGTCATAGCTGGAAGGTAACCTGAAATCTCCCCCCGACCAAAGTTTATCTAACTTTTTCAGCCTCTGAACACTCTGTTGGGGCAAAGATTCTGTGGATCGATCACCACCTACCCAACTTGTTTCTTTTAGCAAAGACAAGCAAAAGAAGTCACCGAGACTCATGGGAAAGTGATTGTCTTCAAGGAGGCACTACCAAGACTATAGCTGAATTCACAATGATTAAATGTTCAATGCTTTCATTCCTTTCAGTAACAGAACTATAGTCAGGTGTCAACAGAAACACTTACAAACAACAAGACAAGAGGTCAGCTCATAGGCCTCCTGAAGACCAAGGCAGACCACACTTGGAGAACCCACTACTAATCACCAACCACCAAAAGAGGCACTTCTTCATTTTTTCAGGTAATAGTTGCATATGTGGCATGTTTCCACACCTCTAGCTTCCCTACCCAAAGAAAAGGAAGGGAGAAAGCCTGACTCGCTTGAGATCATTCTACTATTGTTGGTAATAATAATAATAATAATAATAATAATAATAATAATAATGATGATGATGATGATGATGATGATCAGTTCACATCTATGTAGTACTTGGCAGTTTGCAAAACACTTTCCATAGATTGGATGCTCATAATAACTCCAAGAGGTAGGCATCATTACTATGTCCGTTTTACACATAAGGAAACTAAGGCACTGAGAAATGAAGTGATTTGTCCAGAGTTGCAAAGCTAGTAAGAATCTGAGGCAGAACTTGAACTGGGGCCTATGTAGTCTTTACAGCACAGAATCTAGGCCCCACGAGACTTTGTACCAGCTTCCTTGTCTTTCTTTTTAAACTAAAAAGGAATTTGGATGTTGTTCATGGATTTATACCACTGGCAATTCCAAATCGACAGCATAACTAAATTCATTGTGCTATAGCCTTGGAGTCCAGGACCACAATCCAAAGGTCGGTCCAAGGACTGGGTCACATGTTGTTCTTTATAATTATTCAAAACGTATAATGCTTCTGGGCCCACATTTTGAAACACCACAATTACCCCTCAGACACCTATACTTTAGATTTCTGGAAACAAAGGAATTGCAGAATCCCTCTTGCATACATGCAATTTAGAACAATGCACTTGAACCAAGATGGCAGTAGCCATTAAAGGTTGATTGAACTATGGCCATAGGCAGGTGGAGAAATGCAAGAAGATAATGTTTTGAGTCTCACAAGTGAGTTATCTCTTTGGCCTTATGCTCCATGGTTGAAGCTTCCTCTAAAATACATAGAGAAGAACTTGTAAGAGGCTTGGGCTGCTAGACTTCAACAGCCATGGAATCGCCTTCTGCATGATATAAGAGGAGACGAACACTAGGTTTGGAGTCAGACGACCAGGTACAGCTCCTTGCTCTGCCTCAAACTAGCCTTGGGACTTTGAGCAAGGCACTTTCCATTCTGGGCCTCATTTCCACATCTGTAAAATGAAGGAAGGGGCTGGACTAGGTGGCATCTACAGAATGTTTTCACTCTAGGTCTACGATCATCTGATCCTCTATTTTTCTGGGATGGGCTAAGCCTTTGGGCAAAGGCACAAACTGGATGAACCGTCAGCCTTAGGATTTGATGAATGGAGGATACTTTGGAGGACATTCCTTGAGAAATGCTTCTTACCCCTTGAGCTTTTAACTTATGTTCTATGTTCTATCCCAGATTAGTGATACAACATATGGTAACATTTAGCTTCATTTTAGTGGAAAGGAATTTTGTGAAAAATTCATCCTAGTAAGATTAAGAAATTGCTAGAAAATATTAAGAGAGGGCAAAGGTCTTTACTTTGGTACTCAAAAGAGAAAAAAGGCAATGGCATCCACTTATTTGGAGAATGACTAAACAAACTGTAGCTGATGAATAAAATGTGATGTTACCATGCTGCAAGGAACAATGAAAGGGGTCATCCGCCATAGGTAGAGGGCTATGCCTATGGTGGGGAGCACCTGGATTTAAATCTTGTCTCAGACACTAGGTTGTTTTATGTTGAAAATAACTGATATGCTTCTCTCCCTATCCCAAGACATTACACATTCTACTGCAATGAAAAAAGGTGATGAAAATGATGGCCACCAGGCATTTCACAAAATCCTTTGCTGTTTCTTTTGTAATGAGTGTTACTGAGCACAAGGCATATACCAACATGAAACTCAGCAGAGACAAGAGGTAAATGAGGTTCAGGCCTGGCATCCTTTCCCTCCAAAGTCTCTGGGGTGGTCAGTGCTCCCATTAACTACATCCTGGAAAGTGCCCCTGGCAAGGTTAACCTCTACACTCAGAATATCCTGGGTGGATTGCTCTTGGCCCAGGATTACTTTGTTTTTAAGGATGGCCTGTGATCCCTACCCAAAGGCAAGGATGCAAATTGACCAAGTGCGTTGGGCTGCCATCTTGTCTTTCCATTAATGGACTGTGCCCAAGGCCTCATGATGGAATGAAGAAAATTATGTTCCTGGGCAAAGGGCAGGAAAGGGAAAATCAGAGCATAACAGATCCCACTTTGGTGCAAAAGCAGAATAAAGAATAGATGCGACAAAATGGACACCAAAATGGCAGGGTGTACCACTTCTCATCATGATATGCTGCAGACTCCCAGGCTCCTCTCTTACCTGCTGTTGTTCTTTATCATCCGCTTTCATGGCTAGTATCAAGCTTCTCACAAATGCCTGGAGTTTAAAGTACTTTTGTTTCTGAATCTCTAACTCATTTTCCATGAATCTGACTTCTTCATTCTGCAGGCCAAAACAGAAACAGCCCCAACAACATTAGCATATGTGAAAGGTGGAAATTCTAAAAATCTATCAAAGCAAAGGGACAAGGGAGAAAATCTAGTTCTAATGGGGGAGAATATAATGAAGCAAGCTAAATGATTCCAGTGCTCAAAGGTTGTCCGTTAATAGAATCGCCATAGAAAGCATCCCTCAGGGTAAAGATAATCAAGTCTGAGTTTGCAAGGTCAAAAGTCCCGTCACAAGTGAAATCAGTAAGAGAGAAGGAAAAACCACAACAAAATGAGAAACAATTTCATTTTTGGAAAATGTCCCCAAACCTAATCAGCACTTAGATTAGGATTAACAACAGTCAGACCCTTATTAACTGAGTGCAAAGAGGCAAGGTAGAATCTCATAGCCTTCTTAGTAAAATGAGGTGCTGGCAACAGCTAATTATATCACCCTTGCACAAGGTGGCCTGGAAACCATGACAGAGATTGAGAGGGATGCTTTGAGAGCCTGTGCATAAGCTTGAGGCCTGGATCTTCTCATACACTAAACTGGGGACACAACTTCTCCTCAGTACCCACACCAGTGGGGTGGAATGCGATCAGGAGGCTTCCATTCTAGATTTGACCTGTATGATTCTGAGCAAATCACTTCCTTGGAGCCTAACTTTTTTCATCGATATAATGGGCACCATAACTGCTCTGGAGGAGCAGAGGACCTTGGTTCGAATCCTGGTTCAACCACTTATGATCTGTGGGACATTGGTCAAACTTCTTAATTAAACAAGCATTTATTGATTGAATCCTTCTTATGTACCAAGCACTGAGAATACATAGACAAAAAGGAAACATTCAATCTTTTGTGGTGGAAAAAAGGGAGTGGGCCTAGATATCATCCGAAGGTCATTTCCAACTTTGGATTCCACTCATTTAAATAATGGACATGACAATGTTTTGGATGAAAGATGAAGGCTACATTAAAAATGCAAGTTGGTATTTATTACTCTTTAGTTAAAGTATATCTGACATACACACTTGGCTTAGGCAACTCAGGCCAAACAACTAAAGAAAGTTTGAACTGGAAGAACCCTTAGAAATCACTTGTCGGTCCTCTCCTTGTATAGAAGAGGAAACTGAGGTCCAGAGAGTTAAAGTAATTTGCTCAAAGTTATACTGGTAGGAAAGTAAACAGTACTATAATTCAAACACAAGACTTCTGACACAACTACTAGGTTTTTGCTTGTATACCATGAGGTGACAGAGGAGAGAGAAATGTGGTCAATTTGATGGAGATTGAACCTAGTGTGGTGGTCTCAACAAGTATAAAAGACAAGATAGGGATTTTTAAAAGTGAAGATTGAGCCAAGATAGTGGAGTAAAGGTAGGGATTCACCTGACCTTTCCTAAATTTTCCACCAAACAACTTTGAAATAATGCCTCAAATTCTAGAGCAGCAGAATCAAGAAACAGTCAGGGTGAAAAAATTTTCCAGATCAAGACAACTTAGGAAGCTGGCAGGAAAGGTCTATCTCATCAGGATGGTAGTGGCTACACAGGCTGCAGGGCAGTGCTGGCTGCACACTGGCAAGCCTTGATGCTTACAGCATCTGGCTATAAGCACTGGTGGTAAGGGGGTCAGACAACTGATCAGAAAAGGATTAAAGGGGACCTTTTGCTGTCATTGGGTTCAAGACTCTATTCTGGAACTGCCTATAGTCAGCTCTGATTCACAGCCCCAGGGCAAGAAGGAGCACTAGTGTTTGTGGCCCCAGGAGTAGGGACCATGTCCATAGTTCCAGGGTGGAGAAGAGTGCTTGTGGTTGCTCACATAGCAGAGCACTGGCCAGGAGAGCTGTGTCCACATTTCTCTTTAGATTATACCAGTTTAGAATATCCCCAGAATTACCTCTGAAAACAGAAGCACAAAAACCCTGAAGCTTGAGACAGGACCTCTCCATCCCAGGAGCATAGTCCAACATTAACATAAAGTTAAAAGTTAAGATAGGCCAGAAAAATAAGCAAACAAAGAAAAGAACCTGACCATAAGAAGTTTCTATGGTGACAGGGAAGATCAAGACGTAAACTCAAAATACATGCAAAGCTTCAAAGAAAAATGTGAATTAGTCAAAAACCCAAGAATATTCCTGGAAGAGCTCCAAAAAAGGTTTTAAAATTCAAATAAGAGAAATTGACAAAAATTGAGGGCTCATTGCATAGAGAATCAGTCCTGGAGATGGAAGGTCCTGGGTTCAAATGTAGCTTCAGACACTTCTTTGCTGTGTAACTCTGTGTAAGTCATTTAATTCCGCCTTCTTTCCCCCGCCTATCCCTTATGACTGTTCTGCCTTGGAACTCATGCTTGATATGGATTCTAAGAAGATAAGGGTTTTAAAAACAGAAAGAAATGAGAGCAATGCAATAAAATTATGAAAAGAGAGTTAATAGCTTAGTAGAGAAGGCAGAAAAATAATGAAGAAAATAATACCTTAAAAAACAGAAATTGGTCAAAAGGTAAAAAAAAAATATACAACAACCCACTGAAGAGAAGAACTTCTTAGGAAGTAGAATTGGCAACATGGAAGATGATGTACAAAAATTCATTGAAGAAAAAAATTTTCTTAAAAAGTAGAATTGGCCAAATGCAAAAAGAGGTTCAAAGTTCATTGAGAAAAATAATTACATATAAGTTATAATTGGGCAAGGGGAAATTAATGACTCCACGAGACATGAAGAAACAAAACAAAGTTGAAAGAATGAAAAAAATTTAAGAAAATGCAAAATATCTCATAGGAAAAAAGCTGTTCTAGATAAATAGATAGAAAGATAATTTAGGAATTATTGGACTACCTGAAAGCCAGGATCAAAAAGGAGCCTAGACATCATCTTTCAAGAAATTATCAAGGAAAATTGCCTTGCTATACTAGAACCAGAGGGCAAAATAGAAAGGAAAAGAATCCATCAATCACCTCTTGAAAAAGATCCTAAAATAAAAACTCCCAGGAACATTATAGCCCAAATTCAGGGCTCTCAGATCAAGGAGAAAATATTGCAAACAGCCTGAAGGAAACAATTCAAATATTGTGGAGAGACAGGATAATTTGAGGTATAGCAGCTTCTACATTAAAGGAATGGAGGGCTTAGGATGTGATATTCTAAAGGGCAAGAGAGCTAGGATTATAGCCAAGAATAATCTACCCAGCAAAACTGAGTATAATCCTTCAGGGAAAAAATGGATAATTAATAAAACAAAGGACATTCCTGATGTGTTTCTGATGGAGAGACCAGAGTGGAATAGAAAATCTGACTCTCAAATTCAAGACCCAAGAGAAGTATATAAGGTAACCATAAAAGAGAAATCATAATGGATTTAATAAGGCTAAACTATTTACATTCTTACATATTTGTATTTGTATTCCTTTGTATATTTGTAATTCCTTTAAACTTTGCCATTATTAGTGCAGTGAGATGGAGTATGAATGATTACAAGTTTTTTTCACACAAAGAAATACAGATCTAAACAACCAGAGAAATAGTAATTATGGGTAGGCTGAACCAACATAATAAATATGACAATTCCACCTAAATTAATCAACTTATTCAGTACTGCAACAAACTACCAAAGATTATTTTATGGAGCTCAAAAAAATAATAACAAAATTCATCTAACAGAGCAAAAGGGAATCAAATAAAAATTAAAAATGTGAGCAGATCTCAAACAGTATTATAAAGCAGTAATCATCAAAACAATGTAAGGAACAGAGTGGTGGATCAGTGGAATTAATAAGGTACACAATATACAAAAGTAAATGACCATAATAACTTAGTGTTTAACCAACCCAAAGATCCAAGCTTTTGGGACAAGAATTCATTATCTGACAAAAATTCCTGGGAAAACTTAAAAAAACAGGTTGGCAGAAACTAGGTAGAGAACAACATCTCACACCATATAGCAAGATAAGATCAAAATGGGTACATGATTTAGACGTAAGGGTGATATCATAAGCAAATTAGGGAAATACAGAATAGTTTACCTGTCAGATATATGGATAATAAAAGGATTCATGATTAAATAAGAAATTGAGAGTATTATGGGACATAAGATAAATAATTTTGTTTATATTAAATTAAAAAGGCTTTGCACAAACAAAACCAATGAAAAGCAGAAAACTGGGGAAAATTTTAATAGCAAGTATTTCTGATAAAGGTCGAATTTCCAAATTTATAAGAGTACAAATCATTCCCCAAATGGTAAATGGTCAAAATATATGAACAGGTAGTTCTAGAAGAAGAAATCAAAGCTATCTATAGTCATATGAAAAAATGCTCTAAAATACTACTGATTAGAGAAATGTCAATTAAAACAACTCTGAGGTACTACCTTATGCCTATCAGATTAGCTAATATGACAGAAAAGGAAAATGACAAATGTTGGAGGAGATGTGGAAAAATTGTGATACTAATACACTGCTGATAGAGTTGTGAAGTGACACTACCATTCTGGAGAGTAATTTGGAACTATGGTCAAAAGGGCTATGAAACTGTGCAAACCCTTTGATCCAGCAATAGCACTAGTACATCTGTATTTAAGACATTTAAAAAGAAAAGGGAAAGGACCTATGCATGCAAAAATATTTATAGCAGTTCTTTTTATGATGGAAAAGAATTAGAAATTGAGGAAATGCTTATTAATTAAAGAATGGCTACACAAGTTGTGGCATATAATTGTGAGGGATTATTATACTATATGTAGTAAGAATATTATAGCTGTAACAAGCAGAATGGTTTTGGAGAAACTTGGGAAGACTTATCTGTACTGATGCAAAGTGAAATCAGCAAAACCAGGAGAAAATTGTCCACAGTAAGAACAATATTGTATGGCAGTCAATTGTGAATGTCTTAGCTATTTTCAGCAATACAATGACCCAGGACAATTCTGAAAGACTTATAATGAAAAATGCTATCCACTTCTAGAGAAAGAACTGATGGAATCTGAATGTAGACTGAAGCATACTTTTTTCACTTTCTTTTAATTTTTCTTTCTTTTTTTTTTGGTCTGTGTTTTCTTTTGCAACATGGCGAATATGGAAATGTTTTGCATGACTGCACACATATAACCTATATCAAATTACTTACCTTCTCAAGGAGGGAAGAGAGAAGAAGGCAGGCAGGGAGGGAATCGGGAACTCAAAAATATTTTAGAAGAATGTTAAAAATTGTTTTTAAATGTAATTGGAAAAAAATGTAAAAACAAAACAAAACACCAGTGTTGATTAAGGCTGTAAAAACATACTAACAATGAGAGTTTCTTGGCATTTGAACTGTCTTGACTGAGATGGCCAAGGGAAAATCACATCCAGTACAAGAAATGTGTTGGTGACACCATTTACTGTACTGCCTCTGGGATCTGCCTTTTTGGACAGCTTGATCAGAAATAAATCATCTACACAGAGTTCCTTATCAAGAAGCACTTTGTATTGACAAGCAGGGTTACTACAAGTCTGGCAATAAAACTGCACATGTCCTGCTTCTTGCAGGCTGGCCTCATTTGAGGCCTCTAACCTTTATTAGTAGTAGTTGTCAAGGCAGCAGTATTAGTAAAGTGCTACCCAGGAATACTTTTCCTATAAAGCATTATTATCAATCATTTGGTCCTATGCATTTTAAAATTACTCTGAACCCTGAGAGACTACATCTCTCAGGACTCCCTACCCCAACTTCCTCAGACATCCCATTTCCTTTATGGGAGGTGTCTGAGAAGGTATAAAAGAAGAGAGAAGTGTGGGTTTTGGCGCTCTTTCTGGAGAATGGAGGAGAGTCTTTTGCCCCTGCATAGCTGCTGGAGATCTAATTTTCTCTAGGCTTTCCAAACCTTTACTTTCCTAGCCCAATAAACATATCTAACTATCCCCAGAGTCTTGCTTGATTCAATTTAGTTCCCTAGCCATAATTATAGCTAAAAAGAAAATCCTGGTCAATTTCCTTACTGGAGCAAGGGGGATGCTCAGCTCCCTTCCCTTCCCTTCCCTTCCCTTCCCTTCCCTTCCCTTCCCTTCCCTTCCCTTCCCTTCCCTTCCCTTCCCTTCCCTTCCCTTCCCTTCCCTTCCCTTCCCTTCTATTCCATTCCCGTCCCTATCTTTTCCCTCCTTTCCCCAACAACAGTCCTTATGCAGTCCTTTTTCAGCTGCACTCATAATCCATCAGAGATCACTTTTTAAAAATTAATTCATGTTTACAAATGTTATAGGATTTTGTAGATTCGAAGTCTCTTATTTTTCAAATTCTAAGGAGTCATGTCATGTTTGGAAAATATCAACAGCTTTGAAATTATCTTCTAGGCCCTTCCAAGGGCTGTCACCTGCAAGTATAATGCATATTTTCTAGATTATCAATAATTTGTTATGTGTAACCTGAGTAATTTCTGGGAGGAATAAGGGGTTTGTGGGAGGCACTGACTACTGAGTTGCCCACACCACAATGAACTCATTGGTCTTGCTGCTAAATCCTCTCAATAAGATGGAAGCTCTCACCCAACAAGATGACCCATAGGAAGCAGAGGAGGCAGCTTTTAGTGGGACAGTGGCTAGAGTGCTAGGTCTAGAGTTAGGAAGGCCCAAGTTCAAATATAGCTTCAGACACTTCCTGGATGCATGCATGGCCCTGGTCTCTGTCTACCTGTTTTCTCATCTATAACATGGGTATAAAAACAGCCTTTATCTCCCAGGGGTATTTCATGAATCAAATGGAAATAATATTTGGAAATTGCTCATCAGCGTTTGGCACAGAGTAGGTGCTTAATAAATGCTTGTTTCCTTCCTTCCTTGCTGACTCCATCACTGAGCTTGCTTATAGCTGCCAAAGCGGAGGCAGTTTTTTTGACCCAGATAATTGGGCTTCAGGGCCTTTGCCCACCACTCTGCAATCACGCAAGGACTTGGACTTGGCTGGACACAACTTCGCAATATGGGTTTCCAAAGCTACCACTCAGTCAGAAACTTCCAAATGTCTAAACTCAGTCTCCATGGGTAGCAATGAGAGAATACATAAAGAAGGTATTCTTTCCATTTGTAACATGGAATCTCAAGAATAACATGTAGGTTCAACTCAGTGCTCAGAACAAAAAAAACCACTCTGAGTAATTTATAATTATCACCAAACAGAAAAGCAGAATCGATTTAAGACTAACTAGTGCTTGCATCACTGAAGGGGTTGGGGGGGGGGAGATCTGTTCCAAGATGACACTGTGCTACATACATCAATGTTAAACTAAAAAATTACATGTCTAGAGGTGCCAAATAATTCTGTGTGCTTGTACGGGTGGGTGGGTGGGGGTGTGAGTGTATGGCTTTTATACTCACAGTGTAATAATTTTTCTAAAGCAGGGCAAAGGTAAAATATACATTATGATCCTATACAGATTAGGCTGTCAAAAACAATAATAGGCATTGGTTTTCAATTTGATTTTCAATACAGCCTTCCTTGGGAAGCAGGGCAGCAAGGTGCTTAAATGAATGGAATTGGCAAACATGCCAATACCAGTTCTGAAATTCTCTGGCTACTCTACATGTACTGATGTTTTTGAGTTCCCACAAATTGTTCATGGGGTTATGGAGGAGGAAGAAAGGACTCAAAAGCCCCTCCTCCCCCAAGTAACAGTGAAACAGCTCATTGTTTCCTATAGCACCTGCTACAATGAAAAGGGCCGGGATACTAAATGCCCTTTACAGCCTGGCACAAAAGCTAATTGGCATAACTGGACTATATAACCTCCTCTGGGCCAGGCCTTCAAACTTCCTCAAGCAGCCTGAAAGTCTCAGGGAAAGGAGCCTTAATAACTAAGCTTACTAAGTACCTCCTGGGCCCACTCCTATCTGCATTGCTGGAGAACCACTTTACAGCTGAACAATGTGGCCCTCTGACCTATAGTCAGAGACTGTGCAGTTACAGGGGGCCTTCTATAATAGCCTCTAGTTCAACTCCCTTCTACAGACAAATAAACTGAGACTAAAGGAGAAGAGACAGCCCAAGTAATGAATTGACTACAAATGTCAATTAATGAGAGATCCAGGACTGATTCCTGAACCAATATACCAGTCTACCTCTGCCAAGTGGTGGCTAGTGGGGCTCTGTCAGCTTCCAACTTAAGGGGCTGGAATGAACTACACAATGCCCAGGACTCAGTATACTGGAGGTGCTTGCTCAATGT
The DNA here is from genome assembly GCF_027887165.1 of Monodelphis domestica. Classification (NCBI taxonomy): domain Eukaryota; kingdom Metazoa; phylum Chordata; class Mammalia; order Didelphimorphia; family Didelphidae; genus Monodelphis; species Monodelphis domestica. The sequence goes on along the minus strand of NC_077235.1, from coordinate 26,097,986 downwards.
TTCTTGATTCGTTGAGTTATACATAAGAGGAATTGCCCCCCTAGGAGTGCTCAATCTAATAATTCTTAGGGAAAGACAACTTTAAGTAAGCACGTGATCAGATTGTCCTCCTTGACCTCCTTTGCAAGGATTTATTAAAAGACAGTTTCCTTCTGTATTTGTGTTCCTCAATATTTTAAAACCTGATGTGTTAAGGAACATTTGGAAAACAGAATCTGGCCAATGAAATAACTAGCAAAACTGAAAAGATTTTGTAGAAAATGACAGCTGCTGCCTTTTCCAATTAAATGTTACTCTCAGTTAACATCTTGTGGTTTCCCAGCTTTGCTTCGAACGCTAAAGGTGCTCAAAGGAAAGAACTTTGGGACAGCAAAATATAGCCACAGAAGGATCCAAAGCTCTCCCTGGGAGGAGGATTCCAATTCACCAAGGGATAGCACAAACACTTACGTGGCCAACATATGGACATAAAGACTGATCGCTGATGTCAAAATTTAATAAAAACAAACAAAGTTATGTATGGCATCCTGTCACAACAAGCCATTCAGTTCAGCGACAACTGACATTAAGAAAAGGTCACCTCTATTCATATTCATCCTGTAGCCTCGGTATCCATTAAAAATGCTCTGAAGATTCTTTTTTAAATGTTCCATAGAATAGGTAAATTATCATATAAAGAAAATGTTTTACTCTTTAGAACAAATTCTATTCCAAGACAAAATTATAAAAGCATACTGAGGGAAGTATCTCTTTTTGTTACCCCCACATGCAATGAAACAAAAGTATCATGGCACAAGTGGTTCCTGTAGCGCTCCCATTGAAAAAGATCCATTTTTTTTAAAAGGAAGAAAATAAGAAAAAGATCCACCTTGATACAGATATGATGATTAAAAAGAAAAAAAAAGTCTGGCATGAACTTGTCTTTGGTCCTTTCTCCTCCCCCTGTCATCAGTAGTCCATGACCACTGGTATCACCAAAGTCTATTTTCCTTGATTCCCTAATTAGTATCAAAGTGGGTTGAGGGAGTTGATGAGATACTTTGGGGCACTGAACTTCCCAAAAGGGAATAGCACAGGCATGGGATTGAACCCATTAAAGCCTTGGGGTTATGGAAATGATTAGTTGTTTATAGGTTGTATCCCTCCACTAGTAGATGAGTTCCTTCAAGACAGGAACCATATTTTATTTTGTCTTATATCTCCAGTGACTGATACAATGATTTGTACTCAGGAGGAGCTTAACAAATGCTTGTCCAATTGTTTTGTATAAGATAGGTCCAAGAGTCGGAAATGGAGAATTCAAAATAACTTTTACTGAGACAAAAGGACATCAATAAAATTAAGATAAAAAATACAAAATCACTTCTACCTTATAATCCAAGAGAGAACTCATTTGCTCCACTTCTGAATTACTTATCATATCACTTTCTTCATCATCAATTATTTCTATTTTCTGCAACATAAGTAGAAAAGTGCTAATAAATGCATAAGGTTATTGCTATTGTATACACCCTTCCCAAGTACAAGCACATACAAATCAATTTTTTATAATCTGTGTGGGGATTATTCACTCTGAATATTGGAGATAAACTTTAGATTCTAGACTGACCGCTGTACTACAGAGGACCATTTCCCTGTTGACTTTCATTGATACATGCTGAAGATCGAAAGTCATTTGAGTATGAAGAGAATCAAGGAATCTCAGGATTAGAGGGTCCCTAGTAGTTCACCTGTCCATCCAGTGCAGTGACCCCTCTATATCCCTATTTCCAGCAGGCTCTACTTGAACACTTGAAGAGTATGAGGAAGCTCTTTCCTTTGGGTCTCCATTTATTAGTCTGTTAAATGAGGAGGACGGGACAAGAAGATCTAAAAGGTCCCTTCCCAGCTCTATCATATTCTGTGATACTAAGACTGCCATCTCCCAAGGCAAGCCACTTGCTCGACTTTGGACAGCTCTAATTGTTAGAACCTTCTTCGTACTTTTGTGTCAGAATCGCTCTCCCTCCAACTTCTGCTTTAAAGCAGCGATGATAACAAGTTCAACTCAGCCAGAGTACACTCTAAAGCCAAAGAGACAGGATTGTTATTATCTGTTATTTTCGATGATCCATGCCACTGCTTTCCATTAGGCAAGATAATTGAGAGCTGACTGTACAAGTGAAAGGGGCTTTTAGGATGCAATGCTGAAAAAAGGCCTGATAATTTCTTTCCTTCAGTGGCCAATAACCACCAAACAAAGAGAGGAATAAAAACTAGAAAATACCAAGTTCTGGAATTAGGGTATTTGAACCACAGCACTGCACGTACAGTAACGCACTCAATAAATATTTGGTGAATGATTGAATCTGCCTCTTGCCAGAAATCCAAACTGCCAAAAAAAAAAAAACCTCTAGCCAGAGAGGCAAGTTTGCTAAGAACTGAAATTTCTGGCTTTGAGTTAAAACAAACAAAGGAGTCATACATAAATTCAGGGCCAGTTCTCTCTCCCTTTAGTACATGAAAAACACAAGTCAAAAAACCCAACAGCCTCCAATTCTCTCAATCCAAATGGAGAACTAAATTAAAGCAAAGCCAGGTCTGATCACTAGGCAGCCTTTAAAAAAGAGTACATTAACAGCAATATGTCATAGGCAGAAGCTGAGATGAGGCTTCCCACCCAGCAATATATATGGTGATTAAAAGTCATAGGCAAAGTTCGAAAGATCATATTTGATATATTGCCTATGAGGATACAATACCATTATGGGGCCTGTGACCTGAAGGCTTCTGAGTCAATAGGATGGCTGCAGTGAAATTGCTTTCTGCTGCTGCCTGGAGATGAATCTAATGTTTTGTTTTCTGTTATAATCACAATAAACTTGGGGCTTAATCATGGAGGCTCTCATTGGACTCTGGAGCTGGTCCTTCTTTTTTTTGGCCTGTATTGGGCTCTGGGAAAAGCAATTGGGAAATTTTACTGTTGCCTAACCTGTAGGGAGTGGGCATGGGCCACCCTAGAGATTTCAGCCCACAAATAGACATGCTAAGGCTGGGTAATTTGTCATCCATAAATAATTGGGGGCACTAAAAGGGTACAGGCAGAGGCGAGCAACCTTTGAAAGTTTGGAGTTTGGTCTTTGAAAATCAATTGTTCTTGAAAAATTAGGTGCCTAAGTGACTGTGAGTCATCCCATGCCATGACTTCATTCATTATCTTCAAATGTCTGCTGCAGAGGAGACACAGTGCAGAGAGAGGCAGGCTACAAAACCAGCATTTCTTTAAGGGGGAAGAGTTTTCTGTCTGCACAGCCTCAGACTGGCATCTTGTAATGTAATGGAAATCTATAGCATGGCTCGGCTATTTATGCTACTGGGAGATTACCCCATGGAATTTAAGAATGTTATTAACACAATTCATAATGGGGAGGGGGGAGCATTACTCCCTACCTGAGAAAAAATAAACGACTTTCCCCAGAACAAAGCAAAAACATCTGGCTTTTGGTTGCCCCATTAAGGGATTGGTGGATATAGTATTCAAGTGGAAAACAGTCAGTGCTAGCCCCCACCAGCATCAAACTGCAATGTATTCTTTGTTTAGGGATTTGAGGGGTGTGAGTGTGGAAGTAAAAATAAAAATATTAACAAGGATTTTCTCTGTTTACTGCCTTTTGGTCAATCCTCATAGTCATAGGCAAGACTTATTTGGCGTCATTTTCAGGGGTGGGGTGGGGAATGGAGGTTCAATAATGTTGGATTTCAGGCAGCATCTAATCCCAGTCCCTTCATGTCAAAGATGAAAATAAAGGCCGAAGGAGTTAAGTGCCTTGCCCAAGGTCACACAGCTAGGAAATGGCAGGGGAGGGCCTGGAACCCAGGTGCTCTGAAGTTAGCTTCTTCCCATTGCCCAATGCTACTTCCCCAAACAAGGGCCCAGCTAGCAGTGGCAGAGTCAGCACTCGGATGAGGATCACTGTGCCTCTAACCCAGTGCTTGGAAAGGGGAATGATTCTGATGCTATGATCTACAGTGGGGGTGGGGGGTGGTAAGAATATCAATAGAACTGGCTTTCAGAGAATCACAGGATCAGAGTTGGAATGGGCCTCAATGGTTATCGAGTTCAAAGTATACTTGAAAGGACTGTTGTTCTGATATACTGACATGAGGCCATCCTCACCTCTGCTAGAAGACCTGCCAGGAAGAGGGCACTAGAACTGGCATTAGGACTGTGCTTTAAGGTTTTCAAAGTGCTGTACAACTATCATCTTACTTAATTGTCCTCACAACCACTTTGGGAGGTAGGCACTACTGTTATGTCCACTTTGCTGGTGAGGAAACGGAAGCAGTCAGAGAGGTTCAGTGACTTGATCAGGGCCACATATTCTAGTATATGAAGAGGTACATTTGACTCCAGGCTTCTTCTGACTCTAGGCCCAGTGGGCTCTCCACTGTGCCGCCTAGAGGCCACTACCTCCTCTGGTGGCAGCTCCTCCCATTTTCAGGCAGATCTTGTTATTGATCAAGTTTTTCCTGACATAAAAAGCTGAAATTTACTGCTTTGCAACATCTAAACATGGTTCCTGGTTCCGCTTTTTGGGGCCAAACAGAACAAGTCTAATCTCTCTAGTAGGACGGCTGTCTTTAAAATACCAAAAGAGAGCTAGCATTTTCCCAGTCTTCTTTTTTTCCAGGCAAAAGGCCTCCATCCTGGTTGCCTCTTTCTCATGCCCTCTAGCTTATCTAGGTCTTTATTAAACTGAGGTACCCAGAAGTGAGCACATACTATACAAGTGGTCAAATTGGCCAGGATTAGAGGTCAATCATATCCTTATTCCTGGAAGCTTGGCATTTCTCGATGAAGACCCAAATTACATGAGCTTTCGAGGCTGCCATATCACATACTGCTGACTCATATCAAATCTGCAGGCCCCTCAAATCCCTAGATTTTTTTCCAGATAAACTGCCATCTAATCATGCCTTCCTCAAGGAAGCCAAAGTATTGAACTCCAGTGCAAGCCTTTACATTTTCCCTTAGTGAAGTTCTAGTATATTTAGCCTAATGCACTACTCTGTCAAGATCTATCCTGATCTTGAACCTTTCCTCTCATGCTTGGCTTTGTGGCATCTGCACATGTGATGAGCAAACAAGTCATATATACCTTAATCCGAGTCATTGATTAAAAAAAAATATTCTATCAAAGAGATTCATAGGGCCTGCCACTGGATACCTGCCAAGCAAACACTGAACTATCAGTGACTATTCTTGGAGTCTCATCATTCCAAGATTCCCCAATCCACTGAACTGTGTTACTATCTAGTTTGTTTCTCTCCACCGTTTCCATAAGAATAACACCCGATCCTGGTTTTGTCTTTAAACTCTTGCTTTTTTGGACTTAGTAAAAGCTCTAAAATAGGCAAACAGGGAAGTGACTGAGGCTGGATTAGATACCATGTTAAATGTGTTGCTAAAATCCAAGTAAACTAGCTGTTCTGTAAATATGAGCTGTTACTCTTAATAAGATGGGGATCAAGAGAGGCTTTCCAGAAAGGAAGAAAACAATTGAAACAATTCATTCACACATAGGTCTCAGCTCTGTGTGAAGGCCCTTTGTGCTTTAAAAGCAGAAACACGGAGACAGGATAATGTAGGTCCCGTGGAACTCCAGCAAGGCAAGTCAGTGTACTTTTGGTGCCAGTTTCCTCATCTATAAAGTGGAGATGATAGAATTTCTAGCACCTCACTCAGAAAGCAGTTGTGGGGAAAGCTCATATAAAGCTTAAATGTAGTACAGAGAGGGGAGTTGTCTGGAGGACACATATCACAGGAGGAGTTTAGTAGCTTCCCTTTCTTCTTGGGTCAACTTGGCATAATGCGACTTCCTCTTGTCATCAGTCCTCAACGACCTTGACTGTTGTTGAAAACTTTGTTCTATCACTGACTCAAATTCATGGCCAGTTCAGTCACTTGAAGGGTTCCCTTTTAGGGGAGAAGCATGAGAAAGGAGAGGGAAAGAGGCAGAAGAAGAGAGAATGAAAGAGCAAAAGAAAAATGGGGATAGAGGGGAGGGGAAGAGGGAAGGGAAAGAAAGAGGGAGAGACAGAGGGAAGGGGAAGAGAGGAAGGTAAGAAAAGGAAAGTTAGAAGGAAGGAATGGGCAAGGGGGAGGGAGAAGAAAGGAGGTGGGAAGGGAAAGAGAAAATGAGAAAGAGGGAGACTATAGGAAGGACTTAGTTCCATACACAGAGGCATAAATGTCTACACAGTCTCTTAAAAGAACAACTTGGCTCCCTAAAGAACTGGTGTCACAAGGAGATACAAAAGGAGCTCAGAGAATAAAGGGAATGTTCAATGAGAAGACACCAGAAACTCCGGCAAGAATGGACACATGAAGACCCAGAGACAGCTGACTGTAAGTAGACCTGGAGAGAGGCCTATGCATACATGTGACCTGTAAGGGATAGACATAGGGAGGGATGGAAGGATGAGGATGAGGAAGAAATAGAATTAGCATAGTAGGGGGCTAAAATGAAGAAAAGAAATTTGTCCATTTGCTGGAACTAAGAGGAATTTGGTCTGTAGGGCCATTTGCCTTCCAAGCAACCCCAAGCATTTCCCCTCCCTTGTGGGGATTCCCCATCCAGGGTAGTACTATAAATCATGAACATTATCTATATTCCCAGGGAGGTGGAGGCCCCCGAGAGGGTAAGTTGCTTGACTCTTGAGTTCTTTTTCCATGTTGGAAGGTGGGGCACCCAGGTTAAGCACTCAAAGTAAGGAGAACTGTATAGGCCTCTGGGGAGGCAGAGGCCCACCAGATGGAGGGAGGCTACCTTCAAAAACTGTATCTGGTCTATATAATCCTGGATCCTTCCTCAGTAACAGGCCATGAGTTACACTTTGGTGGTGGGGCTCTTCTAGGATCGATGCTTAATGGTGGGCAAGTCAGGTTATTAATACTAGCATCATATTAGGAGGCTATCTGCACTAAAAGTAAGCCATTCAGTAGAGATTTCTGCAAACTATAAGGCTTATTAAACAACTTTATATTGGGAAAAAATTATGCCAGTTATTGAAGAACTGAGGCATTAATAATGAGTGTACTCATCCTCACCTAGGAGTAAGGATTTGGGAGATGCTGATCGACTATGACATAGACATCAGTAAAGGAATTTCACATATTGTTATGGGCTTTTTGGAGGTAGCTAGATGGATCAGTGGGCCTGGAGGCAGGAAGAAAACCTAAGTTCAAATCTGGCCTCAGACACTAGCTGTGTGACATTGGGTGAGTCATTTAACTTCTGTTTGCCTTAATCCACTGAAGAAGGAAATAGCAAATCACTTTATCAAGAAACCTCCATGGACAGTATTGACATGCTATGGGTACATGGGGTCATGAGGAATCCGCCATGATTGAATAACAGAAGATCTTTGAGAGACGCTTAAGGTACTGGCGGAAACATTGTACGAGCTGTGTGAAATAACACAGCACGTTCCAGGTCCCTAGAGAGTTATTCAAAATTGTGCCTATAATAGGACAGTGTGACTGATATAATTTAGAGGGCTTGAGCATTCTTAAATGGTGGGGGAGGGGAAGGGGGAGAGAATTTAGTAAGCACAATCCGGGAGGAATTACAAGTGTGTATATATGTGTGTGAGAGTGACCTTGTCCTACCCAGGGTAACACTATAAGTCAGGAGGACTATTTAGGTCTCTTGGTAAAGCTGAGGTCAACCAATGAGGGAAAGGAAGTGGACTTGACCGTTAATGGACCAAAGTATGAGTTCTTTACATTTTCGATTAGAATGAATAAAATGTGTTTCATGTATGTTTTGCTAGCCTGAGTACTTGGCTGGGAGCTAAAGTCCATTTTTCCCTTTTGCAAAGACCAAGACAAGAGACAAATTCTGAAATTCCCAGGGGAACCTGGGGGAATACATGAGTTTTTATTAAATAGGGGTCACTGAGAATGAACCCAGTCTATTTCGGCCTTGAGTTGTGGAAATGAGCAACATATTATTATTATTTCCCAGTGTTACGATCCAATGGTGAGTATGCACAAATGGGCATCGGGGGGAGTCTGGGGAGCAATGTCACATACGTTAGAAAAGCAGCCTTAGGAGCCATATTTTTAAAGGTTGAGCACAAACACCAAATGCTGATTTCATGGAACCAAAGCAAATGCACAGGACTCTTTTCCAACATGCCTTGGTTTAAAAGATCATCCTGGGATCTTAATCAATCAATCAACATTTTTAAGCACCCAATAAGGGCCAGGTACTGTGCCAAGGGCCAAATCTCTCAATAGCATCTAGAGAAAACAGATACCATTTGCCCAGGACAGGGTTTGGCCAAACCTGCCATTTATTTATTAGGTGTCAGACTTTGACAAATCACTTAACTTTTCTTCATCCATAAAATGGGAATATGAAGATTTAAACTATTTGATTGTTGTTACAACAAGAATTCAATAACATCTGCACTGGGCTTCATGGCTATAAAGCAACTTTAATGGCTTATTCTTATTCTGGTTTTAAGGGATAGTATGGCATCATGGAAATAGAGGGTCTTGGACGGTCCTGGAGCTCACAAGGCTTAGTTTTCAAGCTCTGCCTCTGACATGTACTGGCTGTGTGACTCCGAGTAGCGACCCTCTAAGGCTCTAAGCTGTAGACGAATTGAAGAGCTTTCATTGGTGGGGAAGTGTTGCTATGTCAGAAATCCTCCAGACCAATGAAATCATAACTCTGGACTTGCCTCTCCTCCTCACCTCCCCCGCGCCCCTGCCCCATGATCATTATTTATATTTTCAAAATCCGCTTTAACTCCTATCCACACACATGTACACAGACTCCTTCTTGTTCATCTGCCTGCAGCGCTTTATTTTTTTCATAATTTCAGACTTTACTAGGTTGTTAAAAGGGTCCCATTTCCCCTAGAAAGATGAGAAAGTTCCAAATACATGGAATGCTGAAACTACCCTCAGAACTGATATGATTCAAGGAGGCCGAGGTGTGGTCTGCAAGGGAGAACTCCAAGCCAGGAAGCCCTCAATATGAGTCTGAGCACTAACAATGGCTTCCTTTATGTTCTTGGGCTTAATTCTGTTTTAATCCTACCATCTGTCCAAAAGAGGCGAATTCTGCTGCTTTCCAAGGGGGCTGAAGAAAAACGATTTCTTAGGTGTAAAATGCTGTATGAATACCGAGCATTCATTAGCTATTTACATTTGTGACCCTCTGAAAAGAATAATTTCCGGGACAGAAATGACAACACAAAAAAATTTCCCTTTCTAACAATGCTGACATTGTCACTCACTGGAAATGTCTGTCCTTTTACGAGTCTGTCACTTGGTGCCAAGGGCATTTCAAATTGTACATACCACGTTGTCTGTGGACACTGCGCTGGGGTCTTCTTCCTTGTGCCTACTGGCTTCATTTGGAACTGCTTCACTGGGTTCTTCTATGGAAATTAAAAAAAACCCACCATTGGTTATATTCCCAAAGTTTCATTCATGATCCTCCTCCAAGGAGGCAGACGTTGCCAGCATCCTTAGAAAAGCACTTAGAGAGACCTGGCCAGTGAGTGGCACACAGGATGAGCACACACTCAAGGATGAGAGTGCTTGCCCAGAGGGAAGGCACATGGATATCACTTGGGTCTCCATTTTCCCTTCCTCAAAAGAAAAGGGATTGCAAAATTGCCGGAGTGTTTCTGGAGCACCATGACATGGGGGTCTGCTTAACATTTCCAAGGTCCTTGATTTCATGATGTGGGGTTATCCCTTCCCTGGCCATCTGTTCTCCAACAGCCATTCACCTTAAGGCCAAGAGATGGTATTAATTATTTATCTAGCACTTGCATAGAGTCTTAGCTGTTTAGGGACAAAGATCACTCTATCAACATAGCTCAGCAACTTTTCTGTATAGCACAATTTTGGAGAGTTGCCTAGAGCAAAGAAAGTTAAAGTGACTTGCCCAGGGTCACACAGCTAGTTCATGTCAGAGATAGGACTTAAACTCAAGTCCTTCCGACTCAAAGGATGGCCACCTATCCAAAATACCACCCTTTCCCTCAGGAGTATTAAACAGAGCAACTTTCTGGATGAAGAGTAGTCTCCATTGTACAAGTGGGAAAACTAGGACACAGAAAGCTTAATTACATTGATTGGATCCTATTCTTCCAGGGAGGTTGAAAGAGCCCATTTCAAGTACGGGCTACTGATTAGGCATCTCTACTCAGAAGTGAAGCTGAAGGGCCAAAGGTTCTTGGGGGCCAGAGGGGAAACAACATCCATTTGAAAACTGAGAGAGTTTTCTCCACTGGATAGAGTACATGACTGAGGAAACCCTGATATTTCCCAGCACATGACACAGTGCTCTCACTCTACATGCTTGTGCTAACATTTCAAGGAACCCAGATGTCAGTGATGAGGGCATTCTCGATACCAGTGTGGCTCAAAACTCTTCCACACCTGACCAAAGGATCTTCATGAATTGCAGCAGCTGAAAAAATGTCTCACCTGTTAATGAGACTTCTGATGAAAAACCCTTCCATACTCTACAGGGCTAGTGCACCATCCAAACCCTTGACCCACAGACCTGCCAGAGCTAGCACTCCACTTAGACGGTCTTCAGAAACCCACCATCACTTCCTTGGCAAGGCCTTAGAACAGTGGTGCTCAACCTTTTGGACTCAGGACACCTTTATACTCTTAAAAAGTGCTGAGCCCCCCGAACCAAGAACTTTTGTTCACGTGGGTTATCTCTATCGACACTCACCCTATTAGAAATAAATTATGAATTGTTATGAAATTATTATTATTATTATGAAAATAATTTTGACCGTGTGGACCCACTGAAAGGGTCTTGGGGTCAGACCCTAAGGGATCCCCAGCCCATCCTTTAAGAAGTATTGCCTTAAAATAAGCCTTGAATTGAGGTCATAGGGACTACTTAGATGAATAGAAAGGCACTTTGATTTCTCCAGAGTTAGTTATTATGTTATCCTTATTGTTAATCAGCAGCAAAATATTTGTCATCTCTCTTGAGATTTTTGTTTTCAAGCCCATGCCCCCCTCCTGCTCCCAGCAATGGGGAGACAGGCCAGTAATGAATCCCAGGGGATAGTGGATAGAAGCACAAAGTGTTTTGAGAGCTCTTAAGAGAGTTTTTAATTAAGTCAACATAGAAGTAAAAGGAAGAACATTTTTAAGGAAGAAGAAATTGATCCTGTTAATAAGCCTGGCATTTCAAAGCATATTTAATCAGCAACCTTCTAAGAAATCAGGGTGGGCAAGGTGTCATCAGTACCCACCCGTGGCGGGCTCTCCTCATAGGTGACCTCATGTGTATTATTTCTGAAGGTCTGTGCACTGTCTCTGCTCTCGTTTTCTCATTATGTTGTGTACCAACATTGAGTTTCATTAAATCTTTTCCTGCCTGGCTCTTCCCATTCTGGGAATGGTCCATAAAAGCTACTGGGAGGATTTTGAATCGAAAAGGGTAGAAGAGGAAAGGAGATGCATCTCAAAAAGTGATGGTGCTGACTGTTCAGAGGCAGTCGAGAGAAGCCAAAGTGTCACAAATGAATGTTTTTCATGGCTTGTTATTTGGAAAGAAAGGAACATTGCTAAATGGAAAATAAATAAGCAAATACAGTTATCGATTATCCAGTTCCAGAGAGCCCACGAGACAAAAGCAGTATGCTCCAACTAAGAAACTGGCCGGAGAATCCTTTCATGAGTATAACAAATATAGCTCAAAGGGGACATCCTGGCAGAATTTCACATTAGAGGTGTTCACTGGTCTAGTTCTTCACACACTTTTCTCAGTATGGAAGTTGGAAGGCTTTGAAAGCTCTCTTCTCAAACATGCTCATTTCTCTCTCCATGAAACCGAACCCTCTGAAGCTTGTCTTTCTGTGAAATGAAACTAAGAAGCTTGACCAACTAACTGCCAGCATGGGACAGTGATGGAGAGTCTTAGGACCCGGATCTGAATCCTAGCTCTGCTATTTGGTTTTTACCTGGGTCATTTTGTGAAACTCATTTAACCTCCCTAAGCCTCGGTTTCCTCATCTATAAAATGACAGGGTGAGACCAGATGATCTTGAAGGCCCTCTTTAGCATTAAACTGTATGAGCCTATGTTGTTATCTGAGCCAAGACTGGAGGTGGGTAGGTTGGGGGCAAACAGAATGATCATAGTGGGTTCTCTATCACTTTTGACCATGCCTCTTCTACTCATTTCTGGGGGCGGAAAAGAGAAAGAAGAAGGGGAGAGGGTAAAACTGGAAAAGAGAAGGGATGAAATGTGGAGAGTACAGTATTCCCTAGCAGGGACATCAATATTTTAACAGAAGGTTGGTTATACTTTCTAAAGAACAGGTGATTCTAAAAGGGTTTTTTCCTTCGATTTTTGGCATGGTCTTACTGTATCTAGATATCCTTTTTTGGCCCCAGAAGAACGCATCTCATGTTTTGAAAGAGAAGTCAAGAGAATATTAGGATTCACTTTATAGAAAGTCATCAAACAATGACTTTGGTTCACTGTACCTGCCCGAAGGATACCTGCATAGATCAGAAACTGGCTGGGTCTTCTGGCTTGGGAATGGGAAGAGCAAAAGACTGCATCACCTCTTCGGATTTTCAAGACTTTCAGAGTATGAGGCGTGTTAATGTGTGAGGCAGATCCCTGAAGGGAAGAGTTTCTATAGCGAAGACCAGGTGGATAATTAGAGAAATCACAGCCCGAAGACCCTAGGACTTTCACTAATTATTCCTTCAGGGTAAGAAGTGGAACCAAATCTTATTAATTATTTACCTCGAATTTTAGCTGGTAGTTATTTGGGGGTATTACTAGAAGCAATTATTTGCTGAAATGCTATCCCCATTGTAGAGATGGGAAAACTGGGACACAGAGAGACTAATTATGTGCACCGAGTCCTTTTCTTCCAAGGAGATCAAAATAGTCTGTCTGAGTAAGGCCTGCTGAGGCGGCATATGTGCCCAGAGGTGAAGTTAAAATGGAAAAGTTCATCGTCTTTGGTGGTGCTAAAGTGAAAGCGGTGAGATTATATTATTCCTAAAGATAATATCTTGTCCCTTGATGCTTAGGCTGGCAACTCTAAGAAACAGACACTCCTTAAAAGCCATCATCCCGTATGTTTTCAAATCCCTGAGAGAATGGAGAAGTGTAGCTAGAGAAATCACGGGCTGTTGCTCTTATCTCCAGTAGTGCAAGAACTCTGTGGCCAGACCCAGTTCCTGTAGCTTTGAGGCAGTAAGGTTGCCCAGTGGATAGAGCCTTGGACCTGAAGTCAGGAATACTTGCTCACCTGAGACTGTCTCAATTTCGTCAAGTGTGAAATGGGGACCATGCTAGCACATTTCTCCCGGGGTTGTTGTGAAGATCAAGTGAGATCATTTGTAAAGAGCTTAGCACAGAGTCTGGCATATAGCAGGCACTTAATAAATGCTTGCTTCCTTCCTGAGCTGGACATCAGGAAGGAGACTGAGGTTCTGCCCCTAAAAAAGAGATTGTTTTTGTCACGTCTCCTCTCAGGGCTTGGGTAGGATGAGGGGTGTTGATTAGATCAGCTCCTAAAGATCCCTTCCAGCTTCACCCCAACCCTCTCCCTCCGCTAGCTTGGTCCTGAACCGAAGAACCGACGGGCTGAATTCTAATGTTGTCGTTTTATTTCTACGTCTGGGTTCCTCCTGGGCAGACTTTCCTAGAATCCCAGGCTATCAAAATGTACCCAAGGGGAGATTCAAAGGGAGCTTGTTTTCTGCTTTGACATGCATTCTGGTCAGCGAGCCCTCTTCTAAAGTTTCAATGCCATCCACTTGGTCCAATGGTGACAGTTTGGAATTCCTTCCAGTTGTTCAGCTTTTGAACTCAGGACTGCTAATCTGATCTAGAGGAAAAGACAAATAACCCCCTAGACTGAACTGATAACAAGCCTCAAGAAGCACTATGGCAGAATAGGAAGTGTCAGAAGAGGCCTGGGTTTGAATCCTGCCTCTGATATTTTCCTAGCTATGTGACCATGCTTGTCACTTTATCTCTGCAAGTCAAGACATCACCCCATGATGTCAGCGGTCCTCTTTGAAACGAGGGATGATCAACAATCTCTGTGAGCCTCAATTTCCTCATCTGAAAAATTAGGGTAAAAATACTTAATGGGGGGAAAGGGAGGGTTCAATGAGGTAGAATGTGGCCAATGTGAGCTATTGTTATTTGCTTATTGAAATGTTCAGCCCCTGAGAATGGGACCTGGTTAGCCCGGGAGAGCTCCATTTCTTTCGAGGGTAGATAATATTAGGCTGGGCCATGTGACACAATCACACTTGATCGTGACATTTAGACCAATCAGATTAGCATTCTCCCTGAACAAAATGGGCAAGAGAATAGGCTGGAACCAGGGGGCAGCTCTCTGCACTAGGATTCTTTCAGCCTGGGAAATGCTTTTATGCTTTTGTGTTGCAATTTCTGAGGAGAATAAAAAGGTTTCCATGCAGCTGTGAAAAATAAGCCACTGAGAGGAATTGGAGGCAATCTCACTTTTCATCAAGTGTTCTCTGCAGAGGGCATTAAATCCTCTCTCCCCTTTCTCTCATTAGGTCTTGATTACCATGCCAGCTGTCTACGAGAACACACTAGTCAGTGATAAAGGGTGCCAATGGAGAAGCCGTGGTCCATTGGCAACTTCAAAACGAACTTTCCCTTTTTTCCATTAGCAAGTGCAAATTTGTCTTTGGGGACCTGGAGTGGAGTGGGGAGCAGAGACAATGACAGCTGACTGGTTCCTTGGTTTTCCTGGTCACTCTCGGGCCCTTAATATTTCTCTGTTTTCATCTTCCCCCTTGCAATGTAGAGCTGTCAGACCTAGCCTCCCACCCTCCTAAGTCAATGACTGATGCCTGCTGGTTTGCAAGGACTCCCTCTGACCCTACTGGGTGTTGTTTCCTTATGAGTTACCCTAAAAAGTAGGGAAATTACCAAAATAGGGGTTTCCAAGCCCTATTTTGGTTCCAAAGCCCATCTCATGGATCAAGAATTGAGATGTCATGTAATATAAGTTCAGTTCCTCAGTCAGCCACTGGCATAAACTCTGTGCCTCAGTTTTGCTGTTTAGCTCTTTCACTTGTCTTAATTATTGATGCAGCAGATGCATAAGAATAGTGCTTTACCATCTGATGCATTTCAAAAAATAAAGGTGACTCTTTAGGAATGGTCTTTGGGTTTCAGTAAAAGGGATTTCTTCTAGATTCTAGGCTGAATAGGCCAAGCAATGTGTGGGTATGGAAGATGTGGAAGAAAACAATTTGGATTGCTCTTTCTGGGAGTTTGGCAGCAAAATGGAGGAGAGAGATGGGATAATAGCTTGAAGGGATGCCAGGGCCAAAGGAGGGTTGGTTGATTGTTCTTGTTGTTTTTTAAAGGATAAAGGAGAGGAAGCAGCTAGGTGGCTCAATGGATAGAGAGACAGGAGGCCCTGGGTTTAAATCTGACCTCAGACACGTCCTAGCTGGATGACCCTGAGCAAGTCACTTAACCTCCATAGCCAGCCCTTACCACTCTTCTGCCTTGGTTCTAAGGCAGAGGGTAAAGGTTTAAACAAATAAAATAAAGGATAAAGTGAAAATATCCATGGAGGAGAGATTGAAGACTGCAGAAGAATGCAAGCAGAATGATGTAGCCTGTTCCCAGAAGAGAAGGATGAGGCAGCGGGACTCCTTTTAGCAGAAAGGCAGCCACCTCTGCCTCTGAGACAGAAGGGAAGGAAGAAAGGATACGTGAGATGACTCAGAGGATTAAGAGGATACAACAGAATAAGTTCATGTAAATCAGTTTCAAGAGTTTCAATAGAGCAGAAAGCTAGGTTATCTGCTGATAGTGAAGGGACAGAAAAGGTGGGGAGAAGGGCTTAGAGATAAGAAGAGAAGGTCTGGAACCAGACTCACTACAATATTGCCCAAGGGTCGGAGGGTCCAGTTGAAGTTAGAGAGCAAAAATTAGTACTGAACCCGGTCCTCAGGATTTCTTTGCTTTTTTTCCAGCAGCCTTTAACACCTCAGGAATAGGTGCAGAAGTGGCAGATGACAGAATCTCAGGGTTGAGGGCTTTTCGTTACTGTTTTTCAGTCATTTTGGTCATGTCTGACCTTCTGTGTGATCCCATTTGGGGTTTTCTTAGAGCGGTTTGTCATTTCTTCCTCTAGCTCATTTTATGGATGAACAACTGAGGCAACCAGGGTCAAGTGATTTTTCCAGAATCACACAGTAAGGGTTTGAGGCCAGATTCGAATTCAGGAAGATGAGTCTTCCTGACTCCAGCCAGACCTGGCACTCTATCTACCATGCCACTTAGGGCTGAGGGTTAGCGAGGCACAAATATTAAAAGGTCAAAAAGGCAATGAATTCAGGGCAAGAGAAGAGAACATGCTGAAGTGGCTGATCATAGACAGGGTCAAGACTGGTTAGAAAGGAAAGTGATATAGGGAAGAATAAAAAAAAATCAAAAGGCCAAAGGTCACTGACTATGTGGGCAAAGAACAGACAGGGAAGGAGTAAGAGTGCGAAATGTTGAAAGATAGGAGACTGTGGCCAGGGCCCAGAATTACAGAATTCAGGATCATCGATTTAGAACTGGAAGAGTGCTTAGGGGCCATCAAGTCCAATGTCTTCATTTTTTAGAGAGGAATAAACTGATATAAAGATAAGTTAAATGACTTACTTGGGGTTAAAGAGCCAGTAAGTGTTTGAGAGGGGATTTGAACCTGAGTCTTCCTGCCACCAAGTCCAGCATTCTCACCTTGAAAGTGGTGTGGCTTCAAATGATAGTGAAGCCTAGGGTAGACCACCTGATTAGGTGGTTAAAGTAAAATGGAGGGTGAGGTCATAGAAGTGGAAAAGATGAAGAGAGTATGAGGATGGAGTGTTGGAGAGGGGCCGTCAGTGGGAGTTACAGCCAGGGAGGGGTGGCTAGCAAGACTGGGAACTAGATGCCGAAATCATAGCAAATGCTTAGAGGACTATGGCGACCACGTGAGTGACAGCAACAAAGATCAGGAGGGAGTACGAGAGTCAGATGACAAGGACTTCAAAGGAGAGGGAGGTTACTGGGTGCTGGTAGCAAGTACTAGGAGTATATTTACACATAGAAGAAAATAAAGAGGGGCTCAAAAGCCAGTGCCATAATATGAAGTTTTAAGAGTTTCAGCTTGGATTAGGACTTTTAGTTCTCTGTGTACATTTTCTAAAGTTCTTTTTGCCTTGAAAGGTTATCAGTACTGAACTCTATTTTTTCTGTTTGAAGTCAAAGGAAACACAGTGTTCTTAAACAAATATTCCAGGGACAGTGGAAACATTTGGCTCTTAATTCAATAGGACTGCTAGTCAGAGGATCAGGGATCCAGGGCAGGGCTCTTTCCACAATACGGTGAGTTGCTGATGCCATATGCTTGATCACATTTCCAAAAAAAAAGGATCAAAATAATTATTTTCTTCGTTTTGATATAAAGCTCATGGCAAAGAGCAGAAATTCTGAATGCGAGCTGAGTTTAGATGAAAATCTATTCCTTCTTGTGCCCGATGTAGAGGGATGTTTAAGAAGAGGCATTTAAAAAAATCAATTTCTGTTTAAACGCTTAACAAAATGTATGGACCTTAAGTGCAAAGGTTGAAAAGCAAGTCAAATAACCACTGAAAAACAGCCTTTTGTCAAGGCTATTTATTAGGAGGTGCAGCAAGCAGAGTACCTTGAGAGCTTCCTTCAGATAAACAGATGGACACTTCATCATTTCTGTCGTTATCCTCCACTACCTCGGGCCCAGCTTCCTCTCCTGATGCTAGTGCAGACAAAGGGCCCGACTCGGGCTGCTCCGAGAAGTCAGCAGGGCCGCCTCTGGGAGGTGGAACTTCAATCCCCATTAAACGATATTTTCTTCTTCGATTCCCAATCCAAGTCTTTATAAGGGAGATACAATAGAAACTTTTGAACACATATAAACCTCATTAGTTCTGGACATGAAGAAAAAGGAAAGGCTCTGAGTAAAACATAGTGGGTTATTTATTAAAATGAGAAACATAAAAAAGGAAAATACATTGAATAAGGACCAGCTCTGTTAGTAGTTCACAAAGTGCTTCCCTCACAGCCATCCTGAGAAGGATTTTTGCTGTTGTTGTTTTATTGTGAGTCAACGAAGTATAAGCAAAATGACGATATGTTCATTTCAAAACAGCTTAGATGAAAGATCTTATTTATTTAAAACACCCAGAATGCCAGGCAACACAGAGTTCATTACTTTTTTCCCAGAGAAAATAATCCCCCACATCTTTCAAAAGAAAAACAGATTGGTTGGGTTCCCAAAGGAACTGGGTATGTAGTTATAACTACAGCTTAAGTCCCGTTCCCAATCTTGCTTTGCCTAGGTGAAAACCTGCTTATTGACTTTCATCCTCTCCCTAGCAGCTCAGTGCTTCAAGGAGCTCCAAAGCTAGGATTATTGGCTTAAAAAATAATTTGCATCCCGAGTTCCTCACATAATTTACACACTGCTCATTTCCATGGCTTGACCAGTCTGGACAAAGTCATTCCAGAAAACTCAAGTAGAATTATTGTTTCTTTCTTATTTTCCTCCTCCTTATAAAGATATCTCTGAAATAGTAGAGAAAACTAATCAATGCAATGCAATGATTTCCTGCCCCAATCAGAATACAGCTAAACAGCTTATTGGAAATGGTCTCCAATGTTAGATTGCTTCCAGTTCAAAAATTCTTGGAGATCATCTAAATCTAGCCTCTATGATTTTACAGCTACAGAAAGGGGTCTAGAGACCAGAAGTGGTCAGCACTGAGCCATTAATTTATAGTATGACCTGATCCCCACGTACCCCATAAAGTCAAGGCCCTTTCTATGGCATCACACTATTCTCCAATCTCAATTCAATGCCTCTTCTATTTGTGCCACTTTGGGGACAAAAATAATGCAACGTTAAGAAGAGAAACCAAAGACCGAGACCGGGAAGACATATTCATTTTCATTTTTGCCCAAGTATTTTCCCTGCAAATTCAGGAAATGTAGTCTCTTGAATGTATTCAGTATTCAATACTAAATATACACTCTGAAACACATGGATTATTTTTGTGAAGTCCCAAGTGAAAATTACCCCGTAGGAAAGAAAAATATTTATGTATATTAATTTTCCTGGCTTTGCTAACTTCTCCCCTAGGAGAAATACTCGTTTAAACAGTAGAATTCCATTTAAATTCCCCATTACATTGTCTCTGTGAAAAAGTACTGTTACACTTCAGAAAACTTAGAAGCTGGAAGTTCTTACCACAGCCCCATTAAATTGTCACGCGCTTCCTATATTTCCTAACTGAATATTGATGTTTATTAGGCAATAATAAAAAAGTTTCCTTTTCTTTCATGGCATGATCCATGGATATCCAAAGAAAATCTTTACCAGGGCCAGAAGGGGGAAGATGAGCTCTCTCAAAGAGATTCCCAAGCTTGCTTGGGTCACCATGGGTGGGAAGGAGCCAAGAGGTAGGAAAGGAGAGCCTGAGATGCTACCCGACTCTATCTTTCTGGGAGTTGTGTATACATCAGCTGTATATGGACAAAAGGCCAAATGTGCCTTGGAATGAATATTAGGCTTCTGTAGAATTTTTATTACATGCTGAAGCTAAGGTTTCTTCTGTGGAGACACATCTTTCAAATTATAATAGAAGGCACAGGAAAAATATGATTCTCTAAGACAAATGTAATAAAAGTTGTCTTCTGCAGTATTCACAGGATCACACACAGGCACCTTAGAGGTCAGCTAGTCTACCATCCCACACAAAGTATGAATCTCTTCTATGTCTACAATGAAAAGATCATCTGCCTTTCTTTGGTCGAATACTTCCAGGGATGGAGGGCTCACTATTTTGTGAGGCCGCCCATTCCATTGTCAGACAGTTGGAGCAGACGTTTCTTTCTCATAATGAGCCAAGGCAGATTTGCCCATATCCACTGCTCCTAGCTTCGCCTTCTGGAGCAATATAAAATAAGCCCACTCCCTATTCCATCTGAGTCTTTCAAGCATTTGAAGATAGCAAATACGTCTTCCTTAACTTCTTTCTTTTCTAGGCCAGACACTCCCAGTTCCTTCAACTATTCTTAGATGAGATGGTTCCCAGATCCCTTGCCATCCTGTATTAAACAAAAATCTTGCAGGTTGATTAACTTAAGTGAGTTGTACTGCAGCCTGTCGACTCAATCTCCACCTCCTCCCCTCTTCTCCCTCTATCATCTGGAAATGATGGGTAGGCTGCTCAGCCTTTGGAGCTTTTCCCCAGAGAAAGGAAGAAAGAAAACTAGTGGGCAAATCACTGCATGTCTCTGGGCCTCAGTTTCCTCAACTGTAACAACAGTTAAGGATTAGAACAGATAATCTCTTGGCATCTTTCTGGCTCCTAATCACTAAAGCCAGATAAAGCGAGGTTGTGCATATAACTTTCCAGGAACACAGCTAACTTAAAAACAAAGTAAAGTTGTGTTACAAGTGAAAACCCCCTTTTCTTAGAGAGATTTCAAATAAATACTGCTACTCTGAAAGTAAACACCATGCAAAACGACGGAAAACAAATCTGCTTTCCAAGAAGTTTATTTCAATGCAGAAAAATCACTCTGATAGTGTTTTGCCAACATTCAAACATAAGCCCATCATTCAAGTGCTTGGGTGCATGAGGGTATATTTGGATACTGATCCACTCTGACCCTGAGCTCCTCCACCAAACTACAGACACCACAAGAGACCTTTGGGTACCTGGCGTACAGCCCAACACTTTGCATACAGTTCTGCTGATAAGAATCATGCTGTACATTAGAAAGTCCACCAAAGAACCAAACAAAAAGAACCCAAGGCCAGGGGAGAAAGGTCCTAAAACTTCCTCCTTACACCTTTTAGGGAGGCAAAAAAAGAAACTAAGCCCTCCCAATTCTTCTGCCCTTCCCAGCAGTCACAAGCCAAAACCCCCCAGTGGGGCACTAGGTGTAAAAAATCAGCTTAATGTGTCCATGGATAGCTTTTATTAAGTGCCTACAATGAGCTTAGCACTGTAAAGCACTCAAGAGTATTTTGGGAAGAATGAAATTATTTAGGGTTACACAGCAGGTCACCTTTGCCTTCTATTTCTCTTGAAGGGATTCTTTGGAAAGCTTTATCACCCCATTTCCTGCAGAAGGCCAATGGGCGTCACACTGCAGGGTAGGCTGTAGGCTCCCCTAGCTTAACAAACTCTCAGGAGTAGAGACAGAAATCAAGTCAGAGGTTGCTTAAATTCCCCATTCTGGGAGAGTAGGGGGTGGGGATTGTAGAGTAAACTCTGTATTCTGTCAAGAAGTGCTCCATTAAACTAAAATCAGAAGGAAAACAACAAATTGGGAAAAAATCTTCATAAAAACCTCTGACAACGGTTTAATTACTCAAATTTATAAAGAGCTAAATCAATTGTACAAAAAATCAAGCCATTCTCCAATTGATAAATGGGCAAGGGACATGGATAGGCAGTTTTCAGATAAAGAAATCAAAACTATCAATAAGCACATGAAAAAGTGCTCTAAATCTCTTATAATCAGAGAGATGCAAATCAAAACAACTCTGAGGTATCACCTCACACCTAGCAGATTGGCCAACATGACAGCAGAGGAAAGTAATGAATGTTGGAGAGGATGTGGCAAAGTAGGGACACTAATTCATTGCTGGTGGAGTTGTGAATTGATCCAACCATTCTGGAGGGCAATTTGGAACTATGCCCAAAGGGCGATAAAAGACTGTCTACCCTTTGATCCAGCCATAGCACTGCTGGGTCTGTACCCCAAAGAGATAATGGAGAAAAAGACTTGTACAAGAATATTCATAGCTGCGCTCTTTGTGGTGGCCAAAAACTGGAAAACAAGGGGATGCCCATCAATTGGGGAATGGCCGAACAAATTGTGGTATATGTTGGTGATGGAATACTATTGTGCTAAAAGGAATAATAAAGTGGAGAAGTTCCATGGAGACTGGAACAACCTCCAAGAAGTGATGCAGAGCGAAAGGAGCAGAACCAGGAGAACATTGTACACAGAGACTGATACACTGTGGTACAATCGAACGTAATGGACTTCTCCATTAGTGGTGGTGTAATGTCCCTGAACAATCTGCAGGGATCTAGGAAAAAAAACACTATCCATAAGCAGAGGACAAACTATGGGAGTAGAAACACCAAGGAAAAGCAACTGCCTGACTACAGCGGTTGAGGGGACATGACAGAGGAGAGACTCTAAACGAACACTCTAATGCAAATATTAACAACATGGCAATGGGTTCGAATCAAGAACACATGTGATACCCAATGGAATCACGTGTTGGCTACGGGGGGCGGGGTGGGGGAGGAAAAGAAAATGATCTTTGTCTCTAATGAATAATGCATGGAAATGATCAAATAAAATATTATAAAATTTAAAAAAAACACAGAAGAAAAAAAAAAAGAAGTGCCCCATTAGAGGAAATACCCACAGGAAGGAGATCTGAGAAGCCCAGAGCTAGGTGGGACTTGAACAAGAACTGGTGGTCACCCACAGTATTTGATTGAAGATCTCTAAGGTGGGGTTGACTCACTACCTCTCCAGGCTGTCCATTCACTTTAGGAACATTCTCATTTTTAGAAAGGTTTTTCCTCGGCTCGATTTGTCTCCTTGCCACTTCTTCTCATCATTCATAACTCTGTCCTTTGAGGTTAAAACATAACAACCCTAACACTTCTGCAATGTTTGACAACAGCTATCATGTCCCCTGATCCCAGATTTTCTCTTATCTGTGCTAGACATTCCACATTCCTTCAAGAGATCCGCCTTTGGAATGAAGCTACGGATTTGAACACTTTCCAATTCCTCATTATCCTTTAGTGCCCAGAATGGAGTACAAGACTCCAGATGGGGCTGACCAGGGCAGAGTACAGTGGCACCATCACCTCCCTAATTCCTGCATACTAGGCCTAAGATCACATGAGCTCTCCAGGAGGTCACATGACATCAGTGATTCATAATAAGTGCAGTCCACTGAACTATTGGAGACCTTTCTTCAGAATAAGTGCTATGTAGCCACCCCAGAGAAGGGAGAATCAAGAACCATCATTTTCCTTTTATTAAATGCCTTTCAAGGGAAAAGATTGCTTCTCCTCCTCAACAAGGCCTTTGATGACCATTCCCCTCCACAGTGATTGTTCCTGTGGTCTGTACCCCCCTCAATGTATTATGCAAATACTGCCTGGTACTCTGCCATCACCAGAGGGTAACTATCTCCCCAACTTGATGACAAATGCCCGAGGGGCATTCTGTGTCATTTGGGCCTTAGTCCCTGGCTAAGCACAGAACAAAGCTGAATTAATTGGGGCCCATGATTCCAAATAGCAGAGAGACCACTCAGCTCAGCTGCAAGGAAATGAATCGAAGCCTTGACCCAGCTTTTTTTTTTCAGGGGGTGGGGGTAAACTATGGAAGGCTGCCCCTCACAGATGTGTTTTACAGGCTATGCCAACCTCATTTCTGCTGCCAGCCCAATAAGAGGGAAAAGGATGACCCTTTAAACCAATTCAAAGTGGTCAAGTGACAAGGCCTCTCCCTGGTGAAGAAGGCAGGAATACTCCCACTTTTGGTTCCTTCTTCACCCATGGGCAGTCCCTTCCCTAGTGAAAGTCCCTCAGGGTCCCAATGAGCCTCCTCTGGCCCTGCTCTTCTTGGAGTTGGAAGAAGTCTCAGTGGCCCTTAGTTCAACCTGAATCTAAACAACATATCTGATGAGTGGTCTACAACGCTGTTCCCATCCAATTGCTTCTATCATACAGCCACCTTCTTTGTTCAAGCTTTCAGCACCTCTCACCTTGGGTACTGCAATGGCCTCCAGATTGGTCTCCCTGCCTTAACCCTTTCCCAATTCCACTCCACTGGCCATACAGCTGCCAAAGTGATTCTCCTCAAGTACAACACATCTGACCATATCTGTCACCCAGCAACTCCCACGCAATCAACATCAGTGGTTCTCGATTACCTCTAGAATGCAAGCTAAACAGATTTGTTTAGCTTTTAAGACTCTCACAACTTGGCTTCAACCCATCTTTCCAGCCTCCCTTAATCTTATTTCCCTTCCTCCCAAACTGCACTCTGCAATTCAGCCTTCTCTCTGTTCCTCACACCCAGCCCTCTAACTCCCACCCCTGAGCCTTTGCAGTGGCTGCTTGGAATCACCTCCCTCCTCATTTCTGTTGCTTCATAGAATCTCTCCTCTTTTCCTTCAAGACATGGCCCAAATACTACCTTCTACATGAAGCCACTGCCAGTGCCCTTCTTTCCTAAATCTCTCAATCATTTATCAATCAATCAAACATTTACACGTGTACTTGTCTTTCCCATTAGACTGTCAAGTCAAGTAGCATTTCTTAAGAGCCGACTTTGTGCAGGCACTGGATAATCGCTGGGGATACCAAGGAAAGGAAAAAATTGAGCCTCTTCTCAAAGATTTCACAGTCTAATGGGGAGAGAGATGACATGCAAATAGTTTTGTGCAAACAAGATTTAGACAGGATGAATTGGAGATAATCTCAGAAGGAAGGTATGAGTTTTAAGGGGGACTGGAAAAGGCCTCCAGTAGAAGATGGGATTTTAGTTGAGACTTGCAGGAAGCCAGGAGGAAGAAGCAAGGAGGTTGAGAAATATTGGTTCCCCCTTGAAAGCTGATATTATTTCATTCTTTGTATCTGTATCCTCAGCACCCAGCACAATGCCTGCACCAAAGCAGGAGGTTAAAAAATGCTGATTGACTCATCATCCAATCTTTCCTCAAAGACCTATGCTGCTGAGTGGAAAGCTGCTACCTTGTGAGGCAGAGCAGAGGATTTGAAAGAGCACTGGATTGTAAATCAGAGGACCCCAGCTTCAATCCTGACTCTGTGAACGGCTATGTGCTTGGGGCGAGCAACTTCAACTTTCTAGACCTCAGTTTCTTCTTCTGCTAAATGGGGAGGATAACCTACATGCTCTCTAACAGTCTTAAGTTCTAAGATCTCCATGTTACAAACCTGTATTGCTTTGGTCACTACCTTTCACAATCCACTTAAGCAGAAGATTAGTGTTCTAAACTAGTCAAGTGACCTGCAGCTGGGAGGCCTGTGGAAATGGGGAGTTAGCTTTCTTTCTTTCCACCACAGAATTATCTATTCCTTTAATCCCTCGATACTAGCACCTATGAAATGTCTTCCAAGAAGCTACCCAAGTGAGTTATTGCCATGAATAATGACTCTTCCCTTTTCAATTGCACTCCTCTCACGTTGCAATTCTTTTCTCCTTTTTGCCACCACATTCTACTAAGGGGAGCTGGCATCAGACAGGTGGCTGAGAGGAGGCCTTTTGGTCCATGACAACCCTCAAAGCACTTTAGTCCACCAGACTGGACTAGGCATCTTCTGCTTTAGCACCTGGGTCCCCACTATTTCCTGTGCCTGTGGAAGGCCTATGAAATTCTTCCCCTTGATTGAGTACTTCTTACCTGAACTGGCCAAGGGCAATTGACTTCTTCCACATCTGGAAAATGGGAGAGTTAGACTAAGTTCCCTTCTAGCTCAAATCTATGGTCCTATGATCTATTAAAAAGCCTTTCCTTCTTCCTTGGATCTCATATAGCACTTTGTTCTTCAACTCACAAATTCATATATGGTATAATAGAGTGTAGAATAGTCATTTGTCCTAGTACCTCACCCTTTTATTAGACCAGAAGGGTTATGGGGACACAGACCCTGTCTTACCTATATTTTGCATTACCCCTGTGCCCAGCATTGCACATAACAGGTGAATGATACCAGCTAGTCAACTAGATTTTATCTTGTTTGTTCTAGTCATAGTTAAATAGACTGAGTGTCCCCAAAGTCTTAGTGCTGTGTTAAGTTTTATGAGCTTATTAAAAGTTTAAATAAAACTTATTTAAGTTTTAATAGCCTCCACCTGTATTCAGACTTTAGGGTTGAACTAATGTCTTCTGGGACATCCAGTTTCATGTATGAGATAGCATGTTACTGTGTCCCCTTTTAGTTTTCCTATGCTTCCCAGGTCCAAGAATAAAAGCCAAAGGGATTGGCCAGATTAATGAATTGCCCTGGTTGTAATAGCTCCAAATTCAGGAGCCCCTTTGCCCCAAATAAGCAATAGAGGTTGGTTTTATGGCTCCTGCTCCTGCTTCACTGAAATGGGTTTCTGGCAGAATTTCAAAAGTTAGAGTCCTTCTTTGTCCTGTTTGGCTTCCACCAACCCTCTTCTTGTTAATTCTCATCTAGATTCTAAGGAATAGAAACACTCCAGTCTTATCCAGGCAGCCCTATTCCCCGCCCCTGCCTGTATCTCAAGGCAAGGGACAAGACAAGGTTGGGAAGTTAAGAGTACACATGGAGGATGAGCATTGGATCTGGTGGCAGAGGACTCAGCTCTGCAACTTCCTATCTTAAGGCCCTGGTTTTCTCATCTCTAAAACAATATGGTTGGATTAAATGGTCTCTAAGGTCCCTCCCAACTCAAAAACTATAACTCTGAGATATTTTTCTTCATTATTGATTTCTCTCTCTGTTTCTCTTCCCAAGTATTTTTTAAGAAAAAGTTTGCATCCTTCCTCTAAAGAGAATGTGAGGCACTTTCTTCTAACTACCATGTCCTCGTGGTCTTCTGGGATCACTGTCACCACTGAAATTTTATGTAAACTCCTTGAAAATGGAATGTCAAATGTGGTCTTCGTGGCTAATCAATGTGATCTTCAGTTGGAGGTTTTTATCTTTATATAGTGGGAGAACAAGCCCAAGAGTGCTTTGAAACATGTTCATTCTTTACGTACCATGTGGCATCTATTTCAGGTTGCCTCATGCAACTTTAAAAGGAATCCTTCTAAACTCCCCTTCCACCTATGTCAAAGAAGGATCACAAGTCTTACCCGTACTATTTCACAGTCAACATTTAATTCTGCAGCAACTGCTTCAATTTTCTCTCTGCAAACAGAGCCCAAGCTTGTCATGCCATTGTCCCAGTATTTCTTGAGGGTGGCTAAATCTCGGTCACTGAACTGGGTGCGGTCCTGAAGCTGCAAAACAGAATGTTCTCATTAGAAACATGGAATGAAAGGATTGTACCGAGCGGCTGCCCAGGATGAGATGTGCTAGATTATTTGTGCCTGGCCGACCAGGTCAGAGCATCCCTTTGATGTTTAATGGGATCATCTAGCCTTCCTGAGCACATGTGGTGACGGGCTTTGAGCTTCACAGGATTCAGAACTGGAGAGGACCTTAGATGGCCCTGTCCTCCTGCCTCCCTCATTTTACAGATGATGAAACTGAGGCCCGCAGGGTTTAACAGATTGGCCACACAGGTAGTAAGTAACCTGGCTCCAGCCTAGGGCTTCTGATTTCCCAGCAAGGACTCTTTTCAGGACACCACAGTGCCTTGAGAAATAACAATGGAAGTCATTTTTTGAGATGGGGATTTTCCGCAACATTTAACATGATGTGGCTGGGGTCGCATCAGTCAAACCATTCTAATGGGAGGGCTTTTAAACTAAGCTCATCTCAATCTGCCTTCCATGGGCTTCCTTTCAATGCTCTCATTAAGAACAGGAAAAGTTTGGAAAGAAAATGCCAATGGAGCACTGCCTGAAGAACTCTAATATGTCAGTAGAGACCTTAATGATAAGCCCAGCTTAGAATGTCTAAATCCTTTTCTGTCTGATTCCTTCTAACAATGATACAAATGCCTCATACTCAAGAGCATGGCTTTTGTGAATAAACGAAGGCTTTAGCAATTGTTTTAATTCAATGAATTTGTGAGGCACCCTTGCAAATGGATGGCTGACATAGAGGTAGTGCCACGAGAGAGAGAGAGAGAGAGAGAGAGAGAGAGAGAGAGAGAGAGAGAGAGAGACAAAGAGAGAGACAAAGAGAGACAGAGAGAGAGAGAGACAGAGAGAGAAAAGAAGGAAGAAAAAAAGGAAGGAAGGAACACAGATTCTGAATGAAAGGATGTGGGTGCAAATATTGCCTCTTACTTTCACACATACTACCTGTGTGACCATGGGAAAACTACTCACCCTGCCCGGCCTCAGTTTCCTCAAATGAGAGGGCTGGACTAGATTGCTTCTGAGGTCTGTTGCAGCTCGCCTATCTAGAAGTAAATGGCCTGGGTTCATATTCTGGATTCTCCACTTATAACTTGTGCCACTTTAGGAAAATCAATTCCTCTTCCCAGATTCAGATTGCCACCCTCTGTTTCCCAGATAAGGAACCGAGAAGTAAAATGATCTGTCTAGTATTACACAGGGATGAGGTAGGACACAGAAATATTTGTTTGATGACCTACTCACTAGCCCACTGGCTCCTAATTATGCTTTTACAATATCCTAGGTTGACTCCAATTAGCAAAGGGGCAGGGCAGTCATGCTGAAAACCTCAGAGAGAGGTTCTTCCTTCAAGGGAGAAAATACCCTGCAGTGAGAACCACTGGGTTTCCCTCCAGCCTGCTCACCATTCAAAGAGGATGAGTTCTTGGTCCCCATCCAGGAGCCAAAAAGCTCTCCCTTCTTGCACACAGACAATACAGGAAAAGGATCCTGACAGCTAGGATATCTCACTAGGCAAAGGCCAGGTAAATGAGGGGAGACCACATGCAGTATACTTTTGAAAGTCTTCTGGGAAGTAAATCTTGTCACTTGGTGGGGGAAAGCACTCTGTAAACTCCAGAGTTCCTACTCAGAGAATGAACTTGGATCAAATAGTAATTAATCATTTATCTAGTGCTTTGAGGTTTGCAAAGTGCTTGAAAAATTCATTATCTCAATTGATTCTCCCTACAAGCCTGTGAGGTTGGCACTCTAGAGATCATCCTCATTTCACAGAGTAGGAAAGTGAGGTTTACAGAGGTTAAGTGACTTGCCCAGGCTCCCACAATCTGGAAGTGTCAGAGGCAGAATCTGAACCCATGTCCCTCCTGATTCTAGGACCAGCACTCTCTCATTCCACCACTCTGTCTCTTCAATTAAAGTGGATCTCTTGGTAAGAAATGTACTGCTACAGTTGCTCATATTAGTCAACATTATCTGCTAAATCTGTTTTCTTCATGTCCTAGAAAAAAAAACCCTAATGATTAGTAACATTCGTTACAAGTACTAGTACTAAATCACATCTTCCCAATAAGTGAATCAAAATATCCTATCCAACTTTTTCTAATCAAGAGGAGAAACTCTTGAAGTGATTTATAACATGAAAATCTCATTAGGTACTTGGACCAGACTGATTGCAAAAGAGATGGGGAGCTGAGATGTCTCAAAAGAAGAGAGAATGCAAAGAAAATGTAGCAAAGTCCTGGGTATATGACGATAATCCAGCAAAAATGACCAGACTAAATACTCATATCATTTTCCATTGTCCCAAATGCCCCGATGCAAGCTAATGTGCATTCCTGCCAGTCTGAAAGGAATAATAAACAGAACGCCGAGCACACTCAGCCAATTAATTTGTAATTCATTTAGAGGGCATCCAAAGCCGCCTAGTCCCCTAAATTGAACTAAATAAAAACTGATTTGATTTGCTGGAAATGTGCTGGGGTCTCAACATTAGCAGCACTGAAAGCGACCTATTTTGACAATGCCTGTTAAGTAGAGGCTTATTGGGAAAGACCAATTATTTTTAAAGCTCCTAAGAGCATATTTTAACTAAGAAAATAAATAAGGTAATAAAAATCAATTAGCATTAAAACTTCAAATGCCCCTTTGGAAGAGGATCTGAGGTTTAAGGGAGAAGGGGAACTTCTCAGAGAGTCCCCAGAAAAAAAAACATCAGTGACCTCTCTCTTTCAACACTTGTGTGGGATTTGAAAATGCAGGCTTCCTGTAGAAGGTCTAACAAAGCATTCGGAAGCAACACTGATCAAGCACCTACTATGTGTGCCTTCCAGCCTAGTCTCCCCTGGCTAAAGTGAAGGAGATCAGATAAGTAATTCTCTTCCTAATTTGGTGACAAAAGCTATTTGGAAATCAAATCAGAGAAAAAGAAGGAGTCTGGCCCAAATGCCCCGATAACTTTGTTGACATCACTTTGCCCATGCAGACCTGACCCAAGCAAAGGGCAAGAAGATGGAAGCCATGAAATATTTTTGGCTTTTGTACTGACCATGGAGGCCCTTCCAGCAAATGAGTTCCTAATAAAGGTTGAGTTGATAGAGCTCTGAATTTGTGGGTACAGAGCTGCCATTCTAAGTAAGAGGCATCTCCTAGCCTTTCATTCAATTTTCTGAGTTTCTCTTAAAGTCATCATTTCTTCACATGAGGAAATGATGGCATTTAGAGCCCAGAAAGTCAAAAGCTGCACATAAACACAAAGGATGATGAGCTGCCCAAGGGAGAAACCCTTCTGAATACCAGTCAAAATCCTGGGATCCAGCCTTTTAGAATCCAAATCAAACCCCATGAGGGTGTGGAATGTAGAGGAAGGATCACTAGACTTGGCTTTAGGATCTGCTACGCCTCAGCATCCTGATCTGGAAAATGGAAGTTAGACTAGATGACCACCAAGGTCCTTTCTAGCTCTCTATGGTCCATGAGAGCTTATAGCCTCATAGTTTATTCTACTAAGCCTAGGAGCAGATGAAAAGCTTTAGCAAATTGGGGAAAATTGGGAGATAATTCTAAGCTGCATCACTGGATTCAATTATATTGGAACTGAACTGTCTTATCTTTATTTATAAATAACCTTGACATGGGGAGCAGTGGTGGAAAGGTGTCAAGACAGGTTTCAGAAATCTGATCATCAAGAGAGGATAGAAGAGGTAGGAAGAGGTGAAAAATGACTGGTAATTGGATTCTGCTGGATACCCTGTCACAAACAGCTGCAGGCAGCTTGTTTGAATTGGGCCATTGACAGGAAGCTGCTAATTGCCAATCAAAGGCAGCTGAACAAACTAGCATCATCTCACCAGAAAAGACAGGAGGCCCATTATAAATGAGGCCTAGCTTGAGACCCCTGAGGCCTCCACCCCCATCCCCCCAATCTTGAAAGCTACCAACAAGAATGACAGAGAACTAAGGATCTCACTTCCAGGCAGAATGGAGGGCAAGGGGTGCTTTGCAATAAACTGCAGAGTGTGTTTGTGCTGCTGTTTATTCCCATAACAAGTAACAGCCATGTAGGTACACACGTTCTGCTCTCCTTCTTGGAGGAGGCAGCAAAAGGACTGAAGGAATGACCCTCTACTTTCCAGGCTATTGGGGAAAATTAATTCTTCCATGGAAGAATGAAAAAAAAAAGTTTAAAATACAAAACAAAGTAAAGAAGCTGGGGGGGGGGGGGCTACCTGTGTCTGTGAGTGGAAAAATTTGAGAAAATGAATAAAGGAAATAAGATAACAATCCATTTCTGAAAGAGCAACTAGCCTGGTGGATCATGGGAATGCTTGGATAGCAACAAAGGATTTGATAAACTCTCCCGTGGCCATATTCTTGTGGAAAAAATGGAGAGATGTAGGCTAGATGACAGTCTAGTTAGGTTTTGAACAGGCTGAATGACGATAACAAAAGAGTAGTCAGTAACCTGGGTCAACGTCAGCATGGAACGTCTCTAGAAGAGTGCCTTGTGGATCTGTATTTGGCCTGGTGCCATTGAGCATTTTGGTCAGTGATTTGGATAAAGACTTGGATAGCTTGCTTATCAAATTTGCAGATAACATTCAATTGGCTATGTTTGCCACTATTTTCTAAAAAGTCTTCTGGTCATACCACGTATACACATAATCTATAGCCACTGTACAAATATCCCTTTAAGTGGTTTGGGTAAACAAGAGGCCTCAAAGTGTAAGAAGACCTCTCAGGCTGATAATCCCTGACAGTTATGGAGAGGTAAAAATATTCCCATGGGCCAAAACAACTATTTAATATGGTATTAATTGTAGGAAAGGTTGGGGTCTGGGGAGAGAGAGAGAGAGAGACAGAGAGAGAGAGAGAGAGAGAGAGAGAGAGAGAGAGAGAGAGAGACAGAGACAGAGAGAGAGAGAGAAAGAGAGAGAGAGAGAGACAGAGAGAGACAGAGAGAGAGAGAGAGAGAGACAGACAGAGAGAGAGAGAGACAGAGAGAGAGAGAGACAGAGAGAGAGAGACAGAGAGAGAGACAGAGAGAGAGAGACAGAGAGAGAGAGAGACAGAGAGAGAGACAGAGAGAGAGAGACAGAGAGAGAGAGAGAGAGAGAGAGAGACATACACAAAGAGAATACAGTTCATAATACCCTTGATTAAAAGGCTCAATAAATCAAAATAGTAATCCTGCTTGAATGCAACAATCTATTTGCTAATATCCCCCCAACACTCTCTAGGGTTCTTCTTCAAATAGAGAAATTTAGCTTTTATCAGTCTCTTTGATTAAGCACAATCCCCAGATCTATGGGTAAAACACATTCACTTTCCTTGACAGAAGAAAGATGAAGCTTTCCTGGAGGGCATCCTCCCCACCCCCCAGGCTTAGGATGCTGGGATGTGGCAGGTCCTTTGACCTGCCTGCAACAAGACTTCCATGAAGGGGGAAATAACCAAAATAGAGGTGGCTGATCAGTTATCCTTGCCAAATAGTGATGTAGCTTGAAAGCCGAGCCGAGCCAAAGTACTGCAGACGAAGGTGTGGCCGCAGCAGAGGACGAATGGCTATGTTCTGTAACTGGCAGTAGATAGATGCATATTTGCTGTACTGCCCAATTCCGGGAATTCCTCTGTGAAATCCATTTTTCTTTTTCCGAAATGGAAAATGCCACCTGACACAAGATCTATTTCATGCCCTTTAAGACAATTAAAAGTAATTCCTTTGGCTGGAGGGAAATAGATGTATAGTCATCATTAGAAAAATCAATTCAAAGGCTTTCCCTCCATAAGAAATGGTTGCAGTGCCTTGCACATAGTAGGCAGGCACACGTGTCCATGCACCCACACACTTACAAAATGTGTGTCAAATGAAGTAATCAAAGTATTCTAACAGGGCTTTACCTAAGCTCAGATTCACAATTGAATGGAGTAATAGATATGAAAAAAATATTAGCAATATACACAAAATTCATTTTCCTCAAACTATTGGTTCTAATAGTATGAATAGTGTAACAATATAATGAAGTTAATTGGGTGTATGACCACTAAAATAAAACCAGACAGATGCAAAATAAATGGACCTTATTAATATCAGAAACAATTCTTAGCTCCGTTATTATACACAGGAGATCTAGGCGTCCCTGTAAACCTACAGGTCTCTCCATTTCCTATTAAATTTTAAAGCATCTGATGGGGGGCAATCCATCTAGCTG
This sequence comes from Monodelphis domestica, assembly GCF_027887165.1. NCBI lineage: Eukaryota > Metazoa > Chordata > Mammalia > Didelphimorphia > Didelphidae > Monodelphis > Monodelphis domestica. The sequence continues at coordinate 26,064,619 of NC_077235.1, read as the reverse complement.
AGAGAGGCTGAAGAAGCAGGGTTCATTACATTATCTACGACACTCACAGAGATATAAACTTGGGCCGTCATTTTTTACAATGATTTTTATAAGCGAGCCATAACTTTTCCTTGTTTTCTTTCCTTCCAAAGTACTTTGTACTTATGAAACATAATGCACCTCCAATATCCTGGTCGGCACAAACCTCTCTCACCGGGCTGGCTTATTAGAACTAATATAGTCCTCTGGTGATTCTCCTAAAGGAGCATCATAAATCTTCACAATGTAGCCATGCAGGCAAGGTTTCTGGAAGGCTCTGTTCCTTTTTTCTTTCTTTTAATCAGCAATAAACTCCAATGCTGAAACGGATATTGCCCAGCTAACATTTCAATGTTTTTGCTCGTCACTCAAGCCCTTTCGATTACTGCTACCTATCTGCTAGAAGACTGTCAGAAAGAATGATGTTAGACAGAAAGGGGGGATCCCTTTAACTGACAAGCTGAAGGGGCTGGAGGGGGGCAGGGGATCCATACTATCATTTTCAGGGATAAAACTACTGCACACAGAACACCAGATTTGTTAAGGTCTCTAGAGTGATCTTCTCATCCCCTTTGGTTCACAGGAACATCAAAGTTTCTCTTCCAAACTTTGTGGGCAACAGTCGAAAAACATATTCCAAGAATTGTTGCTCAGTTTTAAGGAAGCAATATCATAAGAAAGAATGGTAAATGCTCTTCTTCCCCCCACCCAATCCCCAGTTTGTTCCCCCAACTCTTGATCTTTCCTGGAAGCCAGAGGTGGAAGAAATCAGCTATAGGGGGAATCTGGAGCTGGTAGTAAATTGCAGGCTGCCCCGTCCTCCATCGTAGCCTCTAACTAGGTTCACATGACCTCAGAGGGCAATCTCCCCCCCTCTCCCAAGTGATTAGTGGCCTGTGTGGAGTAACCTGAACTTTTAAACAGAATAGACTTCTATAGCATGATGGTAAACTGCCTGTAAGTTTTGTAGAGGTAGGGATAGATGAAGATTCCAGAAGTGGGAGAGATCGTAGAAGCTGCCTAGGTCAACTGCCCCTCAATCTAATCTCTTGTGCTCTCACTGTATGAATTTCCATATTTGCAAAACAGGGAATAATTAGTTATTGCCAACAGAGGATCAAACAGCCACAAGAATGGAGCAAACAGAACAGTTTCTGTTTCTGCAATCAACAGTTGCAGTTGATTTCCTGGCCAAGGTAAGGTAGAAGATTAGTGCTGCTTGATGAGCATTTTTTTTCACTGTTATTTTTTTAAATTCTTACCTTCTGTCTTAGGACGGATATGGAAGAATCAGTTCCAAGGCAGAAGAGTGAAGGGCTAGGCAATGGGGATTAAGTGACTTGTCCAAGGTTACACAGCTAGGGAGAGTCTAAAGTCACGTTTGAACCCAGGACCTCCTGCCTCCAAGCCTTGGTTCTCTATCCAGTGAGCCATTTAGCTGCCCCTCTCCTCGGTTCTTTTTAGATAGTGTTTGGAGGAGCCAAGGATCCCAGGAAGCATGTCCTTAATTCAAGGCAAACTGTTGGAGCCTCTTTTGGATATGGGTCCAGGTCAGTTGCACTCAACCCGATTCTACTTGCTCCACCCCCTTCTAGCTCTAACAACTATGACATGTAAAAAAGCATGGAGCATTACATTTATAATAGAGACTATCAGCACAGTCTAATTTTGTAAAATCTACAGCACACACAAACTGTTGATGGAAGAGAGGATTAATTGTCTGCATGCCTTGTATCTCCAGACATTTTCAAAAGACAATTGCCACACTCTTTGGGAGTTGAAATGAGGCAAATTCAGTACTAACTAGACCTTGGGCCACTTTATCTTAAGACACTTTGCTAATCTTAATGTTATCGTGGGGAAAATGCAGATAGATTTTCCATGTTCGGTAGCTTGTAGTTGTTTATTTATGTGGTGTTATATCAGGCCACCAATATACTCTGCTTAATATGTGATATAAAGAAATGCTTAATGAAAATAACTTTCTGCATAACTTTAAATGTGGCAAGAAATCGATGGCCAGCCTTTTGCCGGAGAAGATGTTTTGTCAGCCAGCCAATTAACATTTATTGACTGTCCACTGGGTGCATGGTACGGGATTGTATGGCAGCATTGTTTACAGAAGTCTGCAGGAGAAAAAAATTAAATAACTAAAAAAAACAACCCACCAGTCTGCTTTCGGTGTCTTGGAAATTTACTGGAAGACTGAGCATCTGCAACCCAAGTGCCTTCCCTATCAGACTTGCTTCTCTTCAATTCTTTTCCCTTGAGCTAAAGCTTTCTTGCAGACCATTCCTTTCAGGGCTATCCCTTTAAAATTTCTTCATCTTCTTGTACTAAAGTCTAACCAATATTTTAAATTGTTTTTTGTAAGTTATTAAAATTGGAAAGGCTCAACAGTTTGAATCCCAGCCTAGATTTGATGGGATGAGGGGGCAGAAGGGCCCCTACCTGGGAATGGGCAAATATACTCATGAAAATTAGAAATTTGATTTGCAGCAGCTATGAGTCAAGCCTAATTTAATTTAATAAAAACTCTATTTAACAGGAAATTACCCTGCCACCCCCACCCCACAACCTGCAGGTGAAAGGGAAAAAATAGATATAATTATTCAGACTACTCCGTATTAACAATATTCATACTTTTGAAAGTGGCTGTGTTAAGGTAACCTATGTCTCATTACCATTCCCCAGTTTTGATTTGTTCTTTCTTTATTGAAAAGATGTTAGCTTTAATAACTATGGCTCATCCACAAATATATTTTTTAATAACATTTCCAGAATGGGTAGGAGAAACAAGATCACAAAGCTATGCCAAAGAATTGGGCATATTATTCCATGAAAGAGTATGCCAAGCCTCCTCTTTTCAGAAAACACCTGTGAGCCCTTGAGAAGACTGAGAGGGAGACCTCAGTGCCCAAACACCTTGGCCTGGGACACCAAGGCCGTGGCCAACACTGGGGCTTTTGGAGAGTGGTGGTGAGAGGAGGTTCAGAACCACCTCTGAAAACACTGGCCATTTAGGCTTGTGCTCAGAAAATCAAAGGGCATGATGAAAAGATGATTGCTCCAATTAGAGACGTGACTTTCCCAAGGTCTCATGGCTTAGAAGTGTCAGGGCCAGGATCTCATAGCTAACACTCATTTTCAGCCTCCTACGCTGGTGTTTTATCTGGAGCTCTGAACCTAACAGTCTTTTTACTGATCTCTGAGCCACCATGAACGGTGGGCTTGAATTTCCCAGATTCCTAAATATACCTAAGTTGAGTGTTACAGGAATGCACAGAAGGACACTACAAACATAAAAGCCCAGTCACTTAATGTGCTCCAGCCTTAGTTCTTTTTGAAAATGGGAGAATATGGCTAAGCGATAGTTCAAAAACCAATGCCTAAAAGCCCAAAGTTGCCTGAAATGAAAAATGAGCTGTCCCAAAGATTTCCAAAACTCCTGAAATCATTTTAAGCAATACTTAATTCTTGGTAGGGGAAGGGCTTGAGATTTCATGACTGTGAAGGACCTCCCAGTGTGGAAAGAGTCTCTTCTGGGTGAAGAGAGGCAATTTCTGCATACCATAGCATGAGAGAATTAACTAGGGGGGCACTAAGAGGTTAAGTTACTTGCAGAAGTGGGGCTAGATCCTAGGTTTCGCCTGATTCTTAGGCTAGCTCTTTAGCCACTATATCAAGCTGCATTTCCATTTTTAAGTCATTCCCTTAAAAGGAGAATTTGTCCAGCCACAAGACCCCTACCTAAAATGCTCCGTTTTCTAGCTCCTAGTTACTGGCTAGAGTAAACAAATCCAGGGCCTGAGAACTTCTCTTCCTTATTCAACTCCCAGCAGAAGCATTTTGAAAATTTAAGATCTGCTGCAGAATCCCATTGCAGGGACTACTCATACCTCTCTAGCTATCGATCACAGAATCCCAGCATCTCTGAGTTGGAAAGGGCCTAAGAGGCCACCTAGTGCAACCTATAACTAAGCAAGGATTCCCTCTATATCATACTTGACAAGTGGTCATTAAACCTTCATTTGAAAGGCTTCTAGTAAGGGTGAACTCACTACCTCCTGAGGCAGCCCATTCCACTTTTGGACAGCTCTAATTGCTAGGAAGTTTTTCTTGACATTAAGCCGAAATTTGAGGTTTTGTATCTGCTACTCATTACTCCTACTTCTGCCCTCTGAGGCCAAACAGAACAAATCAATTCCCTCTTTCACTTGACTTGAAGACAGCAATCAGGTCTCCTGTAAATCTTTTTTTCCTCCAGGCTAAATATCCCTAGTTCCTTCCATCAGTCCTCATATGGCATACTCCCAAAGCCGTTTGCCATCCTGGTTAACCTCTAACTTCCAGTTGGTACTCCTGATTTTCCAGATGTGGTCTGCCCAGGGCCAAGCACAACAGGATTATAACCTCCCTTTCCCTGGCACTGTGTCTTAGTTAATGGCCACCTGAGACTGCATTCGTTCTTTTGGCCGCCATATTAGTGTGCAGTCCACTAAAGCTCTTAAGTAAGTCTTCTTCGAATATATTACAATCCAGCCACACCTTCCTATCAGGAGTGATTTTTTAAACTGAGTATTAAACCGTACATTTACTACTATGAAATCCACACAATTGTATTATTGCCTAATGCACATCTCTTCATTTTACCCACCAGAACAGCACGGATGACTTGATTAGAATGCTTTGCTAAAATATGGGTAAATTATATTGAAAGTAGCCTCAAAAGATCTGATCTGCAGTAGGAAAATGGTGCAGTAAATCTTGCTTGTTTCTATAAGGAGAGCCTCTAATGTATGCACAGACTAATGTCAAGGACTTTATCAAAATTCTAATGCAAGCATGGGAGTCAGCAGTTAGAAATGGCTTATCCGTCACCATCTTTACTAATTATACTGTCTGTCATTTTCTATACCCTTCAAGTCTTCCCTTCTTGGAGATAAAATCTGAGGGCTAGCTGTAAGGGGCTATAAAGAACAATATTCTAAACATCTCATTTTATGAACGAGGAAGCTCAGACGGAGAAGCAAAATAACATGGTTCTAGAGCCAAGGAATAGCAGAGCTAAGTCTAGAACCCACATGTCTTAATTCTTCCCACCCCAATTGCTTTCTTTCTGTCCTGCATGAAAATCCAAAATACACTCAACTCTGCCACATGACAAAATTTAACAACAGAGGGGGCAGCTGGGTAGCTCAGTGGATTGAGAGCCAGGCCTAGAGATGGGAGGTTCTAGGTTCAAATCTGGCCTCAGACACTTCCTAGCTGTGTGACCCTGGGCAAGTCCCTTGATCCCCCCATTGCCTAGCCCTTACCACTCTTCTGCCTTGCAGCCAATATACAGTATTGATTCTAAGATGGAAGGTAAGGGTTTTTAAAAAAATTTAACAACAGATCTTGGATTAAGAGGCAAAATCTAAACAGGCAGACAGGGTAGCTAGATGGCACAGTAGATAGAGCACTGGGCTGGGAATCAGGAAGACCCAAGTTCAAATTCAGCCTCAGATCCTTACTAGCTGTCACTTAACTGTCTGCCTCAGTTTCCTCATTTATAAAATGGAGTAGGAAACACCAAACAAATCAAGGATCTTTGCCAAGAAAACCCATAAAGGGGTCACAAAGAGTTAGACATGACCAAACAACTAATCAGGTAGAATTATATCATTTCAAAGGTCAAGACCAACCAGTAACTGGGTAGAAACCATTTCTCCACCACTAACAGGCAGTCACTGAGACTCTACTTGAAGAAGGCCAGGGACATAAAACTCATCTCCCGAGGCAATATGTTACAATTTGGCCCAGCTCCAATTGTTAGCACATTCTCCTTTCTAATTCAGCTAAAATCTCTCTCAATCTCTCCCTCTCTCTCAATATTTCTCTCTCTCTCTCTCTTTATTAGTTCTGCCCTGTGGAGTCAAGGAGAACAAGTCTAATCTTGTTTCTAAGAGCCCTACCAATGTTTGAGGACTATGACTGTTATGTCTCCCCTTAAGACCTATTGAGCAGGATTTAACAGCTCTTAACACTTCTTTATAATGATCCACACACTGCTGCTGGCCATTCTCTTCTGCACATGCTGTAGGCTGTCTTGGGCCTTCCTAAAACATAATGCCCAGAACTGAACTACCATACCTCCCTAGCATCTGAACACTGGGCCTCTCTCTTAATGCAGTCTAAGATCATGGTGGCTTTCTTTTTGACTGCCATGTCACACTGTTGATTTGTATTAAGATGCTACTCCACTAAGTTCCAGGACTTTTTCCAAGCTATCTTTCCTCCATCCTGGTTTGCAATTTGATCAGTTATTCAGTGTAGGCCTTTACATTAATCTCTATCAAATGTCACTGAATTGGATTCATTTTAGCCTGTCAAGATCTTTTTGGATCTTGATTCCATCATCTAACCTAGATTAGCCATTCGTTCTCATTTCAAGTCATTCACAAATTTGATAAGTCATCTATCTATGCCTTTATCCAAGTCACTGATAAAATGTTGAAAAATATGGGACTAAGAACAGAGTCTGGTTCATGTGGTCCTCAACTCATCTTTCAACTATTGGTAAGTGGGAGAAAAGAAACAAACACACTGAGAAGGCAGAGAAATTTAAAAACAAAAGTCTTGTAGAGACAGTTTGTGCTCATTTCCTATTCCTCAAAGCACTGAATGAAGTCAGTTTACTCATCTCACATTCTCTTCCACAAACATTTCAAAAATCAATCTGATCTAACTATATTTGCTCTTTCTTTGATGATGTCATTATATAGGGGTCATATCTCTATTGGGCCAATAATTCTGTTCTGGGCTCTTGAAGCTACTTGCACGACTCTACAGAATTGAAGGAAGGAAGGAAGTTATTCAAAAGTGCTTCTGGAAAGGGCTAAATATCCACAGACCCACATAACCATGGGCCATTCTGTGGGAAATTGCTTCGTTATAGGGAATCTGTGTTCTACTGGTATTCATTTGAATTGAATGTTTCCTGTACTGGTTTTAAGATGGTAACACGGGTGAAGAAGATGCAAAGTCAACTGTATAACTTTCCAATACTGCTTGCTGCAAAAATCATTCTAAAAAGAAAAGAGTTTGTAAAGCACCAAGAATTATGGGATCATGGAACATCAGTGCTGCAATGGACTTTGGACTTCAACTAGGACACCTCTCTTGTTTTGTTCATGTGATGTGACTAGCTAGAAATCACCCAGAAGGTGAGACAGCGAGGTCTAGAGCCCACGTCTCCTGACCCCAAATCCCCTCTGTGCTGCCTCCTTTTGAATTTTGGCCCAAAATGTCTTTTCTTGGCAAAGACTATTGAATGTAAGTGCTCCAGAGTAACTTGATTCCTCTGTCAACAAATATACAAATATACCTATAATACATTTCTCTTTGTAAAGGCAAAGTATCAACTCAGGGGCAGCTCTTTGCTGTGTGTTCTGCTCAATTCTTTCCTTGGCACCTCAATCTTATGACTATATTGGCTAGAACTAGACGTACTTTGACCTTCAACACATCTTTTATTTGCAACTGTAGACTGAGAGCCATGTTTTCTTCATATTAAAAAATAAATCAAAAGATTAATTGGTTTTATAAATCTCATATTTCAAATGTCCATTTTCTTCTGCTTCCAAGGTAGTCTGTTGAAATATCATTGAAAAAGATGAGCTTTGAGAAAACAATCGCCAAACTGCAATACCTAATAAATTTCTTACCTCAAGTAGAGAAAAAACATGGGCATGCAGCCAAATCCCATGTCCAAACTGCGCCTATAAATATAGGTTTCTGTTTTCTTTGCCCATGCAACTCACTTTGAAACCAATGTCAGATTATTCATAACCAATGCACCATCCAAACAGAGCCAACCTGCTGCAGAGGGTGATTCCAAGAGAAACAAACATCAAACTTTGGTGGTGGTAAACGTCGTTCTCCTTATACACACCCAAATAGCCCTAGTCACTGGTTTACCCTTACTGGGCCGAGCAAGAAGTTGGCTTGTTTCAAGGTAATGACCACAAAGGTGGACATTTTGCTATCATTTTCAAGTTTGCAATGCATTTTAAATCCATGACCTCACTTGAACCTCACAACTCCCTGGTGAGGTGGGCACTATGGCTATTCCACCATGTAACAGCTGAGGAAACTGAGGCTTAGAAAGAAGAACCATTTTACTTGTGATCACCACAGACATAGAGCTTTTGGTGGCAGCAGTGAGATGCAAAACTCCCATCTTCCTGATTCCAAATCCAACACTCTCTCCCCACCCCAGCTCTAGTTTTGGCTTTGCTTTCGAAACTAACACAATTTCAATTTATGTATAATTTAACAATTATACCAAAATTAATAACAAGTAGAGTGAACAAAGACGTCCAAAATAATCTTTTCTTGCATCCTCACATTTTCATAGGAGATTTATAGTATTATTGCAGCCTGGAGATTTATGGTCCCAACTCAGCATGGCTTCCTTCCTGTATTTGCCAAATTGTACTAATGCCCATAACATTGAGTGTGAATGAAACTAAGGAAGAATAAACACTCAAACTGATTTTTAAAGGTATTTGTTTAACAGCTTATTTCCCAAAAGTATTTTTATAATTATTTTTAAAAGGAAAATAAACTTATAGGTTCAAAGGATTAGCTTAATGATACACTAACATGCCTCCCCTTCCCACTCATCCCTTGAACACAACTCCTTATATTTTCTTTGTCTGAAAACTGTTTCATGTTCCAAAAAGTGGTTATTACCCTTTCACTAGGTTTCTTAGATACCCTCAGATGACATAGGCCTCTTAGTAGCAAAATGGGAGGCATGCTGTGATGTACCTCAGGCAAAACTTTGTCATTTGGGAAAGCTTTACCTTTGACAGAAATGTTCTCTCAAGATTTTAACCATAAAAATGTAATTTTAAGGGCTCTACAAACTTTGTGTTTGCAGAAGAGAACAAGAGGCAATCGAGGAGGATCTGAACCAAAGGACAAATAAATTTGGTTGGCTTTCCAAACGGAGTGTCTTAACAAAAAGGAAAAAGGAGTCCGTTCATTGGGCAAGGTTAGCCTTCACTGTACAAAACCAATTGTTAACTTTCTGAAGTGGGGCTCCCACCAAGTAGAGGGAGCATCCCTAGGGATCCTGGGGGCCTTAGCAAGCCAACAGATCTCTAAGCCAGGTGCCAATGCCACATACATGAGATTTGCTCTCAGAATTTCAGGCATTTTCCAACTCTTCCCCCCCCTACTCAATTCATCTAAATGCTATTTCCATTCAACTGAATTAGATAAGCCATAATTGAGTACTCACAAAAAAGTTTAGGGATACAAATGCAAAAGACAACCAGTCCTGAGGAAACATGAAACCTGGTCCTCTTAATTGGATGATATTGAAAGGCTACACAGCTGGGTAAAAGTCAGTTCAGGTAAATTTAATAAGGACACCCAAACCGACTGCCATCTTTTGACCCAAACATAGAGGGAGAAGCCAGTTTGCATCAATGGCTGCCACTCCAAAGCTCAGCTTTCCATAATGAGCCCGTTTTCGGGCCATGGCCAATATTATCATGCTGCTTTGATGATATGGGTGTAACAAATTTGATTAACTAAGAACTCTTCGTTGCCAGATGTGCTCACAAGTCACTGTCCATTTAGCAGTCAATCTATTTAACGAAGGCTTCCTTTTGGTATGGTGCTTATGTATAGAAATTATATGCAAACCCAACACATAATACCATATAACAACACAAAACCAACACATAATTTGGGGTAGGGTTGGGTGGAGGAGGGGGCACGTTCTACAGTTTTACAATGCTTTTAGGAAAAGCTAGAGAGCTATAGGCATGAAAGTTAGTGGCTTCTGTGGTGCTCTCATCCTTAAGACTCAATCTTCAGTGCCAACATCCAGGTCTTAGAAAGATGTTGGACAGAAAGCATACAGACAGGGAATGAAGCGGTTAGTAGAGAGGGTCGGGATAAAGATAGGCAGAGACAGGGATACTCGTTAACTTAGATTATTTGGAGAAGAGAAGTTGGGAGGGAGAAGAAAGATGGAGAGAAGTGGTTGAGGGCAATTAGATTTGGAATGAATTTGAGAGGAGTAAGGGCCAGAGAGAAGAGACAGTGAAGGCACACAGTCTACAGAAGTGATGGGGTGCCTGGCCTCACACCCTATCAACCATTCTCAATCTCTGCAATACTGATTGCAAATGTTTCTAGGACCTGATTGCTGAAAACCAGGATAGGGAAAAAAGGTGAGCATAACATGAGGGCTCCTCCAAACATTCAAATACAAAGTGACAAGAGAAACTATTTACCAAAGATTAAAAATTCCCTCTAATTTTGTCCCAATAAAGATTCAATTGTTAAGCCAAATTAGCTGGCACCAATCAGACCCAAGAAAACTTACCAATTATAGTTTATGAAAATGATTTTCCAGCTGTAACAACCTGTTGTAAGAATTTCTTAGGTGCGCTGATTGCAGTATTTTTTGAAAGGTTACCTTTACTTGATGGTATTTGTAAACAGTATATAAATATTACTTGAAAATATAGCCTCTGAGATAAAACAGTTATCATGAGGTTCTATATTCCCAGCATGACAAAACTAGGACAGTTTTCTACATGGCATTCCTAACAACAATATGGAAGGCAAGCCCCACTTGCTGCTTTATATAAAAATTTACTTACTGCTCTTTTTCTAGAACACCCTGTAATCCAAGGCACAGTAAGGTTTCCTGAAATCTGTGGAAACAACAAATGGAGTCTCGGTCAGGTAGACATTGACATGGGAAGGAGGTAGATCAACATGAAAGAGATGGGTCTATATCCAGAGCACATCCCCTATGACAATCAAAGTGATTCCTTAGTTTACCCCCAACACACCTAAATTAGGGCCTTCATTTTGGAGGGAGCAGTAACAAGGTTCCCCTAAAAATTTAAGAAGGTTTTCAGGACAATGCACTGTGGGACTGTTTGGGTATCTGGGGAAACAATCTGGGTTGGCTTTAAATCCATACACAATAAAGTCATTAAAAACAAAAGCAAAAAATGGTATTGAGATGACCTCAGTTTATCTTTCAAAATCATCACTGGGCTAACTCTACTCAAGTACTTTTCCCCAGATATTCTTGGAAATGAAATTGTGCTCAAACAATAAAAATATCTGCAAGTCCCCTCTCCCACCCTTTTACCCCAAAAAGGAAGAAAAAGATTATTATCCAGATGCTTATAGTTGGTAGAAGTTTACTCTTCTAAGGAATGACACACTCCCTTTTTCAGAGTTTCATTAACTTAAAGAAAGTTTTAACTACAGAAAAGATCTATGAATAGAGTAAAGGGGGAAGGGAAATATGAGTCAGAGGCATAACTCTTCAGTGTCAAATTTCTGCAGAGAAGAACACTTCTCTAAAAAGACCTGTCGAATTCGGGTGCTCAATGTTGATAAAGAGGTTTTAGATAATACCATCACCTTACTCTTATAGAGGGCTTTCAGAGAGCTCAGACCACTTCAGATTTCTGCAAATGAATTGCAATCATTTCCCATGAATGTAAAGATACCCTGAGCTTTAATTACAGAGGATTCATTTGACCCATTATAACTGCTGAGGACGAATTTCTCAACCCACTCTCAACTGGCCCCACAGACCTACAGAAAAGATACTGAATAGAAGTAGCAGAATCCCATTAGATAGGATAATAGTCCAACTCTGAATAGAATTTACCAATGCCTCCCACCACTGTCACCTGGGAATTGGGGGAAGGGGGAAGAGTAGCACTCAAAAGCCATCCCCAGGGAATGTAGGCAACTGAATATGGATGGATGGATGGAGAGTACCCACTTGATGCCAGGCAGGGGCAGGATGCAATGAAGGGCAAAAAAAATACCCCCCCCAAAAAAACCCCCAACAACTGAGAGAAGATAAGGATGAAAGCGCTCCACTGGAGAACAGCACCAGATACATAACTTAGCCCCAGGACAACCTCTGGCTCCAAGCACCTTAGGGTGCCTAGCGTACACCATCACAAGCTGAACCAAGAAAGGTTTGGATTTCTCTTGGCCAGGCAGAGCCAGAACCAAACTTTCCTCTGCACTTGAGAGGGCTGTCTATCAGGAAAAGCCATTCTTTTTGATAAATTCTACTCAGGGCTGGTCCATTATATCTCCCGACAAGAAAACTGCCTCTTGGAGATGTGAGAGAGTGCCTGTATACGATAATTCAAACACTGGGAAAAAACCATTACAGTGCCTGTGCTACTAGAACTGTGATTTGTCTTTAAGATAATAATGGGCAAATCACGTTAGGCTACTCAACAGCCATTCATTCCACAAACTGTAAAGTGCTTGCCATGGCAAAATACTGGGCTGACACTAAGGGAGACACTCAGTTTAGTTAAGAAGTGCTCACTTTGGGGGAGTTTATAGTATAGCAGGAGGACATGACCCCCAGGCCTAACTCTAATACAGAATGTAGCATGCTAGGATGTTGGAGAGCTACAAACCAGAGTACCACATCAGGGGGCATCAAGAAGAGCTTCACGGGAGAGGTGGCCTCCCAGTAGCATTTTAAATCCTAGACAAGAGCTCAAAAGAAGTAGAAAAGAGGAAGAAAGCATGTTCCAGTCATAGAGAAGAATATGAACAAAGTGAGAGAGAAACGGGAGCAAAGGGCACTGGGAGGTGGGGAAGAGTTGTTGCCCATGCAGTTCAATACATTTAGGGGAGTAGTCTGAGACAAGGCTGGAAAGGGAAGTGAAAAGTCAAGAGATTTTCCTATTACACCAATAGGTATCATGTCTTGAACATCAAGCAAAGAAGTTTGAACTTGACTGAGTGGGCAACAGAGTCAATGAGTATCTGTGGGAAGGGCCATATGAGCAGATCTCTGTAACAAAAAGGTTATTCTAGTGGCACATGAAGGAAGGGTTGAAGGATTGAGAAAATAGAGTGAGGAAGATATGTAAAGAGGCCATACCAGTCATTCAAGCCAGTGGGAATAAGGGATGAGACAGATGGAAGATAGATTGCAGGGGGAAAATCAACTGGACTTGATAAATGACTTAACAGAAGAGGTAAGGGTGCATCTGGGAAACTTGCCTACTTCATCATACACTGTCATGGGATGTTCCCAACTCTTAGCCAGTTTGTATATGTGCCCAGTAAAGCTAGCTAACTAGAACACAAGGCAAAAGCAAGCAAGCAAGCAAGCAATAAGCATTTGCTAAGTGTCTACTATGTGCCGGGTGCTGTGCTAAAAAGTGGAAAGTAAAAAGGAAGTTGGCTGAAAAAAAAGAAGCTCATATCCAGCTTTCTAGAGCTACAGGGAGATATTGGGGTTTTCAACAATTATGGATTATCTGTACAATTGCTCCCTTCTCTTGGTGAGGCTAATTGAGAGTTTGCCATACATAATTGCTACTTAAAATACGTAAAACTAAATGAACTGCAAAAAAAACAATAACTACTGCAAGATTATACTTGAAATAATCAAAGGCACGTATATAATAAACTTGGTAATTGAATTTATATAAACAGTGACAGGGCCCATCTGTGGCAATAAAATGTGTTTTAGTGTAAAAATCAATTATGTGTAGCCACGAAAATGGACTACTCCCATAAGCACCGGTCACTTCCAATGCCCTGCAATTGTAAAAAATACAAATAATAATTCTAAGTGATGAAGTTTGGCCAGAATTAAATTCTCCTTTTTATAAAGTGATCTACCAAGAGTTATCACGCAACCAACTGTCAAATTCAACTAACCTTGGCTTCAGTCACCCAACAAGCATTTAATATGCATTCACTATACACCAGACACTGTGCTAAATGCTGGGGATACAAAAAAGGGCAAAAATCTCATGCCACCAAAGATGTCATGTTCTAATGGGGGAAACAACATGCAAACAACTATGCACATTCAAGATATATACAGGGTAAGTGGGCAGCTAAGTGGCTCAGTGGATAGAGAGTCAGGCCAAGAGATGGGAGGTCCTGGATTCAAATTGGGCTCAGATACTTCCTTAATGTGTGACCCTGGGCAAGTCACTTAACCTCGTTTTCCTAGTCCTCAGCACTCTTCAGCCTTGGAATTGATTCTAAAACAGAAGGTAAGGATTAAGGAAAAAAAAGATACATACGGAGGATGAGACACATAGTGGTAGTGTGTGTGTGTGTGTGTGTGTGTGTGTGCGCGTGCGTGAGACAAGTATGAAAAGGGACTCAAAGAAGGAAGGATATAAGCTTAGTCTTGAAGCAGGTGGCCAGGAAAGCCAGCAGGCAGGCGTGAGGAGAGAGCTTTCCAGGTAAAGGGGATAATCAGTGCAAAGACATGGAGTCAGAAGAAGGAAAAATCAGAATTAGAAGGAAGGCCAGTATAGCTTGATGTCGGGCCCACAGTAAGTACTATATAAATGTTAGCTATTATCACTATTGCTACTATGATTATTATTATTAAAATAGAAGGGGGAAAGTGTAAGGAGACTGCCAAGATAAGACAGAGCCAGATTTGGTTAAAAAAAAACAGACAAGATTTTCTATTTGAAAGGGGAGGGAGCCGCCGGACCTTATTGAGCAGGGTGATGATGCAGTCAGATCTGCTCTTTATGAAGTCCACTTGGGCAGTTGAATGGAGGATGGGCTGGAGTAGGGAGAGACAAAACAGGGAGAACAGCCAGATAGCTACGGCAATTGCCCAGGCATTATCTGTGACAGTGTTGGCTATGTGAGAGGAGAAAAGGAGAAGTATATGAGAGAGATTCAAAAGGTAGAAATGATAGGAATTACCAAGAGACTCAGTGGATTGCTTATGTGGGGTAAGAGTAAGGGGTCATACACTGAAGTTGTAAGCCTGGGTCACTAGGTAGATGGTGGTGCCTTCAAAAGTTATAGCAAAGTGAGGCAGCTGGGTGGCTCAGTGGATTGAGAGCCAGGCTTAGAGTTGCAAGGTCCCAGATTCAAATCTAGCCTCAGACATTTCCAAGCTGTGAGACCCTGGACAAGTCACTTAATACCCGTGGTCTAACCCTTACTGCTCTTCTGCCTTGGAACCAATACACAGACAGAAGGGAAGGATTTGAGTAAAAAGTTATAGGAAAGATTGGAAGAATGATGAGTTGATGGGGGGGGGGGGAGTCAATGAGTTCCGTTTTAGACCTGCCAAATTTGAGATGTCTACAGAACATTCAGTTCTAGATATTCAACAACTTGGCTGGTGATGTGAGTCTGCAAGTCAAGAGAGAGGTTAGGGCTAGATAAATAGATGTGAAAATCATGTAACAAGAAATGATAAAGGAACCTATGGAATCTAATGAGATCATCTAGTAAGACAGTATAAAGGGAAAAGAAAAGATGACCCTGGTCAGAGCCTTGGGGGACACCCAAGTCATTTCTGTATTTCCATGAATTTGTGGTACAAAGAAGACAGTCAAGCAGAAGAGTCAAGTTTTCAAACTGTTCTGGGACAAACTATCCCTCAACTGCATATCCCCAAACTCTAGAAGTTCTCCACAGTCAATCATCTTGGGAGGCTATACACATATTCCAGCAAGAGGGTCAACAGTCCAAATCTTTTGGGTCATTTCCTTCTGGAATAGTGTTCATAACCACATTCACACCCACGCATCAGTGTAACAATTTCACAGTCACATAGCACCTCAGTGTTAAACTGTGTGGCTCTGCTTGGACATATTATTCATGCAACTTGACTATAAATGGGTTTTTGGCCATTTCCAAATTGACCCTCAAAAGGCAAGAAGGCAATCAGAGGACTTCGAGCACTCACAAGAATGGGTCGCCCACTCATGCCAGTTCCAAATGAGAAACATTAATCATCTGCCATGCTAGTGGAATGTGAGCTCCCTGAGAACAGGGACTACGGCACTTTAAAAAATCCCCGTATAGACATCTTCTAACAGAGTGTCTTCTAGAGTTTAATGTGGGATCAGTGTCCAGTGAATGAATGGCTATACGACATGTGTATTATCTCTCCAAACTGGCTTCTTTGAAGGGGACAGTGCCTAATTTGGATGTCTACAGTTTGGTTGGCTTGCTCAACTACTGGTCATAATATTTCCAAGAGGACCAAGAAAAGTACTTCTTTGATCTTAAAAATGACCCAGTTGAAAAGGCAATTCTGTCCATGGGCTGGCTACCCCATTTTTAATATTTCAGGGCCATTTACAGAGAGCAGGGCGGGCAGGGAGATACTACCTGAAATAGCCTCTGCATTACAGGAGGTATAAAAGTGGATACTTTATGAAGTTCTGTTTCATTCAAATGAATTTGATTAACTAAAGCAATCAGTGAGATTCAACTAACATCCAACCAGGTAGCTGCTCGCTGACTTTCTGCAATAAGAAATTCATAAATCAAAGCTTCACCTCCCTGTCAGCAGCAGCTTTGGCATGAGCCGGGTATTAAAATGTATCAATCACTCAAGTTGAATCGGCAGGGTTTCCTAAGCTTTTCAGAACTGGTGTTTTTCAATCCTTAGGTTAATGAAAGAAAATGTTAATACACTGTATGGCATAGTGCCAGCTACTGAGCATACAGTAGGCATTCAATAAATGAGGGAGGGATTGATTGACTTCATGGCATGCCCCTGTAGTATTCACTAACCATCATATGCTGCAATTCAACAGAGGGCCAAGAGAGGACACCAGGCAAGAGATGAGGATGCCAAGGAAGGGAAAAGGGCCTGCTCCAGGCAGGGAACCATGAGTGTGAGTGGACAGCGGAGAAAGGCCACTTGGGACATTTAAAAACTATAGTTGTCTCTCTTCCCCTCCTTTAGTCTTTTGGAAATGAGACTTAAATAAAACAACCCAACACCAAATAATACCTTCAACACCACAGCCTCTGGCTAAACAACTCACACAGTTTTAAAGCACATTAATTTCTCTTCTGTTCAGTGATCTGAAGCTCATGCCTGGGAAAGTTTAGCGGCCCTGAAAGCTCTGGCAACTGACAACTAAGCTGCTTTGCAGTTTTTTTCCACATGATTTTAGCAGCTGACCTTTTACAAACCACAAGAGATAGAGATCAGGTAAATTGGAATTCCATGCTGTTTCCAATGGGATTCTAAAAGAACAATACACAATATACAAACCTCAGTTTAGCAGCAGCTGCTAAAAATAATAGCAAAATTAAAGGGGAACTCAACAATGCCCCATTCAGTGTGAGTTTATCTCCCTATGCATTGGTGTGAGGGGTGGGGAAAAAGGCTAGAGGAACTTGGAAAAGCAGCCCTTACTTAATGCGTGCTATTTTCTCAAATATTCCTATAGCATCAAACATGGCTACACTTGGTTTTCATTTTTCAAAAGGAACTGGTCAACCCTGAATGGCTAAATTACAAGGATTTCTTTATTAGGCAGGATTGTAAAGATGGGAGCCCTTAAGAAGAAGGTCAAACTCGTAGCCATCTAGCTCTTGTCATGGTCGCTGCTCCCTCCAGGAAGCATGTCACCCATTTGTTCTACCTAGCTTTCCCTCTGGTACCCAAAGCTGGAATTTAAACAGATTCAACACCAACGATGATGACGACACAACAAAACATGCCCGGCTGCTGTCCTGAACTGCCTGGCAAATTCACACTGTGATTTCCTCTTTAGAGGAATAAAAACAAATAAGGACCAAAACCAGGTTCGTTTTAAGACTTAAATGTCTCAGCAATTTTAGCAGGTATTTTAGCACTAAAGTGAGGGAAAGGGGAGAGTTATGCTATCCAGTGTAGGCAGAAGCATTGACCACTTCTTTCCTCCTCTTCCTGTCCCGTCCAAAGCATCATTCTGAAACCTGGTCCAAACAGTGATCTCCTATCTATATGTGTCTGGGGCCTCTTCCTTTCATTCTCATCAAATAGCTAAATAACCTCTTCTTCAAGTGAGTTCTAATCAAGCCTTCAGAGCTAGAGAGCAGCCTGAAAGGGACCGGCCAGGGGCAAAGCTGAATCTATGATAGGGAAAGAAAAAAGGCACACATCTGCTCTTCCAAATGGGGACAGGGGAATGTATCCCAGTAAATATGATATACAATATCCCCAGTCAGCACAGTTTTAAGCTCAAAGCTATTAAAGCTTTCAAAGTGCCCTGATGTTGGGGACCCCCCTGTATGACTGGCATATTAGCACAATGGTTATGGAAATAGAAATGGCAAGTAGGAGCAAGTTGGGCGATGGTCTCAGTGACAGCTCCTGTACTGGTGATGTGCGTAGCCAGATGTGAGATGTAGATGCACCCCTGGGGAAGTGTGATCAGAAAAGGAAGTGGGCCTCTACTCCAAATGAGGAACAAAAGAGGGGCAAGCTAGAGTGGCAGACTGCTGTCCAGGAAACATTGGAAGAATAAGATCTAGTCCTCTAGAGCAAAGGTGCTGGTCACAGATGAAAATGCAATTGGGAACTATTTAGCAGCTAAATAACTAACATGCAATGGGGAACTAAATAACAGCTGACATTTATATAGCACCTACTATGGGTCAGGCACTGTACTAGGTGCTTTATAAATATTTATCTCATTAGATCCTCACAACAACCTTGGTAAGTAGGGGCTATTTCATTTAACAGAGGAGGAAACTGAGGTAAACAGAGGTCACGTTACTTGCCCAGGGTGATACAACTAGTAAGTATTGATTTGAACTCAGGTCTTCTTGATTCTAGGCCCAGCATTCTATGCATTGTGCCACCTAGGTGCCACAAAACAAAATATCAAGGTTTTCCAAGCCAATCTGCAGCCTGCAGAGATTATGTATGATTTAGATGCCCTTTTCCAATTTGAATTTGACACCACTGCTCCAGAGGGTTGGGTAAATCTAAAGGGGACTTACTGGAAAACCTGCATGAGAATCACATTGGACAAGAAGGTACGGAGGAGGGAGGGTGGGAACTGTGTGATCTGATCCAGTAGAGAGAACACACTCACTGATGAGAAACAAGACCCTTCAAAGGCCCAAAACACGGCAAGAAATAACTTTTCGGTTATGTCTTTGACCACCTGAAATGGAGGAAGATGTATTAACAAGATGTACTTAAGTCTCCCAATACTGGAGACGGTAGGAGCTGCCTACCAAGGCACTGTCACTAATAAGGATGCTTTGTGTTTATAAAGTGCCTTTTAGAGAGACTCAAAGTGCTTTTCTTCCATTAGCTCATAAGATCTAATGAAATCCCTGAGATAGGAATGCAGTAAGTACAAAGCCAAAATAAGAATAGCAATAATAAATCTTGAATTTATATAGCACCTTGCCTACAAAAGCTCTAAGCTCTTCACATAGATGGTCATTAATTATTCATCTTTAATCAGCACAGTAAGCCTATGTATGATATACAGATGGTTTGACATTGAAGAGAACTGCACAGTGAGTGAAACTCCAGGGGCCAATGGGATTGCAGGGCTCCCCCCAAAGGGATGAACCCAGCCTAGGGAAACTCTAAGGTGTCTCCAATATGGAACGTCCCTAGCCAAGACACCCTGTCAAAAGAGCTGGTTCTGAGGCCCGCTTGGAATTATTGCATCTGAAGCTGGCAGTGGGACCAAGATGGATCTACTACCAATCTCTCTGGTCTGCCCCCACCCCGATGTCTTACAATGTGTATCCAGCAGGGTGCATGGGAAAGAATGGTAGACCTGGAAGCAGGAAGGACTTGGGAGTGAATCCCATCATAAATGCTGACTATTGCTGGGACCCCAGGCAAGTTCATTGGTGTCTTTGTGCCTCTCGGTTTCCTCATTTGTAAAATGGAGGTAATAATGACTAGAGTACTTACCTTGGGATTGGTGAGAGATTCAAATGAAGAGTTGCATGTTTTGCTCAAATATGACTCAATCTTTTTAAAGGAGGGCAGGAAGAAAAGTGTGGTGGTGGATGGCTTTAACTACACAACCACCATGGAACTGACATGCAGCCATCTACCCATCCACACATGTGACAAACATTTATAAGTGCTCTCTGTGTGCAAAGCACTGTGTTCTGGGAACAATGACAAAGAACCAGGAGATACACCTACAGCTCCCAGAAGTGTCTTGACTTCAATAAGAACCCGATATCTATTTACAATTCTATTAGCTGTCATGCAGCAGAAAGGTGCTTGGCACCTTCCTCATAGGATTTCATCAAATTTAGAATTAGAGGGGAATTTAGAGATCATCCAGCTCAGCCATCTCATTCCCAATAAAACTAAAACTCTCCTGGGAGGAAAGGTGGGGTGACATGAGATTTAGTTTCTCATAAATAAACACTGAAAAAGAAGAGGGATGGAGCCGCTTTTGTTCACAAGGACTCGGAGGGCAGCCTGACTTCATAGCACAAGTATGAATGGTCTGAAATCATCTAAGGGACAGATAGGCCTCAAGTTCAGGAGTCATGCCCAACCCAGCAGGGGGAAGCAATTCCAAAGGAGCTTCAAAGCAGGTAGAGAGCAGGAAGATTTCTGACTCATAGAAAGACAGGGCCCATAACTCAATCTCAAAGAATACCAGAGATGTAGCTAATTAGCAAATGAACTAATGAAGTAGCAGGAAAAAAAAAGATCAATTTTGTGCCTAGGTATTTCTATAATTTGTATAATTTCCTATAAGTGCTCTTACATGAACTAGTCTGATTAATATTTAACATGATGTTTTTATTTAAAAATAAAAATTGGCTGAATGTAGCGGATATCACTAGCTTCTTAACCATCAATCCTCAGGGACCAGAGGAAAGATAGAAATCATTGTGTATTTATTGTATTTGAACAAAGCATCCACCCGTCTGGTACTAACCATCTAAATTGCAGGCTTAGGCCTTATCAGAGCAGGAGTTTTTAATCTTGGGAGGGGGGGTTCTAGACATTTGAGGCAGTTTGGAGAAACCTATGGCTTCTTTTTCAGAATAATCTTTTTAAATGATTAAAAATACATAGCATTACAAAAGAAACCAGTTCCACTGAAATACAGTTATCGAAATATTTTTTTCAAAAGTTCATGGCCCCCTGGCTAAGAACTCTTGCCTTAAAGGAACAATCCAAGTTAAAGAGGATGTAGCTAGCTAATTCAATCCAATTTTAGTGACAGAAAGCATTGTACTTCCCATAAGGCTGCCACAATTTCCTGACAAATCAACCTCATTTTGAACCTTATGGGAAACCTGCCAAGGTGTTAAAATTACTATCTTCAATGGAAAAAAGTCAGCATTTCTAAAAAGGGCAAAGGAAATACAAGGCTCTCCAGGATATGAACAAAATGACACAAAACACCAAACCTTCAAGGGAAAAAAAAACAATCCTCGAGATTTCTGCAAACTTTGAGATACTTGACCCAAGTCTCTATCTGAAGAATGATCAAAAGTAGAGACCTTGATACTTAAATGTAGACTTGGTCAGAAACAAACAAACAAATAAAAAAACCCCTAGACAAACAAAACTTGCAAATTACCTGGTAATTATTTTGGTTTTGTGATAGCCTCAATTGGTTTGATGATACAAAATGTGGAGAAAAATTACTTCGTGATGGATTAGCACTGCTATACAGTGTACTGGATGGTGTATGCAATGAGGTCCGTGGCGCCAAGTGGTAGTCTCTATGATAGAGTACATTGTCAGGCAAGTCTCTGGCATTCACTAATTGTGAATTTGCCATATTTCTCCCTGGTCCAGACAAAGCTGCACTTTGGTTCTCGGCTCGAAGGGAACCGCTTTCATAAAACCTTGAGTAGTTTGGGATTTGGGCTCCCATCAAGGCCAACTCTTCTTCTCTGGCATATTCATCATCAACATCACCTGTCTCCATGGCAATGGACAGGTAATTCCCTTCAGCTGAGCTAGGCTTATGTGAGGTGTGCCCTCCAAGCATTTTTTGTGGATAATCACTAACGGCCAATGAAAACACTTCCCGGATCTCTAGGTTTTGGGCACTACAGTAAGGGTCTCTGGCACTTCCTCTTTGTCCAGATGAGCTGTGTGGCATGAGACTTGAATGCTCGGGTTTATATGATCTTTGACCCCCTCCTGGTTCTGTTTTGCAAGGCCGGTGGCATGCTGTTGACTTTTGAGGTAATGGCATTTCAGCAGCTTGGACTGAGGCACCTCCATAGTTTTTCTTGGCCTGGTTATACACAGGGTTTCCAGCATTTAGTACACTGGTCTGTCTTGACAAAATAATCGTTTTTTCACCCAGGAGCAACGAAGCATTTTTACAGTGGGCCATTTGCCTCTGCACAGGAACATGCAGTTGAAATTCAGGCTCATTTTTCCCCAAGGCTCTCTGAATGGGGATTTTATGAGTTTCTGCCATTGGAACATTTGTCTGCTTGGTGGATCCTTGCCTACTGGATGAACTAGCTGGACTATAGATACCAGTCACTATGACATCATTATTAGAGGTTGCCCAAGAAGACTGCTGGCTTGGGGGTCGAGTAGCATTGACATTGATGATGTTTCTGACAGCAATGTCTGGAGATGCTTGAGGCGTACCAGGTATAGTCCCTGGGGTTGAGGATCCAGACTCGGCATTCTTGCTGCTCATTTTTCTTCTCTTGTTGCCAACCCAAGTCTGGAAAGACAAAAAAGTTCCTATAAAAACCCAACGACAAACCAGTAAGCTTCAATCTTTAAATTATCGATCGTGTTCACATTTCCCATCAAACCAGTTTTAGCTAGAAGATGAGGAGTCAAACACAAAACCTCTTGAAAAACTAATTATGATCGTACTATATAAAAACACTCAATAAAGATTTCAAACTTTTCTCCAAAATACAGTATGCCATTTCCTTCCCCCTGTTACTCAACATGGAACCTTTACACCAGGAGAGCAAAGATCTTTTATAATGGCCAGCTTCAACTGCAGTGTGATTTGCTTCTTTGTAAGATTTCTTTGGTTTCTGAGGTTACTTTATACTAGATGGAAAACCAATGCTACTATAAAAAGGAGGGTGAGGGAGCAGAAAGACCACTGAATGTGAAGAGACCCAGGACTAATTTCTGGCAGCCCTGCTTACTGGACAAGTAACTCTAAATTTTTTTTTTATTTTTTCTAGCTCCAACTTCCTCATCTGTATAATGGGGATAATACGACATAATAATATACAATAGAGGTGATATGATGGAGTGGACCAGTTTTGGCATCATGAAGACCTGGTTTCTAGTCCTGCCTCTGATACCTACTGACAGTGTGATGCTGGGCAAATCACTTAATCTCTCAGGGCCCCAGGGAGCTCCTTAAGATCAAGTTACAGAGAAGGTGTGAGTTGGTATCAATTAGAGGATGTTGCCACATCTGGAAATTCTCGTATCAAAGAAATTAAGAGATTTGGACCAAAAGTGATGACCCCCCCCCAGGTATAAGCATAATAGGTAAAGTGCTAGCTAACTGTGATTGAGCATACATGTATCCTGAAGCACCACTGCTGTTATTGTTATCACTATTAGGAATTTCTACAAGAGGTACCTGTGCTGACTATTTGCTTTGATGACTAGCTTATGTCCAAATCAAGCCAATGCAAAGGCAGCTATGGCTTTGCTGGCTTCAAACTGGTTCTGATTGAGCTGAAGCAAAGAGCAGGAGAAAAGCCTTTGGAATAACACAGCTGAATACTAAGAACTATGAAAAGTCCTCATCTGAAAGCTGAGGGATTGTGGATGAGTAGATGAGATCAACTCTAAAATCTTGAAAATTCTTGGATCCTATAAGCATCGTAAGGGCTGGGACAGAGCTGTCTAGCAAAATCATCACAAGAAAGATATCTTTTAAAGCATGGTACAAAGAAAAAATCTGATTTCTATGTCTTTGGTTTAACAGTTAAGCAAAGCAAAACTTTCATTTTAATTCAGACCTCAAATAAAAATACATTAAACTGCATTGGTATTTAACAACCACTTGGCGATTTCTCAAATTTAAGAAAATTAAGTATGGGGACCATGCTGCATATAGACACTCACTTGACAAACAAATGACTAGTAATTCTTAGTGTCTTCATCTGCAAAATGAAGGGGTTGAACTAGATGATCCTTACAGTCCCTTGTAGCTACAAATGTTATGATTTTAATGCCAAAGGAAAAAAGTGGAAATGTTACAATAAGAAAATTTCCTCCATGAAGCTTTCCTTGATCCTCTCCAGCTTAAAATGCCTTCTTCCTCTCCAAGTAGTCCTAGAGCATTTTGTCTGGCTCTCACACGCTATCTTGTATAACCCTTATCTAGGGTCCATGTTGCATTCCCAATCCAACCTCCCTCCAGCCCATCACCACCACCAAGTTCCTTAAAGGTCCCGGACTTTGTGTGATTCAACCCCACCCGCCCCTCTTTGTATCACCAAAGCCTTACCATAGTGCCTTTACACTAAGCAGCCACTGAATGTTTATTAGAGGAATGTAAGTTATATAATTCTCTAAGAAATTCTAAAATGGTTAACTCTAGCCTCTTGGAGGGAAGTCTTGGAACATATCTGGTTTCCCCATCCCACCCACTCCATCCCCAAAGCACCACATTTTCACCATGCCAACTTGAATTGAGGACATGCAGAATAACCAGAATCCACTGTAAATGTTAGGGTTATTTTACATTATGTTACATTGGAGACTTGAACAAGGCACATGACGAAAGCTAAATTATATAAATATCCCATAGGGCTAGAAAACTTGCCCATCCAGGATAGAGCTGAGCATCAGGAAGTAGGCAAAAACAGGCTCTGAAACATCCAAAAGCCCGTGCACTAAAAAACTCATGCATGTGCTCACAAGACATTTTCTCAGATCCTTACTCAAAGTCTACTTCCTATGACTTTACACATGAGTCTAACGAGCATGGTTTTTTGGCTTTAACAAACCCACAGAAGTTAGAGGGTCCATTTTAGAAGGTTGGAGAGATGGGCTACTATAGACAGAAATGAGAAGTGATATCTGATAGTTTGACAATGGAATAAACAAGAAAATAAAAACCCAACTACCCGGAGCAGACAAAAGAATTCAAAAAAGACTGCAGTCTGTGGGGGCCATGGAGTATGGAGGCAAAGGCCGTAACATACTAACTGGCCCAGAAGGCGTCACTGTCCCACAGCAGTGTGCTGTGATTGATGTTCATGGTGATGTCTCTGAGTCATCAAGGAAAGGGTAAATGATGGTCAATATCCTCTGTTTAAGAATGCAAGGAAGTGTGGAATACATTTTAGGAAGATCTCTTTCCAAAATGGTTGAAATTTAAAAAAGCAAACAATTCATATGTGAAGGGGTAAAACTTCAGCAATCCAGAATGACTCATTCCCCAAGGGTTCTGTACAAGCCAATGTTTGACTGTTATTTCTATAGAAAAAAATTTAGGAGTCTCCGGAAGAAGTCAACAACTCAAGCATGTATGTTTGATGTACAGTGTTCTACTATACAAATGTTCTATTGTTCTGAGATGAACAAATGGATCAAGTGATAATATTAGAATCTTGATTAAGAGTTGACAAAGGAACGCTATGCGGAACACAGAAGCAAGATTTATCTGATATTGACCCTTCATTTCCATACAGATCTCCTCCAACTCAACTTGATGCTTGGCAATTTCCTCTCAGTGACCCTCTTCCCCTTCTCTCTTCCAGCCTCACATTAGATTTACTCTTTGTGTTGCTCTAATATTTGGGAGGAAGTCCTCTTTCTATAGGAAATGCTGTTTTTAAGCTCTCTGAAGCAGAGACCTGGAGTTCTTTGAAAAAGGGGTACTATAAACAGATGAAAAAAGAAAATAAAACCCTCTCAGCTGGGACACAGAGAACTAGAAAAGGCTAGGGTGGAGCTGGGAGATTTGACATGGTTTCCTTCACCCTGGGCTGGAAAAAAGGCCCAAATCCTGTCTTGAATTAGAAAGTATGGATTCCTGGATTCTTTCCACTTGCCCAGAATGGTGAGCATGCGTAAACTTTACAGATTCTCTTATGCTTTGGTTCAAATCTTATTTGTAATCTTCTGTTATAGGTATCGATTTTCTTTATTCCCATTAAGTCCATTCCCTGTTTTGGCATCAGCAACAGCACAATCCCACATCTTTGTATTTCAACGCATTCTCAATTTTCAAGCACAAAAAACCCAAGTTATTAGAGGAAGATTACAATGAGCAATTGGAAATATGAAAGCTAAGAATCTGCCATACAAGTGCCTGAGAACACTTTTTACATCAAAGTAACAGGAAGATAAAAGGGGAAAAAAACAAAAGGTAGTCACACTTCAAAAATACGAATTTGATATGACAAAATGGGATCTCATCAACTTGAGCTACTATTACTCATTCTTTTTTATTAAATACCCTAACCACAACCAAAAGGAGGTTTTTATAATGGCCACTTTTTCAAAATGATTTTTTTTCTTTTAAACATGAGGTTAAGTCAAGGTATTCTTTGTAATACAACACTGAGCTACCCGGGGGATGCATTTCTGGTCCTCACATAAATCTATTTCAGTTGAAGGTTGAGCTCAGCAAACAGGAAAGCTATGTTCTCAATTTGTTTTCCCTATGATTAGTGATACAAGTCCTTCTTTGAAAGGAACATGTCCTATGGTCGAAGGAAATGTACTCTCCAAAGTATTCTGCTTGTCAAGAGATCTCTATCTCTGTTTCTTTGAAGAAGTTCCACAGAAAAGTACATTAGAAAACAAGGCCTACCTTCTCCCTCCTAAATTATTCCAAAAGAATGCCAAGGTTGAGAAATCTGATACTCTTTGACCCAATGACTTTGGTGCCTGCAGGAAGGTGGGCATGTGCCAACAACTATGGAAGGATCAATGAACTTAAGACACCCCCCAACAACTATTGGATTGAGGCCTCTTAGCACATGCATTGCCTCAGTCTCTCCTAAATGGCTAATGACTATGATTTAGATAACCCAACTACACTGGGTACAAAAGGATCATTCACATAGGAATGCCATGTCACTCTGGGAGAGCACCAAACATTCAACCAACCGGATGAAATGAATATATTTTGATAACACAAAAAAACAAAAAAGTCTTTCCCTAAAATAGGTCAATAAATGTCCATGTTGTTCCTGGTGGCCATTTAGGTGTAGTCTATATCTAAAGAACAGTGTCAGGCACCTCTGGGGCTCCCTCAGATAATTGAGCTCAATCTCTAGGGAAGGTCAAATTTCATTAAAGATTTACTTAAATGATAGCTGAAAAGGAAGAAGTAATCCTTGAGAAGTTCATTTATTCAATGGACAGGGGCCTCCTTCAAGACCTGCCCACCCGGACCCTCCCAACAAAGGCTTTCATGCTCCCAAGCCATTCTCAGGAACAGCAATGCAGACTACAGATCCAGTGCTCTCACGACAAAAATTAGCATTAAGTTATACCAGGGAAACTAAGTGGTTGAGAAAGTTAGAGCCTTAATGCCGGCCGAGCAGTTGTTTCCACGTTAAACAAATATCATTTGTTATGAAATGATGTCAATTCAAGGGTGGAATACCTCTGTACTTACCCTGACTACACTGAAGTCCAGCTTAGTTTCTTGCGCACACTGTAATATGAGCTGAAAGCAATTTTTACTTTGATTTGTCATCCCATTTTCATAATAACGCTGCAAAATCCTTTGTTGCTCTACAGTAAATACCGAACGCAGATTCATCTAAAAATAAAAGAAGATACTCTGAACATTGGAAGCAATCTCATTTATCTGGACAAGTTCAAGCTACCGAGCTAAAGGGCTTTTCTCAGTCAATTAATCCCCACCAAAGGGCAATAAGTTACTTGGGTTATGGGGAGACAGCTCTTGCTGATAAAATGTACATCAGGAAAAGACTTATTGTATTTGTTCAGAGAAAGCATCCACTTCAAAGAAAGCCCTTCTCTGGTTAGTTCACTGTGTGAACAAATCAAACACATAAGGCTTCTTTCACTGAAAGCAATATGCATGCATGGCCAGCAAAGCTTGGCATGGTGATGGCCATACTTGGTCAGTTCTTGCCGCGGCCAATAACCATTCTTGGTCAGGCAAGAACAAGCATCACACCTGACAGACGTCCGTCTTCCAACCAGAAACAAACCAGTGTTTTTGTTTTTCCCTTCCTTCTAGGAGTAAAGTGGTCCTGGGGTGGGGGGTGGGGAATGGGGGGGGAGAACCAAGAAAACCAAAATACTCTCCTTTAAAGCTATAATGTTTATAGAAATATTGTCAAATAATCTGGCAGGTGGGAGTGGGAGGCTCCCTGTTCCTTCAGCAGTGCTAAGCAATGTTGGGATTTTGATGCCTCCAGAGCATAGAAATCAAACCCCCAAATCATGCACATTCAACTGAAAAGAAGCCATGTCCAATCCATGCCCTTTCGGGTTAAAGGAACACTGGGTCTTAATTAGACAGCAAGAAAAAAACAAAGCACACTTCCTCCTTCTTGCACAACAGGTTGGATGCCTGAATCCTAAGGGGAGAACAGCTGTGGGCTTGCCCCAGAGAGATGGCAGCTCCATGCTTTAACTCAGAACAGGTGCATTCTACTTGGACATTTCCGAAAAGATACCAATTCCTGAGCTCCAGCTAAGGCAATTCCTAAAGTGGTCCCTGAAAGCAGGCCAGCCTTTCTTAAGCAGAATGGATCACACAAACTAGGAGAAGGATGGGGGGGGGGAACAAGCAGAACAACCTCACAAAGAAACAACAAAATACCACAGGCAAACCCAGAGGAAGTCTTTCCTGGCAAATGTAGATAGAGACCACCCGGTGCACAGGTGCATGAAACGGAAATCGATTTCCCGTTCTCCGAAGGGTTCAAATAATAAACCAGTCCAGTGAGGAAAGGAGAAAGGAGCCACACTGCCTGTCACCTCAGCAGCTGGGAGCGCACCTACCTTCCTTCTTTGCCCCTGCAGGTATCTCTCTACCTCCAGGAGGGCTATGGTAGGAGGAAAGTGGAGGGGTGGGGTCAGAAAAAGGGATACAATTGGTTCCTTGCCCTCTACCTGTGTCTTGGAGGGGTTCTCCTTAAGGTCCTTTGGCTGCCACATAACTGGATATTTCAGGGTACTCTGGTCAGTTGGTAAAGGCAGCATCCACAAAGGCAACTGCTCAGCCACCACTGCTGCTACCTCTGAGAACTCTAACTCAGTTCCATCCCCAGCAGGAAAGAACTCGACAGACAGGCGATCTGGTGTGCCACCATGGTGGCCTGCCTCTCCTGATCTGGCAAAAACCCCAGGATCCTCTGGTCATGACAGAGACAATGATTGATCTGTTTAGGGAATGCCTTCTGACGTGTTTTTATAAACTATTTTCATTTTGGTAGGTTGTTCAGGTGAGTGGGGCTTGTGGTTTTCCAATGGAAATGCTCTGGTCACATGTGGGGCAACAGAATTGTGATCCTTTGTGGGCTAGCTGGAACAAGTTCAATTTGACACACATTTATTATGCACCAGGAGCATGCAGAGCACTTTACGCGACGCTGGTAGGACACACACACACACACACACACATATGCTCCATTTAAATCACAGCAGCCCATTTAGATTCATGGTGGGCATTTTCCACGACACCTTGGCTCTTCTCTAACAGGACTGTAAACAGAGCACAGAGGGCCAGGAGTGAAAGGGGATGGATGACACCTAGGTGTGATAGCACCTGCCCAAACTAGGGGAAAGTCTTCCTACTGGCTCAAATCCAGGAAAAATAATGGGCACTTTCTCAATTCAGAGGCCAACCTCACAAATCCCAGCAGGTTCTCCATTACTGACACTATTAGCTAAATATGGAGGCTACATCTCTGGTAAAAGACAGCATTGTGACCTTTTCCATTTTCTCCATAAATTCAGTAGCATCAGCAGGAAGGCCACTTTGCTCAGGAGATCTATTATTTATCTTCCAAATTAAAGGAAGCTAATTCTTTCCCACAACAAGTAGATAACCCTGCAAGAACAAGATAAGTTGTCATTATCTCCACCCACCCCAGTTATCTTGGTCAGTGAGGAAGCCAGATACCCAACTATTCAGCCGAAGCTCTTCATCGTCAGCAAGAAAAGTTTTAGTGAAGTCTCACTCTTAAAAGCAGGATTTTTATTTATTAGTGGCAGAATACAAAAACACGTTGGGGATTCCATAGGCATTAGACTACACGGGAAAAGAGAAAGGGGGGAAAAGCATTAGTAACTACATAATGAAAAGTGTGTCGTGTCCCTGAATGAGTCTAGAGGCAGGCCATGTACTCAGGCTAACAAACAAGCAGAGGTCCTTTTCATCTGGGGCTTCTGTATGTGGAACCCCCTGGAGCTCAATTCTGAGGACGAGGGCAAAGAGCGTTCCGTATCCTTGCTACACAAATATCAGTCGCTTCCCCCTCCGGTAAAGTGGAGACAGCACTATCTTTCCAATCTATCTCATGAGGTTATTCTGAGGAGAGGATGAAATAGTGTAGTCATCTGACAAATACTTATTAAGCACCTACTGTATACCGAAGCACTGTTAGGTTCTGGGGGAAAGATATGAAATTTAGGTAAGATGTGGTTCTTGTCCTCATGAAATTGTCAGTCTGGGAAAGGGATAAGCCACAGATTATGGCAACATGCTTGAACCATGACACTTACAAACAAATGTAAGCTTTTTTCTTGCTAGTATTATTATAATACCTAGATCTTTTATTTGTTTGACTAGCATCTTGTAATATTCTTGAGTTAGTTGGTAAAAGTTAAGAAATGGTTAGGCAGAGTAAATGAAAGAGAAAAGCATGAAACTGGGTAGAATTCATGAGACTGCTGACCCAGGGCTTAGCACAGTTCCTGACAATTAGTAGATGCTATCTGAATGCTAGTTGACTCACTGAACGTTTTAAAGAGCCCTTAAAGGCTTACAAAGAACTCATAATCCCATTGGAGTCTCACAATCCCATTAGACAGAGGCGATTACTATTATCACCCCCATTTTACAGATGAAGTAACTGAGGCTGTCAGTGAGTTACAGTTAGAAAGTGTCTGGGGCAGTATTCAAATGCACATTCTTCCTGACTCCAGGTCCAGTTTTCTATCCATTATAGGAAAAAGAACCAAGTCCTAACCCTGGTCTTGCTGACACCCACTGCTTTGGACCTCAGTTTCCCTTTGAAATAAAAAAGGAGGTAATTCTTCCCTATTACCTTCATAGCTACAGAGGATATAATGGGTGAAGTAGTTCTACAGAATATACTGGACGCCTCTTTCTAAAGCTGTCCTTAAGGTATAGGTCACTCCCTCCCTTTGTAACCCTAAGGAAGTTGTTTAGCCTCTCTGGGCTTCTCCTCATTTCTAAGATCAAGGTTTGGATCAGATGGCCTCTCATGTTCCTTCCAATTCTAAATCTATGAGCCTGTGGACACACCATGTAATTGCTTCGAGATTACCTTATACCTATGGCCTTTGGAGACTCCAGCAACTAAAGCTAAGAGAGATGCACTGTGTGCATGATCTGACTCTAGAGCAAATAGTGTTACAATTCCAGCCTAAGCAAGGATAGCCCAGCACCCATAATCTCCTCCCTCTTTTAAGAGTGGGAGCACTCCTTTGGGGGCAGTGGTGTTTGCGTATGACAAGGCATTTTCTTGGGACACTCCAAGAATCCAGTTATTTTCACAGCTTTGCCCTGAAAGGCAAACACTTATCCTGCTGGCAGATGAATCCCAAGCCTTAAGCCATGGATTTTAAGTCCTGACAGTACAAGGTCACTGAAGAGCTAGGGCCATTCTTCATCCGAGCTAATACGGCTACCAAAACAAGTTTCTACCAACGTAAATTCTCCATGTAGCTTGGATCGAAAGTAAACACTGTTCATCTCCTGCCCCAAACTGTCATTATCTTGGACTTAAACTGCTGAGGAAATTCACCCTGGAGCTAAGTGCAATGAAGAAATAACTGCTTTAACAATTCCCAGGGAGAACTGGCACAATATCTGCCCTTTATGAATTAAAGGTGGCATAAATATATAAAAGCAATATACCTCGGAGAAGAGTACCAACACCTCACTTATCCAGAAACTACAATGAATGTTCAGAAGGCTGAATCATCAAGTAAAAAAAGTTTAATTATGTTCAGTAGCCCCATTTAAGAAAGCTGAACGTGTATGTATTAAGTCCAATCGATCAACCAACAAGCATTCATTAAAGTGCCTACTGTGTGTTGGGCACTGTGCCACATGCTGGGGTACACAAAAAAAGCAAAAAAAAGTCCCTGCCCTCAAGGAGCTTACATTCTAAGAAGAGAAAGAACATGTAAAAAACTAGGTACATACAAGATACATGCACAGTAGATGGAAAATAATCTAACAAGGCAAAGCACTAGCAGCTAGTGGACCAGGAAAAGCCTCTGGCAGAAGGTGGACCTTGAGCTGCATCTTAACAGAAGTTGGTGACCCAAGGAGGTAGGTAGAGAGGAGAAAGAGCCCTCCAGGCCCAGGGAATACCTTCCACTCAAAAAGGTGCAAAGGGTTGAATGTTTTGGTCTTTAAAGGGCTGAATGCACATAAAACACATCTCAAGCTATCCAGTATTATTCAGTTTAGGGCTGAATCTCTAAGGCTGCCCCACTCCTTTTTCTACAATTTACGTAATGAAGACTAGAGAGGCTAAAAGACTTATTAATAAGGGCAAACACTTGGTCCAAATTATGCAGAACTACATGGGGTTCAAAGAAGAAATTGAGCATGCAATCAAATGGTCAAGAGGTTTGTAGAATAGTAATGTCAGTAAATGGAGTATTATTCAGTTCTGCTAAATATTTCCCTCAGCCAAGCTTCTGTTGGAGGTCTCCTGTTCATATAATCGTTTCTCCAAGGTCACAATAAAAAGAAGAGAGAAACAGAGGATGGCATGTGCTATATAGTAGATTCCCAAACCATAATAGCAACTCCAAAGTACTGTTCCTTCCCAAAGGTTAAATAAACTTTCTTTTTCTTTGGTTTTGTATAACATTCCTTCAAGAAGACTATGATCTCACCCTGCAAAAAGTAATATTAATGCATTCTGATTTAGGCCAGGACAAAAATTAGCATGATATTCTATAGAACTGAAGTTATCTCTGTAAATAAAACAAACACATTTTGTTCTCATGGCTATGGGCATGGTGAAAAGAACCTAAGGAGTTAGATCCATATTACTTATTAACCTACGACCCGGAGAAATCTTTTTGGGCCTCAGTCTCCTCATCTGTTAAATGAGGGGCTCTAATATGAGCCTATTGTCCATAATCAGACTTGGAATATTTGAAAAAACAAATTCTGGCACAGTTTAATTCTGTGATTATTAAACGTCCATGATTATGTGACTAGAAGGTCAAAAGGGCTTTGCCCTGAGACTTTACTATCCCAGTTTCATCTCTTTGATGACCATTCCTGGATGTTAGTACTGCCCAAATGGCACCTTTCTCCAGGGGTCCAAATTCATCTAACCTTTATGGGCCAGGGTGCTCTAGGGAATAGGCTCCCTGCTGCTAATGTGACAAGAATCACAATGAGACCATCATCTTGGGTTACCATTCCCCACTCCTTTCCGATTATGACTCCATCTAGTTGCTATTTTCTTCAAAAAGGCAACAAAAGGGGAAAAAAGTCTTTTTGGTGACATTTGGCAAATGATTCCAACTTTTAAGGTATGGGGAAGTAACTAAATCAATGCAGTGCAGCATGATGAATGGAGTGCTATAGTACTATACCAAAGGGTTGGCTGGCACAAAGTAAACATATAATGACAATCTTCTCTAAGAATCTTTCAGAAAGATCTTTGTGTGAAAACATACTGAACAAAAACATCATCTTCTCAGAACCCCAAATGAACAAGTCATTCTGAACAGTCAAGCTTTCTGGACAGCAAAGGGGTCACCTCTGTAAGTACTCAAGTTCACCCACTCAGCATAGAAATCTTTCCAAAATATAGTCCATACTTCCCTGCCTCTTTGATGGAAGATATTGAACAGATTTCTTTCTTTCTTTTTAAAAATTTTACCTTCTATCTTAGAACCAATACTACGTATCAGTTCCAAGGCATAAGAGGGACTAGGACAGCATTGGTTAACCTTTTGGAGCTCACATGCCCAAACTGCACCTGTGAGCCCTCCACATTACCCCAGAGAGTGGAGTGGAGGGAGGATATGCTGGCATTGGGCAGTTGGGTCATGCCCAAAATGTTCTCAGGCTCAGTGGAGAGGGGGAATGGAGTAGCCTCCTCCATGATGCCAGGGCACACATGCCATGTCTTCACCAACATGGAACTAGCCAATAGGAGTTAAGTGACTTGCTCAGGTCACACTGCTAGGAAGGTCTGAAGCCTGATTCAAATCCAGGTCCTCCCCCTCCAGGCCTGACTCTATCCACTGAACAACCTAGCTGCCCCATCATGAAAATATTTCAACATTTTCTGGAGGACTCATAATCACAGAATTACAGACCATAATAGTCTAGTTAAACCCTCTCACTTGATAGATAAGAAAACTAGTCTTGAGGGGTAAAAATGACTTACCCAGAGTCACACATATTGGAATTAGGGTTAGGAGCAGGACAAGGGAAGGATCTCCGTATCCAGGCCTGTTGCTTTTTCAATTATTAGCAGAATTCCAATATAGCAACTGGCTCAGGATTTACTGAGGATGGGAAGGTCTAGTTGCCCTGTAAATACTCCAAACAGGCCACTGAATTTTATCCATCCACCCATCTATCCTTCCACACCCATATAGATATACATATGTAAATGTAGACATATATACACATAAATACATATATACGCAGATGAGACATGCACGTCCATGCAGACACATTTTCAATCACTTCCCTTGCAGCCAGTTATTACTTTTCAGTAGGTTTATCCTTAGCTCCAGCCTTTCCCATTTTTCCTCATTAATCTCCTGAAGCCAGCTAATCCAGCTCATTAGTACACATCAAGCAAGAGTAGAGATCTGAAGTTGGGGCCTAGAGGTTCTGCATGGACTTTGGTGGCTCCCCTTTGGGTGATTCACAGCCTTCCTTCTATTTCCTCTTTGGTTTTTTACGATATTCGCAACAGGCCAGGATGTTCAATGTCTGAGCATGGTAAGACATTACGGTACCCTGTTTTTCCTCATGAAGGCCTTTATAGGGTTTAAAAGGGGACTTCATTTTACTGCCCTCAATTCACACTGAGAAAGAGTTAGAAATAAAGTTTGATTAAAATCAGCATATTTGAAGATCCTGCCAGTAGGGGTTTTGGCAAAGTGATACAATTTATTCCATTAATAGCTTAATGAACCAAATGTCAGAGACATTACTCTAGTTTTCATTCTGCTTAATGCTGATTAAACAAGTCAAACAGAAACATTAGATTAAATATTTAAATTGTTATTAGTAATATTACTTTATCAAGAAAGCACTAACACTAAGGAGAAATCAGACTTTGAATCAATTCTGCAGCCTTTGGCTCCTGGTGATAGTAAACTTGGGTGCTCCCTTCCTAAGCCTTTCCACTAACTATAGAGTTCCCGAGGTCAGTAACTGGTCAAGAACCATTGGTCAAGTATTCCAATGCTGAATGCTGCAAAGGATAATAGAACCATACATTTAGAGCTGGAAGGGATCTTAGAGACCATCCAATCTAACACCTCATTTTATAGAAGAAGCAACTGAGGCCCAGTGAAATGAAGTCCCTTGCGCAGACCCCAGGCCTATTAAGTACCAGAGGCAGGATTTGAATTCAAGTCTTTTTTATTTCAAAGTCAATGTTCTACCCACTTCACCACACTGGTTGAAGATGAATGGAATAGTCAAGGTCCTACCCAACATGGAACTCACTTGCCTCTATCTCACCCATTTAGCTGAAACAAGGAGAGGCAAAGAAGAGGAGCAAAGGGAATGAAAAGAATCCCTCTCCTCTTAACTTGACTGTGCATTTTCCTGATTTCAAAGAAAATCAGGGACTTTTAGTATGGCTAGAGGTAGAAACAAACTGAACTAGACCTAGAAAAGCCTATAAAAGGTAACATACACAGAGGCACACAGCTAGATGCAAGCTCTTCCTCTGTGGGGCTCACCATTACGCCTCAACCAGAAGAGGCATGCTAGAGGGTTACCTACCCCCTTTTGGCAGGGAGGAAACGGGGGAACAATTATATTATATTATCTTTACTCTGATGAAGAAACAGAGTTATCTGTTAAACTCTAGAGGGGAAAGGGAAAAATCAATTCTTCATCTGCAAAATGAGGAATTTGGGACTCAGTGTTCCTTTAGATCCCTTCCAACTCTAATAATCTATGAGTCTGTGATTTTTAGCCTATGAAAAGATAAATTTCATTTTAACAACACTACAGACAGGAACAACAAGATCTATTCCCAAACTAGCACCCTAGAAAATCTCCATGTGTGCTAAGAAAAGTTCTACTTGGGAGGTGGTGCACAGGCATCCATCCGCTAAGGACATCCTTTTCCCTTCAAATGCCACCTTTCCCAGCCCTTTCTCCTTGGGCCCACCAAAAAAGGGTTAAGCAGATTTCCAGTGCTGGGAAATCCCACACAATTTAAGCCTTGGTCTCTTTTTGCAAACAGTGAAGTTATAAAATAAATGGATGGAGATAAAAAATAAACAGATGGATCTGGAATAGCTATTCCCTCAAAAAGCCAATCGATGGCAGAGCATTCAACTGATAACTCATCAGAAGCCCACTTTCAATTCCCTGGGCTTCCTAATATGAAGAAGCATATCTAATGTAGTTTGTCTTGGAAGTCAATAGCTGCCCTTAAGAAAAAATCAGCTCTGAACCAAATGAGTTCAAATTAATACCTGTAAATGAAAAGCTGTGCCACAAACAAGATTTGCTGATGTCAAGCTCCCCTCAGAATTATACTAAATAATCACTGCCTTTTCACATCCGGGCGTCTTCCACAACTGGCAGGCTTCGACATCCACTCAACCATCTGGGTGCAAATACTCTGAATTATGGATTCTATGCAGGCTTCAGGGTTTGCCTGCCCCATCATCAATCAATTTTACTCAGAGTGGGCAGGGTGGTAAGAGCTTAGTTTAAAAAGCATAACAAGAAGCCCGAGTTTGTTCTTGCTGGAGGTTTTTCACAGTTGGTGATTGCCAAACATGAGTATTTTTGCAATGCCCAAGTAACAGTGCCCTGGGAAAAGTACATCTGGTCAAAACCAGGTGACTTTCTCCACTGGGAGTCAGTATGTTTCTATGCCCTGAGACCACCTCCACAGATGGATGGACAAATAAGAGGCAGGAGAAGCAAATGTCAGCTCTTCTCCACAAAGAAATGCCAGTGAAGCCTTCCTACACCCCCTTTTGGGGGAGTCTGAAAGTCAATGGCCTTGGGAAAGTTGCAGCTGAACCCTGGGCTTCAGCTCTTCATCTGTCAAATGGAGATAAGAATACGTGTCCTACCTGCCTCCTAGGGCAGTTGCAAAGAAGAAAGGAGATAATGTGTGGAAGAGTGCTTTATGCCCATTAAAGCAACATATAAACATAAATGCAATGTGTGATGGCCAGATGGTGCCTCTGCTCAGCTCCTCTGTGGTAAGTTCCAGAACTGAGCACAATGCAGAGAGGACCATGTTATTAAGCAGCAATCACATGAAATGATACAATCTTAGAAGAACCAAACCCACAGGTAACCTGAAGGGGAATGGAGAAATGTAGACATGGTAGATGGAAGCAAGCAAGTAGCCCATAAGTGATGAATATGTTTGCATTTGAAGTAGGAGAAGGGGACTGGTTGGTCATGTAGCAAGAGTAAGGAAAAAGAAAAGGGCAGCCCAAATGCCTCAACGTTAGCCAAGAAATATTTCAAGGTCCAGCCAGAGCGAAATCAGGTTCAGTGCATTGGGGTGAGGAAGAATCCTCTAGGAAGAATTTATGAAAAGGCCAAGAATCCCAAAGGATGAGAGGACAAGGGCAAGAGTACTATCTGCACTAGAGAGCCTGTCCACATCAATCAGCTCAGAGTTTTTCCAAAGGATTTTCTCTTAGAAGTAGTTATGCACAGAAAGGAATTGATATTTACAACCCAATGACATTTTGCCATTTCTATGTCAACTGGTACTGTGAACTCGCTTTCATCAACCATTATTTTGGCGTGGGATTTATAATGAACAGTTCTCTTCTTTTCAAAAAGCATTTCCCACCATTTACTTTTCTTTTCTTTTTTCCTTTACTTTTAAATTAACTTGTCAAAAGTTGCAGGAAACAGTTAAAAAATAAATTTCAACAACTTCTAACAATATCTCTAGCACCAGATACCATGTGTGCTCTACCAGTATGAAAGGACGTTAGTTATCTGTTTGCTGGGCTAGCGCTGTTGATAATACCTTGTGCACATCCTTTCTTCTTTCCTTTTAAAAAAATAATTGGTCTCCATCGCTTCATCAGAAATCGGAAACACAGGGAACTTTTAGACCACCCTGGCTTATGACTTTGCCAAGGAACAAAGAAATGGTGCACTGACCTCATCCAAAGAAATTCTACTTTTAAAGAATCCTGTAGAGTGGATATACATTGTCTGTTGCCAATTACATAGAACTTAATAAGTTTTCAGAGGAAACTAAATGGGGGTATAGTTACATGAAGGAGACCCATCTCTGCCAAAAAGGCTCAAGACCCTAGAAGTTAGAAAAGGATAATTAGCAAGCTGATGAATTAGCACTGTTTATTGTGTGTTAATAATTTTTTTTACTTTCATTAGACCCTTATGCCTTGATAGCAAGTGCCAATATGTGAAAATACTTAGAAAATTCAAGCACATTCCCCATCACTGGCAGGCACTGAAATCATTCTGCCTTTGTTGAAATGATTAAAAGACACACATGACAAGAGTTGGCAACTGACATGTAAACAGAGACCAAAGGATGAATTTGCCGGCTGTTCATCTGCTTTGGTCTTCCGTAGAGGATCATAGGGAGAGAGATAGGGACCGGCCCTGCGATTTCATGGGGGAAGCTCTCTTTCCCATGGCAGGTCAGCACATTCTTTGCAAGGTAAGAGTCTAAGGGAGAAGTTTCCCTGAGCACTGAAGGGTCCCATGATTTACCTAGAGTTACACAGATCTCATGTCTCAGAGATGGTATGGAAACACAGGTCTTCCTGGTTTTGAAGCCATCTCTCTATCTTTTTTTTTTCATTTATAGGCAATGGGGGTTAAGTGACTTTCCCAGGGTCTCACAGATGGGAAGTATCTGAGGCCAGATTTGAACCCAGCCATCTCTCTATCTTAACAGCAGAAAAGAGATTACAACTAAAGGCCAAAGTTTGATAAAATGCCCAGGACAGAGGAACACCAGAGTCCGGCACATAGTAGGAGGCCTCAGACTTTCATTCAATGAATGGATTGTTTTTGTTTACATTACTATGCCCACAGCTAATGAAGCAAAAAAACTTCCTCCATTATTACAGCCACCAGTTAATGAAAGTGCTCCTGTTTCCACAAGCACAGTATGTGCAAAGCGGACAAGTCTTCCATTTCACACTAGGGAGCAGTGAGTTTAAAGTGTTTCTTTTCATTTGTTAATTCCATTCAGAGAGAAGGGAGAGCATCTCCAGCCCTATACAATGGGAATGTGATTTCCAACTATTCATTATACCAGAATAATCTGGATGTCCTTAGGAGTCCAGTACAATGGGATTTTGCCTAGATTACCTCTCCCTCCTTCATTTTCCCAGCCTTCACCCAGTCAAAGTCCTGTTTTGGGAAAAGCTGAAGTTGTATTTCTTTCCTTTCCTTTTCTTGGGGTTTCCTAGGACGAGGCTTTGCTTGAGTTTTCCAAATCAGATTTGCACAGTACATTTTTCCAGAACAGAGAAACATGCCTAAGCGTAGAATGTAACCTAGACAGGAACAGAAAGAGCCCTTTGCAGCACTAATTCCACACCAGTCTATTTTTTTTGAAAAGTGTGTGTGTGGGGAGGGGGGGTGGAAGGGGGACTTCTAAATACCTGAGATCAAGTCTTCTAAGGAAGTATGTAGTTCTGCAGGGTCAGGGAAGGTCTCTCAAACCTCGCCGTCTAGTTCCAGGTTTAGTCAATGACACCAGATATATTCTAATTCATCAAATCAGTCCTGGAAATAGATTCTAAAGCTGGGAGGGACGTTAAAAACCAGTCTACTCCTTTCATTTGCTTTTCCCCTGCTTTCCAATGCAGGGAACTCCTAATATGAACAATTCCTCCATGGGGGCAGATCGGGAGCTCCTCTGTAATTTAGGATCTTGGAGAGTTTTCTGGGGACGCTGAGAGGTAAAACTCTTTGCCTTATCAAAAGCTGCAGACAGCTCAGCTCCAAGCCTGGCCCTCTAGCCTTCAAACCTTCAAAAGAGATCTAATGAGATGGTTTGTGGAAAATGCTCACTTAGCACAGTGCATGGCACATAGTAGGTATCTGCGGCATGCTTCTTCCTTTCCCTTTTCCCCTCCCACTCATTCCACCATGATGCCTCTCACCCCAACATTTTGTAGATGAGCAAGCTGGGGCCTGCATAGGTGAAGTGACTTGCTTAATGTCACGGCTAATTAGAAACAATCTTCTCGTTCCCAGTCCAGCGCTCTTTCCCAAAATTAGCTGATTGTCTTTAGACTAAGAGGCTGAACTCTGTGATTAAAGAGTCTACATAATAGGGCCCCAAGATAAATCTAACAGCAAGAGAAATAAAACAACCACCTTTTCCCAAAGCTGTAGAATTAACACTATAATCTCCCATCACCATCAGACACAGAGGGAGGATAATAATTTAATATTACTTTAAAATTTGCAAATGTTCTGCATAAGACCACAACAGCTAAACTGGAGTTCGAAGAGCGCCAGGGAAAGGAGAGAACGTTCAGGTCCTTCTGACAAAAATGAACCCTATGGTTCTAATGACCAATTCTGAGACTACATAGAACACAGTACCCACCCATGGTCTAATGGAACAGCACAACACAAGGAACACTCCAGTGGGCTGGCACAGGGAGGAAATACCATCTAAATAAGCCACAGTCCCTATCCTGAAGTAAGATGGGAGAAGGGGAAGACATAAATACAGACTTCCAAAATATACTGATCTAAGTCCATTAGAGGGTTACAAAACCAAGGGCCTTGAGGAGTCTGAGAGGGGAGGTCATAA
Source organism: Monodelphis domestica (assembly GCF_027887165.1). NCBI lineage: Eukaryota > Metazoa > Chordata > Mammalia > Didelphimorphia > Didelphidae > Monodelphis > Monodelphis domestica. The sequence continues at coordinate 26,023,606 of NC_077235.1, read as the reverse complement.
TAAGCCAGGGGAGAGCACAAAAAGACTTAAGAGGTACCATTGGAGTTGGGAGTGAAAAGAAGCATGGGAATTCAATAGGCAAAGAGGAGGGAGGCCATCCAGGCTCCCGAGAACAGTCTGAACAAAAGCCTGACAAGCAGACTCAGTCCTTCAGATTCTGTTGACATCATTCAATTCAGGTAGCTTGACAGCCATTTGCAAGAAAAGACCACCATGGCTGCTTGGAAGGTATTACATTTACTTGTGTTTTTTCTACACATCTTGCTTCAATATAACTGTCAGGCCTGAGAGATTGGAAAAGAAACTGGCAAAGCAATTCCCTCTCCTCCAGTCAGTAGTTTCAAAGGCTGCTGAGAGATACAAAAGAGGTGACCATTTTTTGTCATCACTTGGAGATCATTTGCCCTTCATTGAACAAGCATTTATTATGCATCTATTGTGGAACAAGAACCATTAATGCAGGGTGCTCTGTACAAGTCTTCAACCAATTTCAAAAGGGTCAAGAGAAGCAGAAGAACAAAGAGATCTCACTGCCTTTGAAATAAAAAGGTGGGAGAGTAGACATTAAACTTCAGGGATGCTGCTTCATGAAGAAGGGTCTAAACCAGTTTTGAGGGCTTCGCTTGCACATAACATATTTTATTCTGTAGTCAATTATTTGTGTGCTTCTTAATGTCTGTCATTTCTGCATTAGATTATAAGCTCCCAGCGGGCAAGGACCAGTCAATTTAATCCAATAAGCATGTATTGAAACTTGAGTAGGTACACTTAAAGGAAGACTCTGTCTGGGTTAGAACTGGAGGATGGAAACCCCAAATGGCAAATAGCCCATGCCCTTAAGGAGCTCCCATTGCACTAGGGGCATACAAGAAGAAAACATAAGCCTATATATCCTATATATGATGATTTGAAGAGGAAGCAAGGATATCCAACATGCCGATTTGTAGAGCTCCAGGCACAGTGCCTCGCCCAGAATTTAACTCATCAAATGCTTCTGACAACGATAATGGGTAGGCATCAGCTAAGGGGTAGGATGACAACCTGTTTCACTAATAAGACCCAAGGCAGCCTGGCTGCCTTTTATCAGCCCATCAGCCCCATCAATTCATCAATGCATTGTTTTGGTATTCTTAATGAATAGAACACCTCCTTTGTTCTCCTAACATAGCCAAATCATTAAGACAATACAAATGTCTCCCAAATGGTCCTGCTGCCACAGAGGAGGACAATTTGCCTGACTCTGGAGAGATTTTTTTCTCTCTAAGTAGATGGAGCCCTGCTCCCAATGAGAGGTGGGTCCTGAAACTCATTAGAGCTAAGCTCTGAGAATCCAAAGCTGGAAGGGACCAGAAAGGTCATCTAGTCCAACCCCCTCCCTTGACAGAGAAGGAAACTGAGTCCCAGATCATCTGGTTCGATGCACCTGAAAGCAGTTTCATTATACAAGTCTTTACAGATGCAATGCTGGAGGAAAATAGCCATATTTTCCGTTGACTGCTCCCCCAGGGCCAGCCCTTGAAAGATTCTAAGCTACAGCTAAATTCTAAGTCAAATTTAAAGTGAGATGATAACCCACTTCATCCCAGCTTCCTCTCTATTCCTGCCACATATCTCTGAGCATTGGAATCTCACAGCAGACTATAAGGATATAAGAACTTTTAAGGGGCCACTGTATCAAGAATAGTTTTCAATAGATAGAGATGCACTAGGGCACTAATTGGTCCCTTAGAAAGCTGCAGAATCCACTCTAACAAGTGCCCAGCTGGAGAAAATCGGACTAAAACTGACCCACACCAGCATCTAACTGTGAATCACCGATACAAGGAGAGCTGAGGGCTTCATCCAAAATAGATCACAGGTATGTTTGGAAGGGGGGGATTTTTTTGACAACTGACTGCCTGACATTCAAAGGTGGCTTTCTGTTGCCACTTTTTCTTAGAATGGGCCAGAAAAATCAAAGATACTTGTACTTTCTGTTATCCCTTCAAGCCTGTGCTGGTAAAATGGACTTTGCCACAGTTTACAAAAGCCCTTCTGGGCTCTCCCAAATTCCCCTTCTGTTCAACCTCACTGTTCTGCTTAGCCTCAGTTTCACTAGATCAAGGAGATGGCAAAGCTGATTAAGAAGGACTCATAAATGGTGCTGCCTGCCCATTTGAGAGAGAGACAGAGAGATCTTGACTACTGCCAATGTCCAGCAGTAACAATTCTCCAAAGAAACAGCAGAAAAGCTGAGTAATAAACCTGACCTGCAGGAAACATACCGAGAACTTGAGGCTATCTATCCTTGACTACAATTTGACGAAGAAATTCTCTTGTTGTCCCATGGTTCTTACCACTCAGCCTAGTCTTACATGGTTTGGAGGGCAGCGCTCAAATGATCCCTCAAGGAGCTCTCTTTTCTTTAACTTTTCTTCCAGGTTCAGGTTTTCAACTCTGCTAAGAGGAAAAAGAATGTGGCTAAAGTCTCTCCCTCCTCTGACATTTGGAAAAGTTAGAGGGCAGGAAGAAAGCTGAAATGGAGCGAGTATTCACCCTCGCTCTATCTGTCCAAGTTAATATACTACCAGTGTGCTGAACTTACCCCTCCCCCCATCCCAGTTACACCAGAGTCCTTGCTATCCCCCAACTCGCTGGGCCCCTTCCCACTTCTGGACTTCCTGTATATCCCCTCTCTCATGTGCAATGCCCTTACAAACACTCACTGCACCAGGAGTTGTGAGGGAAGTGCTGCTGGAACAAGATATCATGGAAAGTGTTCAATTAATACTTGCTGACTAAATGAGAAGTAATCCAGCCCTGCTCCACTCATCCATGGTATCAAGGGTGACTTTTCCAACAGGCTTCCAAACGCAGCAGTTTTCATTACTTGCTTTGAGGCATGATGGAAGAGGCCTAGGGTTTTCTGTTCCACCCTCCTTGGAAATGGACCAGGTGCAGTAAAATGGTCCAAACAATTCTCTTCCTCCAAGTAACCCCAGGGAAGAAAGCAGAGTTACCAGCTTTAACTGTTGCCACAGCAACAGCTGGGGTACTGTACAAGTGAGAGGAGAACCTGCCTTGGGCACCACTGTTAGATGAACCAAAAGAGTCTTTACTACTCTTTGCATCACAAGACAGTGTACGGGGCAATTTGCCCGAATGTTTGCCACTTTGCAACCTGTCCCTTGGAAAGCCTCTATGAAGACAGTAACCCACAAGGAATATCCCCTGCAAGGGCAGTGGCATGGCATATAGCCACATAGCCTTAATTCCCCATCTCCCATCTATTGGAATCTCTGGCGGTATTAAGAAGTTTATATCAGGGGACTTTTCCATCAGAGCAAAGGACTGACTCAACTTGGAAATAGCTGTGTAATGGAGAGAGCTCTGGGTGCTGCCAATGGCTCCTCACCAAACAGAGCACTACAGAGATACTCCCTGCCCCCAAACAATCCACACAGTCACACTTCATTGCGATGCACATATACCAAAGAGAAGATCATCTCCACTTACTATATCCAAGCACTCTGACCCAGTGGTCTCCCAATATCTCTATATGGTAGGCAGGACATGTGCCCAGCATTTTGTCCTTGAGTACCACCTGCTTCTACCTGATAGTAAGTTGCCCTTGCAGGTTTTGTAGACAATTTCATGAATTGCTATGATTGTCTAGATCTACAAACTAAATAGACCTCATTTCAAGGCAAGTCTCAAGCAAAGATGAGAGCATTTCATGATTTCGTTTTATGAATAAATAGATTATAAGATGTGGCAAGTTGTACCTATATCAATGTATTGATTTAATACTTATTCATTCGATTAAGACTCATTAAGTGCCTACTGCGTGTCAGGAACTTTGCAAGGTACTAAAGATATAAAGACCAAAACTAAATAGTCCCTGTCCTCAAGGAGTACAATTCTATTCGATCTGGAAAAACAATATAAACACAGACCAGTAAATACAAATTAATTTCTAGGTTGAGGCTTTAGTAGCAAGAGGAATTGGGATGGGCCTCACGGAAGAGGCGGTCCTTAAGCCTTGAAGAAAAGGGAGTTTTAGAGAGAGGGGTGAGAAAAAGAGTGTGTCCCCAGTAGGGGGGGGCAGCTTGGGTCAATGCATAGATGTGAGAAAGGGATGGATATCACTTGGCCAGTTTGACTAGAAGACACGAGAGCAATGTTCCACAGGACTGGAGTACCAAAAGTGCAAAGGGGAAAAGGAATTGGCCATAGAGAATTATGTGTAGTTGTGCTGCTTTCTACAGACTCAAGCCTGGGAAAGGAGGAAAGGAAAATCAGAGCAGGACTGGAGCCTGGGAGGGTCAGAGGGTCTGAAGGAAGAATAATAGGTTTATGGAAAATGAGGGGGTGTCCAACAATTGGGGAATGGCTCAACAAATTGTTGTATCTGATGTTGATGTGATACTATTATGCTGAAAGGAATAATGAACTGGAGGGATTCCATGTGAACTGGAAAGACCTCCAAGAACTGATGCAGAGTGAAAGGAGCAGAACTAGGAGAACAATGTCCACAAAGACTGATACATTATGGCACAATTTAATTTAATAGACTTTTCTACTAGTAGCAATGCAATGACCCAAGACAATCCAGAGGAACTTAGGAGAAAGAATGCTATCCACATCCAGAGAAAGAACTGTGGGAGCAGAAATGCAGAAGAAAAACATATAATCAATCACATAGTTTGATGGGGATATGACTGGGGTTTTGATGTTAAAAGATCACTCTACTGCAAATATGAAAAACATGGAAATAGGTTTTGAACACTGATATACATATAACCCAGTGGAACTACTTGTCAGCTATGGGAGGGGTGAGGAAAGAACGGGGGGAGAGGGGAGCAGATCATGAATCATGTAACCATGGGAAAATATCCTAAATAAAAATTTTTTTCTTAATTTTAAAAAATCATTTAAAAAAGAATAATAGGTTTAGGAACAGGGAAGCAGAGGGAGAAATGGAAAAAAAAACCAGGAGCTTGAAGTTAAACAGAGGAATTTCAGAATTCTTGATCATGAAAGGAGAGCAGCTGAGTGATGAGGAACTAAAGTACCCTTGGTACAGCATTGGTGGAGTGGAAGAATGGGTCAAAGGACATGAGAGCAAGGATCAACTAAGTGGGATGTCTGAGGGAAAACCATGATGTTTGAGGGGACATCAACATGTGTATTTCAGTCCCAAGTAGAAGGGCATGGGGTAGAGTAGTGGTGGCACAATACTCCAGTCAGCACAGCTAACATCCAGGAATGTGAGCTTTTATTCCAATAGAACTGAAAGTCCCTGAGGACTGGGTCTAGTGTCGGTTTTGTCTTTGTATCTCTAGTACACCGGGCATAGTACATGTTTAACAGATATTTCCTGGATGAGACAGGATTTTTATCTTAGTGTGCTCTGCTCTTATAATCTATGTCAAGAATTCATATTGCAATGCTCTTCTGAGCTATCATAAATAAAACAATAACATAGTTTTAGGCTTAATTAATACATTAATTTTCTATAATTTGATTAAGAGGCTCAGAAGCAGAGGGGCTCCAATATAGTCTATCTTTTAGACAAAAATCCATTCTACAGGCTTCAATTGGGATTTGCTGACAGAGAATGTATCTTAATGATATACAGAGTGAAATATAGTGGCAGGAGTCCATTCAAGTCCTGGCTCAGTCACTTACTGTTTGTGGGACCTCAAACAGGTCACTTGTCCTCCCTCAGATCTCATTTTTAAGATGTGGGAGTTGGACTAGATGGTCCTTATAATCCCATATAGCTCTAAATTGATGATCCTCTGATTCTATAAAGTAGATTTACTTGACAGATCTTATGACAGGCTTTAAGTTAGGGTCCTTAAACACCTCAGGAATCTGTGGATAAATTTGGGGGATTCTGAATATGGATGTGAAAAAATTACATCATTACAGTTAACTTTGAACTGAAATTTAGCATTTCTTTCAATAATTTAAACCCATTTTTCTAAGAAGGGGTCCAGAGGTTTTACCAGAATACCAAAGGAGTTCATGATGCAAACAGGTTAAGTGCCTTTACATTAGAAAAAAAAACGTCAAATAATTTTGGAGAGTGGAACGAAGGGGAGAAACTATGTGGCATAGCAGGGCAATGGAGGTTTGAGTCCCAGCTCTGCTACGAACTGTGCAAATTGGATCAAATCACTTGGCTCCAATGGACCTCAGGTTCCTCACCTCTAAAATGAGAGAACAGGACCAGACAACCTTGAAGGTATCTTCCAGCTCCCAGATTTTTCGCCTTCTCATCCTTTCTTCACAAACTAAGCAGAAGACTGCCTTCTGGCACTGGTTCCATCATTCACTCAGTCACCCCATGTTTAAAACCTTGGTATTATCCTTGATTCTTCCCTCAGTCTTTCCAAACAATCAGTTATCAAGTCCTATCAATGCCATCTTCTCAAGATCTCTCACATCGACCTTTTCCATTCTATTACCATTTTTCTTATTGCTTTTCAGTCGTGTCTGACTCTTCATGATTAGATTTGGCCTATTCTTGGCAAAGATCCTAGAATACTTAGTCATTTCCTTTGCCTGCTCATTTTACAGGTGAGGAAACTGAGGCAAACAAGATTAAATGATTTGCCCAGGGTCACACAGCTGGTAAGTGTATGAGTCCAAATTTGGACTCAGAGAGATGAGTCTTTCTTTTTTTAAAAATCCTCACCTTCCGTCTTAGAATCAATACCGTGTCTTGGTTCCGAGGCAGAAGAGTAGTCAAGGCTAGGCAATGGGGGTATAGTGACCTGCCCAGGGTCACACAGCTAAGAAGTGTCTGAGGCCAGATTTGAACCTAGGACCTCCCATCTCTAGGCCTGGATCTCAATAAGAGATAAGTGTTTCTGATGTCAGGCATGGCACTCTATGCACTATGGTACCACCTAGCTACATTGCTACTATTTTAATTCATGCCTTCATTATGATGCCCCCCCCCAAGACTATTACAAAAATCTTCTAGGTAATTTCCATTAGTCACATTGCTGCCAAATTACTCTTTCTTCTGCACCGATCTGATCATGCCACTCCACTGCTCAAAACTCCACTATGGCTCACTACTGTCTACCAGATAAAGTTCAGTCTCTTTAACTGAGCTTTTAGGGCCTTACAGAACCTGGTACTCCCCTACCTTTGCAGTCTTCCCTCATCCTATATTCATCTGTATGCACTATGTTCTTACTTCCCATCTTCAGTGCACATCCCATGAGGCCTCACTACTGTGTCTTTGGGTACTTCATGCCCTCCCTCTAATTCCTTCCTGTTAAAAATCATATCCATCCCTCAAAGCCCCAGTATCAAACTCAAATAAAAATAAGTGCCACTAATCCATACCTATGGACTGCTGTGGGCTGCATATTGACTTCATTTTAAACTGTGGTATCATCGATGTCTTACTATATTTTAATAAATTTTGTTACATATTTCCCAATCATACTTTAATTTGGTTCAGGTTGCCCTTAGGAGTGCTGTGGGCCAACGGAGTCCATGGGTGGTGTGCCTGACACCTTTGCTTTAAAGGATAGCTCACCTGCTACCTCTTCCATGAAGCTTTTCTCAATCCCGCCAGTCAATAATCATCCTTTACTCTGAGACCCCAGGGTATTTGGGTTTATATAAAATTTTGTACTATTCACTCAACAAAAATTTATGAAGGAATAGACTGTGCAGAGTATCGTGTTAGGTGCCACAGAAGATGCTACATTTAAGTAAAACACAATACTTGCCTTTACACACAAAAATAGATAATTACTACAATATTATGTACAATAATTTCATTAGAGAGTTTCTCAGTAAAGTTTAGACCTTTGAGATAGCACAAGAAAAATTTGCCTTGGGCTCTAAAGGAAGTAATGAAAGACAGGTAGCCTGGAGCAGTGGATAGAGTACTGGGCCTGAAGTCAGGAGGATCTGAACTCAAGTCCAGTTTCAGATACTTCCTAGTTATGAGACCTTGGGCAAGTCACTTAACCCTGTTTGTCTTAGTTTCCTCTTCTACAAAATGGCAAACTACACCAGTATTTTTGCCAAGAAAACCCTAAATAGGGTCATGAAGAGTCAGACATGCCAGAAACAACTAAACAACAATAATAAAGATTATGTCACTGAAGAGCAATGAAGAAAACATTTTGCGTCTTAAAAAAGTGTAGAAAACTCCTATAAAATAGCATTACTGCATTTTTGCTGGTGGGGACCCTCAAAATAGATTTCCCCACTAATTTAGTAATAGTAAAACCCTAGGCTGACTCTACCTTTGTCTCCTTTTACCATCTTCAGGTGGGAAGTGCTGCTCCCATAAGAAAGATTCCTTTTAGTGTTTAGGCCATATCCTGAGCAAAGGGGAGGAAAAATGAACATCAATAGCTGTTTAAACCATTTCATTCTATATCTAGATAATGTCTAAGCATTTTTCAGTGAGTCTTATTAGTGCCGCGGATAAACTAATTCAGGGGGCCAAGAAGTATTTTCTTGACCCAGTAAGATTCAAAATGATTCATTTAAACAAGACTATAAAATGCTGAAGTATTTTGTTCCAATGATACATGACTATCTTCATTCTATAAATGAAGAATTAACCAGTGATTCAGGTAGAGATGACTGAAGAACAACAAAGTAATGAGAGACATTCAAGACTCAAGGAAATCACAAGAGCAAATTAAATTAATTCTAGTGCCTTCCCTCTGTTAATTACTTCCTATTTATCGTATATACACAGCTTGCTTGGTCTGTATTTTTTAGCAAGTAGTCTCCATTAGATGGTAAGCTCCTTGAGGGCAGGGGCTGTCTATTGGCCTCTTTTGGTATCACCAGCCCTTAGCACATAGTAGGAGCTTAGTAAATGTTTATTAATTGATGGGGAGGCAGAAATCGACTACTTTTACTGAAGTATTGAGTTTGTGGAGGAAAGCAATATGAGATGAGACTGGAAAGGTAGGTAGTACCAGATTCTGGAAGGGTTTGATCCCTGGACAAATTAGTTTATGCATGTGCATTATTCCCACTCTTACTAAAATGTGAATTCCAGGAGCTCAAGGGCCTCTCTATATAACTATATCTGACCTTCTCCCCTAAAGGAACTGGGCTGGTCATGAGGTTATCAATGGTCATTGATAACTGAGATGGATACCCAAAGTGACAAATTGTCACAATGAGACAATGAGAGGAAGACCTCCAGGCAACTTGTGGGTTCTTCCAAGTAGGCTTTATAGAAAACCATAAATAAGAATCTTTTGTGATATAATAGAGCTAATTTTAAAAGAGAGAAGTCCTGAGTTCAAGCCCTGTCTCTGAGACATACAGGCTGACACCTGGAAAATCACTTAAACCCTCAGGGCTCCCAAACCCTACAAATTACAGAGCAGGTGCCAATGTTCATCAACAGAAGCTGTTTCCACATATGCCAGTGAAACCATAGGTGTAGATACCTTCCTCCCTCCTCCAAAATGGCAAGAATTACATGGTCTGAAAGCAGAGGAAGGCTGTGATCCTATGGATTGGTAGAATACTCTCAGAAAAGAAGCCATGGGTCTACCAAAGAATTCAAGTTTCTTCCTCTGGTACCTATCATAGCACCCTACACAAACAATTCATTATTTCAAGGATGTATATAATCCCATCAGAGAAGGCATTCCCTTTAGTCATTACATGACAATATTTTTAAAACTCTTATTTAGCATCTTAGAATCAATACTAAGTACCAAGGCAGAAGAGGGGTCACAGCTAGGCAATGGGGGTTGAGGAAGTTACCCAGGGTCATATACCTAATAAATGTGAGGTCAAATTTGAACCCAGAACCTCCAGTATCTAGGTCTGGCTGTCTATCCACTAAGCCACCCAGATGCCCCCAGACTTTCTTAACGGATTACTGTGGCCAAAAGAAAAGGATAATTGGGCCACCTTTTCTGCGTCTCTACTTGGTTTTAGTTACCCAGCCAACCATGATCGCTGGAGGACCTCCGGAAGGCCTGGAGTGCCACAGAAAGCACCAAAAGTCAGACAGCAAGGAACTATAAAGCTTCAAAATGGTAGGACATCTACCACCAGGAAGCCCAGTCACCAAGACCACGCCCTTCAGCAGAGGGAGTCTACTGCCCTGAAGCACCAGAAATCCTACAGCAAAGTAGTGGACCTTTAATGGCCCGAAGCTCTGAGTCAAAAGCCCCAACCGGAAATTCACTGCTTTGTTCTGCTTTCACTTTAAATTTGTTTGTGTGTGTTAGTATATGTAGGGTTGAAAAGGTACGGAAGCCCAGTGGAAGGCAGGCGCAAAGCGAAGAGAGTACTTCTCTCTGTCTCTGTCAATCTGTGTCGTCCCGCCCCACCCCCTTCTGTCTCTGTCTCTGTCTCTGTCTCTGTCTCTGTCTCTCTCTGTCTCTGTCTCTCTCTGTCTCTGTCTCTCTCTCTCTCTCTCTCTCTCTCTCTCTCTCTCTCTCTCTCTCTCTATATATATATATATATATATATATATATATATATATATGTCAGCTGCTGTTCCATTATGGCCATAGTTTCCGAAGTAGGTCTGGAGAGGATCCCCGCCGGGGCCTCCTGTATCAACTATTGCTTCAACAGCTTGGTAGTGAGCCTTTTTCCGTTTAATTAGACTGGCTGTCATCCAACAAATACAGAACCGCCCCCCCTTCCCCCCAGCCACACTTTTCAGCTTGATTGGACCTGCCAGTGTGGTCGCTATTAGCAGAGCCTTCAGGCATCTACGATTGTCTCTGCACCGCAAAGACATCTAGGTAAGACTAGTAGAATATACTGCCTGGTAGTCTGCTTGTTAAAGGTGAAAGACCCTATTGATTTCAATTGACCTACCCAAGAAAGCATGGTAGTCTAGAAGAAAGAACATTGAATTTGGTGTCATAGGACCTGGGTTCAAATCCTGTATGAAACTTTGGGCAAGTAGTTTTACTTCAATTTCCTCAACTCTAAAATGGGGGAGGGAAGAAGTTGACAACACCTACAGTACCTTCCTCAAGGGGTTAAGGGAACCAAATGAGAAAAAAAGATGTATGACACTTTGAAAACCTTAAAATGCTATATAAATGTCAACTCTATAGATCCTTTATATATCATCATAAAGAAAAAGTGCATTATTATATTCTTATGGTCTATTAACAAAGCTTTAAGCTCACACACACCAGGTATGATTTTGAAGGCTTTTTAATCATTCTATGGTTCATGCTCCTACCCAGGTCTCCCCAGGGGAACATCAGAATTTTGGCTCATGCTTAGGTCTCCACAAACAAGGGAAGAAAGCCATCAGTCTCCATGAAAGCACTCAGGCTAACAAAAGATTAAATATAGAATGAGTCTTACTTAATTCAACAGAAAACTCAAAGGACTCATACTTGAACACATAAACTCTCTCCTCTGGTTAGCCCTACCCTTCTCAGGAACCTGTACCACCTTCTAGAACTGTGTTGGCAAAGCTGTGGCACGGGTGCCCAGGAATACTCTGTTCCCCCACTCCACAGCCCCCAGGACATTTTTTTGCTTGCCCTACCCCTCTGTCCAGCCACCCAGTGAGAGCACTTCCTCCTTCCTCCCTCTGCTGTCTGGGGTAATGCAAAGGGCTCACAGGCAGCTTGAAGTCACACTTTGGGCACACCATCTGGATGGGTTGCCAATGGTGCTCTAGAACATAGGTGTCAAACACATGGGTTACATGAAGCCCACAACACTCCTTAGTGCACTGGAACCAAATTAAAATGTAATTGGGAGATATTCAACAAAATAAAAATACAATAAAAATGATAATGTGTTTTCTAAGTTGATATGCACTTATAGTGCTTCTTATGTATGGATTGGTATTCCCCCCTTCCCCCTTTCTAATTGAGTTTGATTCTACTACTACACTAAGACTTTTTTTTTTTTCAAATAATCAGTCTATGTTCTAGCACATTCTCATAGGAAAGAAAAGACAAACATAGACACATAAAAAAACTTATAGAGTGTTAGAAACTAGAAGCCCATTGCATTCAGATCCTATAGGGAAGACTGGCAAAAGTATAGTCCTTGAGTTCATCTAACTCCCTGCACAGTTCTACCAACTTCTTCTATGTACCCTTATTTATGTACATTCTTCTTTCTTCATTTGGCATCCTTCCCCCTCTTTTCTATTTAGAATATTTTTCCATGGTTCCATAATTGATGATTCCATCCCCAGTCCCCACCTTTCTTCCCTCCTCCTGAAGCCGACAAGCAGTTCTACTGGGTTACACATATATCATTGTTCAAAACCTATTTCCATGTTATTCATATATGCAGTATAGTGATCCTTTAACATAAAAATACCAGTCAAATCCTGATCAATCAAATATTTTTCTAATGCATTTCCATTTCCACAGTTCTTTCTCTGGATGTGGATAGAATTATTTCTCCTAAGTTCCTCTGGATTGTCCTGGGTCATTGCATTCCTGTTAGTAGAAAAGTTTCTTTCATTTGACTGTGCCATAATGTATCAGTCTCTGTGTACATTGTTTTCCTGGTTCTGCTCTTCTCACTCTGCATCAATTCCTGGAGGTCATTACAGTTCACATGGAATTCCTCCAGTTCTTTATTCCTTTCAGCACAATAATATTCCATCACCAACATATACCACAATTTATTGAGCCATTCCCCAATCATTGGAGACCCCCTCATTTTTCCAATTTTTTGCTACTACACTAGACTTTTAATACTGCCCTAAGTGCCTTCCCCAAAGAGAAAAGAATTCAGGATTTCTAGAGAGTCCAGCAAATTTGCCTTCTGGTAATCCTCCACCTCCACAGTTGTTTTACCCTGGATGAAGCTTAATATGGCTCCCAGCTGTGCCAGTCTTTTTTTTCTATTTACATCTGCTTTAGCAATGAGTCTCCACTTCTTCCAAATATCCATTTAATAATAGTTACTCTCCTTCTGTATCTCCTCATCTGTCTGCATCTCTGCACCAGTATATGTCTCCATCTGGTGTGGATTCCTCCTCTCCTCAGGGCCATGTGCTTGTATTGGCCTTCATTCTCTTGGTCCTAGGGAGTGTGGTCCATCTCTTGACTTCCTAATGGTTTACATCTTCATCCAGCTCTGGTTCCTGTATGTACAATGGTGGGCCATACAATTGTGGAGATAGAGACCTCTCTCAAAGGAATCATCTATGTCTAAATATAGCCCTCCTTTTTTCTGTCTCCTCCCTCAGGTGGACCTTTCTGAAGTTTCTAACTTCTTCCTCAGTTCAGGAGGACCTCTCCCCAGTTCTTTCTCTGTCTTCTTCTGTTGATTATCTTCCTTAAGCATGAGTCTGACCATTTCACCTCCTGTTCCCCATTCAACAAACTCCAGGGATACCCTACTAACTCCAGAATCAAGTATAAAATCCTCCCTTTGACTTTTTATAGTCTATCCCCCTCTGACCTTCCTTCATATACCTTATTTCTATCACTTTTCCATGTATTGACACTGGCCTCCTTACTGTTCTTCCAACAAACAAGACTATCTGTCTCCTGACCCCATGCATTTTGACTGGCTGTCCCTGATTCCTAGAATGCACTACTTTGTCTCTGCCTCTTGGCTTTCCTAGCTTCCATCAAGATTTGCCTAAGATGTTACCTTCTACAAGAAGCCTTTCCTGGTCTCTCTTAATGCTACCATCTTCCTTTATGTGATTATCTCTAATTTATTCTATATATTTCTTATTTACACACAATTGTTTATATTTGTTTCTTCCTAATGGAGGAAATGTGATTGTCCTTGAAGGCAGAGATTGTTTTTTGACTTTCTTTGTATCCCAAAGAATAGCACAGCTTCTGGAATATAGGAGGCACTTAATAAATGCTCTGGACTTGACAAACTGATGACTTCTCTCCTATGAAACTTCATGGTGGTGCTAGGTCCTAGTGTGTTTCTCTTTCTAACTCCCTATAACACCATGGCTCTAAGTGATGCCAGTTCAGTTCCTTGATGCACATGGTTTCAATCCCAACTCTTCCCCTTACCATATAACCTTGGTAAAGTCACTTAGCCTATATGAGCCTCAATTTCTTTATTCACTCAATGAAGGGGTCAGACTATAAGGTCCTGCCTGATGTTCTCTTCCAGCTCTAAATCTCTGATCTTAGATAACTGTGTTGCTATGTTTAGCACCTATCCTACCTCTGTTCAGCTTCTCTTTCCAGCTGTCTGTGTTGCTTTTAAAGGCCAAGCCAAAGGGCAAAGCTTACGTGAAATTTAATCAATACAGAACTAAGGCCTCATCAGTGGGGAAATGAGGACTCAGAGAACAAAGGGAATTCACACCTTGTTAAAGAGTCACAACATGGGGGGGGAGCAGAGAAGGCATTCGCCTGAGAACACCTTCTAAATTCTCATCAACATAGGAGATTGGGGCGGGGGAATAAATACACTACATATTCATACTTTATTTTAGCCATGTCCTTCCTCACCGCAGACATGGGAAGCATCAGTTCAGCACATTCCATCCCATCTTCAGATCTCCAGCTTTGAGCCTGTCGGACTAATTTGTCAGTGTCTACTAAAAAACAACCCCATGAATACTATGATAAGTGGACAGATAGATACTCAGGCTAAAATAGCCCGAGTGAACTGTATAAATTAGAGAAAAGGGAAAAAAATTTTAATGAGTAACCGAGAAAGACATTTCTCTTATTAGGATCAACATATAATTTATTTCTGATTGTTTACAACAATGATTTTTCAAAATTTTTAAATGCCATTTTAGAATTCTTCTGAGTTGATTGACTCTGCTCCAGAAACCTAAATTTTACTGAGGTATAAGGGCGGGGCTAAGAAGTAGGGAAGCGGACATAAGTAAAACATGTCCACAAAGCTGAGAATTGTGTGAGAGATCAAAAAAGTATGTAACAATAAAACCTAAAATAAGAGAGGCAAAATGTCATTAAGAAATGTGAAAGAACAGAAATCCTAATAGTATTTCTCCTTCTCTCCCCCCCCAAAAAATGAGAACTGGCAGAAATGGCAAATAGCTATTTCTCTGGAGTATGATAGTCTGTGGGGAAATAGTATAGTAGTTGATGGTTGATACCTCTTAAATAAAACTATTTCTTGAGTAAACCATAATGCTTTTCTTCGACATTCATCTTTCCTTGATAACCAACTAACTCCATCATTAAAGTTGGGCATACTTACTAGCTTAGAGTGTAAGTAATAAGAAATTGGTGGCAGATTTCCCAAGTAGGATACTGTTTTGTCTGACTATGGGTAGATTGTATCTCAGACAGATATAGCTCTTACTCTAAAAATATCATTTGCTTTTTCAGGCAGTCCTCTAGAAGAGAAAGAAGGTCTTGTGTAACTATACTATTTCAATCATTTAGTATTTCTTTAGCACTAAGTGGGATATAGAATAAAAGACAGAATCCCCATCTTCAAAGAGCTTTCTTTCCCCTTCAGCAATAGAACTGTATGTATTGTAGGTAAGATTTAAAAATGATTCAGGTCTACATCTAAGTGCTCAAGCTCATGTTTAGACTATAGTCTACTAGTATTCAGAGTTCAGTGACAGGAAAGAACGAATGAAGGCTGCTGGTACAATGGAGAGAACACCAGATTCCAGATCAGAGGAAGGTGAAAATCTCGGATTGTTTTTTTATTATCATTGTTTGTGTGCTTTGGGGCAAGCTTCTTAACTTCCCTGGGTCTCAGTTTCCTTGTCTGCCTCTAAACCTATGATTTTATGTTTAGTTAGCCAAAGCTTGAGTAGAGTGAGACCTAGAAGGACAGATATTCCAGATATGGGGGGGGGAAGATATTTGGGGATTGGGAGGATGGAATACCAACACAAGTGAAGGAACCAGGGTAGGAATAAATAGGGTATGTATTCAAGGGACAGTGAGGAAAATATCATGAAAGTGATATCTGAGGAAGATTATTCTGGCAGAGGTGTGCAGGATGGATTAGGGAGGGGCAAATAGGGAGAGCTATGAGTTTGTAGTTAGTGTGAGATACCGAAAATATGAATTAAGGTAGTTGCGATGAAGACACAGAAGGACGAAGAGTCATCAGGGTCTGATGACTGCCTTCATATAGATAAGGGAAAAGGATAATTTGATTACTATAGATTCATCTGTGAGTCAGAAGCATGGGAAAGACAGCCAACTAATTTGGCCAAGAGTATGTCTTGCTATGACTGTATGGTGGAACACACAAAGGTAAGTACTCTACAGTACTTGTCCTGATGATTACATATACCAAAGGCCTGAAAGCCTGCTGTTCACAATTAGACTCAGTCCCAGAGGATGTGAGGTCACTCCAAATTGGAGGTTGCTCATGTTGCTTTAGGAGAATCAGGAAGAAAGAAGGGAGTGGAATTTGAGAGAGGAAACCCAGAAACAAGGTTTCAACCTAAAAAGAAAGATATGGCCGAAGGGAGGAAAACTACACCAAGAAGGCACACTGACTTTGAGTGTTCCCAAAAAAGTCCAGTTTCAGGTCGGATGCAATGCTTAGCATCAGAGAACGGAGTTCTAACTGAAGAGGAGCTGGCATGGTGGGTTTAAGAGAAGATGTTTCAGAAGAGATGTTGTCTTTGGGAAGTAAACCAAAAGGATCCCACAATGATGCTGTTCACTGGGGGAACTGAGGTTATCACTCCGGCCACATAAATCCGATCCCTCCCAGGTTCAGTTTTCCACCTAGGACTCCCCCCAACTTCTCAATAGTTCTCCCCCTCTACCGCTTCCAGCTCCCAGATAGAAGGCTGCCCCAAGCTCAGCGGGGAAGTGCGCATGCGCACACCCGGCCGCCCCTCACCGCGCGCCCCACCCTCGCGCAGGTGGGACTGCGCAGGCGCAGCGCCCTCCGCGCGTAAGAGTCGGGCTGTGGGAAAGCTACTGTCCAGTACAATCTAGAAGCGGTAGAATTCGCCCCCCTCTTGTGAGAGGAAAAGGCGCCACCTCCTCCTTCTCCTTCTCCTCCTCCTCCTCCGGCGAGGCCAGGCCAGGCGAGGCAAGGGGCTCGTCCTTAGCTCGGTAGCTCCGGGGCCCGAGGCCCCGGGCCCTCTGGGTTGTGCCCACGGCAGCCCCCTCCCCAGCTCCGCTTTGCCCCGCCGCCTCTGGCGGCAGGGCCCTGTGGGGAGCGACGCTGGGCTCCCGGGGACTCGCGCAGCTGCTCAACCGCCTTGGCTCCGCAGGCCTCGGCCCCTGAGGGCCCCCCACTGGGCGGACCAGTAGCTCAGTGCCCTGCCCCCCACACCCCCCCGCTTGCCCTTCACCCCCAGCCCACTCCTCTAGGTACAAGGCTTACCTCGGGCGTGATGGGAAGGCGGCCGTAATCCAAGGCTCCCCGGGGCGGGCTAGCGCCGGGCAGGGCGGATTCAGCGAGATTTTTCCTGGGTCTCCACCGCCGCCTCAGACAATGAAATCAGCGTGTCCGATCATCAATTCTCATCATGATCGTGACGTCACAGCAGACAGCGGCCAATGGGAACCCGAGATCAGCTCCGGACAGTCCCCGGCCTCAGCCCAGAACCCACAAGCGGGGGGGAAGGGGAGATGGCCGCCTGCAGCGGAGGAGCCTCCTCCCCTCCCAGACCTGGCTGTGGCCATAGCTAGGTCTCTTGGTGTCTGCCACTCCCTCGCTGAACACCACAGATCACCAAGCATCCCTCCCGCTGTAGGAGCTAGAGATAAGCTTGTTGGGTCCGTACTGCTAGGTCTTCCAACTTGACAATTGACAACCTGAGCAGCCTAATTCTTGCACGCTGCCAAGAGCACGTGATTATATGTAGCTATAGGGTTCTTTATGTTATTAATACAGTACCAAGGGAGAGATATACATTGGGAGTTGATAAAAACCATGGGCACACATCAAGTCCCACTAAAGACTCCCATCAAAATTATTTTCTATTTACTGGAACTACGATTAATTCAAACAAAGTAGGTTTTCCTTGCCCAGAACTGATGTTTTTCATTCCAACAAGTAGACCCTTGAACTGGAAGGGATCTTAGACACCATCTAGTCCAAACCCTCCATTTGAAAGATGAAGAAACTGAGGTCTGGGCCCAAAGTTCCAGAGTAATCTCTAGTTCAAATTCCAAGTCCAGGGTTCTTTCCACTGAACCACCCATCAACTCCCTAAATTTTCTGGTTTATGTGGGAGTTCCCTGTGAGTAGTGGTTAGTGTACTATTCTCTGTTAGTATATGGGAACTCATATTTAAGTTTGGGTTTCTAAGGTCCCAAGTCCAAGTCAGCTTTCTTACAAATGTGAGACTGAGTAAAACTGAAATAATACATTCCAACACTATTTCTGGATAAAGTCTACAAGCACTTACTGTAGTGTTCTGTGTTCTACACTGTGGTAAATATTGCAGATACAAGAAAAGGAAATGTGGTCCAGAAAAACAGAGCTTTACAACCTCAAGAAACCTACAGAATTGGCAGAGTCTGGATAATAATAACACACTAAAACAGAGAAAATATAGACCTCCAATAAAATCCTCTAATGCCTCATCACCGAATGGAGATAATTCTGAGTTTTTGAAGACTTCTACCAGCAGCTATGAACTCTTGATAGATTTTCTTGATTCTGTTGAACTGAAAAAATTTGGGGATACAGATCCAAGAAGAGATTGTCTTTTGAAGACCAGTCTGGCTACTGGCAGAGAGGCTTGTTAACAAGTTGATCAGTTTTCAG
The DNA here is from genome assembly GCF_027887165.1 of Monodelphis domestica. Classification (NCBI taxonomy): domain Eukaryota; kingdom Metazoa; phylum Chordata; class Mammalia; order Didelphimorphia; family Didelphidae; genus Monodelphis; species Monodelphis domestica. The sequence goes on along the minus strand of NC_077235.1, from coordinate 26,004,937 downwards.
CCTTAGCAACTCTCAGAAAGACTGACTGATGTAGAGGGACCAGTCACAGATGAGAGAAATCACAGGTACTGTAGTGATTAATTGAGTTCTAAGTCATGAGGTATGGATAAACTATACTATAATGAATCAGTGTAGTCAAGGAACACTTTATGAAGAAAATGAAACTTGACATAGGCTTGAGTGAAGGACAAGTGGAAATAAAAAGTAGAATGAGGAATAATAGCTGGTGGCTGTGATAATCACTTTTATAAGAACACAAAGTCCTATGGTTTAATACAAAAAAACCAAAGCAATGATCAATACAAGAAAGTATAGGGTATAGTGGATAAAAGACCATATATATCATGTAGTATACATTTATTTACATATATGTTTATATATGTGTGTATATATGTATATATAGTGTAAAGACAAGACTTGAACCAATGGGTGGAAGCTAGAGGTAGAAATGGAGGTAAAGGGAGACAGGTTTCAACTCATTGTAATAGAGCCCATTTTAACTGGAATTTTAGAAGATGGATGTCAGTTTGTTATGGGATCTTTGTGGGAGATAGAACTAGATAGCTTTTAAAGTTGATTACAACGTGGAAATTATTTTGGGCTAGTACTTAAGGAAGACAGGGAAAACTTCATGAGAAAGGAACTTATTAAAGATTTATTGGTCTTGAAAGGGGAGGGGGGCGTAAAATGTTAGTGGTAAAGGGTGGAAGAAATTCTAAGTGGGAATGGCATGAATAAAGGAGAGAATGTTGTCTGGTGCTATATTCAGCACTTGAATCTGAAAATGGGATTTGTTACAGAATTGTTGAGTCCAAACCAGTACTGCTTATTCCTCTCCTCTTTCCCTACCCCCCCCCAAACAAAACAGGAAAAAATTAGGGCCTAATTCTTTATATATATTCTTTCTGATTGTGAGCTATTTTAGAATTTACAGACAACCAGGGCAACTGTCGATTAGTGAAATTGTCAGGGCACATTTTATAATCGAATGTCAGTAGATTGCCCACAATACATAGTGCTAGATTTTTAAAACGAACTTCAAAGCTATTTATTTACCATTTGTAGATTATTGAGGCCCTTTATTTCTCCCCTTCCTGCTGCCCACCCTTTAATCATTGCTCTGATTATTAACATCTCCACCAGAGGGAGCGCAGGAGCATGGAGAGGAATTGAAAGCACGAACCAATTGTGTTCCTTTCTTTGCCTAGTCAGTTTTAAAATGTTGTAGGGAAGAAGGTTAAAATAGATTAAGACTAGACTAGGAGTTGTTCGTGCATTTCAAATATCCATGATCATTTTGTTCTGTACCAACTCAGATAGTAAAAATGATCTGGATGTGCCCTTAGGAAGTTTGTTCTTTTGTTAGGAAAAAAACTGTGGGAGGTAAGATGCCAGAGGACAACCCTTTTGTGAAAAAGCTCTCTGAGTCATCAGCATTCTCCCTCTTTAAGTGATCCCTCAAGGACTCTAGGTAACCCATCTTTGGTGCCTCCAACAAATAAGAAGTTTTTGTTTTAGCAATTTGCTTACATGTGAACCTCATTTTATAGAATAGATACATTCCTAAAATCTTCCTATTAAGCAAATTCTATGAACTGGCCCTTCCCTGCACCATTATGATATTGGAGCTGTATTTCCAAATGTCCTACAAGGAAAGGCAGGAAACTGGCTAAACATCAACTGAATACCCCAAGCTAGGATTATAAGTAACTAGCTTTTATGACTTGTACTTAATGGTAACTTTTAGAAGTGGTGGAAGACAAACTTTCAATGAGCCACTTTTCTGCTTTCTCACTAAGGTTAGGAAAGAAAAAAGGAGAACAGAATGTCGAAGGGAAATTTGGGTGACTCAATTTTCCCCTGCCCTTTGAGAAACCCCATTGCCAAGGTACCCATGCTTTGGGATTGAACTAAGGTCTTTAAAATTGTTTGGGAACCCTTAGTGTGGGTGGGATTTGTGGACATAGCTAATGTTAAAGGGCCTTTTGTTTATTTTAGAGTTTTCCCTTATTGTGTTAAAAGTCTCCTTTCTGGAGCCCAGTTCCAGAGTTTGACCCTTGCCTATGATGTGATGCAGCTGACCCCTATGTGATACCCCTGAGGCTGGCTGCAAAGAGGTTTGCAACCTGTTCGTGGTTTGTCTCTGCAGGCTTGCCGTAGCAAGTTCTCCAGAGGGTCTGAGAGACCCCACCCAAGTAACATTTCTCTTCAGCTGGCAATTAGCATGGTGCTTTCTCCCAGGGATACGGTTCCCAAAGTCCCCAGGATGAAGGTATGTGGCGCAGGACTCTTGAGTGATGGCCAATGTTGGACCCTATCCCTATTCCTGATTAAAGACTTCGGTTTTCCTGACTACTTTGGTAGTTCTATGTTATTTCCAAGTTAACAAGAACATGAGGGTACTACTTCTTAATACTTCAAACTCCAGATTTTTCAAAAAAAGGTTTTTCCTGCTTTCATCAGAACAGAAGGAAAAATAGGAGAGAATAATATCAGTTTTTACTACTACAGCTGATAGATAATATAAAAAACCCTAGAGAACCATTTATATATGTAATAGATATAATTTATACATATACATCTGTATGTATATAGGTATAGTATTTATAATATATGTGTGTATCCAAGAAAAATTCCACTAATTCATTCTTCCCCTTTAAAAAAAAAAAACAAAACCTTACCTTCTATTTTAGAATTGATACTAAATATTGATTCTAAGGTATAAAAGTGGTTAGGGCCATGCAATTGGGATTTAGTGACTTGTCCAGGGTCATACAACTAGGAAGGGTCTGAGCTCATATTTCAATCCAGAACCTCCCAACCCTAGGCCTGGCTCTTTATCCTTTGAACCACTTAGATGCCCCAACTCATTTATTCCCTGAGCTTATATTAAATTTTTTCCTTGATTTTCCTAATTTCAGAATAGCAATATCTAAGTCATGAATCACCATAAAAGAGCACACCCATATTTATAGATTTTTGTTTTATGAAAACAGTTTAAACTGTGATGCTGAAGTATCCTTAGAGCAGGGAGGAAAGGTCCCTTGCTTGCCAGTCACTAAAGGGTTTGAGATGATCCATGAAAGGATTTCTTAGACTGGGAGGAAGGAAGGGTTTCTATTTAAGAAGTCATAGTCATCCTGAACCCTGGACTTCATTATTCATTGAACTATCCCAGAGTGTTTGACAGGATCATAGGATAGAATAGAGAATGTCAGAACTGAGAGAGATCTTAGAATATAGAGTTAGAGCTGGAAAGGATCTTAAAAAAGAATTTTAGATCTTGAAAGAACTTTAGGACCTAGACTTTAGAGATTATTTAATCTAACCTCAAAATTTTACAAATGAGAAGACTGAGACCCATAGAAAGAAAGTGACCCCTCACCCAAGGTCATACATTGAGTGGTAGAACTGGAGTCTTCCAAGTTCAAATCCAGTGCTCTGCCCACTCTTCCATGATGTCTTAGTACTACTCATATCCTTTCTCACTTTGCACACCTTCCCCCATAGATGCCATCAAGATCTAGATATATAAGGAGCTCCTTTAGTCCTGTTGAAAAACCAAGAGAAACAGTAAACAAAATGCTTTTTGAAGAGGTACACAAAGTAAGTCTTTGGCTAGCTTTGTAGTTTTAGATATGGCAAAAGAGAAGTTTTATAAAAATCAATATTTGGGGTTTGGGTAAAATGGGGGGAAAGAGGGGAAAAGAATAAGTTTGAATGAGTCATACAATGACTTTTTTCGACCTCAAATGAAAAGAAGTATCTGTTTATAGACATAGTGTCTATGCTCCAGGAAGGAATGTTTAGGTCACTGACAAACCTAGCACATTTGTCTTACTTGGAACATGTTTTTGATAGATGAGGAAAGTGAAGTACATAGAGGCTAAGTGACTTGTCTAAGGTCAATGGATCAGTAATTTAGTAAATGGTACCCTTATGGTCAGCTAGAGTTAATAAACCTCAAAATGAGCCTGGCAGCTTGCAATCAGTTCAATGTCAGCTCTGGGAGTATGGGCAGCAAGAGGCAAGTAGTGTGGGAACTGTATAAGAAAGGATTGATCTGGGAACACAGAATTTATTTGTTTAGAGCAGGGAGGTGGGGTAAGCACAGAAGTGACTTGGACCCAGGAATAGCCCTGGAAACTGGAAGAAATGGTGGATCCAAGGGTCTAGACCCAGGGTAGAAATTAACAGTTTGAACACATTCAATCAGATAAGAAAGAGCAGGCAAGTGTTATAAAGGACAAAATGGAAGAGGTAAAGGGTCTGGAATCCAAGGGACACAAACTAGCTATCAAGATTTGGGAAATGTCAGGAAGATTGAGCAAAAGGATATCAGGACCTAGGGAAGCAGGCAGGAAACAAGTATAGCACAGGGGAGACCAAACCAGGGGTCACAATCAAAACAGATAAAGAACCAGCAAAAGGTTGTATCATAGGGGTAGGGAAGCAAATGGTCAGGAATCCCTGGAGATAGTAAAAAAAGAAATGACCGGAATCTGAAGAAGGAGGATAACAACACAGAGTTGAGCAGGAGCAAAGCCTATTAAAGTGAATTTTAATAACTGAAGCAATTCTTCTGTCTTGGGCCCGTAACTTTTATAATCCCAATGTGGCTAATCTGGGCCCAGAAGGTGGGAGCAGGTAATTGGAACCACCAAGCTGAGGTAGGATGTGTGGGTGGCAGAAGCAATGGCTTCTGGCAGATAGATCTTGACAATAAGACCCAAAGGAAAATATGAAGTATTTCAAAACCTTTGGGGAGAGAGGGAAAGACGTTGCAATTGCCTTCTAAGTTTAAACTAGCATTATTGTTTCAATTAGTGTATGTTTTCAAAGTGATGTTATAGCAAGGGATTTGGTATGAAAAATGTTTGTGATTTCAGAAAATAATACAACTGGATTCTGTTACTGTGGATGTGGAAATGCCACATCATCAATAAAATTGGCCTTAGAAAAGTTTTATTTTTAATTCCTGTTATTTTTCCCTCAATAAAACCTTCAGTCAGCTTCAGAGTATTGATCAGTGTTGTGTTGCCTAGATTCACATCCCTTTGCTGATCACTATAATTTAGGTTCATTTTGTCATCCCAAAAGTATTTGATGGCACAATACATAGGAAAGGGACAGTAATGAGCTGGTTTAAATTGTACTGCAATGTAGTCCATTTTCCCCGTTGGTTGTGATACTTGAGTGCTTTCTATGGGCTCTAAAAATCTAAATCTACACGCTGTTAGTATAGATTTCCAATTAGGATTCTTCAATTAGAAGGATAAGAACAGTTTCTTAACATTTAACATATGCAGTTGGCAATCTAGCCTGCAGTTATTCACAGTCAGTGCTTAGGGTACTTGCTCCAGTGTTTATCCTTCAAAGTTGTAGCTGAGGCTTTAGTTTTAAAACCCTTAATATCTACTGCATTCAGTGCTCTTTGAAAGCTTGGTCAGTCTGCCAATGGAATGATAGAGCCAATGGGACTTTTATCCTATTTTGAAGTTAATGAATAATGTCATCTCTGTTCCTCTTCTCCACCCCCCTCCAAATCATAATTTTAACCAGAGTGATGAGGTAGAGCAGTATTGAAGATGGAGGTTCCATTCAAGAGATTTTTTCCATGGGGTAAGTGAGTGGGAGGAAGAATTGTGTAAAATAATATACTTTCAGTGGAACTCTAGGATCAAGCATAGGAAAGGCACAGGAAAGAATTGACTCCTGGGAGGTGAAAAGAAAGGAGCAGTTGTTTTTTTGTTTGCTTTTCATGTAAACATCAATACTTTTAATGTTCTACACTTCAAATCATAATAAAAAATTATAAACAGGATGCTAGTCCTCTCTTGTAGTTGTTGTAAACACTAAAATATTGAATCTGGGATATCTGATTGTACTTGTAGAAAGGACATTAGCAATATATCTGTTCCATCCAAATAAAATTCCTTCAATTATGTATAAAATGCTGTATTTAGAAAGTACCTAGGATCCAGGTCCCTTTGTGGTACATTGCCATGCTGCTAAGTATCAAGGCTATTTGGTTCTTTGAATATTCACCTTTACCCTAAGTTATATTTAATTGTTGAACAACATTTATTTTTTAAAAGATAATTTATATGGATATATTTTGGTTTGCATCAGCTACATTTCCCATTGTATCTCTTTCCCTCCCTCTCCTAAAGAGTCACCTCCTACAGCAGAAACATTTTTAAAAGAGGAGGAAAACAAATTAGCAAAACTAACCAACATAACAAAATGTAGGTTGTTATGTGTAATATCCATACATGTTATATGTAATATGTTGTTATCTGTTCCTATTCATAGTTTCCCATCTCTGCAAAGAGCTGCAAGAGAAGGTGCTTTCTCAAGCATATCTCTTGTTTGGGGTCTAGCTATGTCATGATTTTGCAGCTTTCTGTTTTGATTATTTTCTTTTTCTTTTTCTTTATGCTGTAGTAGTCATTGTAGGTATTGTTTTCCTGGTTCTGCTCACTTCACTTTTTATCAGTTCATATGTCTATTAATGTTCATTTGTTCAATTGTTTCTGATTCTTCATGATGCTATATGAGGTTTTCTTAGAAAAGATAAAGGAGTAGTTTTCCATTTCCTTCTCAGTTCATATATCTGCCAGTGCTTTTCTACATTCATCATATTCATAGTTTTTTTAACCTTTACCTTTTGTCTTAGAATTGATACTAAGTATTGGTTACAAGACAGAACAGCAAGGGCTAAACAATTAGAGTTAAGTGAATCACCCAGGGCACACAGCTAGGAAGTGTCTGAGGTCAGATTTGAACCTAGAACCTCCTGTCCCCAGGCCTGGCTCTCTATCCTCTGACCCACTTAGGTGCCCCTATATTCATAATTTCTTAGCAGCATGATAATATTCGACTCTCTTCATGTACCCAAACTTGGTTAGCCATTCCCCACTAGATGAGCACCTACTATGTTTTCAACCCTGCTGCTACAAAAAGTATTGCTATCAATATTTCAATATATATTGGATCTTGCTTTTTGACATTGACCTCCTTGGGTTATATGTCTTCCAATGGAAACTTTGGGCCAAAGAGTATTATTCTGTGCCATTTAAAATTATAGGACTGAGGAAGACATTTCCTTTCTGATCTATTGATCAGTAGTGTTAAAATAAAATCATTTTCCCAGATAAAAGTCTCATATCCAAGATATATAAATAATTGATTCATATATATGAGAAAAGGAACTATTTCTCAATATAGAAGTAGATTCAAATCTGGCCTTAGACACTTCCTGAGCAAGTCACCTAGTCCTTACTGCCTAGCCTTTACCACTCTTCTGCCTTCAAACCAATGCACAGTATTAATTCCAAGACAAAAGATAAGAGTTTTAAAATAAAAATAGATGAATGGGCAGAAGAACCAGATCTCAAAGGAAGAAATCCAAGCTATCAATAGCTGTAAGAAAAAAAACCACCAAATCACTAATAATTAGAAAAATGCAAATAAAAACAACTCTGAACCATCGGACTGGCAAAAATGGTGAAAAAAGGAAAATTATAACTTAGGGAACAGTTTCAGAGAAGCCTGAGGAGATTTTATGAAGTGTTATACAGAGCAAAGTGAAGAGAACCAGGAGAACAATTTATACAATAAAAATATTATAAAGAAAAACCCCTTTGAAAGACTTAAGAACTGATGCAATGATCTGCCATGATTCCAGATGATCATTGTGGGTATAACTTGCTACTCATCTCCTATCAGAGAGGTAATGTTTTCAAGGTACAGAATGAGACACATATTTTAGATGTATCTAGTGTGGGAATTTATTTTGTTTGGCTAGTTGTATTTATTACAAGGGTTTTGTTTTTCTGGGTTTTGTTTTTGTTTTATTTTTTCAACTGGGGCCAAGGATCCAACAATAGGGTTGCCAAAAAAGGAGAGGAGAGTCATTGAGGCATTTTTATTTTTTTAATTGTATTTGTTTTTAACATTCTTTTTTAAAGAATTTTTGTGATTTGTATTCTCTACCTCCCTCCAGCACCTCCTGGACCTATTGGGAGGGTGAGCTGTGTGATCTTGATTATACATATAGTGTATGTTTCCATATTGGCCATACCAAAAAAAGGAGCAAGAAAAAATGAAGTGAAAAAATTATACTCTTTGAAGCATTTTTAAAGAATGCATAGGAGAGAACAGAAAGAAGGTCAGAAGGAAATACTCATAAGCAGGATATCCTTGAAAGCTACAGACTGATTCATCATATTCCTTAAAGGAAAAGTAAACTGCACATTGAGATTCTGTTTCATGTACAGTCCTCTTTCTCTTCTAGGTTGTATATAGAGATACTAATTTTATTTGATAGTTGCTAAGTTCAACATAAAAAATATAAATAAAAATATTGCATAGCAAAATAAATTCAAATTATAGGATTGTATCAAGAGCATCCACATAGTCTCAATCAACTACAAAGATTTAAAATATAAAACAAAGTTTAGTATTGTAATGAAATTATACAAGAAATTTAACATGACATTTAAATGATTTGCCACTTTTACCCATATGATCCAAGATTGATATTTCCTTTATGATTCAAATACTGCATTTGGAGACAGGAGTCCTGGATTGAATCCAAATTCTGCTACTTAGTACCTATATAATCTTGGGCAAGTCACTTAAACCCTGTGGGCCTCTGGTTCCTTATCTGTAAAAGGAATATTAAAAGGCCTCTAAGGTCCCTTCTAGCAATAAATCTTTGACTTTGTCATCTTCCTACCCCCATCCTTCTACATGGAGGTTCATGTAGCATGGAGCAACAAATCTAGCTTTTTTTTTCCCTCATACTAATCACCTGCTAGGAAAGGGCAGCATTAGGTGGCCTAGGTGCCAAAGAGAGTAGAAGAGTATAAGAGTAGAAGAATGGACCAGACTTATTGGCTTATACTAGTCATGGTCACTTATTAGGATGATTAAACAAAGGAGGAGATTCTGAGGACCTAACTTCAGTACCCCATTGGAGAAACCCAAGTCTTTGTGGTTTGCATTTTCCTAACAGGACCCATCCAGTCCAATCCCCGAAATTGTATTATTTCCTTCATTTGATCTTGAGGATTTAGGTATTAAAACTATTTCTTGTACCACTATGATGCTGAGTCACCTGAGCTGTTTCTAGAGATTCTTAGATCTTCCATGCCTAAGGACTAGATTACTTCTAAGGCTATGGGTAAACCTGCTGAGGATTAGATGACTAGAGAGGGTCTTTTAGATGTGGATATAGTAGGTAGGGAGTCAGGCTAATAATTACAAAAAATCATTTTTAATCTTCCATGGCACCTACAAAAGCTTGCCAAGTCTATTTTCTTCATAGCCAAAATGTAAACCTGGAACTTCATATCCAAGTATTCAGTTCGAAAGGAGATTTAGATAATGGTTTAGAAGTAAAAGTGGTGGAAGCATGGATCTATGGGTTAGAGCCAAAGGATAAGATAAGAAGACAGAGATCTAGGGAACTGAAGTATGGGAGAGCTAAAATATACAAGAGTCATTGTTTGTCTTGGAAAGCCCAAAGTCTGTGGAGGTGACAACAGTGCAGGTACAGCTCAAACCAGATTAAAATGTAATCGAGAAACATTTAGCAAAATGAAAAGATGATAGAACATAGATAATATCAGTATGTGGTTTTCTAAGTTCGTATGTGACCCAGCAGGGATCCTTATGTACAGTTTAGTAGACTCTGTTTTATTTGATACCACTAGTTCAGAGAGCTCCAAGAAAACTAGTTCCAGTTCCAGGGAAGATTAAGGAGTAAAAATTCAAAGATTAAGGGAATTGTATCTTTCCTTAAGAATGGCCTTGGTCTAAGCAAGACTTTTGTTGTCCTATTCTGAGGCTAGTGTTCATTCATCCAGTAAATATTTGCATACCGAGGGATACAGACTTGTATTGATGTTGTCTGGAGCCTCAAGGAGCCTTCTGATAAGGCTGTGGCAACAAAGCCTCAGTTCACAGAATCAGATGGGAAAAGGAAAGGGCAAGATAGTTGGTACTGATCAGGATGAGAAGACTGGGCAGGGCTTTGAACACTCTGGGAGATTCAGTTCAATTCAGCAAATATTTATCAGGTACAGAGTGGTAGTAGGAACTGTAATAGGCTCCAGAAATACAAAGTTTAGAAAACAAGAAGAGGGGTAGTTAGGTGGCTCAGTGGATAGAGAGCCAGACCTAAAGTTGAGAGATACTGGATTCAAATGTGGCCTCAGATACTTCCTAGCTATATGATTCTGCCTAAGTCACTTAACCCTCATTGGCCTAGCCCTTACCACTCTTCTGCCTTGGAACCAATACATATTATTGATTCTAAGACAGAAAGTAAGGATTTTAAAAACAACAACAACAAGAAGCCCTAGTTTAGGGCCTTATCACTTCCATAAACTATTATAAGAACCTCCTGATTGAACTCCCTTACTCAATCCTGTCCCCATTTCAATCCACCTTAATACAGCTTTTGAAGTGAATTTACCAAAATGCTGATCTAACCATTGTCAACCCTTCCTACCCAGTAATCACCATTTAACTCTATGATCAAATATAAAGTCTTCCATTTGAGATAAAGGTCTTCACAAATGAGTCCCATCCTTCCTTTCCAGCACTTCTTATATATTATACTTTTCCATGTTCAGTCTACCCAACCTGGCCTTCTTATTGTTCCTCTCATGAAACTCCATCTCCAATCTGTACCTTTTGTACAAGATGTCCCCCATGCCTGAAATGCATTCCCTCCTCACTTCCACCACTTGTAATCCCCGGTCTCCATGACTGAACTAAAAGCCTTTTTTAGTCTTCTTAACTATTAATGCCTCAATTCTTCCCCTAACCAAGATTACCTTTTATTTGTTTCATATTCTGTACATATCTATATATGTGCATGTTGTCTCCCCCATTAGAATGTCAGTTCCTTAAAAGTGGAGACTGTTTTGCTTCTGTCTTTATATACTTAGCCAACTAGCACAGTATTATAGTAACATACCACAGTAATATAATTGGTGTTAAATAAGTCCTTATTGATTGATCGATACAACACACATACAGATAAGTAAATATAAGATAACTTGATCAAGAAAAGAACTGTAACAACTGAGGAAATCAAGCCATCTTATAGGAGGTAGCATTTGATTTGAGTGTTGTCTGTGAAAGGCCATGGAAATAGAAAACAGTATCCAGTTGAAGAAACAGCTAGTGAATACTTTGGCTAGACTGTAGAATATGTGAAGGAGAGTAATTGGAAATGTCTGTAAAGGTAGGTGGGAATCATTGTGGAGAACTTTAAATGCTAAGCCGATAACTTTGTATTTTCTTATACGGGTAATAGGGAGCCAATGAGGATTTTTGAGTAGAGGAGAATCATAATCAGCCCTTTGCTTTGGGAATTGTTTGGAAACTAGACAAAGAATAAATTGAAGATAGGCGTGATTACCAATAGGGAGTCCAATTAGCAGACTGTTAAAAGAATCCAAGTGAAAAATGAGAAAAATGAATAAGGGTAGTGTCTGTGTTAAGTGGCAAAATGAGTAGACATATGGATGTGAAAAATGTTGTAGATGAAAAAATCACTAAGTTTTAGTAGCTTTCAGAAGTTTTTAGTGTCAGAATGGGATGAAAGAAAAGCAAAAGTTAAGGACAACTCTGAGATTGGAAATCTGAGCAAATGGAAGAAAGTGGTACCATCATTAGGAATGGAGCATCTCATAGGAGAATCAGATTTGGGGAAGGGAAGAGAATGAGTACTGTTGTGGACTTGTTGAGACGTCCACAGGACATCCATTTTGAGATGTCCAGCAGGTAGCTGTCAATATAGCACTGGTGTTCAGGAGAGAGATTTGGTCTGGATATATAGATTTAGGAGTCCTCTGAATAGAGATGGCAATTGGATCCCTGGTTGCTGAGATCTGTGGTGCTGAGGGTCTTTTGCAAAGTCAATGTTGAGTCTTAAAGGTCATCTGCTATTTGAATGATCTGGTCCTAACAAAAATAGATCCTGATTTCAGTACTCTGTGCTTAGATCTTATGGGGAAGTTTCAGGTTCTAGCTCTGGCCCTGCCATTGTACATTATCTTTGTCAAACCTTTTCTCCTCCCTTGGATCTCAGTACCCAATTTTTTCTTATGTGAGGGTTGGACAATGTGACTTCAAAGGCTCCTTCCCGTTCTAACATTCTCTGTTCTTGACTTTTTAACTTTATTAAATAACCAGAGAATATTAGTATCCATTTCAAATTCAGACAGAATGCACCCTTTATTGTTGAAGCCTCTTAAGACTTTATATTAAGGCCATGTCCTTATGTTTCCTTTATCTTATGAAACAACCATTTTATGTGTATCATAACAACTTAGTGGAAAATAGGGATGGCTAGAGGTTCTAACTGGTAGTAGTGAAGAGCACATTTCAAGTGACTGCAGTGGGGCCTGTCCTCATATAAGATGTGGCTTTTAGTTTATAGTTAAATCCTTAAAATTGTATTTTGTTCATTTTCACTGCATTTTCTAAAGAGCCCTTGGTTATGTTGCCCAAGCTTAAAGGGGGAAATACCACCACCCATTTAATTCTAACACCTTGACTCAACAACACTGTTGATTTTCCAGTTTGGAATCTAGTGAGGCTTTCTTACTGTGTTAAGTAATGAGGTGATGTGCCATCTGCTGGCAAGCTTTCCACTATCTCATTTGTACACATTTAAACAACTCTTAGCTTGGCAAATCTAATCCTGAAAGCAGATACTTTGTGGTTATATGTTATGCATTTTTATGGCACCTGAAACTCTCTCGGGCAGTTGGCAGCTCTGGATATAATTCAAAAGGCAAAGTGAGTGTCTCAGGGTACAAATAAAAGAAAGACTTCACTTGAAGTATCTATCACATAAAAGAATGGCCTTTTCCCCTACCCTGACCTTCCTACCCCAAGAAGATGCCCTGGGGTGAGGGGTTAAGTAGAAGTCTCTGGCTCCACCTTTGCAGACATGATTTTTCAGGGCTGGCTTTCAAAGAGATTGCTTCTGCCCCCAGGACTTCTTACAGTGGTCAATGCAGAGCAAAGGTCTGCAGAAGAAAATTCAATTTCCAATCTTGCCCAACCCTCCCAGCAGCATGCCACATTTTCTCCCCTGGTGCCAGTAGATTCCAACTTAAAGTCCTATATAAAAGAGAGCACTGATCAGTTACTGACTCTAATGCCATTTTAACCCCCTTCAGTAACCAGGGAAGCTCGAATTTATACTCATGAGGAGCAGTACTGTTCTGCTAGCAATTTCAGTCACCCTGTGCTCTCTTCAGGGTCTTAGATTTCAGCCTAGATATTTCCCCAAGCTAAGCTTGCTAAATCCTGAATCCAGATTTGAAAAAAGGCCACTTGTAAGATAAATGGCACCTCAGTACATGTAGATGTAATGAGAGTTTGAATTATATAGCAATACTTTTTGTTCAGTTCTACTCAACAACTAATTAGTAAACCCCTTCTGCATGCACAGTATTGTACTTGGTTTTGGAGATACAAAAACAAACCAAATCAATCTCTGCCCTTAAATTTCCCTTTTTAAAAAGCTTCCATTCTATTGAGAATGAAACTGGTAGAAAGCAGGTCAATGGGCTAGCTTATAGAATCATAAGACTTAGGGCTAGAATCATTCCTAAATAAATCCCACTCCATCATTTTATAGATGAGACAACTGAGACCCCACAGAGGGGAAGGCACTTGCAAACATATGACAGGAAACAGCAAACCCTGAATCCAAACTTATGCCTTTTCACTACAAATCTTGGGGGTTTTCTAGTTATATCAATGTCCTTTTATCTCTGAAATGTTTTAATCTCAGTTTTGTATTACTTAGAATGCTGCCTGTTAGTGAAGCCTAATCAGACAACTAAGTTTACTTCTAGAAAATTAAACATCTTGCCTCAGACATATGGCTTTCTTTTTCTTTCCCCTCCTGGAACAAAGAAAGTCCAGCAATGAGATTTTGACACATTGGTAACTCATCCATGATTCTTAACAAATTGAAAACATAAGATCATAGCTCTAGAGCTGAAAAGGATCTAAGAAACCAACTATTCCCACCTTTCCCTTCCCTCATAGTGAAGGAGACTAAAGGCTGGGGAAAAAATGACTTGGTTAAGGATTACCTAGGAGTTAAGTGTCAGAGATAGATATGACCCCAGGTCTTTTGAATATTTGAACCCAGGTCTTCTGACTTCAGAGCCAGTGCTCATTCTATTCTATCATGCTCCTTCTCAGACATACCCCAGAGGAGTTATCCTGTAGACATGAGCCATAAACAGGTTGCCACAGAGGTAAGCAACACCTGATAAGACTCTCTAAATTTAGTTATAGAATGATGATTTTTTTCAAAGTTTTGTCAAAATACTCATTACAGATGATCTGTGAGCTAAAAATACATTTGCCCCTAGAAATCTTGAATACTGCACTAAAAAGACTAAATTTGAAGTGAGAGGACTTGGTTTTGAACCTAAATTCTGCTACTTACTTCTTTTGTCTTGTTTGGCAAATCACTGAATCATAAATTTTGCTAGTTCTGACTAAGAAACCTTACTATAACCATTCAATAAGTGGCTTTCTAGTCCTTGCTTGAGGACCTCCAATGAGGAGGAACCTACTGCCTCCTGAGATAGCTTATTCCACTCTTAACTCGCTAGTTGTTAGAAAGTCTCTTCATCTAGGGAACAGAAATCTGCCTTTTTTCAACTTCAACCCCTTATTCCCACACTTGCTTTCTTTAGTCAAGCAAAACAAGTCTAGACCTTCCTTCTCATGATAGCCTTTTGCATTTTGAAGATTATAACTGTCTTTTCTCTTTTAAGTTTTCTCTTCACAAATCCTTGTATGCTCTATTCTCATTTTCTCACCATTTTTGTTGCTCTCTTCTGGATGTTCTATAACATGTCTTCCTTTTTCCTAAAATGTGTTATCCAGACCTAAGGAAAATATTCTAAATAAGGCAAGGCCATGGCAGAGTATAGTAAAACTATTATCTCCCTTCCTTTTTCTGGGCATTACCCTACTCTTAATGTGACCGAAGTTGGTATTCACTTTGTCATTTGCCATGTCACGCTGCTGATTTATACTGAACTTGCAGCCCTCTAAAATCCCCAGTGTTTTTCATCAGAATTCTAGTTTAGTCATGCCTCCCCTATCCTGTATTTATGAAGTTAATTTTTGGAACCTAAGGGTAGAATTTGTTTATATTTTCCATTGTTATGATCCACCCCTCCTGCTCTTTCCTTCCCCATCCTGAAGCCGACAAGCAGTTCTACTGGGTTATACATGTATCATTGTTCAAAACCTATTTCTATGTTATTCATATCTGCAGTAGAGCATTCCTTTAACATCAAAATCCTAATCATATCCCTATCCAACTTCATGTTTGATCATATATTTTTCTAATACATTATAGCATTCTTTCTCCTAAATTCCTCTGGATTGTCCTGGGTCATTGCATTGCTGCTAGTAGAAAAGTCCATTACATTTGATTGTACCACAGTGTATCAGTCTCTGTGTACAATGTTCTCCTGTTTCTGCTCTTTTCGCTCTTCATCAATTCCTTGAGGTCTTTTCAGTTCACATGGAATTCCTCCAGTTCATTATTCCTTTCAGCACAATAGTAATTCCATCACCAACATATACCACAGTTTATTGAGTCATTCCCCAATCGATGGACACCCACTCATTTTCCAATTTTTTGCTACCACAAAGAGCATGGCTATGAATATTTTTGTACAAGCCTTTTTCCTTATAATATCTTTAGGATACAAACACAGCAGTGGTATGGTTGGGTCAAAAGTTAGGCATTCTTTTAAAGCCCTTTGTGCATCGTTCCAAATTGCCCTCCAGAATGGTTGGACCAATTCACAACTCCACCAGCAGTGTATTAGTGTCCCAATTTTGCCACATCATGTACAACATTTATCACTTTCCCAAGGATAGAATTTTAAATTTATTTCTTTTAAATTTGATCCAATGTACTTAATAGAACATTTAATTGTTTTAGCATGTGGTGATCATATTTTGGAGCTGTAATCTGTCATCTGATGTATTAACTATCCCTTCAAGTCTCATCACATTTGCTATTTGACAATTGTGTCATCTCTGCCTTCATTCAAGTCATTGTTCCTAATTTGGAGCAGCTGCAAGCCAAGGAAAGATTCATGGGACACTCCACTTGAGACCACCCTTTAAGATAATATCATATACTAGAGAAAGAACTGTGGGAGTAGAAATCCAGAAGAAAACATATGATTTATTGCTTGTTTGTATGGGTATAGGATTTGGAGTTTGGATTTTAAAAGATTATTCTATTACAAAAATGAATAATATGGAAATAGGATTTGAATGACATTATATACACACACACACACACACACACACACACACATATATATATATATATATGTGAAATTGCTAAGAGTGGGGAGGAAAGAAGGGAGGGAGATAACAAGAATCATGTAACCATGGAAAAAGAATTTTAAATTAAATTAAATTTTTAAAAGATGATATCACATAGCCTCTTTGAGCCCTTGTGCCTTTCAAAAAGAGATTGAAATCTTCTACCTTCCAAGACTTATTTCATATTTTTCTTCTTCACATTGTCTATTCTAGCCAATCTGAGATTAACATGCTACCTCTTTTATATCCAGCATCACTGGGATGTATTCTTGCCTTTTGGAATTTCTAGCTTCCTTAAAAACTCAAGCCAAGTGTCATCTCCTATCTGAAGACTTCAATACTTCATCTCAGTTGCTAGTGGCCTCTCCTTCCTCAAATTATCTTGTACCTACTTGCCCAAATACATGTAGTATTTTTCAGTAGAACATAAGCTTGTTGAGTCAGGACTATTTGATTTTTATCTTTGCATCTCCAGCACATAGCACAGTACCTTACACATAAGTAGGCATTTAATAAATATTTGTTAAATTACCTACATGACTTCTAAGATCCCTTCCAGTTCTAAGTTCCATGATCCTTTAAAATAACATACTTTTGAATAATGAACTGGAGGAATTCTATGTGAACTGGAATGACCTCTAGGAATTGATGAAGAGTGAAAGGAACAGAACCAGGAGAACATTGTACACAGAGACTCATACATTATGTTACAATTGAATGTAATAGACTTTTCTACTAGCAACAGTGCAATGCAATGACCTAGGACAATCCAGAGGAACAGAAATGCAGAAGAAAAGCATATGATCAATCACCTAGTTCGATAGGCTTTTGATGTTAAAAGATCACACTGCTGCAAATATGAATAACATGAAAATGGGTTTTGAACAATGATACATGTGTAACCCAGTGGAACTGCTTGTCAGCTTTGGGAGGGGGGAGAAAAGAGCAGGGGAATCATGAATCATGTAACCATGAAAAAATATTCTAAATCAGTTTTTTAAATGAGCAACAGATAACAACAACAACAAATAAAAACATACTTTTTTGCTAGCATAGAAATAAAATGAGAATATATTAAACAAACTATATACCTTCCCTCCTCCCCTTGATCCCCAAAAAATTCTTAAATTTTTTGGTAAGAATTTTTTATTTACAGAAATAAATGTTACCTTTCTAATGTCCCTTACAGCATCATAGCTTCTGAGACCATTGACATGTTAACATTCATTTTTTATACCTCTGGATCATGATTTAGTATTCATCATATTTGGTGATTGCTATTGAGTTCAGTTCTATGCTGTTGAGTCCATTTCTATTTTCAGTTCAGTAAGCTTTTATTAAGCCTACTATGAGCAAAGCAATTGGCAGATTATTGAAACATGTATTTCAAAACAGTAATTATTTTCCGACATATTGGTATCTTTCTTATCTGTTCTGAAAAGGATATAAGCTTTTTTAATATAAAAAATATTACCAGGGATGCTGCATCATAAAATACCACTATATAACGTGCCAAGGATACCTTCTTCCACAGAACAGGAAGATAGATTTAAATGTGATATTGCAGTATTTTGTGTCTAAGATCTAAGCAGCTATACTGGAAGACTCTCCAACTGGAATTATATTCTGAAATGCACCATCAATGACAGTTTTTTAAAATCTTTTTACTCTATTGGACCTAAAAGAGAGAATGAAAGTTTATGCATAGGAAAAAGTGAAATAGAAAAGTTTTGAAAAACTAGAAAAAGTTAAAATAAGCCAGACATTATAAATTGATTTATATTATGTATTCTATTTGAAGCCAACATTTTTCCTTGAACCTGAAACCTAGGTCTGCAATTTAATCTTTTTCATGGAACACGAATTTAGTACAAATTGTCCTACTATTGGATAACCCGGTATTTAATGAGCAATATATTTGCAAGCCATGTCTTGAGAAACAGTAACTAATATCAAATTGAATAGTGGAGCATTTCTAAGGGGATTACTTTATATTAATACTGAATACCATTTTATCTTTTCACTTAGTGAGATAGAAACACTTTTTTAATAGGTTTCATGGGAAGGGTGGGATAGAAACAAATGTTTTAAATGTTGGGTGCAGAAGACAAAATAAGGGACCCAGTCAAGAATTCAAAGGGGGGGGAAAGACTTTACTTTTTATGTATTTTGCATTAAGCCTTAAAAGTCATCTCTTCATTTGAAGCCTGAAATGAATTGCCTTGCCTGATGACTCCAGCCCACACCGAGCTCTCTCTTCCCTAACACTTATTGCACTGAGTCAGTACCATGCAATTTAGCACTTAATTCTCTAGCCTTTTCAAGCATATGTCACTCAGCCTTGTCTCCCTAACCAGGCAGTAAGGTTCCTTAAGTAAGAAAATATCAACACCATGTCTGTGCTTCTCTTTTATCCCCCTCAGCAACTAGACCCTGACTGGCCTATAACAGAGAAGCTCAATAACTGTGGTGCTGGCCAGGGAGACCTCACTTTTCCCAATTCTGCTCACTTATGCTGTCAAACAAAGATCTACATACATCACTTTCTTCTATCGTCTGTTCACGTGATTATTTCTGTTGGCATCTAAATGGATAAAAGCTTCAGTAAATATGCACATACACAGAGTCAGGAGAGCAACCTATGACCAATAGCTTAGGCATGGGCTCCAGGAAGACATTGCACCTATATACAGAGATGATATTATATTTGAGATGACTCTAACTCAGATTTCTTTAGCATTTTCCAAAGCACTCAATAACACTGTGAGGTAGGCAGTGTAAGGTTTATTATCAAGCCTATTTCGTATATAATGAAACTCAGGCCCCCAAAAGTTGTAGTGAGCTGCCCAATGTCACATGGGTAGTAAGCAATAGAGCTGTGACTCAAACCTCAATTCTGTTCTTTCCCTCCACATCCAATTCTCTTTCTTCTTCTGCACCATGTTGATTGAGGACATTCTATATCCAAAACCAAACCCATCTGAAAATGTAATTGAGGAAAGGGGCAAACCCTCCCCAAAAATAGCAAGTTAGAACTACTGGAAATTTCATTTTATAACAAAAGTCAAGAACATGGATTTTGTTCCTTCAGAGCAGGGACTGATTTTCATAGTATAGTGACCAGCATATATATATATATATATATATATATATATATATATATATATATATATATATATATATATATATAGTAGGTGCTTAATAAATGCTTGCTGAATTATTTTTATGGTCAAGTTTTTTTTTTTTAAATTTATGGTCAAGTCCTTCCTGTACAGGGTGGATATACTTAATATTGTTACCAATAGCCTTAGTTTTTACTTAAAGGTTATACAGGGAGAAGCTGATCACATGGTTCCATGTTGCAGTGGCTATGGAGGTGTCTATGTCTGTGTACCAGGAATTAACAATGCCCAAAGAGAGTGGGAAGCAGTCCCTTCTCTGCAGTTGATAATAGTTCAACATTTAGACAGTGCTTCAAAGTTTACAGAGCCCCACCACAACAATTCTCTGAGTAATATGATTCCAGTTTTACAGCTGAGGAAATTGAGGCTCTGAGAGTCAGTTGCTGGTCACATGGCTAATAAATGTCAGAGATTTGACTTTAACTCTGAAAGTTTTCCTCCATTCCATGCAGCTTCCCAAACGGCCTGGCTGCCTTGTTACTGACACTAGCTCTTACAGAGCAGACCATACCTTGGAACTGTCCATCTTCATTCAAAATGTTTAAAACCAAGGCAGAGGGCAGACCTTCTGTATCCTAGAATCAGTCATCAAACCCCAAATATGCTCTTGTGTGAATCCATTTACCTTTCCCAAGTCTGAAAATGCAATTCTCAGACTGAACTCTTGTCTGGCTTGAATGCTGAATCCTTACCCGTTTTAGAACACTGGACTCTACTTCTTGGACCCTCTTTCCCTGTTTGAACTTCTGGATGCTGATTGTTCTTGCCATACTGGGCATGTTGGCCATTTGAATGCTAACCTTGACCACCATGGCCAGACACTGACCTTGCCCATTACATACCAGCTTTGGATGCTCTATACTCTGCCCCGGACGTCACTAGTTGAGCATAGCTTCCAGCCCTTGCCCCTCCTGGTCTGTTCTTTCTCTCAGGCACTACCCTTCCCCAAACATACTCAGCACTGAGAGCAGCCAAGCAAAGGTAATATCTAGGTAATTGAAGTTTTCCCATACGATCAGGCATTTGTTTCCCTTTAAAACTCATATATGCGCCTAAAAGCCTTTGAGGTCAGCTGGAATTTCTATTAAGGATTCAAGATATTCTGGTTATTTTTTTTTAGCAAAACAACTTCTGTTAAAAATGAGAAGGTGCTTCTGCTTCTCTACCTAATAAAATCCTTTTAACAGGAGATAAACGTCTTTGCTCAGTAAATAGAGATAAGGCTTATATACAAATGCCTTTGGGTAAGGCAATGGTCCTTTAAATACAAAATAAATTCTAAATGACTAATATCAAATCCCTTCTTAAGAGCAGGTTTTGATAGAAGCAGGTACTGGAGCATGAGGGTATTGGCTACTCTGAGAATCACACAGTGTTAAGAATAGGGCATGGCTGCTGACTTGGAACCATATCGAAAAGAAAGTGGGAGCACCAAGGAGAAACTTTATAATTCCTGATTCAGATTTAATTTTACAGTGACCTTATGAAGAAGAAACCTGTGCATGAAGTCCTTTAGAGGAACACTACCATTGTATGTTCCTTTCTTGGGGTGCAAGCACCAAGAGGCCAGGAACTATGACTTTTAAATTCTTTTTGTATAGCTCCAAGCACAGGTCTCCACAACTGGATGCTTAATAAATGTTTTTGATAAGAATGCTTAGTTTCCTAAGAAGCAACTAATAATCTACTTGCAACTCAAAGCAGTCAATTTAGAAGATACCTCTAGAGATGGCCTTATTTCATCTCATCTGATGGGTCAAAATGTTACAGAGTAGCCCTAGGTTGAAGATTTTCCTTTTAATAATAATTTTTAGGATGCAGTTCAATGTACCAAACTACCCTCAAGTACTATTATTTTTCATTATGCAAATTAAAATGGATTTGGGCAATTCAGATTTTTTTTAGAATGTTCCCAGTGCCAGTGCCTGTTAAAAGTGTAGATAAATCCAATTAAGAAATTTAATAAAGAAGACTTCAGTGAGTACAGAGTGATATCTTGTGACCTTGCCTACTGGCTCCACAAACCCCTTTAGATCATGACTGTAAGTGGGAATATCCAAGTAAACACCTGTCTTTGTGAGCAGAATACCTACCTTTCTTTCCCACCCACCCTACTTTTAACCTCATTATTTAAATGGGAATACCATTTAAAGACTAAAGACCACATGAAAACTCATTGCCTAGGGTTAATTGTTTACTCTCCTGTGAGACTTGGGTCTCACAAGTATGAACTTGTTAAGACACAAGCCATCAGTCATTTCAACTTTACTCTAGCCTGGGTTCTTACAGATGCACAGATGACCAACAACCAGAAGCCTAAAGTTGCTCTATTTCCCATCACTTTTATTCTCTATACTGGTATGATGGACTACCCAAGAGATAAATCACTTTAGATTTTTCTTGGTGGGTCTTTCTCTCAGAATATGTAAGTTCAAAGAATCTCACAGGGTCCTATAATCCCAACAAATAATTTCAAAAAGAATATGTATGGTAAAGCGAGAAATTGGATCTACCATTAAGAAGACAGGGTAATCATTGCATACATCATGCCCAAAAGTCTAGCTGCAAAGAGGAGTCTGCAGTGGAGATGAGGCAGTGCATCTTTGAGGAAAGAAAGAGCAAAAGAAGAATTATGAAGAAAAGAACAAAGGGAAGGAAGGAGAGTCCAAGGTTGCTGTATTCTAAACCGAGCCAACCTAATCAGCATTTTCTAAAGTGGGAATTAGGGAATGCTAGAGCTCAGTGATAGCTCATTTTTTGACACAACATTAACCTTTAAATATTGGCATGTACTTATTACGTTTCAGTTGCAATATTTGGAAAGGAAAGACAAGTCATCAGCTAGTGAGCCTTCTTAATTTAATTATGGAATTGGGGTGATCATTTATGCTTCTCCTGCATAACTCTGGCTGCTCTTTTATAGCACAAATTTTGGATTAGATGATGAAATCATAGTGAACAATGAAAGGAAAAGATAGTAATATAACATCCCGCCTTAGGATATCTCATATAGAATAGCATAAGCTAGTTTGATGAGAAGAGTTCAGTAAAGTTAGATTCAGAGAGACCTGAGATAGAATCTTGACAGACATTTCCTAGCTGTGTGACCCTGAGCAAGTCACTTTACCTCTTCAAGCCTTAGTTTCCTCAAATATAGAATGGAGATATTAATACTTTTACTCACATCTTCATCATTCAATCCACAACTCATCCTATAAAATATTGGTCAAAGTTAGGCAGGAAGTGAGAAATGAGGAAAGTGATTTATAAACTACAAAATGCTTTCGCAGATGAGAGTCCTTCTCTGATGCAGCTTTGTAGTGTGGAGGTGATTCTGGTTTCTTGAAAGCTACATCAGCAATATGTAAGCTCTGGCAGGTTGTCATTCTGGGTTCACACTCCTAACTGTACTTTTTCACCGCTTCCCTCACCCTATAGATACCTCTACCCTGTGATTCTCTTTTCTGATTGTTGAGTGTCTAACCCAGATAACCATTTGGGGGGGGGGAGAAAGGCTATGCTCATTTAACTTGTGTCTTTACTCTTACCTCTCTAGGCTTTTTTTAATCTCCCCAACAGCTTTGCTGTTTTATCACCACTCCTATATCCTTCCAGTTCCTTTTTATATTTTTGACTTCCCCCATTATAACAAATAGAAGCTCTTTGAGGGTAGGAAGTGAAGGGTATTTTTTTGGCTTGGATTTGTATACCTAGCACTTCACATAGTACATAGCACATAGTGAGTACTAAAAATGCTTTATCTACCAAACTGGAAAAGTTCTGAGAGATGGACTGTGTGTCTTTAGTCTGAGGACCTTATTTTGTTTTGTTCTGGAGTTTGGAGAGGCTCAGCACAAGAAGACTGGACAGATGCTGATGGATATTCTCAGCCACAGTATCTCCTAAGGCAGTTCACTTACCCTCCAGTCAGAAAAAAAAAAACCTATGCAAGTCACTTTACCTTTTGGTGCTTATGTACTTATGTGTAAAGGGGGTTAATAATGGAGTTGTTTCAAGGATCAAATGAGATCCTCTGGGTAAAGTGTTTGGCAAATCTTAAAGCACTGTATAAATGCTAGCCATCATTATGAACTCTCCATTATCGTGGAGACCATAGACGGTATAGGGGAGTTGTGGGATGAACTCTAACGTGTCCTTGATGAAGTAGTTTATTATCTGTTTGAGGAGACCTTTCTAGAGCTCATTAGTCCAACTTCTGGTTATAGTTTCCCCAAATCTAACCAAAAAGCAACCAGTTCCTCTTGGCATGCAGTTTATAGGATTCATAGACTCTAAGTAGCAAACATACAAAAAAGTAATCTTCACTCTACATTGGCAATGTCTAGTATGTGTGTGTGTGTATTTTTAGTAGATCTGTGATTCAATTACTATAGAGAACTTCCTAGTGATATACTTCCATTGATACAGGTCATCACTGTGCCATTTGCAGCTTTAGAGTTGCCTGGAGCACTGATGGAAGTGATTTGCCTGGACTCTTAACAGCCCTGTACCTGGATCAGGAGCAGAACGTGAACCCATTCATCTCTTTGGGACTCCAGGGCTAGCTCTCTGATTAGTACTCCATGTTCCCTCTCTGCATTGCATTTGAGAACCCAAAGCACTTACTTTAATTCAAGTTGGGCATTTTTTTGTAATCACGTGATTTTCATGGTTGTATATTCAAAGGTCTGGAGGAAATTGGTTTAAAAAAAGTTTAGATCTTCTCACTTTTGTGCTTTCCCAAATCATTATTAGCCCTTTTGTGAAGTTACAGGAACCGTGAATTTCTGACTTAATTACATACAGAAAACTGATTTTTTTTTCTCTGACTGGATGTAGGACAAGAGCAAGAAGAGGTCAGCATAATAGTTTAAAACTCCATGCCAGCCATTCTTGCATATTAGGTGCTACCCAAAGGAGATACAAAAGAAGGATGCAGACCTATAAAAGCTTCCTTGAGCATCATCTCCCTAAATTCAAGTAGAGGCAGTAGCTAGAAAGAGAATTGATTTATTTACACTCACAAATAAATCTGACCTTTTCTGTTGTTAATCCTGCTACCAACAACCATTAAAATAGAGGCAGCATGCTGAACATAGATATCTATATATGTCAAAGTATCATATTCTTGCTGCCTACCTCACAGGGTTGTTGTAATGATCAAATGAGATGATGCACATAAAAGCACTTGGCAACCATGAAGTGCTAGATGAATGCAAGCTGCTATTATTAATAACAAGGATGGCAGCTATATTTCTCCAAGAGAATATTTTAAATATATTTTTTCCAGAGACTATTTAAACATGTGCACGTTGGATCAAACATAGAGAATACAAATATGGAAGCCAACAATAGAAGTAGAAAGAGCAAATACAATAGTTGCTGCCCAAATACAATAGAAAAATAAAGGGATATTTATATCTAAATTGCTTGACTGTTTATTCTCTTACGAATTTTGAAATTCCATATACCTAAATGTACATAGTGAACTTATATGTTTCAAATCTGATTATTTGATATAATTAATTAGCAAACATTTCTGTCTATCAAAGAACTAAATAAAATATTATTTATTTCAGTTTGACACTTGACTTTGAATGGGTGCATACAGAATAGTGTTGTATGAGCAAAGGCTTTTTGAAGTCCAAAGATCTGGTCTTAAATCCTGACTTTGCAACATCCTCCCTATGTAACTGTGCACAAGTTACTTCCGATTTCTGGATCTCAGTGTCCTCATCTGTAAAATGAGTGGATTGGCCTAGATGACTTCTAAGTTCTCTTCTAGTTCTATATTTCTTGAATAATTTGGTTTTAATTTGTTACATTTTTCTCACTCTGTGGCTGAGGTATAAAATATAAAGAAGTCTAGCAGCTGATGGACAATTCAACTAACAGATAGGTTCTATCAAACTGTTAAGAGTTGAATGAGACCACAGATTCACAAGGGCAAACCAATGGTCCACCTGTTTGGATGAGGATAGAAATGGCAAGGATGGAATCACCAAATCAGGCATTTAATTAATTTATATTCATCAAGTGACAAACAACACATTCAGATGTCAAATATAATGTTTATAGCATGGAGGTACTTGAAGGCCTCTGACACACACATGCCCAGTCTCTGTACTGAGCTTGCTTCTCTTTAAATAAGTGGATGGTGGAAAATGTGCTGATTCAGAATTTTCCCTAGGTAGAGTCACAAACATGATTTATCTCAGATATTATGTTCATTTTCAAAGTTTTCACTTTTATCCACAAGGTCTGTTGTGGCTAAGCCTAATGGATTGTATCACTGTGGATTTTGTTAATAAGGTAGGTAAACATCCTAGCCATTTTTTAAACTGAAAATGCTTGAACTCTTCATCTTCTCTCAGCATTGTGAGAAACTGTTCTCTTGAGACTCCAAGAGAAAAAAGAAATCTTGGATCCAGGCCTGAAGCAGGGGAATAAATCAGAGGCAGTATCACTGTCATCTTGTACCTTGAGATAAAAAATGCTAATCAATTAACTGAGAAAAATCAGGCCACCTTGAAAAAAAGAATCTTTTAGAATAATCAATAAATATATTGTTAGTCTTTAACCATAACCTGTAAATTACCCGGTTTCTTTAAATTCCCCAAGTTTCCAAATGATCTTATCCTTTGCTCATTGTTCTCCTATGAATATACAAGAGGGTTAGATAGTAAAAATCCTTGAAGGTGCTTTGGTTTGGGGGAAGCTATTAGATTGAGAGGCCAGCTGAAAGACCATTCTAGAGTTAAAATAAAGGAGTCTTAGCCAAGGAAGAAAATGATTGGTGAATACAAAACTGTCAAGCTTTTGAAATAGATATAAGCCTCTCACTGCAGTCAAATGCTTTTTCAGCATGGAAGAAAAATGCACCCTTAGGCTCATCCACCTAATTGGCTATTTGGCCACACTTTTTAATATCATATATGCAGTGGTAAATCTAGCTATAATGAGAAAGAATAAAAAGAATGGCATTTGAATATTCGTCTGAGGATTTCAAAATTAAAAAAGGGAAAAGTGTAATACAGTGAACTGAACCTGGTTAATTAAATACAGTCATGTACTAAAAAGCATGATCACCAAGATATGACTTAAAAGCAACTTGACAGGTCAACGATTGTCCATATTTATGGATGCATCACATCAATTTCCTTGTATATTTTCAAGGATTTAGAAATCACTTGAAATTTTAACAGAAATGGTGACTTGACTTGATGTGAGTAAAATTCCTAATTATAGCTCTATAACTCATTTCAGTTCTCTACCTCTCAAGGCCAATAGCCAACCCCAGAGAAAAGCGCAGCCTAAGCTTAGGGCAGACAGTTAACAAATTATCATTTCTATAGATCTTTCCCCTGACCAAAGAAACTCATTCACAAGGCATATCTGCTATGGGAAGGACTGGGGCTTCCTGACTTCCAGGGTTTTTCAGTTCCATAAACATTTATTAAGTTCCCACTAGTGTATAGGGCACTGCACTAAACATACAAAGACAAAAACAAAACAGACCCCCTCCCCCCTGCCCTGGGTTTAAATTCTCCTGGGGAAATGGGCCCCATACCACAAATAAGAAAATATAAAGGTTATACAAAGTTGTTAGTCAACAAGAATTTACTAAACACCTACTATATGCCAGGCAAAGTAATTTCAACAGGAAGTATATACTAACAAGTGGGAAAGACTTCACATAGGAAAGACTAACATTGGGAAAGACTTCACATAGGAGATGGCATCTGAGTTAGGTTTTGAAGGAAGCTTAAAATTTGAAGAAGCCTTGGGGTGAAAGAGCATATCAGCACAGAGTGCTGAGGAGATGGGATGTTGGTGAGAGGTAGATAGCTAGTAATCCAGATGAGCTGGGACAGTGTGTGAAGGGAAGGAAACAAGACTGAAAAAATAGAGGAGAATCTTGTTGCAGAGAGCTTTATGACCAAACTAAGGATTTTGTATCTTATCCTAGAGGCACTGGGGAGCCAAAAAAAGATGTTTGAAAAGAGGAGTGATGTGGTTGCATCTGGTTGGGTTTTTTAATGTGAATATCACTTTGTTAGCTGTTGGGGAGGATATATTAGAGCATAGAGAGACTGGAAGCAAGGAGTTTTCTTCTGGCTTTTTCATCAGTCTTTAGCTTTTAGCCCAAAATGGTTAGAATCAAATTCCTGGTCTATATTGCAAATTAGATGGTATTTCTCAAGCCCTATGACTGATTGACTCATTGCTTCAAGCCTGGATAACTCACCAGCATTCTGGATTGAAATGACTCCTTGGTTTTGATACAGGAATTCTGACATTACTTGTAACCTGAAAAGGCAATGTTGAGAATTCAAGTTCCTACTTTGTTCCCAGATTAGGAATTACATTTATTCACTGACATTGTACTCAGAATTACAGCATTTTGGAGATGGGAGGGATCTCAGAATCCATTCATAGTTGCAAGGAAACCCCACTATAACAGAGCTGACATACTACATTGAAACAGAACCTCTTGAAGCATCCTATTCCGTTTTGGGACAGCTCTACTGTTTTTCTTGACCTCGAGTCTAAATGGGTATCTTTATGCCTTTTACCCATTCATTGCTCCTGATTTGCCTTCTAGGTACTTGCTGTCTTTTGAAGGAAGCTAGGGGTTTTAAGAAAAGCAGTAGAGATCATGTTAAGACCAGAGTAGATCAGTACCAGATCAGTAGATCTTTCTAGATTTAACCCAGTGTCAGCCTATCAAGATCTTCTCTTATTTAGTTGTTGGCGGTTGTTTTCTTTTTTAGTTCTCTAGCTCATTCTTCATCAAGGATTGGTATCACTGACTTATCAGTTATGGAGACTGGATAGTTAAGTTGGAGGGGGCAGAAAGGAAAGAGCTGCTGCCAAATCCCACGAAAGCCTCTATCCTCTCATTTTGAGGATGCCTAAAAATCAAATTCAAACCTATTTCCAGTCTAGTAATAAGAGAAGAGAAAGGATGAAAAGGAATAAGGATAAATAAAGGGGAGATAGAACAATCTCTGCTGATGATATGATGGTTTACTTGGAAAACCCAAAGCAATCAGCAAAGATACTAAATAAGACACTTAATAGCTTCAGCAAAGTTGCAGGCTACAATATAAATCCTCAAAAATCAACAGTATTTCTTTATAATAACAACACAAGAAGCAATAATAGAAAGAAACTATTCTGAATAGCTACAAAATGCATAAAATATCTGGAGATCAACCTCCTAAAGCATACAAAAGACTTTTAGCTGTTCAGTTACAATGCACTCCTTAAAGAAATAAAGAACAATCTAAATATCTGGAGGAATATCCAGTGCTCCTGGATAGGCTAAGCCAATATAATGACACTACTGCCAAAATTGATTCACATTTTAATGGTACACTAATCAAATTACCAAGGTGATACTTTACAGAGTATTGTAAAATAATAACAGAACATTCATTTGGAAAAATAAAAGATCTAGAATATCAAGGGGGAATGATGAAAAAAAGTAAGGACAAAGAAGGAATAGCATTTCCAGACCTCAAACTATATTATATACTTGGAATCACCAAAACCACCTTGTTTTGGTTAAATAAGAGAGATAGATCAATGGAACCAACTAGCCAAGAGAGATTCAGAAAACTTACTGTGTTGTCTAGAAATAATGGGTAGTATGAATACAGAGAGGCATGAAAAGATCTCTATGCACTGATGCAGAGTGAAGGAAGCAGAGCCAAGAAAACAATATACACAATAAGTACAACAATGTAAATGGAAAGAACACTGACACATCAAAAATCAAAAGTAAATGTGCCCGAATATGAAGATCTCATGGCATTGAAATGAAGAAATACAAGAAGACATCCCGCAATATACCTTTTCATGGAGTTTGGAGGTTCAAGATGTTACACGTTGCACAGATTTTTTGTACTTACTCAATATATCAATCAGTTGTACCAACATTTTTTCTATCTCTAAAAAAATACTGTTTGTCACAAATGGTGGCTCTTGGGAAGGGGATGGGATACACAGGATACTATGGTAATGTAGGAAACAGAAAGCGTCAATAAAAATTATTTTTAAAAAAGAAACTGAAAAAATGCTTATTAAATTATGGATCAATTTGAGCTTTACAACACTGCTATGATACAGATGGCATAAATATTATCATCCCCTCTCCTCTTTATAGGTGAAAAAATTAAAGCTCATTCAGTGAACATTTATTATGTTTGTGCCAGGTATTGCTCTAGTCTTTTGGGGATACAAAGACACAAATGAAGACAAAATTAGATAGTATTTGCCCCCTGACTGCTTATATACCATCAAGGAAGAAAACACATATGCATGAGGTAATATGTCACATGTGTATATATGTACAATGTACATAAAATAAATACAGACTAATTTTCGTTTAAGTATATCCCCATTCCATGCTCAGATTGGTGAAAAGACTTCATCAGGATTATAGAGCTAATAAATAGTGGAGCTAGAATTCTAGCCCAAGGCTCTTTCCCCTGTATATCATGATACTATTTGTAAACTGTAAAATACTAGACATATGTAAGATAATCTTATTGGTATTTTCACTTGGTAAAGCATTTGGAGTCTGAAGAGATCTGTGTTCAAATCTTAGCTGTGTGACCATAGGTAAATCATTTCACTTTTCTGAGTTTCAGTATCCTTATCTGTAAAATGGGGATAATATTTTTTTTAGAAATTTACCTGACAGGGTTGTTGCAAGGTTTAAGTTTAAGGATGTGAATGAAGTATTTTGCAAACTTAAAGCTCTCTATAAACCTCAGCAAAATTAGTATTTTTCTTCATATTTAAGTTCAAGTAAATCATGAGGTTGTTTACGAGAATTATTTTCTTAGCATCAGATGTGTTTAAAATGGAGCAAAAGAAGCAAGATTTAACCTCAAAGGAACTTCATTTTTTCTGTAGGATTTTTTAAATGGGAAAAGCAAGATAACATAATATAACACTCACCATTTGTATTTGGCCTTTTCCCTCCATTTCCCCCTCTTTTAAGGGGTTATATACAGAAATCATCCCCGCAGGTGTTTGACTAGTTGTGTTTCAAGTCTTCATGACTGATGTGAATGACTGGGATGGAATAAATGGTCAAGTGTCAAGATGTACTTGGATAATGCAGCATTGCTTCTTAGAAGGATTTCTCTGTTCATACTCTCCCTGCATCAACATGGACACAGCCATGGCTGTGTCGAGCTTCAGAGCTGGAAGGTTAAAGAGCTGAGTAACAGAAAATGAATCACTAGTATTAGCCTTATTTTTGTTTTGCAATCTGTTGGCTTGGCTCTGAAGGGGAAAGAGTAATGATTGCTAACTGCCTTTCTCTAAATACCACAGACAAAGCTATGGCAACAGACAGGCACAAATGCTGCTAAGCCTCCTGGTTGCTGGATTTGCCTGGGAGCAACTGCATTATTTTAATTATCTGGGCCTCATAATTAACGAGAGCTACTGGAGCACAGGAAAATCCCCCAAGCTTCGGCTTTGATACATTCTGGTCTGGTTGATGGAGCAAGAGTTAGATGTGAAGATGGACATAAACTCCCAGCATACAATTCGGAACCACACAACCATCCATCAATTGGCCCCCATTATTGTGGGTGCACTAAATCCAAGGATGTACAAAATTGCTGTTGAGCAATGATCTGTTTCTTGTTTTTCCAGCAGCATATTTTATTGGGCAAATGAGAAGCAAGCAGAGCTAGTCCATTAGATGAAGTGTATAATGTCAAGAGGGGAAATCATCCCCAGAACAGGGAAGTTTTGATCGGAAATGCTGTCATTTTGTTACACAACTTTCCCATTTGCTAGTAGATGATAAGTAAATAAAAGCCTTTGGGCTGTGTTCCCACCCTGCTTATTTTTTATCATCAAGTTAGAAAAGCAAATGGTCAAAAAAGTTGACCCACTTGGTAAAATTTTAAGCTAAAAGCTCTAGATGTGCATCTATTTATGACAGAAATATTGGCAGCAACTAGAGAAGGAATTTATTGAAATGGATGCTAATGGGTATTGCAGAGATGGCCCCTCTTGCTAGAGTGAGGCAGATGTACCACAGTAGACCAAAAGCATGCTTCAGGAACCATTGTTCAGCAGCTCACAGAATTTCATACCTGGAAGTCTATATTTAACAGAAGAAAGTGAGGCATTTAGGAGGAAAGTGACTATGTGACTGAGTCATCTGGCATGACAGTGACAGCTTCAGGACTAGTCTTGCCTTCCGTGTTTATCCCAGGATACCTCCTGCCTTCCCTCTAAGACACTTCAAATATATTCTTCTTCTCCTAAAGCTTACAGGGCTACATTCATTCAAACATAAAAAATAATTTGATTCCTTGGTTATAGACTACAAATGCATGGTACTCACTGCTTATTACTAATAATTACTCAACAGATGGCATCCTGCTTCCTAGTTTATATGATGTACAGTAGTGTATAAATGGTAGAGTGAAGCAGAATCTAAACTGTCAATTATTCTCTAAGATACTGTGTGGCAGGATAATTGACGGATTAGTGTGATCTTACTACTCTTAATACACACATCTGGGCTTTCTTCTCCCATTTTCTGCATGAACATTAATAACACTAGCTCTAAACCCTACCCTGATTCCCTTTGGATGCTAAAAATACTGTATTCAAGCTAAGGTAGAAGATCTTTTACATACACTTCAGTGCTTCAAGGGATCTGTGATCTCAGTGATGTAGATATTCCCCCCATCAGTGCAAGATAACAAATAACAACTCATCTACACTTTCTCATCTTGGGAAGTTTTGGTCCATGCTCTCTCATAGATCATTAACAAAAGATCCTAGAGGCATTCATTTAAGGAATGCCTCTAGGATCTTTTGTTAATAGACACACATATATAACATTTTGTAGGTACCAATGAAGATTTTGTATTTCTTTGCTTCCTGTCTGAGCATTCCATTTCCTTTTCAGACTTTGTATTTCTATATTAATATCCCTTGTGCCATTTCTTACACATTGACGAAAGTATACTACAACCTATTGTGTCCATCATGTGACTTCCCATTGAACTTTGGGTCATATAACTATGATCCTTTAAAGATCATGGTCTTCAGTATTAACAGCCATATAAGGTCCATGAATCCTGGATGCAAATCATTTATGTCCTTCAGTATCTCCTATGCTATTTGAGAATCAATGAGATCAAACCTCAGAGTCAAATAGTGGCTTCTATTTAAGTGAAAGTCTGTTCTGGTCCTTAACAGTTGCCATGTAACTTAGAAAAGGAATTTCACAAAAAAATGGATTAGTGATACTTAAATTAATAAGCTTTTTATTATGGTGCATTGTAACTTGCATAATGGGAAACTCTAGACCTAAAATAAACCACCCAAAGGCAGAAGCATAAGAAAGCAGGAACAACAAGTGAAAAGGAGTTCTAAGGTACATTTGGGTCTCAGTTGCTAGAAAAGTCAGTGAGCTCCAGTTCTGCCTCCCCAAGTAGATGCTTTCTGCTTGGATGTCAAGCTCAACATGCTCCAAATTGTATTCATCATCCTTTTCCCCTAGCTACCTCCCTTCCCAATTCCTTTGTTAAGGTTGATTGGTTGATTTGTTTGTTTATTTTTGTCTTTGTCTTTGTCTATTCTTACCTCTCCCTATCATCATCTATATACCCTCTACCTTTCATATCTAGTCACAAAGTCCTGTTCCTTCTTGCTTTGGATTGCATTTTAGATTCATCCTTCCCTCTCCCCTAGCTGCTAATTCCTCCTCACACACACACTCCAAAATTACCTTGTATCTAATGTGCCTATTTTTTTTATCTGTTTAGATGTTTATTCTAACATTGTTTCCCATGAGAGAATGTAAGATCTTGGAGGGAAAGAAGTTTTTCATTTTTGTCTTTTGATCCCAGGAACCTAGCCTGGTACATCATAGGTATTTGATAAATGCTTATTGATTGATTGGTTAAGTGAATAATTGAAAGAAAGAAAGGGCATTTATTAAGGGTTTAATATATACTGGCCACTGAGAGGAGTGGGCAAACGAACAAGATAGTTATTGTTCCCAAAATGCTTATACTCTAATAGGGTAAGACAATACACAGAGCAGAGTCATGGCCAAGGAGGAGTATTTTGGTCAGAGAAGTTACAGGACTGTAAATTGGATTCATAGAGCAGTTGATTGACATAGTCTTAATGAGAATGCTAATGTAATTTTGAACATACAAACCTATATTTCTCTGTCTCTCATATAGAAGAGACTAGGATTGGGGAATAGGGAAAGACTTCCCCAGAAGTCTTGTTTTGTACCCACGGAGGCAACTCTGTTACAGCTGGAAATTGTTCCAGAACCTGACACTGCTTGACTTTTATCTTACAGGCTCTATTGGTCTGAATCTCTCACTTATAGATAGTTCCAAAAGCCATTCTTGGCCCAGGACCTCCTCTATGCGGTGAGAACTGGCTTAGGAAATCACTTATGGGAGGTTTCTTCTCCTGAGCACTGAAACCTGCTGTGCTGGGGCTGGGATCTAAAGAAGAACACTCACTACAAAATGTAAAATGAATAATTTTGATTATATAAAATAAGTTTCTGTACAAACAAAATCAATGCAACCAAAATTAGAAGGGAAGCAATAAAATGGGAAAAAATTTATAACAAAAACCTCTAACAAAGGTCTCACAGGTAGGAGAGGAATGAAGCTTGGCCAGCTTGTGCTCATTCCCAAGATAGAAGTCCCAGAAGAAACTTTTTAGTGGGAGGTAGGAGCTGGGATGGCTGAAAAATGTTGAGGGTGAGAAGGCAGCTGGATCATGGTGACAATCCACAGGGTCAGGAGGGAGAGTGTTTCAGGTATGGTTAGTTCCCCAGTAAAAAGAATCAGGTTGTAATAGCACATGGTCTGGAAGACATCAGTCTCTGGATACAGTGCTGCTTTGGCATTATACAACTGTATACTGAGACATGTGGTTCCTTTTTTAAAAATCCCTCTTACCTTCTTAGTATCAATTCTAAGACAAGAGTGGCAAGGGATATGCAACAAGAGTTAAGTAACTTGCCCAGAGTTACTTGGCTAGGAAATATCTGAGGACAGGTTTGTACCCATAACTTCCCAACTCCAGGTCTGGCACTCTGTCCACTGTGCTACTTAGCTGCCCCATGATATGTATTTCTCTTAAATAAAGGATGATCAGATAGATTGTTTTTAAGGATTGTTCCTCTTACAGTATTTTATTTGGTAGACCAAGGAACCTCCATTGAAGTCGTTCTTTGGTACTTCACTATTGATAGAAGTGACCCTAGTTTCTCAAAGGCTGTCAGTAAAGTAAAATCTCTGGCAAGTCTTATCAAACTGGAAAGACTTTGAGTATGTACACAATGTCTGAGAACCAGTATAGGGAAGGACAGAAACACTCATCATCAAGTTGGTCATAGGGTGATGAATTTTTCACTCACAACAACTCTCAAAAACTATCTACTAATTCATAAAGGATTTGGGACCTATGTCAGTGAAAGGACTATTCATTGCAACAAAACTACATAGCTTTGATATATTGATTTATTCCAAGAAAGAGTAGAGATTAGTAATCTACCCTTGACACAAACAAAAAGAGGCATTATCCAATCATATCTCATGGTATTAAGAGTTCTTAGAATTCATAGGTGCAACAGACCTTAAAAATATCTCTTATTTTATAAAGGAGAAAACTGGGGATTAAAGGGAGAAATTACTTGTGCAAAGTCATGTAGCTAGCAAGTTACAGAGCTAAGTTTCAAACCTAGGGTATGTCTAGCTGTATATACAAAGGCCAAACTGATTTCAGTTCATCACAAGTAGGGTTATAGATATTATTGGATCATAGATATCATCTTACCCAAATCTCTATTTTATGAATAAGAAAACCGAGGTTGAGAGGTTAAGTGACTTGTCTAAGGTTCAATGAGTAGTAAAAGGTGGAGGTAGAACTTGAACCCTTGTTTTCTGACTTCCAATCTAGGGCTCTTTCCATTGGATTATTGGAAATCTGTGTGATAGCAACAGTGATGAAAACTCAGAAGCAGAATGATCTCTAGGATAGGATACATTGAGGTGATGCTTTGGGGGCCACTTCTGATAGTCATCCAGTAAGACAGCTAGTTGGGAGAAGTGATTAATCACCAAGTATTTATGAAGGCTTCTATTTTGTAGCAGGTATTGTGCTAGAAGGTAGGAACACAAAGGCAAAAGCAAAGCCCTCTTTTCCCTCTGGGAATTTATGGTTTTGCTGTGGGAGACAATGTAAATATTTAGGATTATGTAAAAATAGATAGGATATAATTTAGAGGCAGCTAGGTGGCAAAGTAGATAAAACACTGGACTTGGCATCAGGAAGACCTGAGTTAAAATTGTGTCTCACACACTTATTAGCTATGTGACTCTGGCCAATTCACTTAATGTTTATCAGCCTCAGTTTCCTCACTTGTAAAAAGGTAATGATAACATCTACCTCTCCTGGTTATTGTCAGAATCAAATGAAATAATGTATGTGAAGTGTTTTATAAGCCTTAAAATGCTATATAAATGCTAGCTACTATTAATGTCATTGTTGTTATGAGTTGAGAGATCAAGAAAGGTGTTATATAGAAGCTCCACAGATCAATCTGAGCCTTGAAGAAAATTGGGAAATCTAAGAGTAAGAGATGAAGATAAAGTGGATTTCAGGCAGGGGAGAAAGCATAGAGAAGGGAGATGGATTGCTGTGTATGAGAAATGATGAGCAGACCATCTTGGTTGGGTTATAGTATGTATGGAGAAGTAATTTTTAATGAGGCTGAAAAGGTAGGTTCTGATCAGGTTTTAAAGGGCGTTAAATTCCTAAGAGAGGAGTTTATCTTTGATCCTAGAGGTATATGGAGACACTCTGTTGACTAGGCAAGTGACATGTTCAGAAGCAGATGGTTCCTCTAGATCCCTGGAGGCAAACCTATGGCATACGTGCCAGAGGGTACACTCAGAGCCCTCTCTGTGGGCACATGTGCTGTCACCCCTGCACAGAATTTGCCAGAGTTCATTACTAGAAAGCCAAAGGGATATAGGGCCGGGCTGCTCTCCTCCCCCTTTTCACACATGCCTGAAGACATTTCTTACATCAACTGCCCCTCTAAAAGGTTCACCATCCCTGCTCTAGATGGTACTAAAATAGACTTGAGTCTTACATAAATACACTCAACCCTTAAATTTTCCCTATTATCAAGGCAAAACCAGTGGCCCTACCTCTTCCTTCTTTTGTTTCATTTTCTGTCCCCCAACCCTGGCTGTTCCTTTGTGGTCTCTTCTTCTGGCAAACTTTGAGACTCATTTTGATCTAATTTCCCCCAAATAAAAATGTTGGATGAGGGAGCACATATTGTGATTTGCTACAGGATAGCACCCCCTAGATGTGGGCTCTTCCAGCCAAATTATCATTTCTTTTGGTGAAATCAGAACTCAGCAAAGTTACCTCTGTAGTAAATGCGTTTATGATTTGAAAATAACTGTCCCCAAAAGCAATGGCAACAAATAACAAGATAAAATGCTACCTTAACTATTTTTCAGGGTTGCTATATAGTCATATCAATTAAATTATATGGCAACTTCATTGGAAGGCAAAATAGCACAGAAGCAGTATAAAAATAGTTTTCATACTCAGAGCTTTATCAGCCAGAACCTTCAAATATATATTAGATAGACATCCTATAGAATTTGGTCAACAGTGTGAATATCCAAGACAGACAGCACAGATGGATAATGAGCACAATTCAGAGTTGAAAAGTCAGAGAAGAGAGGGCTAGATGGCTTTTAGGAATCTACCAAACTCTTTTGCTGATCTCAAGCTTCCCATGAAAGAAAAGGCCCGTCTTCAAAATACTGACCTTTTACCAGTGTTGCTGTATGGTAGTGAGACCCAGAGTACCAACCATTGCCTACAAAGAAATAAATATGAAAATCACCTCAAGGAGAATGAAATGCTGTGTTTGTGGGTGTGAGTAGGCTGAAGCACATAACAAAGGGAGAACTTAGGAGAAGAATCATAGTAAATAATATTATCAAGGAATTGCATGACAAGATGAGAAAATAGGCTATTTACAAGGCAAGAACAAGGAAGGTCCCTTTGGGGGACAACATAGACAAGAATCACCACAAAGTTGGCAGGTATGAATGTGATTTGATCTGTATCACTGGAGGGAATTCCTGCATTAATGAGATCACAGATTCACTTGAGTGTAACACACAGAGATATATACATATGTATATCGTGTAATATGTATATATATATATATTGTTTATATGTGTATAAACACACTTATATATGTGAATTTACGTGTGTGTGTGTGTGTGTGTGTGTGTGTGTGTGTGTGTGTACATCTCACACAATATCGTACACCAGTCTCTGCCTTCAGGGTAAGGGAAGGAAATGCTATTCCATCTTGCCAAATCCTTTGCCTTGTCTCTTATCTTCTGCAAGAAGAGGAGAAAGTCCTCATTGTGTCAGGTCTCCTGCCTGGCCTCCAGCCTTCAGAGAAAGGGAAGTAATACTATTCCCTTATATTCCTCCAATTGACCCCTCACCTGAGCTGCCCAAGGCCATGAAAGAACTCCACCCTGAAGCCAAACCCCTAAGGATATTGGTAACCTATATGAACTCATTCTGCAATAATTAATAAATTCATTACTGGCCATAAACTCCCTATCCCAGGTATTCTGACCCCCTGATATCATCACTTAAACTCAGTTCTCTATACTCTACTGCCAACTCTTATTCTCATGCCCCTTAAACCCGATCCAAATCCCCCAAATGCCCTGCTCTGAAGCTACTGGAATGCCTGTTCCATGGGGAACAAACTTAATTTCATCTTAAATCTTTTCCCACTTCTACCACCTTTTGGATCTTTTGGATAATTAAGCAGATTCCTAAGAGGGAGCCAAAATTTCATCAGTCTGAGATGTTATATGGTGTCCCCTTTTGAGACTTACCCCCTTCCTGATGACCCAGCTTCCTTGGCTTCCTTTTCCACTACTACTTTCACTTTCATTTATTCTGCCTCTCTTTGAGGTAGCAGAGTTGCAATACTCCTCGAACCCCGTTACTATTTCCAGGCTCATCATCACTCAGTAAGCTCTCCTCACTTGAGGTGACCCATGTGCTACCCAATGAAAATTCTATTAGCTATTATAAACCAACCTCTAGGATACTCCCCTTCTTTCCTCAATGAGTTCAGTACCTGTCTCACATTCTTTCCTAACGTCTGCCCTCCTATTAGGAGACATCAGCATACATATGATACTCCCTCAAATGCCTTCTCTGCCCAGTTCCTCAATTTATTTAGTTCACAGGATGGTACCCTTCCACACCTCAGCTACACAGAAAGATGGTCATACTTTTGATCTTGCCAGCACTTTCAAATACACAACTTCTATGTACATGAACTCTGAAATTCCCTTCCTTGATCAAAATCTATTGCCATTCTACCTATCTTTCAGCCTTTTGAGCTGTTCTTCATCCTCACCGTGACCTCCAATCCTCTAAACTCCTAGTTCTTTACTAGCCATTCTTCTTGCACTTGCTTATATATGTTCTATCCTACTTGATCCTTTAGTGAACCAATCTCTACACTGTCTTTTTCTCTTGATTCCCATGTCCCCTTTAATTATACTGCAAATCTTGTTCCGACAAGCAGCCCTAGATTATTCCCACCATCTTCTGCCTTTGTTCCCACTCACATGCTGCTAAATAAAGCTGGAGAAAATGATGAAATTATGCTGACCAAATTCATACTATATAATCTCCATTGGGCCCTCACCATGGCAAAGCAATCCTTTAATACTTGCCTAAATAATTCACTCTCTAACTTACCATGATAGCTCTTCCAAATCTTTTCATCCCTACTCAAACAGTCCATGGTCTCTGCCCCTCCACCCTCTCAGATAGGAACCTTGCTTCATATTTTATTGAACAAGTTAACTTGAAGCCATTTCCTTGGAGCTACCTCTTTTCTACTCTTCATCTCACATCACCTATATGACTCCTGCCACTATTTCTTCCTTTACCCCTATCTTGAATAAAGAAATAACCAACCATTCTCCTTGTCAGCACCGATCATGTTACATGCACAAGAGATACCATTCTATTCTGTCTTCTCTAGCAGACTACTCCCCCCTCCCTCCCTCCCTTTTTCACTTATCTTCAACCTCTTCTCATCTTTAGGTTACTTCCCTCCTGCCTACAAACATATCCCTCCTCAAAAAAGCCTTGCTTGTTCTGTCTATTCCTTCCCTCCCTACTAATGATCCATATATCTTCTCCCTTTATGGATAGAGTCTTTGAGAAGGCAGTCTATAATAGATGTCTCCATTTTGTGTCCTCTTATTTTTTGAGCTCTCTGTAGTCTGGCTTCTGACTTCATTGTTCATTTGAAAATCCTCTCACCAAAGTTCCATTGATCAAAGTTCAATTGCCAAATCCAATGCCTATTTTTCAATCATCATCCTTTTTGACCTCTCCTCAGCCTTTTGAACTATTGATCATACCTCCTTTCCTTGATACTCTCTTCTCTCTAGGTTTCAGTGGCACAACTCTACCCTGGTTTTCCTCCTGCCTTCTAACTGCTCCTTTTCAGTCTGCTTTGCTAAATCTTCATCCTAGTGACCCCCACTAATGGTGGGTGACCCTCAAGGCTGTGTCCTAAATTCTCTTCTCCTCTCCCTCTACACATTTCATTTAATATTGGTGATCTAAGCATGATTTAAGTGAAGAAAGATGAGAGGACATCTCCAAACCACCCCCTTTGGGATAGTGGGAGTTCAACATTTGTTACACATTGCACTTTTTTGGCAGGTTGTGAAAGACTTTTAAAACTAAACAGAAGGGTTTTTGTTTTATCCTAGTGGCAACAGAATTCCACTGGAGTTGATTGAGGTAGGGATCTTCATGGTCATATCTGTACTTAAGGACAATTATTTTGTCAGCAGTGTGTAGGAAGAACTGGAGGTCTTGGAATATAATATTTCAGAAAGGAAAGAGATTAGGATTACAACCAAGAATAAACTACCCAGCAAAACTGAGTAACCCATATGTTTAAAAATGCATATTTAATGAAATAAGGACTTTGAAGCATTCCTGTTGAACTTCCCAAGAAAAAAAGACCAGGACCAGATGGACTGGCAAGTAAATTCTACCAAGCATTTCAAGAAAAATCAATTTCAATACTACATAAACTTTTTGAAAAACAAAACAAAGTAGAAATCCTATCAAATTCCTTCTATGACACAAATATGATTTTGATGTTTAAACCATGGAGTCAAAACAGAAAATCAATGCACCCATTTCTTTAATGAATATTGATGAAAAATTTTTTAAAATAAAATACTAGCAAGGAATACAGAAATATAGCACAAAGATCATATATTAATATCAGGCTGGATTTATAGTAGGAATGCAAAATTTGTTTTGTTTTAAAAAACTATAAACATAATTGACCATATTAACAACAAAACAACAAAAATAATATAATTATTTCCATGGATGCAGGAAAGACTTTTGAAAAAAAAATACATCTTTCTGTTAAAAACACTAGGAAACATAGGAATGAATGGAGCTTTCTTTGAAATTGTAAGTAGTGTCTATCTAAAACCAAGAACATGCATTATCTGTAATGGGGATAAACTAGATACCTTTCCATTAAGATCAAAGGTGAAACAAGGATATCCATTATCACCATTACTAAAATCCTAACTATAAGACAAGAAAAAAGATATTAAAGGAATAAGCATAGACAATGAGGAAATAAAACTATATGGTGATTAACTTAGGGAACCCTAAAGAATGAACTGGGGCAACTACATGGTACAGTGGATAGAGCACTGGGCCTGGAGTCAGGAAGACCTGAGTTCAAAACCAACCTCACTCATTTACTACTCGTGTGACACTGGGCAAATCACTTAACCTTGTTTGGCTCAGTTTCCTCATCTGTTAAATTAGCTGGATAAAGAAATAGCAAATTACTCCAGTATCTTTGCCAAGAAAATCTCAAATAGGGTCATAAAGAGGCAAATATGTCTGAAACTACTGAACATCAAAAGAATGAGCTTAAAAGCTAAACAACTAAAGCTAATTCACAACTTTAGCATTAAAATAACCCCCCACAAATCATCAGCATTTCTGTATATTACTAATAAAACCCAGAAGAGAGAAAAAGGTAAATCCCATTTAAAATAACTGCAGACAGTATTAAATACCTGCCAAGACACACACAGGAACTATAATGAATACAATTGCAAAACACTCTTCACACAAATACAGTTTCTAAGTAATTGGGGAAAGGTTGATTGCTTATATTTAGGTGGAGCCAATATAATAAAAATGACAATTCTACCGAAATTAATTTACTTATTCAGTACCCTATTGATACATTTTCCAAAGAATTACTTTATAGAACTTGAAAAAAAATCACAACAAAATGTATCTGGAGTAATAAAAAGTCATTAATATCAAGGGAATCAATAAAAAAAATCGAGGAGTACTAGCAGTACCTGATCTCAAAATATGCCACAGAGTTATAATCATATAAACATTTGGTACTGGATAAGTAATAGAAATATTGATCAGTGGAACAGATTGCGTACATAACAAAGAGAATCAAGTGAGCATAGCATCCTAGTGTTTGATAAACTCAAAGGTCACAGCTATTAGGGCAAGACCAATCTCACATTTAGAACTGTCTTTCAGAGATCTTGAACTAGATGTTCAGTAGCTATATTAAACTCAATATATCAAAATCTGAAGTTATTATTTTCCCCCCCAAAAAACCTCCCCCACATATTTTCTGCTGACCTCCCTAGCTTCCTTTAGGTCCCAACAAAAACTCCACCTTCTATAAAAAGCCTTCCCCAACTCCTCTTAATCCCAGTGCTTTCCTTCTTTTAATTATTTTCTATTTATTCAGTATGTAGTTTGCTTTGTATGTTTTGTTTCGGTGTTGTCTCTCCCATTACAATATAAGCTCCCTGATGAAAGGAACTTTTTCTTGCCTCTTTTTGTATCCCCAGAGCTTAGTACAGTGCCTGGCAAATAGGCACTTAAATGTGTTTTGATTAATCGGAAGGTAGGTGCTGCTATTATCTTCATTTTATAAATGATGGAATTGTGGATGAGAAGTTGTGATTTGTCCTGAGGTTTGGCTCAAGTTGTGAAGGGCTTTACAAGCTAAAGAGAGTGTTTTAAATGTGTTCTTAGAGGCAATAATGAAATCACTAGAATTGATTGAGTAGGAAAGCCACAGGGTTAGATCTGTATGTAAGGAAAATCACATTGTTGACAGTGTGTAGGTTGGATTGGAGTGAAGGAGAGGTTTGAGCCAGGGGGAAAAAAATTAGGAGACTGTTGCAGTAATCTAGGCAAGAGGGGAGCAGGAGATGTTAGGTAGAAATGGCAGGGTTTGACAACTGCTTGATTATGTGGGGTGAGAAAATGAAGAGTTGAGGATAATGCCAAGAATATGAAACAGAGTCTGCAATTTTGGTGGTGGAATTAAGGAATAGCTGAAGAAATTGTGTAACATGAAGCTGATAGAATAGTATTGTGTGATAAGAAATAAGGAATGTGGGGGTCGTAGCTGAGTAGCTCAGTGAATTGAGAGCCAGGCCTAGAGATGGGAAGTCCTGGGTTCAAATCTGGATTCATACACTTCCTTGCTGTGTGACTCTGGGCAAGTCACTTAACCTCCATTGCCTAGCCCTTACCACTCTTCTGCCTTAGAACCAATATTGATTCCAAGGAAGAACGTAAGGGTTTAAAAAAAGAAATAAGGAATGTGGTGTATCTAGAGAAGTATGGGAAAATAAAATAAACAGAACCAAAAGAGCAATATGAGTAATGATCACAATTATGTAAATGAAGAGCTCTCACTAAGAAAAGTCCAACTTAGTACTTGGGTCTCAGAGAATAGTTAGTAACAATAGCTAATATTTACATAGCATTTACTTAGTGAACTATACCTCCTTCCTCATGGTAGAGAGGGAGGGTACTTCAAGAACAAAATGTTATTATATACCTTTTGGTACACAGTCACTTTGTTGAATGTTTTCCCTCTTTTGATTGCAGGGGGGAATTTAATCTGGAGGTTAGAGTGGAGAGTAGAGAAATATTTCCAGATATAACCATGATATAAAGACAAAAGCCATTAATGCAACTTTTTAAAGAGAGAAAAAAGATTGACTCTTTGAGAGAATAAACAGTTCTCATTTTCATTTGATTATTTTGTTATTAAATGTACTGTCCCCATCATAAAATGGTTAAGTGGACAGTGGATGACTTATAAATCATAGAATTATCTGAGAATGAAATTAGGACCTCAGTATTTGAGTTTTAAGTATACTTGTGGATATACCTTCTCCTGAAAATATTTTAGAGTTTCTGATAATAAATGGAGAAACATGTTAGCCCACGAGAAGGAAAAATAAATATTTAAAGCTATAATAGCCATCTATGTGCAAAAACTAAATCCTTCTCATTATTTAAATTGTAATGCCTTATTTCCCTTCTTCAGATACATGTCAGGCCAAGAGTCACAACTCTGTCAATCAGAAGCTTTAACAGCTCCTCATTTTCTGCACCTCAGCCCCTATTCCCAGGGGTCAGCCCTTGGATAAATTGGGAAAGAGATCTCTTTGTTTTTGTTATTGTCAAGTACATGCCCAGCTCAGAGGTTTTGAACCTGCTTTCAAGGCACAGCTAGAGTTAGCTGCTAGAGATAGGGCAGTAATTAGTGTATGTAGCAATAATTTAAAAATGTAGGTCTCACTAGATAGTTTGAATCCATCACCTCTTTATCAAGAGGTGGGTAGCATGCTTCATCATTAGTACTTTGGAACTAACAGATGATTGATCAGTTCTTCAGTATTTTGGAAATGTTTTTCTTAAACTGTTTTTATAAATTGTTCTCCTGGGTTTGCTCACTTTACACTGCATCAGTTCATGTAAGACTTCCCATATTTCTCTGAAACCATCCTCTTCATCATTTTTTATAGTAAACCAGTATTTCATTATTTTCATGCATCTAATTTTTTCAGCCATTTTACAAAGGGTATGCACTCCAATTTAGTTTCCAATTCTTTTCCCCCACAAAAAGAACTATTATAAATATTTTTGTTCATATAGGTAATTCTCCTTTTTGGGTCAAAGAATAATGCATAGTTTAGTAACTTTTAGAGCATAGTTCCAAATTGCTTTCCAGAATGGCTGTACTAATTCATAGCTCTATCAACAGCTTAT
Organism: Monodelphis domestica; assembly: GCF_027887165.1. Taxonomy (NCBI): domain Eukaryota; kingdom Metazoa; phylum Chordata; class Mammalia; order Didelphimorphia; family Didelphidae; genus Monodelphis; species Monodelphis domestica. Next base: position 25,960,061 of record NC_077235.1, on the reverse strand, counting down.
CATTATATCTATTTTCCTTCCAATATTTGTAATTTTCCTTTTCTGCCCATCTTTATCAGTATGATGGATTTGAGTTGGGACCTCAAATTTATTTTAAATTTCTTTATTAATAATATGGAACATTTTTATATGATTGGTGATGGGTTGGATTTTTTCCTTCCAAGAATACCTATACCATTTCATTTTTTTATTAACTGGAGAATAGTTGCCTAGTTTTTCTAGGCCTAGTTTCTTTGAATCTTGTTTTTTTTTCCTGAGTAAAATTTGTTTCCAAAATTACCAGTTTCTGAAATATATTGTCTGCTATCTATGGAATATAATATTTTTTGTCAATCAAATCACAACTGTCATTAAAAATTTTTTTATCTTTATTTTATTCAAGCAACAAATTTACACTTAACTTTTCCAAAGTTATATGATTCATGTTTTCTCCCTCCCCTCCTCCCTACTCCTTCCTGGAGTTGAAAAGCAATTCCACTGGATTATGCATATCACTCAAAACATATTTCCATATTGTTCATTTTTGTAAGAGAATAATCTTATAAAGCCAAACCCCCAAATCTTATACCCAAATAAACAAGTGATAAATCATGTGCTTTCATCTGCAAGTAGACTCAAACAATTTTTTCTCCAGAGGTGAATAGCATTCTTTTTCATAAGTCCCTCAGAATTGTCCTGGATCATTGTACTACCATTAGTAGCAAAGTCTATCACATTTGATTGTCCCACAATGTTTCAGGTACTGTGTACAATGTTCTCCTGGTTCTGCTCATTTTACTCTGCATCAGTTCACATAGGTCTCTCCAGTTCTTTCCAAAATCATCCTGTTCATCATTCTTTTATAGCACAATAACAACTGTCATTTTCAAAGGAGGAGAACAATTGGTCTTCAGAAAAGTTTTGTCAGCTCCTTCATGAGGCTATTTCTCCAGATATTCCTGTTACTCCTAGAAACTTCTTGCATCTGATTTTCTTGGATACATTGCCACCTAGAATCATTATTATGGCATCAAATGTCATTCATGAGCATTCCGATCTCTGGATCTTGTTAAAATTAATTGTGGTTGGGACTCTATATATATTATTAGGTGGTCACCAGGGATTTAATTTCTAAATCCCAAAATGAATTACTAAAGTAAATGGAATTTATGGTAGTTTATTTACAATATTTTCAATAGAAGGAAGATATTAAGGAATGAGAGAGAGAAAAAAACCTGACTTCTTTTGATATCAGTTAGAATTTCTAAGCCCCAGCCAGGGGAAGAGAGTCTCAAGACAATGACCCTTTCCTGAAGGCTTCACACCTCCAGAAAGACGGGGTCACTAAGTCAGCTTTTCACTCACCAACAGTAACAGTCTAAAAGTATTCTGGTTGCTCCTCAAGGGTCTGTCTTCCAGTTGCTCCTCTAAGTCAGTGCCCAAATCTCCAAATGACTATCCGAATGTCTGAGTTCGAATGTCCAAATGATCTGAATCCGAGTGATCCAGATCCTAATGATCTCCTTCTGTCTTTTTGTCCTCTTTTTAAAGATCTTTTTTCTCTTGTGTCACCTCCCCTAAATTTCATATCTACCAATCACAGCAGATATTTTTCTCCAGGACTGCCCATTCTTTAGTTCTCACCTTCTTTAGTTAGATTTTCTCCAGGACTGTCCATTCTTTAGTTCTCACCTTCTCTGGTTAGATTATATCTTTTTGGGTTACTTAACACCTCTTTTGTCAAGTTCACCTTTTGTAGTTACTTAACACTTTTTTTGTGGTTAATTCACCTTTTGTAATTACTTAACACCTTTTTGTGGTTAATTCTAAAAATAGATTGTAGCTTACAATTCTAGCTTCACTATAAAGGAAGAGCTAAGTACCTTCATTGTTACAATCAGGAGATTACAATTCTAGCTTCTCAATAAAGAAAGAGCTAAGTATCTTCATTGTTACAATCAGGAGATAGATAAATCCAATCTTCACAATCTTCATACTGGCTGTCCCCTATGTCTAAATTGCTCTACCCTTTCACCTGTACCTCTTAGAATCCCTGGTTTCCTTCAAGACTTATCTCATATACTATCTTCTTCAGGAGACCTTTCCTGGTCTTCCAGTTGCTAGTGCTCCCCCTCCATCTCCTCTATCTGTAATAAATACATACATTTACATGCATTTTCTCCCTCTATAGGATGTAAACCTTTTGAGGGCAAGCACTGTTTTTTCTTTTTCCTTATAGCCACAGCAACTAGCACAGTCCAAAGTCATCACTTAATAAATGTGTTTTGACATTGATTGTTATGAGATTGTCTACTTCCATGAATCCAGTTGTCCTCACACTGTTCTAAATGCAAACTAATGACAAAGAACTAAACTTGTTCACTAAGAATCCTGCCAATGACAAACAAGAACAAACCCTTTCTTTTCCAAAATGCATACCGGTTGTTTATGGCCTGAAGATTTTGCCCGCTTCAGACTAGGAGCTCTTGGTTTCCTCGCAAAAGAAAATCATTATTACTGCAACTAATGCCATTGACTTTCTCATGCTTTTTTGAAAAAATTGAAACAGATTGAGAAGTTCCCTGATGCAGTTGAAAATCTGTTTGCTTTTTAAAGGGCACCAGGTGTTCAGTGTGGCACCCAAGATTTTCCATTGTTAAAAACGCAAAGAAATGAATGAACATATGGCTATCCTTTTAATATGTTCCTATCAAGAAAAGCAGTTCTCTAGGTGGAGGATACTCTTGTAAACTATCAACTGATTGGTCTGCATTCATGATTCAGTCTTCACCTCATACTTAACATAGCTCTGACATAAAATGAAAACTATTACCTAGAATGTTGGTGCACAAATGGACAACTTAGCATTTTGTTTGCAAAGGGCAGTGATGGAATTTTTCTACTTCTCAGTGGTTATTTCTATGTTGTATATACACAGCCTTTTACAATGTGTCTCATAATCTGGATAGCAAAAAAATCCCAATTCCTATGTTTTGTTTTAGCTGCATTAGAACAATTTTTAAAAATCTAGGAAACCAGAGATTTTACCATTAATGGAAAGGCTAATGCTTATTAAGTAGGCTCTGTATACCTTTACAGTACACAGAGTAAATTATTCAAATGTTAATTTGAATAATAAAATAAAATAAGTCAATTATTCAAACAATATTACCACTCAATAAAAATGAACATTAAAAATAAATAAATGAATTATGCTTTACATGATTTCATATGTGTAATTGATATCACATTGCTTACCTTCTCAGTTGGGGAAGGTAAGGTGAGAGAGAGAGAATTTAGAACTCAAAAATTTTTTTAACAATGAATGTCACATATTAGTGCATGTCCTCTCCTAGTAGTAGTGAGAGAGTCAGCATTCTTCAGCAGAAAGAACATCAGGCTCAGAACCATAGAATCCACAATCTCAGATTTGGGAGTGATCTCAGTGAAAACCTAGTTCAACATATTCCTGAGCAGGAATCCACTATTCAGAATCCTAAATGATGGTCATCCAGTCTCTGCTTTGAGCCTTCGAAGGACAGAGAATGCTCTATGATGTGAGGCAGAGTATTCTGTTTTATAATTTCTCTAATCATTTGATAGTTTCTCCTTAGAGTTGGAATCTGATTCTCTGCAATTTCTGCCCATTGCTCTTGGTTCTGACGCTCTTGGGCAAAGCAGAACAAGTCTGGTCCCTCTTTTACATGGCAACAATACTATCAGTATAACCTGAAGACAACATTGATGTCCCATTCCACTCCTATGCCTACATACTGGTGTCCTTTTCTCTAGGCTACCTACCTCCTGTCCCTTCAACCAACTTATTTTCAAATAACATAGTCTACATGCCTCTCACCATCTTAATCACTGTGTTCTGGGGCTTGTCCAGTTCAGCATCAAGAATTGAACACAGGATGGAATACAGTGAGATTACCATCTCACTTCCTCATTCTGCATATCATGTTAATAGCTAGCATTTACATAGCATCTTACATAGATCATTACATTTTAGTCTTACAATAACCCCATGGATTAGCTATTATTATCCCTGCTGTATAGAGGAAGAAGTTCAGGCTCAGTGAAGGTCAGTGAAGTGACTTGTCTATGCACATCAATCAAGTAAGTGTCAGAGGTAATAGTCAATCAAAGGTCTTGCCACTTCCACACCTAGCACTCTCTCGACTATGCCATCTTGCATTAGCTTTTTTCCCCTCTTCCTATATGTTTTTTTAACTTTATTTATTTTTTTAGAATATTGTCCCATGGTTACATGATTCATATTCTCTCCCTCCCTTCTTTCCTCCTCCCACCCAGAGCTGGCAAGCAATTCCACTGGGTTATACATGTTTTATCACTCAATACCTATTTCTATATTATTCAACTTTGTACTAGAGTAATCTTTTAAAACCAAACCCCCAATCATATACCCATATAAAAAAGTGATCAATCATAAGTTTTTCTTCTGCATTTCTAATCCCACAGTTCTTTCTCTTGATGTGGATAGCATTTTTTATCATAAGTCCCTTGGGATTGTCCTGGATCATTGCATTGCTATTAGTAGCAAAAAGAACACTTTTTCATGAACTTATTGATAATTTTGATTTCTTCATCTGAAAACTGCTTATTCATATCCCTTGAACATTTGTCAACCGGGGAATGGCTTGATTTTTTAAATAAATTTGACTTAGTTCCTTATATATTTGGGAAATAAGACCTTTGACATTAGCTTTTTTGTTCACCATGTTACCCTGTCAGAAGACTTGAGTTCTAGTCCTGGCCTTATTACTAGTTTTCTGATTTTTCTACAAGTCCCTTTTCCTCTCAGTTAAGTTTCTTTTTTTGTACAATGATGGGTTTGAACTATATTAGGGCTTCTTTACCTTTTTCTGTCATGAAACCTTTTGGCAGTCTGGCAAAACCTATGGATTCCTCAGAATAATGTCTTTACATAAATAAAATAAAATACATAAGATTGTATTGAACTATAATTATCAAAATGCTAAATAAAAAAGTCTACATATTCCAGATTAAGGATTCTTGGTCACTAGAAAACGTCTGAGGTTTCTACTAGCTCAGAATTAATTAATTGTCCTGTGATCTGTTTTTAGTTTCCATTTTATACACTTTTCCTTCTTTCTTTCCACCCTCCTTCTGTTCTTTCCTCCTTCCTTTCTTTTCGTTCCTCCTTCCCTCCCTTCCTCCCTTCCTCCCTTCCTCCCTTCCTTCCTTCCTTCCTTCCTTCCTTCCTTCCTTCCTTCCTTCCTTCCTTCCTTCCTTCCTTCCTTCCTTCCTTCCTTCCTTCCTTCCTTCCTTCCTCCCTTTCTCCCTTCCTTCCTTTCTTCCTCCCTTCCTTCCTTCCTTCCTTCCTTCCTTCCTTCCTTCCTTCCTTCCTTCCTTCCTTCCTTCCTTCCTTCCTTCCTTCCTTCCTTCCTTCCTTCCTTCCTCCCTTTCTCCCTTCCTTCCTTTCTTCCTCCCTCCCTTCCTTCCTTCCTTCCTTCCTTCCTTCCTTCCTTCCTTCCTTCCTTCCTTCATTCCTTCCTTCCTTCCTTCCTTCTTTCCTTCCTTCCTTCCTTCCTTCCTTCCCCCTCTGCCCCCCTCTCTCCTCTGTGCTGTTGGAGGGATAAGTAAGGTTGCAAGTTTGGTCAGAAAGGGAAACTAAAGCTATCTTGAGAATGAAAGTGGTAATAGATATAGAGAAGAGAATGAAGTGCTTTTAGGTATTGTTTAGGTCGAATAGAGTCACATCCTGTAACAAGTCCCAGGCAACATATTGGTGTTTAGTTATTCTGGGAGCATGTCCTCTGTTCCTCTGAAGAGCCCCCGCACATGTCATTACTGGTGTCTTTACAAGGCATTTTGACCTTTCGGCAAAGGAACTGTCTAAATGCTTTGGGGCCAGAAATGATACAGTTTTGTAGGTGATAAACACATGCCAGGTTAGCATTTGTTTTCTATACCAATCTGGACTGCAAAATTGAGGGCATTTGCTGTTAGCCATTCTTTCTTTTGGATGTAATTAAGACTATAAATTTCTGACATCCTGCAGCTTATCCTCTGCATGTTGTCTAAAGCACTCTTTGCACTATGATACCAAGAGTTTGGTTCCACCCTGGGTTCTAGGGAATGTGTGCTTGGAATTGCCCAGGAAAAAAACTCACATTTGAGGGATGCCAGAAGAGCTGACCAAGCTCTGCTCTGTGTTATCTGTGTTACCTTGAGCAAAGTCACTCTGCTTTTCTACTTGGCTATTCTACTTTTCTCCTAAGTAAAATAAAAGGACTGGACTCAATAAGAAATCTCCAAGGTCTTTTCTAGTTGTAAATAAATCCTATGAGCCTGTAAATGATTTTACCACAGAGCTTGGGCCTGACTTTGGCCCAGGTCCCACTCACTTCCTGCACTGAATTGTCTAAGCTGTGGTTTACAAGTGGTCACTGGTTCTGACACTTGCCAGCATATCTCTGAGAGGTAGAATTATAAAACATTAAATATGAAAGAGATACTATAGATGACCTAATACAAATATATCATTTTAATAATAATACTAATAATGGATATTTATATAATACTTTTAAGTCTGCAAGGAATTTTACATAGATAATTTCATTTGAATCTTACAAGATTGTGAGACAGGTACCACAGTGATTACTATTCCTATTTTACAGATGACTAGACTGGGCTTCAGGGAGGTTAAATGACTTGCCCAAGACCACTTACCTAGTCCCAGAGGCTGGATCTGATTCAGGTCTTTCTGATTCCAGAGCTCTATGTACTATGCTACATTGCCTCTTAATAGAAGGATAAGATACATAAACAAATAATAGTAGTATAGAACAGAGATGGGCCAGGGAGACACACAGCTGAACATGCCATTGATTTCAGCATGTAGCATTTCTACTGAATACATATAGTACTATTAGGAATGTTGCCAAAGGCTTTAAACCATACCTGTTCATTTTGGAGACATACATTTGCTTTTGACCTGTGATTTGTAGTCTCCAGAGACAAAAATGTAGAGACATATTAGCATATCTCTTTGTTGAGAAATCAAGTGAAGGAGGCCAACTACCTCATTCTGCCTCCTTGTCAGAAAAACTGAGACAAAAGCACAATATGATACTTGAGTTTATTTTATTTTTTAAAATTAATTAATTTTTAGTTACATATAGAAACAATTTTTGACAATTGTTTTCTGATATTTTAGGATACTGATTTTCTCCCTCCCTCCCCTCCTCACTCTTTCCCTGAGGCAGTAAATAGTTTGATATGGGTTATACCCATATTTTCACACAATACATATTTCCATATTGCTTATGTAGTGATAGAAGTCACATATCACACATACAAAATAAATCTCATGAAAGAAACAAAGTGGAACATGACATGCTTTGTTCTGCACTCAGACACCAGAATGGTTGTATCAGTTCATACTTCCATAATAGTGTCCCAATCTTCCCATATACCCCCCAACATTTATCATTTTCCTTTTCAGTCATGTTAGCCAATTTTGGGAGGATACAGTCCTAGTAGTGGCATTGCTGGGTCAAAGGGTATGCAAAATTTCTTCATCTGAAAACTGCCTGTTCATATCCTTTGACCATTTTTCAGTTGAGGAATGCTTTGTATTATAAATTTGACTCAGTTCCCTATAAATTTGAGAAATTAGGCTTTTGTCAGATATTTGCTATAAATTTCCCCCCCAAAATGTTGTACCCCTTCTAATCTTGGTTTTGTTTGTACTATGCCTTTTTAATTTAATGTAATCAAAATTATCCATTTCATTTATCATAATATTCTCTACATCTTTTTTGGTCATAAATTCTTCCTTTATTAATAAGTCTGGCATGTAAACTTTTCCATGTTTCCCTAATTTGTTTATCTATCATTCTTTATTTCTAGATCAGGTATCCATTTTGATTTTATCCTGGTGTATGGTGTGAGATGTTGATCTATGCCCAGTTTCTGCCATACTGCTTTCTAGTTTTCCAAGCAGTTTTTTGTCAAATGGTAGATTCTTCTCCCAAAATCTTGGATCTTTGGGTTTATTGAACACTAAGTTGCTATGGAGATTAACTGCCATGTGTTGATTACCCAAACTTTTCCATTATCCACTACTTCATTTCTTAGCCAGTACCATATTGTTTTGATGATTACCAATTTCTAGTATAGTTAGAGAAGTCATATGACTAGGCCTCTATCCTTCATTTTTTTTTCATTAATTCCCTTGATATTCTTGACTTTTTGTTCTTCTAGATGAATTTTATTTTTTCTAGTTCTATGAAATCATTTTTGGTTGGTTGGTTGGTATGGCACTGAATAGGTAAATTAATTTACATAGGATTGGCATTTTTATTATATTGGCTCAGTCTATTCATGAGCAATTAAGGTTTTTCTAATTGTTTAGGTCCAACTTTACTTGTGTGAAGAGTGTTTTGTAATCATGTTCATATAGTTGCTGGATTTGTTTTTGTAAGTACCCCCAGGTAATTTATATTGTCTAGAATTATTTCAAATGGAATTTCCCTTTCTATCTCTTGCTGTTGGACTTTGTTGGTAGTATATAGAAAGCTGATGATTTATGTGGATTTATCTTGAACCCTGCAACTTTGATAAACTTGTTACGTATTTCTACTAGCTTTGACTTTCTAGGCATACTACCACACCATCTCCAAAGAGGGGCAACTTTGTTTCTTCATTGTGTATTTTAATTCCCTCAGCTTTCTTTTTCTGCTCTTATTGCTATTGTGAGCATTTTTTATCATATTAAATCATAGTGGTGATAAAGGGCATTCGAGCTTTACCCCTGATTTATTGTTAAGAGTTTTAGTTTATCCACATTATGGATAATGCTTGCTGATGATTTAGATAGATGTCATTTTTCACTTTAAAGAAGGTTCCATTTATTCCATTGTTTTCTAATGTTTTTATAAGGAAAGATTGTTATATTTCATCAAATGCTTTCCCAGCATCTATTTAAATAATCATTTGGTACCTGTTGTTTTTTTTATGTAGTCAGTTATGATGATGGTTGTCCTAATGTTGAACCATTTCTGCAGTCCTGGTATAAAACCCACTTGATCATTGTATATGATTCTTGTGATAAAATGCTGTAATCTCCTTCCTAGTATTTTTTTTTCATTATATACTTAGGAAGTACCATCACCAACAAAAAATATTCCACTAAATAAATGCATAAAATCATGTGCAAAACCACAATTTTTAAAAAAATATGTAAATTATGTATGTGTGCTAATATAAACATCTGCTTTTGAATTGCCTTTGAATCTGTTTTACATGGATATTTCTTTTCTCTTGATTTTTTGCATGGTATGCATTATTCTTATTACCTTCACCTTTTTATATATTTTCCTTACTTATTTTCTTTATAGTTCCAATATTTTCATTTCTTTTTTTCTTTTTTAATTTTTCTTTATTAAAATTTATTTAATTGATAATATTTTTCCATGGTTACATTATTCATGTTCTCTCCCTCCCCTTCTCCCACCCTCTTCCTGTAGCCAACAAGCAATTCCACTGGGTTTTACGTGTATCATTGATCAAGACCTGTTTCCATATTATTAATATTTGCAATAGAGTGATCACTTAGAGTCTACATCCCCAATCATATCCTCATCAAACCATGTGATCAAGCAGCAGTTCTTTCTCTGGATGTGGATAGTGTTATTTCTCCTAAATCCCTCAGAATTGTTCTGGATCATTGCATTGCTGCTAGTAGAGAAGTCCATTGCATTTGATTGTGCCACAGTGTATCCATCTCTGTTTACAATGTTCTCCTGGTTCTGCTCCTTTTACTCTGCATCCATTCCTGGAGGTCATTCCAGTTCTCATGGAATTCCTCCACTTTATTGTTCCTTTAAGCACAATAGTATTCCATCACCAACATATACCACAATTTGTTCAGCCATTCCCCAATTGAAAGCCATCCCCTCATTTTCCAATTTTTGCCACCCCAAAGAGAACAGTTATGAATATTCTTGTATAATTCCTTTTCCTTATTATCTCTTTGGGGGACAAACCCAGCAGTGGTATGGCTGGATCAAAGGGAAGCAGTCTTTTAAAGCCCTTTGGGCATAATTCCAAATTGCCTTACAGAATGGTTGTATCAATTCACAGCTCCACCAGCAATGCATTAATGTCCCTACTTTGCCACATCCCCTCCAGCATTTATTACTTTCCTTTGCTGTCATATTAGCCAATCTGCTAGGTGTGAAGTGGTACCTCAGAGTTGTTTTGATTTGCACTTCTCTAATTATAAGAGATTTAGAATACTTTTTCATGTGCTTATTGATAGTTTTGATTTCTTTATCTGAAAACTGCCCATTTTTAATTTCTAATAACATAATACAAACCATTATATAGAATAACCACAATCTATTTAAACATTTCTCCCATTCATTACATTTGTGTTATTTCCAGTTATTTTGTCATAGCAAAGCTTCCATGAATATTTTCATACATACACAGCTTTTTACTCTCTCAATAATCCCCTTAGAATCTAACCTTAGTAATGGAACCTCTAGGTCAATGAGCATAAACAGCTTTACAGCTCTTAATGTGAATTTCCATCTTTTTTTCTAAAAAAAATTCACAGCTTCTCTAGCAATGTAATATTTAGGTCTGTTTTTTCATGTCTCTATCAACATTTAATTTAATCACTTTAGCCCGTCTGGTTCTCAGTTAATTTCTATTACCAAAACCATATTTTGCTAGATTGGTCCCTTAGGCAACAGACACCATCCATTGCCAGGACCATATTCTTTCCAAAGCAAATTTTTCCAGCTTGGTCATATCCAATGGAACTTTTGTTCCAGTGCCACAATGCCTCAGAGATGAAAGATTACTTGCATAGTATGATGAATGTTAAAGTAAGATTTTTGCACAATATTTATGATCTCCAAGCCATTGTTGTCCCACCAGAAACTGTTACTGTGTTTAGGTAACATATATGGTCAGGTTTGTATGCCTGTACTGACCTCATGAAGGTATGTGGGAGGCTTTCTTATTTAATATATCTTCTTATTTAAAATATCTATCTTGTTTAATTTATCTAATGTTCTAGTCATCTCCTTGCCTTCTTTCTTATTTATTTTTTGGTTAGATTTGTCTATCTCTGAGTGGGGAAATTAAAATCTGTTGCTATTACCATTTTGTGATGTATTTCCATCTGTATTTCACTTAGTTTTCCTTTAAAAATCTGGGTGCTATAATACTTAATGTATATAGGTCCAGTATTGATAATGCTTCGTTATCCTTAGTATCCCCCCAATATAATATAGTTACCTCATTCATCTCTTTCAATAATATATGTTTTAGCTACAATTCCATTAGAGATCATGACTGCTACCTCTTTTTTTTGAATCAGCTGAGGCACAGTATTTTCTGCTCCAGCCCCTCATCTTCACTCTATGTTTGTCTCATTTTTAGTGTGTTTCTTGTAGACAACACATTTTCAGGTCCTGGTGTTTGATCCTTTCTGCTATCCATTTTCTCCCATGTGTGAATTCATCCCATTACACTCAATGTAATAGTTATTAGTTGTGCTTTTCCATCTACTCTGTTCCTCCTCGCTGTTTGTCCTCCTTCTTCCTTTCTTTCTGCTGTATTCCTCCTCATGTATACAGTTTCCTTTTCTGGTCCTATTCACATCCTTTCCTAAAAATCTTCCCTTATCTTCTCCCCTTTTGCTTCTAGTTTCAAGTTGCCCACCTTTCCAAAGGTTAATTCCTCATTTCTTCCTCCTTACCTTTTATTTCTTATCCTGTCCACTCTTCCCCAAATCCCTTCCTTATCTCCCAATTGTGTCTTCCTACTTGATTTCCTTATCTACTCACTCTTACACACACACACACACACACACACACACACACACACACACACACACCTGGCCTCCACCTCTTAATATACACTCCTCATTCCACTCTGCCTCTTCCTGGTCTATTCCACTAACATTTTGGCTCATTCCCTTGACCTGGAGTCTTCATCCCTACCCACCCCTTCAAAATACCCAGTCATTCCCAGGAGCCTGTTAAAGGGATTTCCTTAATATCTCTCTCTGTCTCCTGAAGAGTCTAGAGAGCAAGATTTCTAAGTAGATCAGAACTGACAGGTTCAGTGAGCAGTGATCCAGAGCTGAAGATTCCATTACCAAAGAGACCAGGGCCTGAGGGGAGGAGGTAGCCTGCCCTCTGACAGGAAATTATGGTGGATGGTTGGTCAGTGAGGGGATTAAGGAAGCAGCCACTGACAGTTGGAAGTCTTTTGCCTCTAGGATCTCCAGAGAGCAGGAGGTCTGTCTCTGAGGCAAGGATCTACTGGCAGTTGGCTACTGACAGTTGGACAGCTATAGAAAACTGATTGAAGGAGTGAGTGAGTGGTGGCTGCCTATTATTTTAGGGAATTCGATAGTTAGTGAATAATTTTTGGATAGAGTAGAATAGGCCTGGCATGCCAGGAAGAAAAAATTGTCCTTAGAAGACAGTTGGAGATAGTTTTAGGAAATTTTAGGTAGTTATTAGGAATTTTAGGTATATTTATTGGGTATAAGAAATAATAAACTCTCTCCTCTTTTCTATCTTTCTATCTGTACTTCTTTCTAAGATTAAAAAAAGTTTCTGTTAAACTCCTCTCCTTACTTTGTTGAACTCCTTAATTTAAACCTTACAGGCCATAGAGGACATTTTCTCATACCAGAATCAAACAATTTGAACTTTTAGGTTCCTTATGATTAGTTTTTCATTACCTTTCCATGTTTCTTATAGCCAGATTTTTCTGCTGAGTTCTGAGTTTTTTCCTGCATTAGTTGAAATGCTTTTAGTTTGTTAAATATCCATCTTTTCCTGCTAAATCTTGTGTTATTCTGATAGCAGCTCTACAGAATTTAATTGTTTTTTCTTTCTTGCTTGTAACTATTTTATTTAAATTTTACTTCTATGTTTATTACAGAGATTAATTTATTTGTATTGAGTTATTAAATTATTAATTAATTGGTAATAACTTATTAAATTGTATATTTAATTTAATCAATTAGTTTTCTTCCTCTGTTTTAGCTCTTCCTGGTTTAGGTATCAGTACCATATTTGTGTCCTATAAAGAGTTGGGAAGGATTCCTTCTTCCCCTATTTTTTAAAAGAGTTTATGTGGCATTGGAGTTTGTTCTTTGAATATTTAATAGAATTCACTCGTGAATCCATCTGACTGTGGGGTCCTTTTCTTAGGGAATTCTTTGATGGTTTGTTCAATTTCTTTTTCTATAATGAGGTTGTTTAAGTGTTCTATTTCCTCTTTTGTCGCTCTAAGTAGTTTATATTTTTATAAGCATTCATCTATTTCACTTAGGTTGTCAAATTTATTGGCATATGGTTGGGCAAAATAACTTCTAATAATTGTTTTAATTTTTTCTTTATTGGTTGTGATTTTGCCTTTTTCAATTTCAATACTGATAATTTGTTTTTCTTCTTTTTTAATCGTTAATCAATAATTTATCTATTTTTTAATAAAACCAACTCCTTGTCTTATTATTAAATGGTTTTCTTATCTTAGATTAGAACTTGGGATAAAGGATGAGATAGTGGGAGGATGACCTTGGAGTTGGTATATTCAAATGGAAAAGGGTGCACTTGCCCTGAAAGTGAAAGACAATTATGTCTGGCCACTATTTAGGTAAAGAGCTTAGATTTCAGTTAACTTCTGATGAGTGATGGGGAGAGGGGGGTTGTGCAGCCTACTGAAAGGCTGAAAGTCCCACTCAGCTAAGACAGGGAGGAAACAGTTTAATTAGAGAGTCACATTGTAGCTGACTCTGATATCATATTCTGAGTTACTCCAAACTCCTGGACTGGATATCACCCTATGTGTTTAAAGGAGGAAGCACTTAGCCAAAGATATGTCATGCTTATAATTCTTTGGGGGAAAACAGAGAAGTAGCTACCTTTGTAGCTAAAAGATACCAATGCTGATATGTTATATGTGCAATATAGTCATATTTAGCACATTTATTTATGTTTGCTGCACAATTTACTTTTTTTGCTCTTAAGCTTCTTTGCTATTTGTGATAGTGTGACATATATATACACACTATTGCTATATACATATATGTTACCTATATGTTTTACTGCTGGAGGCAATGCATTATGGGTATTATGTGTCATGTTAGTTGCATGCATTAATGATGTATATAATCCCATTGTGAATGCCATATATTAAATAACTGCATATGCATTGTGCTTTGTAGTTAGGATTTGTAGATCCTCACTTGTGACTACTTAATCGGAAGTTTTGATCTGCAATGTAAAGACGGAGAGCATTTTAAGTCTTTGAAATAGTGTCAACAAAGACCTACAGGTAGGAGAACAGGAGAGGATCAGCTCTACTCCTCCCCAAGCTCACTCCAACACAGCTTAACCCTCTTAGACCATGCCACTGTGTCCTTTAGAAACCTTGCCTACTTATAACAAACTCTACATTCTTGAACTTTTTCTCTGACAATTTTTGCTTTAGTTTTCATAAAATGTAACAATTTTCTCTAAAAATTTCTACTTTAATTGAAACATAAATGATGAGTATTCCCCAGGATTCTGTCCTGGGCCTTCTTCTTTTCTCTCTATTTTATTTCACTTGGTGATCTCATTAGCACTTATGGATTTAATTATCATTTTTATGCTCATGATTCTCAGATCTTCCTTGCTAGCCTCCAGATTCTCATCACCATCTGTCTATTAGATATCTCAAACTGAATGTACCATGGACATTAAATTCAACATATCTAGATCTGAACTCATCTTTTTTCTCCAAAACCTTCCCTTACAAACTTCCCTATTCCTCTCAGTCACCTAGGCTTTCAATCTGTGTTATCTTTGACTCCTCACTCTTAACACCCATATTCAAGTACAGTCAATTTACCTTTTTTAAAAAAAAGTTTAATTAATTAATTTACTTTTAAATATTTTCCCATGAGTTGTGAATTGATCTAGCCATCCTAGAAGGTGTAAAGATTAATTAGTTATTAATTATGTAATTAGACTAATTACAGAATAGGTTCTGCTTAGAAGAAAGATTTCTAGCTTAGGGAAAGAGTTTTAAGTTTACCTTAAGAGCCAGCTAGAATTTTCCTGGAGATTCCATAATAAGAATTCCCAGAAACCCTTAGGAAAGGACTTTGGGGGATAACAGATCACTCTTGGGAGTTTCCTCTCAGTAGTATGTGGTTGGAAATTTACTCTTTCAATTTTTGAAGGATTTGGTGGTATTTATCTTTGTAAAACATCTTTTTATCTGGGAAGATTGAGAGTAATTAAACTGAATTTAGAGTGGAGACTCTTCCCTGGAACACCACAGGGGGCAGTAAAGAGCAGCATATATGACAACTGACAGGCAGGTGGATCACTAACTGGAGAGAGAGAGCTGTGAAGTTTATATGTTTATTTTAAGGAAATAAAAATATTTATAAATTAGAATAATTTAGCAAGTTCGATTATTATATTTAGACAGTTAGTGTAGTCAAGTGAGGCCTGATTTCATCAGGCAAGAAACAGTCCCATGAAGGACAGAGGGGTTCAGGGATTCAGTTAGAAATCTTAGTTTTAGGGTAATATATCTCCTAATCAATTTCTGTTTCCGTAATCTGTCCCTGATACTTCTCATAGTTATTAATAAATAGGTTTTGTAGTAATTTTTCTCCAGCCAATTTCATCTACTACCAGAACCAGCTAGGCCCTAACAGCTTTAGAGGAATCTATACCACCTAATCAATACCAACTGACAATCAACTGACCACAACCAATACCAAGATAAAATTTAACCACAACAAAGGCAATTTGGAATTATGCCTAAAGAGCTTTAAATGACGGCCTTCCCTTTGATCCAGCCATATCACCGATGGGTTTGTACCCCAAAGAGATAATTAGGAAAAAGACTTGTACAAGAATATTCATAGCTGTGTTCTTTGAGGTGGCAAGAAATTGGAAAATGAGGGGATGCCCTTCCATTGGGAATGGCTGAACAAATTGTGGTATATGTTGGTGATGGAATTCTATTGTGCTCAAAGGAATAATAAACTGGAGGAATTCAATGGGAACTGGAATGACCTCCAGGAATTGATGCAGAGTGAGAGGAGCAGAACCAGGAGAACCTCATACACAGAGATGGATACACTGTGGCACAATCAAATATAATGGACTTCTCTACTAGTAGCAAGGCAATGATCCAGAACATTTCTGATGGACTTGTGAGAAAGAATGCTATCCATACCCAGAGAAAGAACTGTGGGAGTAGAAACACAGAAGAAAAACAACTGCTTGATTATATGCGTCCATGGGGATATGACTGGGAAAGTAGACTCTGAACGATTACCACAGTGCAAATATCAATAATATGTAAATGGGTCTTGATCACATGTAAAACCCAGTGGAATTGAGTATTGGCTATGGGAGGGGGAGGGAAATAACATGGATCATGGAACCATGGAAAACATCACAAATAAATAAATAAACAAACAAATAAATAAATGAATGAATGAATAAATGAATAAATAAATAAATATTTTTCCATGGTTCCATGATTCATGTTCTCTCTCTCCTCTCTTCCCTCCTCCCTCCTGTAGCTGACAAGCAGTTCCACTGTGTTATAGATGTGTTATCACTTGATACCTATTTCCACATTATTCATTTTTATAATTGAGTAATCTTTTTAAACCAAAACCCCAAATCATATATCCATATAAACATGTGATACAATTTTACCTTTTAACATTTCTCATATGCACTCCTTCCTCTCCTCTGATACTGCCACCACCCTTGTGCAGTCTTTATTAGCTCATGCCTGGACTATTTCTGTAGCCCGATGATTGGTCTTTCCACTACCCCCCACCTGAGCGTTTCCACAGTTCATTCCATCCTCCACTTAACTGTCAAATTATTCTTCTTAAAGTTCAAGTCTGATCATATCAAATCCCCAACTCCCCTTCAAAAATACCATTAGCTCCCTGCCACCTCAGGGAACAAATATGTAACCCTCTGTTTGCCATTCAGAAGTCATCACAACCTAGTGTATTCTGCAATAAAATGTATTGGCTTACTTCAAGTCTCAATTAAAATCCCCCTTCTTCAAGAAGCTTTTCCTGTTCCACTACAAAAACTCGTGCTTTCCCTCTGTTGATTATTTCCAAATTATCCTGCATATATTGCAGTTTTCATGCTGTCTTCTCTATTAGACTGTGAGCTCCTAGAGAAAAGAGATTGTCTTTTACATTTCTTTGTATCCCCAACTCTTAGCAAAGTGGCTGGCACATAATAAGTACTTAATAAATGCTTGTTGACCATCTCACCCTTGAAGACATGGTGTCTTTGTAAACCTTCTCCATTGGAGGCCATTTGTTCTTTGATTTTGCATGGTTCATGGAGCAGTAAAGTGAGTTTTATATTATTTATATCGTTATATATTTATATTTATATTAGTTATATATTTATATTGTTGTCTCCACTGCTGCTTCCAGAACATTCTTCTGTCATCATCCCTTGATATCCTTTTTTCCTTTAAATTTGAAATCCATAAAAATCTGTTTATACTAACTTCTCTTCAGGCTTATTGCTTAATGACTTTGAGATAATTTCCCAAGCTTTCTCAATGACTTATTTTAATGAGCTTATGGTCTTTTTTCTACACCCTGTAGTCAACTTTGAGGACTTCAATATCTAGCAGTTCATAGTCCACAAAATAAAAATGTCTAACCTCACTTTAAGAAAACTTGCAGTATGAAAATTCATATTTAGAAAAGCATCTAGAGATGATTAGTCACTGTCTAAAATGATTCACTTGTCAGATTCCCTTAAAAAGAGGAACAATGGAATTTATAACAATTCTGTTCCCATTAGCTTTTCAGAAATACATCTCTTTCACAATGTATAATGCTCTATGCAGGCAGGCCTTGACTAAAGTACATAAAACATTTAGGATCATAAGATTTGGGGGTTGAAAGGGACATCAAATACTTTTTTTTTCCAGTATACCATATGCACTATTTTTTATAAAGGGGATTTTTCATTCTGAAATACTTAGTATACATTTCCCACTTCATTTAAAATGTAGAAAGAAGAGAAGATTGTCTACTAGGAAATGTGATGAGGGAAATTTCCTTGATTTTCATTAAATCTTACAATGGCTATACAATGTCATATTTTGGGAACCAGTGTTATTGGTAAGAAATAATAAAGAGAGAAGCCAATGCTTTCAAAGATCATGTTAAAAAGGGGAAGAGAGAAAAGCTGACTTGACTGCTTAGGTGAAGACTCATAGAGTACTGTACTTTGGCAGGGTCACTAAGTGTCCAAGGTCTGTTTTAAAACTTCACAGGTTCAGAAACTCAATTTTATCACTTCACCCAGGGGTGAATGAGCTCTAGAAAACTAATACATTGGAAACAATTCATGTGAAACTTTTGTAAGCCAGAATGCCAATGCACTCATTTAGAACAGGAGATATTCTTGGACAAGAACCAATGCCAGTCTGCACAAGGCACTCTGTCCTAACGGGTAAATCAAGTGACCAAACTGAATTGCAAAAATCAAGTTTTTTGTTGAAAGAAGAGCAGAGTGAGGTGTATATTTCTATCAAGCTAGGTTAGCTTCATTTATTGATCATCTCTACTCTAAGGATCTTTCTGTCTCAAGAAGCAAGGCAGGTTATCCTAAATTCAGGATCTCTTTCCCCTAGAGAGTGCTAGAGGCACATAGGTTATTATTGAAGTAAGAAGAGCATTGACTGGCTGATGGACTGTATTTCAATTGTGTTTTGATTACTTATTGCTCATGTAATTTGGAAGTACTCACTTCAGGTTCTCAGGATTTCATTTTTGCTCACTTATCGGATCAAGAGTTTGGATAGATGATTTCTAAAGACCCTTTTATGATCCAGAGTTTTTTTTAGTCCAACACATATTTCCTTTTTAACAGTTTATTTATTTGTTTAAGTAATTTAGAATATTTTTCTATGGTTACATGAATCATGTTCTTTCCCTTCCCTCCTCTCACCCCCCTCCCATAGCCAATGAGCAATTCCACTGGGTTTTATATATGTCATTAATGATCCAGCATTTTTAATCTTTGCTTTTTTCCTAACCTCTACTTAGACAAGCATCCTTTGTATAGAATGCTATAAATGGATATTATAACTTCAACTTATGTGAGAATTGTAGAAATTATTATTGGAAACATTAGAGATCATTTGGCTCAAACTCCATATTTTTACCAAGGACACTAAAGCTCCCAAGAGGGGAAGTGACTTACTCAAATTACAGGTATAGGGACTAGATCTTTTTTTTTTGAAACTGAGGCATTATTTATGGAGATGGTTACAAAAATGAACTGAACAGACTTTTCCCTACTGCTGTTCCCTGCTTCCTCATGGTCTTCACTTCTTCATTAGGCTCAGTTCTACACAGGTGGCTTAGGGCTATAGCACATGGTTTCATTGGTATATGAACTCCCAGGTGAGGAGAGACCCTCTACCAAAGCATGTTGGTACCATCTCTTCAACTTCCAGACTTATGTAGAGCTTCTTAGGGTACTGAGAGGTTGGGTGACTTATCCAGGGTCACACAGCCAGGATGGATCAGAGAGGAGACTTCAACCAAGGTATTGTTGGTTTTGTGGACAGCAATCTATCCAGTATTCTTGGTACCTCTCTTTATATAAATTCAAATTATATCTTTTTCTTTTTTAATTTAAAATTTTATTCTGAACTTAATTCATACCAAAAAAGAACATTTTTATACAAAAGAGAAGATAAGATTATATATGAAATCACTCATCTCAAGGCTATGCTAACTTTTTTGGTATATAATGAATTCAATACATTACTTTCAAAACTGTCCTGCTTCTCTGTACTTCGTTATGAAATTCCTTCTGTTCTCCTTTGTAAACTTCCCAAGATATTGTAGTGTAAACTTCCCGAGATATTACAATGACCTCTCTCTCTCTCTCTCTCTGTCTCTGTCTCTCTGTCTCTGTCTCTGTCTCTGTCTCTCTCCCCTTCCTCCCTCTCTACCTCCCTCCCTCTCTCTCCCCCTCCTCTTTGCATCTATAAATTTTAATTTCTCTTTCATGATCAGGAAGTTTATTTTGCTTATAACTATTATGTACTCAATGTTATTCTCCCTCATACCCCTCCTTTTCCCTATCTCTGCCTACTTCCCTGTTGAAGTTGATGTATTTTCTATACCAGAGGTTGGGAGTGGGTGTGTGTATATGTTTTCAATCCTCCCTTGTCTAGTTTGGATAAGAGTGGAGTTTATATGAAATCCTCTCCTTTCACTCCTTCTTCCATATTTGTATACTCTTCTCTAATTTTGGGAAAGGGAAATTTAACTCTCCTCTTCCTCCTTTCTATACTAGCATAATTCTTTTACTTTGTCTTTTTCTTGTTCTTCTTAGCTTAGAATAGACCCAATCTATTTGGTTCTATTAAGAGCCAAAGCCAAGAACAGTGCTAGTACATGTGATTTCAGAGTTGCAGGTGAAGGAATTGAGGGGATTCGGACAGCATGTGGTTAATTGTTGAGCTTGAGTGAGCTGTACTTACTCCATCTTGTTTCTCAGTTCTGCAGCAAGCTTAGTAGTTTGGGCACATCAACTTGAAAACTTTCACCAATGCTGACCTAGGTTATGATGACCAGAAACAGTTAGCCCCTAAGGAGTTTTCTCATAGTTGTACGTCTCAAGCATCCTACATGTCTTATCTGAAAACTGGCCCAATAGTGATCAATAAGTTATTGCTACCATGTTGCTTTGATTGTTTACAGGCACTTGAGGGTATTGGGACACCTCTCTTCCTGAATTCAGGGAATTGTACTTGTTTGCTCACTACCTCCTGACTTGGAAAGTCCCAATCTTTCCTCCAATTAGAAATAAGATTACCTAATGTTGTATTGCTTCCTTTTAATTGGACTCCAAAGCCATATGAGGGTACACCGTAGATGAAAACGCACAAAGACAATTGTCATTCTCGGACACCGAGAGACTACTACCAATTATTTGGCCTTAATTGATTAATTTTAATGCATAAAAGTCTGTCTTCCCCCCTGTATTTAGGGCCTAGTCTTAAGTTGAAGAAGGGGCCTGGTCCCAATTTGTTGGGCAATTGGCATGCACTGCTTAATAAATAGATATACTCAAAAGATTAAATCTTTATTTCCTCAATCATTTCATATTTTGTTTGTTACACAGGTGCTCTTCCTGGGTAAAGACCAGAATGTAGACCAGGAGGGTAGTGACCACACATCTCCCAGGATAACACCACCTTAGAAGCACTGAAAACTTGTAGATTCCGGAACTAGCTCTGAAAACAGCAGCATGAAAAAGTCTGAAGCTTAGGACAGTGCCTCCCCACCCCAGGTGAGCAGATTCCACCTTTAACATAAAGTTCAAAGTGAAGAAATAGCTTGGAAAAATGAGCAAACAAGCAGGGCAGAATTTTGGAATTACATTCTTATAGAGTTCTAGTGGGGAGGGGGTGACCTAAATTTTATCTGTTTTACCTTGGAATTAATTTCATCAGTGGCTATTATTGGGGCCTAACTGGCTTCTCCTAATTTAGCATATGGTCTCTGGATGCAATCTTAATTAATTTAGCATGCAGTTTTTGGTAATGGCTTCTATGTTCCCCTTTCACTCTTAATTCCTATTTCCTGTTTATAGTTCCTTTCCATTGGTTACTATTATCCCTACATATGATACTAACTTGTGGGGTGGTCTTGGGAACTATAACAATGAAATTTCAACACCTCCCCCTAAATCTTCTATTTTCCTTGTTTAACTCCTTCAAAATCCTTTGAAGACATTAAATTTTGAAGGGACACTTGTTTTATTTCTTCTTGCTAGCCTTTTATCATTATGTGGCCCCTTCCAATTGGTCAGTTATTTTACTTTTCTAGGTTGCCATTGACACTTGTATTTTAATTTCCTATTTAGCACTGATGTTTTCATTGGGGATGCTAGAAAATCTTTTACTCTGTTAAAAATCCATTCCCTCTCTCTCCCCATATGATTATACGCAGCTTTGCAGGGAAAATCATTCTTGGTTGTTAAATTTATGTCATTTTCTTTGTGGAATACTGTATTTCAAAATCTCCTTTCATTTAATCTCCCAGTTCTTGTATGATACTGATTATGGTTTCTTGGAACTTGAACTCTTTTTTTCTGGATTTTTGGATTACCCTTCTTTGCTGTAGTAGCTCAGGATTTTAGCTATGACTGTGATATTCCTGGGATATTTCCTTTTGGAGTTTCTTTCAGAAGTGTGTTCAGTGGATTCTGTATTTACTTTGCCCTCTAGTTCTCATAAACATGGGCTGTTTTAATTTGTGATTTCTTGATAAATAATGTCTGATTTATTTTAAATTATGGTTTTCAATGAGTCTGATGATTCTGAAGTTATATTTCCTTGACCTGCTTTCCACTTTAGTTTTTTTCATAGCTAATATCTTTTTTCCCCTATTTTTACCTTTTGATTTTTTCCCCAATATT
Organism: Monodelphis domestica; assembly: GCF_027887165.1. NCBI lineage: Eukaryota > Metazoa > Chordata > Mammalia > Didelphimorphia > Didelphidae > Monodelphis > Monodelphis domestica. The sequence goes on along the minus strand of NC_077235.1, from coordinate 25,937,547 downwards.
TCTCCTTGTCTCATAGAGACATTGATGTCCCTTTGTCTATTCTAAGCTTCAGGGAGTCTGCTACTTAAGTAAGGTTAACCACTTTATATTTTAAGATATTTATTCTCCTTATAATTCTTTCCTTAAGATCTTTTATGTAATTTTTTAATCTCTTCAGTTCTTTCAGGAAATTTAGGTATTTATGTAGTTCTTGTGGGAAATCTACTTTCCCTTTGATTCTCTGCTTGTAGTTGCTGTACAGTTACTCTCTCCTTCTAGGTTGCATTTTTGGGTAGCCTTGGATCTATAATAGTTCTTTATTATAGATGATGTCTCCTCTTTACTAATTTCTACAGCCATAGTTCCTGACTTGGGACTTTGTTTCCAGGGCCAGACTAAACATCTGCTATGCTTTTGGATAGAGTTGGTAGGCCCTATTTGGTCTTAGCTTGAGTCACATGGGTTCCTATGTTGACCTCTATCAGAACAACAGGTTCCAAGTGTAGTATGTTTCCAGAGATATCACATAAACCTGCTCCAACCATGGGATCAGTGAGGTCAAGGTAGCCTGTTCTGATAACTGCATTTAATAATATATTTAAGAGATAGTTGGTAAACAGCTAGAACATTTACAAAAGGAAACAATGATCCTTAGGAGTCAAAATGGCTTCATCAAGAACAAGTCTTGCTAGACAAACCTCATTTCCTTTTTTTTGACAGGGTTACTAAATTGGTAAACTTGGGAAATGGCATGTATATATATTTATATTTAAATATATATATATATATATATATAGAGAGAGAGAGAGAGAGAGAGTTTACTTAGATTTTAGTAAAATAATAATTCTCTAGGATGCACTATTTTATTTTGTTATTTTTTAAGAATTAAAATATTTATTTATTACCAATACATATTATAAGAAATTTCCACACAAGTTTTCTTAAGTTATATGATTGAACTTATCTCCCTCTCTCCCTTCCCTTCCTCTTCTTGGTACTGGCAGGCAATTCAATCTGGGTTATGCATGCAATTACATATTGTTCATTTTTGTAAGTAAGTAATTGTAGCATTCCAAGCATATTCACATCTAAGAAATATAAATGATTGTATGGTTATTGTGTCTTCAGACACAAGGTTTGAACTCTGATACTTGTGGGCAGACTCTGACCTAGCCATGCTGCCTTTGTTCAAGGCAAACTCATTAACATTTGGTGCTGAGTCAAATTCCTTTGTAAAAGTGTGGGTTGAAGTCAACAACGCCCAACATGCCCAAAAGGTGTCATCATTACCTTCCCATCCAATCTGAATTATCTATGCTTTGTTACGTTGAGTACCTCCCAAGCCATGCTGTAATAAAAAGAGAAGGCAGCCCCATGATTTCCTCTCTTGGTCCTTTTTCCTCTCTTGGCTTTGCATTCTCACTCTTGATATGCTTACCCTATTATCTTTCATTTCCACGTGTTCCATTGGCTCTCATATTTTCCTACCAAGGAGAATATCATAGGGATTGTGCCTTCCCTATTCAGAAATACTGACTTGTCTGTGTCTCTCATTCTTCACCCATATTCTCAGACTCCTTGCTTGTCCTCGAGTCCCAACCCACAAAGAAAAAATCCCTTTTTGTAGCCCCTGCTGGACAGGAGGCTATTAATGGCACCCCAGATGGGACTATTGTAATCTTATAAAACCCAAACCCCAAAACATAAACCCAAATAAACAAGTGAAAAATTGTCTGCTTTCATCTGCATTTTGACTATAACAGTTCTTTCTCTGGGGTGGATATCATTCTTTGTCAAAAGTCCCTCAGAATTTTCCTGGATCATTGCTGTGCTGATAGTAGTTAAATTTATCATAGTCAATCATTCTACAACATTGTTGTTACTGTATACATACAATGTTCTCTTGGTTCTGCTTATTTCACTCTGCATCAGCTCATGTAAATCTTTCCAACTCTTTCTGAAATCACCCTGTTCATCCTTCCTTATAGCACAATAGTATTCCATCACCATCATATACCACAGTTTATATAACCACTCCCCAATTAGTAGACATCCCCTTAATTTCCAATTCTTTGTCACCACAAACAGAATAGTTTTAAATATTTTTTGTACAAGTAGGTCCTTTCCCCCTTTTTTGGTCTTTCTGGGATATAGACCTAGTAGTAGTATCACTGGATCAAAGAATATGTGGCCCTTTGTGCATAGTTCCAAATTACCCTTCAGACTGATTGGATCAGTTCACAGCTCCACTAGCAATGTATTATACACTAACATTTTAAATTGACTTTTGTTATGTTTTGTGAATCAAAACTGTTATCCAAATTTTTACCTGAACCCTGTAAATATATTTAATCTTATTGAGGAATTTTGACTGGGAATTCTGTATAGTTTTAGAAATGGCTTGTATCAGAGAACTTTACAAAGGCATAGGAAATACTTCTCTCTTTGCATTTCTTTTAGCAAAGATGCTTAGAATAATTTACTTAATAAATTTGTTTCTGGTAGGCTTGTGTCTAAAATGCATAGTACTGATTTTTTTTCTTTCATAATGTCAACCTTGAGACTAAAACCAAGTACAAAACAAAGAATAAATGCTTGCATTTTCTTTCACTTTACCTTATTACAAAATATCCCTACTATGCTCTCATACATTCTTCTCCACCATCAATGTCCTTAGCAGTAAGCAGGCACAAATCAGTATTGAGTTCAGAATCAATGGTATTGAATATTTTAATGCATTTTTTCTTATCTTCCTCATCTCTTGATAGTCTTCCATAATTTAAAGTAAATTATTTCAAAAATTTTTTTTAACTTCACTTGAATTTCCTTTTCTCTTTTTCTTAAATTGGCATAGCAGCAAACTTTTTTTGTGGTTCAGGCTAGTAAGGAGAGGTGCTACAATAATCACAGATGAAAAGGCTTGAATTAAGGATGGTGGGGAAATGGCAAAATGGGACAGATAGTAACATTTAAGTTAATGTGAGAGTTTATATGGTAAGTCTCACTTTAAATTGTCTGTACTTTTTCCCTCTTGTTCTGAGTCTTTTCCATGTTGAAGAGACATGACCTCACTCTTGGGCTTTCTCCCAATGGTGACAGTAGCCAGATATAGCAAACAGATTCCCAGTGAGCACAGCTCACCGTGCTTTGCTCAACAGCAGCTTTGTAACAATGGGGCACAAGTGACAGGTTCCAAAGAAAGAATAGTCCAGGAAAAAATAATTTGTATAAACCTCAGTAATGAAGTTAGAAAGACATTACACAGCAATTATAGTAGGAATGAAACCAAGGGATGTTACACTATTTTAAATTACTTGTTCTTTGGGAAACTATAGTAGGCTAAGGATGATTGCCCAAGGCAAGTGTTTCTGTAACACTTCATTTTTCAGGGTTCTTGGTGGACTTTCAGGGTTCCCAGAAACTAAAGCCTGTGCACATAAACCAAACAGGAAACGAAAACCATTTCTACTGAAAAGCAATGCATGTGTTTGATAGCTGTTTATTTCAAGCAATTAACAAAGTCTATGGAGATATGGTACAACTATTTCTAAGCAGTGCTCCACCAAGAAACTTTAGTGTTAAAGATTTTTAAAAGGATAAAATTATATTCCATGCACGACACATAATATTCTCTGTTAGATTATTTGAATATAGACTGGACCTTAGAGATTATGTTCCCTCATTTAATATATTAAGAAATTGAGGCCCAGATATGGGAAATGCTTTGGCCAAAGTTGCCCAGCTAAGACTAAGAAAGTGGGTATTCTCTTTTAAGTAGAAGTTTGGGGTGTGTGTGTGTGTGTGTGTGTGTGTGTGTGTGTGTACTTGAAATATCATTGCAGTATAGAAGTCTATGAATACAAAAATGTATATATTCTATTTCATGACATTTATGACTATTACAGAGCCGGAAAGGAGAGAGATATTGGCTAGAGTCCCTTTTTATTAATAGCTATGCAATGAAAATTGATGAGTTGTTTCTGTACTCTTTGGTAGGTTTATGTGAATGCTTTCTGCTATCAACATCTGAGGTTTTAATGTGGAAGCTGCACCTGTTGGAAAGGCACAGAATCAAATTAATAGCTGGAAAGAAACTTCCCCTAAACAAATTAATAGCAGATGTCCCAAGCAGTTATCCATTTTTTGTTTACATAATGAATCAGCAACATTAAAAGTTCAAAAAGAACATATTCAAAAACCAAACATATCATCTTAAGAGCTTGCATTTATATTGTGCTTCAAGATTGACAAATGTGTGCTAATCTCATTTGATCCTCACTGCATCCATGTGAGGTAGGTGCTATTATTATCCCCATTTTAGAGTGATAAACTCGCAGAGCCTAAGGCCTGGAGTAAGAATTTGAGACAGGATTTTAACTCAGCTTTCCCTCACTCCAAGTCCAACATTTTATGGATTGGGCTACCTAGATGAAAATGTATACAAAAAGCTCTGATAGAAACAAAACAAAACAAAACAACCTACAGTCTTTCTTTTCTCTGTGCTGAGTGAGGAAAGAATTGAGGAAAAAAAGGTAGTGCCAAGTTGTCTTTTTTCCTTACCAAAGTCTAATAACTGGCTTTGATTACATGGTGTTATTGATTCTTCTGTACCATCTTTGTTTTTCCTTTCCTACCCTTGAGTAAATGAGTATCAGAAATGGAAGGAACTAGGCTGTGACTTTGTAAACTTTAAAAAGCTGGAAGAACCACCTAGCCACAGAGTGTAGGAAGGAACCAGCCTTGCTGGTGACTTGCGTGAAAGTCATGCAGGAAAATCATCTGGGAGTGACTTGTCCATTGGCTATGCCATACCCAGAAGTGAGCTTTGTAGTAGAAAAGTTTTATAGTCACTGCTTAAAGTTTGAGTCTGATCCCCCTAATGACCAAACGGTATAGAAAAGAGCAAGTTGACCCAAGTTTTGCATGTATTTGTACTTTGTTCTTATTATGTCTTTTCAGTAAATATCCCTTTTATTCCCTTGGTAAAAGCTGACTGATATTTATTTCTTATCAATACACTTAAGATATATCACTGGTTAAATGATGCCTAGGCACTGGCAAATAATTGGAGAGCATTAATCACAGGATCAATATGATAACATCTGAAGAATTATATCCTGACCTGTGGGGACCAGCCCCATCCCATCCATTATAAAGGTACAGCTTCTATTGTTCAGTTGTTTTCAGTCTTACCATACTCTGTAACCCTGTTTGGAGTTTTCTTGACAGAGATGCTGTAGAGGTTTGCCTTTTCCTTCTCCAGCTCATTTTACAGATGAAGAAAACTGAGGCAAACAGGGTTAAGTGATTTGCTCAGGGTCACATAGTTAATAAGTGTGTAAGGCTGGATTTAAACTCAGATCTTCTTGATTCCAGGCCCATCTCTCTATCCACTGTACCACCTAGCTGCTACTATTGCTTATGAATATATGACTGACTGGAGCCTCCAAACTCTCAAGATAGTTCAGAAATGGGGAAAATCACTTCAATAGGCAGTGAGGTCCCCATCTCCAGAAGTACTCAGACAGAATTTGGATGGCCACTTGCCAGGGATATTGTAGTAGGGATTCATAAATATGGTATAATGTAGATGTTCTCTGAAAGTCCTTCTAACTTGATGTCTCTCCTGGGTCTTTTCTTTTCAATAATAAAGATAGCTGTTGGAAGCCAATATATTGCCAGTTACTTTTGAGGGTTTGGGGAGTAGAAAGTTTGCAAATTACCTTTTCAATAAGAAGAGATTCATTTCTGTGTCTTTTGAAGACTTCTACCTATACACTTCTTACTGCTTTACTAGAAAACAGTATAAGGAAAATGAACATTTTCTCCAGTATTTTTGAATTCACTCTATATTTCCTCCCCCTCCCCCCAAAAATATATTTCTGTATTTGGCTTTGAGTGTGTAAAACTAATTGCATTTTTAGGGAATGAATAATGGATGAATAAAACATTTATTAAGCCCTTACTATGTTCAAAGCACCATGCTAAGTACTGGGAATAAAAATAGAAAAAGAAAACATCCTTTCCTCTCCAGGAGCTCTCATTCTAATGGGAGAAACACCATAAATGGAAGATTTCAGCTGCCACTCCAATAAAAAAGTCCCTTGGTCCCGAGGGTATAATGGCAAAGACAATGTTAATACCTCTTCTTTGATGTCAATTCTACTAATAAAATCATATTTGTTTCTGAAATTGGACCATTTGACAGTAACAAGGACTTTAATGACAAGAACTTTCTTGTCCAGTTCTTCAGTATCTGTGGCTAAAGCATCTGCAGGAACAGTGGCCAGGCTTCCTCACCACAGGGGTTGGTTCCCCAAGATAATGGATGAGGAAACTGGCTGGAAGTGTGCTATTTAAAAGGCTCTTGTGTTCAGGATCCTGAGCTGAACTAAACAGCCAGCTCACTATGTAGGTCCTCTCTTGAGCTCTGTTACAGATAGAGGATGGGAGTGGTATTCAGTGATGCCAGTAAGGTCCTATCCCTTCTTATTTCCTATCCTCTAGCTGATTTCTCCCCAAAATTTTGGAGTAAAGCTTTGTCCTTAGTTTAAGGGTTTGATACCCTTTGGAGGTGTGGGGTGTCACATTTTAAATAATGTATAATTGTTACCTTAACATGAATGAAGCAGTTGAGTTTGTTTTGTTTTTCTTTTATTTTTAAATATTTTGTTGGTTTTGTTCCTTACATCACTAATATCTCTCTTCTCTGGATCAGCCTCCTCTTGAAAAGCAGTTAGGTGAAACCAGACAATACAGCAACCAACTCTAGCAATTTATGCCACATTTTTGTACACAGAATCCTCACATCTAAAAGAAAAAGAAGTATATTTCCTCATCTCTTCTTCAGGCCAAGATTAGACAGTATAATTGCACATCATTGTACTTCATTTTATCACTCATTTCATTTATATTACTACAATTGTTATGTATATTGTTTTCCTGGTTCTACTGAATTTCACTCTGAATCAGTTCATTTATGTCTTATCATTTTTCCTATCAATTTCCTCCAATGAATTCCTCATATTTATTTCTTATACTCTTATACCACAATTTGTTTAGCAAAAACTCCCAATCGATGGCTATTCACTTTATTACTATTAGATATATTAAAGACCTTTATTTTTGTCTTTGACCTCACTAGGGTATATACCTAGTAATGGAATCAGTTAAAGGGTAAAAACAATTCAGTCATTTTTCTCTCATAATTCCAAATGGTTTTTCAAAGGTTGGATCAATTGCCAGCTCCACCTACATTATGTCAGTGTGCCATCTTCCTGCAGCCCTTTCAACAATGACTCTTGCCAATTTGATGTTAAATAAAATTTCTTTAAATTTCCATCTCTTATATTATTAACAATTTTTGGAGCGTGTTTTGATTTGGCTATTGATAGTTCGGTTATTCTTTTGAAAACTTGTGTTCATATCTTTTGACCTCATCATTTGGAAAATGGTAATTGATCATATATTTCACTTAACATTATATGTAATATATTCAACATATCATATATGCATATGTACATATATACATATATTGCATATATGTATATATTTGATATTAGGCTTTTATCAGAGATATTTGATTTGAAATTTTCCCCCAGTTGACACCTTTTCTCCTAATCTGAGTTGCCTAGATTGTGTTCATACTTTTTAGTTTTACAAGTCAAAATTATATTTTTTATCTTTTAAGATCATGTCTATTCCTTTTTTATTTAAGAATCCTATTAATTAATTAACAAGCATTTATTACATGCCTAATAAATGACAAGTACTGTGATAGGTAATGGGGATATAATCACAAAAAATGGAACAACAAAAAACAAAACAGGAGCTTATATTCTCTTGGAGGAAGTGTATACACATAAAAGATGCAAAATATATTTAGAGTAAATACAAGATAGTAGTGATAATTGTGAAAGTTATTTTCTTTCATTTTACTCTATTTTTATGATGAAAACTCATATTTATGTTGCATATCTGTTGTGAACTTATGGTGATATATGGCACAAAATCCTTGTCTAAACTTATATGCGTGTATGTAACACACAAACATAAATATAATTTTCCCCCAAAATGCTTACTGATTTTCTTGATAGCTCTTATTAAATAGTGAATCCTTTCCCCAAATAGTCTTTAATTTTTATTCTTATATTTATCAAATTCTGGGCTACTGAGTTTTGTTTTGTTTCTTGTTCTTACTTGATCTGTACCACTAATCTACTTTTCTAAAAATTTTTAAACTGGTACAAAATAATTTTGATGATTATTGCTTTCTAATATAATTTAAAGGTTAGACATGCTGTTCCCCCTTGATTCCTACTCATTTTTTGTTATTTTCCTTGAAATTCTAGACCTTTGATTCCTAAAAATGAATTTTGCTCATCATGGTAATAATTCCTTCCGTAATTTAACTGAGATAACCTTCAATCGGTAAATTAATTTAAATACAGTTTTTGTTTTATTAGTGCAGCCTAACCATGAACAGTGAATATCCCACTAATTATTTAGGCCCTCCTTGTGTTATAATTGTATTTACATAAGTATTAAATATTTCTTGGTAAAATGAATCCCAGGTATTTTATGTAATTCTTTAATTTATTTCAGGGATTTGTTTTTGTGTAGAAATGCTGGTTATTTTGTATATTTATTGTGTATCTGCTACTTTAACAAAATTACTAATAATCTCAGTTGACTACTTTGCTAACTTTATGAAGTTCTCTAGGTAAACCATCATATCTTCTGTAAGAGAATTCTGTCTTCTCTTTGCTAACATTTATGCCTTTACTTCTTGTCTTATGGTATCACTAGCATTTCAAGAACCATGTTAAATAATAGTGAGGAGAGAAGGATTCTTGTTAACTAATCTGTGTTTATCAGCAAACCTCCTGGTGTTTCTCCATGGCAAATAATATTAGCATATTGTTTAAGTATATTCTTTTTGTAATATTAATAAATGACCCACCTATACTTTTTAGAGTTTTTAGCATAAATGAGGACTATATTCTGTGAAAATATTCTTCTACTTCTCTACATTATTATGCAGATTGGGGTATTGTTAGATAAAAAGACAGACAAAACATTTATTAAACACGTACTGTGAGACATATATAGTGCTAAACACTGAATAGATGTATAAAAACTTACAAACTAGTCCATGGGGAGCTAAAAAAGGGAGATGAGCGTGTCATGGCTGGAGATGTCCTGGAAGTATGGTAGATACTAGAAACCAAGCAATATGAAACCAAAACTGCCCTATCAAAGCTCAGGGTGACTCCAAGAGCTTTTAAAAAGTTTTGGGGGGAGAGAGAGTCAGGAGGATGACCTGAGTGGAGTGGAGCAGATGGGAGGGGCAGAAATAATTCTGGAACTTTTCTTAATATGATTATTTGCACTAATTGTTTTTGTGAATTGTTTTTCTAATGATGATTCATCTTTGGTATAAATATAACTTGTTCAAAGTTAAAAAACATATATTACTATAGACTTTTTGTTGGGATTTTATTTAAAGTTTTTTGCATCAATATTAATTAATTACTGATGTTGGTCTATAGTTGTCTTTTTTCATTTTATTCCTCTCTAATTTAGTATTAGAATCATACTAATCTCATCAAAGTCATTTGAGAGAGTGTTTTCTTTTTCAACTATTGAGAATTATTTTTGCAGCATAGATATTAATTGTTCTTTAAATATTTAATAGGTTTAATGTGTAAATTCATCTAGACAAGGGTTTTTCCCTATAGTGGTTCCCTTATGTCTCATTTTATGAGATTTATTTCTTTAAGGTTTCAATTTCTTGTTTGGTTAATTCATATGCTTTATATTTTTAGAGATAATCACCCATTTCCTTAAAATTCTTATTTTTGCTAGGATATGGTAGTATAGTTGATTCTTTTTATTTCTTCTCTATTGTGGATTTGCCTATTTATTTTTTATGTCTTCTCTTTTTATCAGATCAACCAGTAGCTTATTCTTAGTCTTCTAAAAATAAGCTCTTAGTTGTATTTATCTTTTTCACAGTTTTTTCTTTTGTTTTTTCCCCTACTTTATTTTCCCCAAATTTTTCAAGATTTCCTCTTTGGATCTTATTTTGAGTTTGCTGATTTGTTGATCTTCTGCTTCCTTAAATTGCATGCTCAGTATGTTATTTCTCTTTCTTCCTGTTTTCTTTTAAATGTTTTTAGAAATAAGGTTTTTTTTCCTCTAAGAACTACTTTAACTGCATCCCAAAATGTTTGGTATTTTGTTTCGTTGTTAACATTCTCTTTGAATATTTTTAATTGTTTTCATGATTTGTTCTTTGACTCTCTCATTATTTAAGATACCATAGGATATATTTTTGGGGCTCCATTTAGATCTGTAGAGACTATGTTCCCATAAGAGGTAGGGAGAAAGACCACAATGTTTCTTTCATAGAAGAGTGGAACAGTTATCCCATAGAAAGGAAAAAAGAGACTAGAATCACTTAAACAAACTTCTCCCGTTTCAAAATTTTGCCATAGGCTAGATACTAATCTTTTTGTGTGACCTTGGGAAAGTCAATTTTCAAGCTCCAGCCATTGTTGATCATTGTCACCACTGGCACTTCTACCACATATGCTCTGACTGATACAATCTAGCACTTAGCTATATACAGTCTAGCTCTTCTCCCTAATTGGTATGGGTATATTAATCTTGTCTCTACAACTAGATTTATCCTCAAGGACAAGCATTGTGTACTGGACTAGATTAGAAGTTCTAATTTTTTGTGTTATGGACCCTTTTGGCAGTCTGATGAAGCCTATGGATGCCTTCTCAGAATTACGTTTTTAAATGAAAAAAAAAATAAACCATGTAATACTACAAAAGAAATCAATTATATTGAAATCAAGATGTAATCTTTCCCTTTCTAATTTTATGGACCTAGGTCCATGGATCTTAGGTTAAGAACTCTTGAACTCAGTGATCTCTAAGACCCCTTCCAACTCTAATGTAATAGGAGTTTATGGTTCTTTTACTTCTCTATTCCACACTCCCAGGCCACTCATGGTGTCTAGTAGAGGGTTAAGCAAAACATAATCATAATAATCACTACTTTACATTTGATTAGTACTTTGCAGTTTACAAAAGACTTTTCCTTGTATTCTTATACTTACCCCTCAGAACAATCCTGTGAAGTAGGTAGGGCAGATATTGGCATTCCATTTGAATGATGAGGAAATGGAGTGTCAGGGAGGACAAGTCACATAGCTTGTCAGTGTCAGAGTCCAGATTAGACCCCCAAGCTTCTTGATTTCAGGTGTAATGCTCTTTCCTCTTGCCTCTCCCTATATTACACAGTCAGCACTATATATAGATCTTAAGCAATATGATTAATTTGTGGAATTTCACTGTTTAACATGAAAACCAATCCAGTATCCCTCTTGGGTATCATTTCTGCTCCTGGAAAACTACTACCACTCTGAGGGCAATTTTTCACCCAACCTAATAGTGATATTTCACCAAGACCAAAGGCAACTTCGTAGGGGAACATATCTAAGTAAGAGGCAGCTAGATGACTCAGTGCATAGAGCACCAGGCCTGGAGTCAGGAAGATCTGAATTCACATCTGGCCTTATTAGACATTCACTAGCTGTGTGACTCTTGGGCAAGTCACTTAAGCTCTGTTTATCTTAATTCACTGGAGAAGGAACTGGCAAACCACTCCAGTATCTTTGCTGGTGTGCAGTGGTCCATGGGATCACAAAGTGGGCACAATTGGACAACAACAATACATATTTAAGTAACCTCCTTAGTCTAATTTACTTTATGGCTAAATCATGTAGTTTCATGTCTAGCCCTATCAGTTTCAGAACTTTCATAAGCACAAAGAAAATGTCAATGATAAATTTCCAAGAAACATCTAGCCATATTCCAAAATCAGTAAAGTCAGTGCATCACCTTGGCAGTTTGCCTTTATGAACTCTGTGCCCCCCATCATATGATCTCATTAGATCCAATAAAGCAAGGTAAGATGGGCCAACTTTGGTCAGCACATTTTCTGCTATTTCTAAGGAAAACCGAGATTACTCTAAAAATAATATTTGAGAAGCAATCAGAGGCAGGCAATAGGAAATGAACACCATAGGGTGGTGTCAATACACACACGGTATGTAGCAGGCAATATCCTTCAGCTAAAGGATAAAAATCACAAAATCATAGAACTTGGAACTGGAAAAGACTTCAGTAAGTGAATATCTAGTTTAACCCACAGATGAAGGAATCTTCACTATAACATACCCAGTAGCCTCTACTTGAAAGACCTCTACCATTTTTCAGTACATCATTCTGCTTTTGGACTGTCCTAATTATTAGGGTTTTTTTTCTTGATATCAAGCCAAAATTTGTCTTTTTGAAACTTCATTGCTCCTGGATCTTCCCTATTCTGCATGACAGATACATTAGACATAGCTATCGAGTGCTCCCTGAGTTGTCACTTCTTTAGACCATCCACATCCTTCACCATACTAGTTGCCTGCCTTCTTCTGAACATCCTCCAGATTATCTATGCCATTATTTTTAAAATTTCATTTAATTAGATGATTTAGAATATTTTTCCATGGTTACAAGACTCATGTTTTTTCCTTCCCCTTCCCCCACCCCTTTTCCATATCTGACACTTAATTCCACTGGGTTTAACATGTTTCATTGATCAAGAACTATTTCCATATTATTAATATTTGCACTAGGGTGAACTTTTGGAATCTACATCCCCTGTCATATGCCCATTGGCCCATATGATCAAGCAGTTGTTTTTCTTCTGTGTTTCTACTCCCACAGTTCTTCCTCTGGATGTGAATAATGTTCTTTCTCATATATCCCTCTGAATAGTTCTGGATCATTGCATTGCTACTAGTAGAGAACTCCATTACATTTGATTGTACCATAGTGTATCCGTCTCTGTGTACATTGTTCTCTTGGTTCTTCTTTCACTCTGCATCAATTCCTGGAGGTTGTTCTAGTTCACATGGAATTCCTCCAGTTCATTATTCCTTTGGGCACAATAGTATTCCATCACCAACATATACCAAAATTTGTTCAGCCATTCCCCAATTGGAGGGGATCCCCTCATTTTCCAATTTTTTGCCACCACAAATAGTACATCTATGAATATTCTTGTACAAGTCTTTTTCCTTATTATCTCTTTGGGGTACAAACCCAGCAGTGCTATGGCTGGATCAAAGGGAAGACAGTCTTTTAGTGCCCTTTGGGCATAGGTCCAAATTGCCTTACAGAATGGTTGGATTAATTCACAACTCCACCAGCAATGCATTAATGTCCCAATTTTGCCATATCCACTCCAACATTTATTACTTTTCTTTGCTGTCATGTTAGCCAATCTGCTAGGTGTAAGGTGGTATCCCAGAGTTGTTTTTATTTGCATCTCTCTGATTATAAGAGATTTAGAACATTTTCTCATGTGCTTATTAATATTTTTGATTTCTTTATCTGAAAATTGCCTATTCATGTCTCTTGCTCATTTATCAATTGGGGAGTGGCTTGATTTGTTGTGCAATTGATTTAGCTCCTTATAAATCTGAGTGATTAGACCTTTGTCAGAGGTTTTTGTTATAAAGATTGTTTCCCAATTTGTTGCTTCCCTTCTAATTTTGGTTGCATTGGTTTTGTTTGTGCAAAACCTAAAATTTAATGTAATCAAAATTATTTATTTTGCATTTTGTAATTTTTTCTAAATCTTGCTTGGTCTTAAATTCTTTCCTTTCCCATAGATCTGACAGATATACTATTCTATGTTTACCTAATTAATTTATAGTTTCCTTCTTTATGTTCAAGCCATTCACCCATTCTGAGTTTATCTTGGTGTAGGGGGTGAGATGTTGATCTAGACATAATCTCTCCCATACTGTTTTCCCATTTTCCCAGCAGTTTTTGTCAAATAGTGGGTTTTTGTCACAAAAGCTGGGATCTTTGGGTTTATCATAGACTGTCTTGCTGAGGTCACTTACCCCAAGTCTATTCCACTGATCCTCCCTTCTGTCTCTTAGCCAGTACCATATTGTTTTGACAACCATTGCTTTATAGTACATTTTAAGATCTGATACTGCTAGGCCACCTTCCTTTGCATTTTTTCCATTATTTCCCTTTATATTCTTGATCTTTTGTTCTTCCAAATAAACTTTGTTAAGTTTTTTTTCTAATTCAGTAAAAAAGTTTTTTGGTAGTTCAATGGATATAGCAGTAAATAAGTAAATTAATTTGGGTAGGATTGTCATTTTTATTATGTTAGCTTATCCTGCCCATAAGCAGTCAATGTTTTTCAAATTATTTAGATCTAGTTTTAATTGTGTAGAGTGTTTTGTAGTTGTATTCATATAGCTCATGTGTTTGTCCCAGCAGATAGATTCCTAAGTATTTCATATTGTCTAGGGTGATTCTAAATGGTATTTCTCTTTCTAATTCTTGCTGCTGAGATGTGTTGGAGATATATAGAAATGCTGATGACTTATGTGGGTTTATTTTGTATCCTGAAACTTTGCTAAAGTTGTTGATTATTTTGACTAGCTTTTTGGTTGATTCTCTGGGGTTCTTTAAGTAGACCATCATATCATCTGCAGAGAGTGATAGCTTGGTCTCCTCATTGCCTATTTTAATATCTTCAATTTTTTTTTCTTCTCTAATTGCTACAGCTAGTGTTTCTAATACAATGTTAAATAATAGAGGTGATAATGGGCATCCTTGTTTCACTCCTGATCTTATTGGGAAGGCTTCTAGTTTGTCCCCATTGCAGATGATGTTTGCTGTTGGTTTTAGATATATACTATTTATTATTTTTAGGAAAGGCCCTTCTATTCCTATGCTTTCTATTGTTTCCAATAGGAATGAATTTTGTATTTTGTCAAAGGCTTTTTCTGCATCTATTGAGATAATCATGTGATTTTGGTTGATCTGCTTGTTAATATGGTAAATTATGTGGATGGCTTTCCTAATATTGAAACATCCTTGCAATCCTGGTGTGAATCCTACCTGGTCATAGTGAATAACCCTCGTGATTACTTGCTGGAGTCTTTTTACTAGTATTCTATTTAAGATTTTTGCATCTATGTTCATTAAGGAGATTGGTCTATAGTTTTCTTTCTCTGTTTTTGATCTGCCTGGCTTTGGAATCAGTACCATATTTGTGTCATAAAAGGAATTCTGTCAAATAGTTTGTATAATATTGGGATTGGTTGTTCTTTGAATGTTCGATAGAATTCACTTGTGAATCCATCTGCCTGGGGATTTTTTCTTAGGGAGTTCTTTGATGGCTTGTTCAATTTCTTTTTTCTGATATGGAATTATTTAAGTATTCTATTTCTTCTTCTGTTAATCTAGGCAATTTATATTTTTGTAAATATTTATCCACATCACCTAGATTGCCATATTTATTGACATATAATTGGGCAAAATAGTTTTTAATGATTCCCTTGATTTCCTTTTCATTAGAGATGAGGTCTCCCTTTTCATCTTGGATGCTGTCAATTTGGTTTTCTTCTTTCCCTTTTTTATTAGATTGGCCAGTATTTTGTCTACTTTATTTGTTTTTTCAAAGTACCAGCTTCTAGTCTTGTTTATTAATTCAATAGTTCCTTTACTTTCAATTTTATTAATTTCTCCTTTAACTTTTAGGATCACTAATTTAGTTTTCATCTAGGGATTTTTAATTTGTTCACTTTCTAGTTCTTTAATTTGCATGCCCAATTCTTTGACTTCTGCCCTCCCTAATTTGTTAATATATGAACTCAAGGATATGAATTTCCTCCTTAGTACTGCTTTGTCTGCATCCCATAGATTTTGAAAGGATGTTTCATCATTGTCATTTTCTTCAATTAAATTATTAATTGTTTCTATGTTCTTTAACCAATTTTTGAGAATCATATTATTTAATTTCCAATGAATTTTTATTTGCCTCTCCATGTACCCTTGCTAATTATTATTTTTATTGCATTATGATCTGAAAAGGTTGCATTTATTATTTTTCTCTTTTGTACTTGTTTGCCCTGTTTTTATGCCCTAGTACATGGTCAGTCTTTATGAATGTACCATGTGCTGCTGAAAAGAACATGTATTACTTTTTGTCCCTATTTATTTTCTTCATATATCTATTAACTTTAATTTTTCTAAGATTTCCATCACATTTCTTACCTCTTATTTGTTTTTTGGGGGGTTGATTAATCTAGATCTGATAGAGGAAGATTCAGGTTTCCCACTAGTATAGTTTTACTATCTATGTCCTCCTTCAACTCCTCTAATTTCTCCTTTAGAAATTTGGATGCTATACCATTTGGCACATACATGTTTAATATTGATATTTCCTCATTGTCTATACTGCCTTTTATCAGGATGTAATTACCTTCCATATCTCTTTTAATCAGATCTATTTTTACTTTGACTTTGTCAGATATCATGATTGCAACTCCTGCCTTCTTTCTGTCAGTTGACACCCAATAGGTTTTGCTCCAGCCTTTCTCCCTTAATCTGTGTGTGTCTACCTGCCTCATGTGTGTTTCTTGTAAACAACATTTGGTAGGATGTTAGTTTCTAATCCACTTTGTGACCTCTTGGTTACCATAAGTGATCATGTCAAGACATTGTGGCCTAATGGCTCCCAGCACCCCCTCTTTTTTCCTCCCCCCCTTTTATAACTCCCCATCCCACTCCCCCTTAGTTTTCCCCTCTCAACTTCTGTATAGGGTAAGATAGAATTTGATACCCCAGTGGATCTAGATGCTCTTCCCTCTTGGAATTGATTTCACTGAGAGTAAGGTTTGAGTATAACCTTTTAGCACTCTCTTCCTCTCCTTCTTTTATCTATATTCTTCCCCTCCCCTTCCCATGTGCTTTTTTGTGTAGTATAGATTATCCTAATTTTCTTATTCCTTCAAGTTTTTCTTGGTGCCATCTTCTCTCCCCCCTTTCTTTCTTCTTCATATATATATATATATATATATATATATATATATATATATATATATATATATATGATTTTAAACCACTTAGTACCCCAATCTCTACCTATGGATAATTCTTCTGACTACTATAATAGTGAATACAATTTTTGACAGTTACAAATAACATTTTTTCATATAGGAACATAAACAATTGTCTTATTGAGGCCCTTAAAGAAAAAAAATAAGACTATCTCTTTCTTATTTACCTTTTCATGTTTCTCTTGGTTTTTGTATTTTGATGTCAAATTTTCTGTTTAGTTTTGGTCTTTTCTTTACAAATATTTGGAAGTCTTCTATTTTGTTGAATGCCCATACTTTCCCCTGGAAATATATAGTCAATTTTGATGGGTAGGTGATCCTTGGTTGTAGACCCCATTCCTCTTGCCTTTCTGAATATCATATTATAAGCCTTGTGGTCTTTTAGTCTGGAGGCTGCCAGATTCTGTGTAATCCTGATTGGTGCTCCTTGATATCTGAATTGTCTCTTTCTGGCTTCTTGTAATATATTCTCCTTAGCTTGAAAGCTCTTGAATTTGGCAATTACATTCCTGGGGGTTGTCTTTTGAGGATTTAGTAGGTGATCTATAGACTCTTTCAATGTCTATTTTGCTCTCTTGTTGCAGAACCTCAGGGCAGTTTTCTTGGATAATTTCTTGTAATATGATGTTAATGTTTCTGTTTGTTTCCAGGTTTTCAGGTAGGCCTATGATTCTCAAATTGTCTCACCAAGATCTATTTTCAAGGTCAACCCCCCTCTCAATGAGATATTTTGTGTTTCCTTCTATTCTGCCATTCTTTCGACTTTGCTTTATTAATTCTTGCTGTCTTGTGAGATCACTGGCTTCTACTTGCCCAATTCTAGTTTTTAATGACTAGTTTTCAGCTAAGGTCTTTTTGTTTTCCTTTTTGGTTTGATCTATCCTGCTTTTCATGGCTTCCAGCAGATCATTTCTGGTCTTCAATTTGCTTATTATTTCATTTGATTTCTGGGCTTCAATTTCCAAGTGGGAGATACTGTCTTTTAAACTATTATATTCTTTTTGAACTATTTCCCACTTTTCTTGCCACATCTCTTCCATTTTTCTCACAATCTCAGATTTAAAGTCTTCAAGAACTTGTAACCAATGTCCTTTTTTTCCCAAGTTTGAATGTGTTTAATTGTTTGTCATCTTCTGCTGTCTCTTCTTTAGTCTGGGTTTTTTCTGCATTAAAATTATCAAGGGTTAAAGTTTTCTTCTTGTTTTTTTGTGTGTTTGTGGATTTTAGTTCTTGGGAGTTGTTGGCCATTGTCTTGTTCCTTCCTGGTCAGATGTCTAAGTGAGGAATGTGGGTACTCTTTTTATTGGGCTCTGGAGGGTCTTTTGCTCTGAGGATATTTTCCCCAGGCCTCAGGAGTGACCAGCTGCTCTTAGCTACAGGTCCAGCCCCTAAGAACTTATAGAATGCCTCGCAGAGGTCTGGGTGTGGAGTGTAGGCAAGTCTCTGTATTGATTGCTGGAGAGGTTTTTACCCACAGGCCATTTTTCAGGTCTCTGTGGCATTTTGCTTTGAGGCGCTTCTCTCTGTCCAAGGTCCATGCCCTATCTCCATGTTTCCTCAGACTCCTGGGGTCCCTAGTCTTGCTGTTCTTATGGACAGGTCCAGCCCCTGAGAATGTAAAGACTGCCTGGAAGAGGTCTGGGTGTGGAGTGTCACTGGAGATATTTTTGCCCGAGGGCTTTTTTCTGTTCTCTGTGGTGTTTTGCTGTGAGCTACCCCCTCTCCCCAAGCTCCACACCCTATCTCAACGTTTCCTCAGCCTCCCAGTGTTCTGAGTCTAGTTTCTCTTAGGGGGAATTTTGTGTTGACCTCAGCCAGCCTCCCTCCTAGAACTTAGAAGTTTGTCCCAAGCTGGCTCAGACTCTGGAAAGGTAGGTGAAGTGGGGGAGGGGTGATGAGCTCACCCTTTGGTGGGGGAAATTTTGCCCCCTTTTAGCATGGAAATGCCCTAACTTTGCCTATCTTCCATGCTGTGCCCTACTGTGGAACTCCTTTGCTCATTTGACTTTGGTTTTGTCATTTTGAGGCACTGTGTCTTGATCAGTGGAAAGGAGAAGAAGAGCTCTGCTTCTACTCTGGGGCCATCTTGACCTGGAAGTCTCCATGTCTTTCTTAAACTATGGTTCCCCAGATTGAATGCAAGATTCCAGGTGAGGTCTGACCTAGGTAGAGTACAATGGTATTGTCACTTTTGTATTCCTGGAAGCTATGCCTTTCCTAATGCATCCCAAGGATACATTAACCCTTTTTGGCTATATGTTGCACTGCCAACTCATACTGAGTTTGAAGGCCACTAAAACCCACAAATCTTTTTCAGAACAACTGCTGCCTTTCTATGTCCCCCTAATCTTATATTTGTGGATCTGATTTTTTAATGCTCAAATGCCAAATTTTGCATTTATCTCTACTGAAGTTCCTCTTACTAGATTCAGTCCAATGTTCTAGTAATTGTTGAGATTCCTTTGAATCCTGATTCTGTCATTCAGAGTATTATCTTTCCCTCCACACCTTATGTTATTAAAGAGCCCACAGAAATTCTTCTTTGTCTTATGTTCCCAAATGATTCTCCTTGTGAATAAGTTGTCATAGCCCAAGTTCATAGGAGCATGGGAGTTAGAGCTGGAAGGGAGGCCCAGAGAAGTGAGATCACACAGGCAGGAAGGGGCAGAGCCAGGACTGAAATTGCGGTCCTTTGACTTCAAACCAAGCACTTTTGTCACCATTTCCCTAATTCCTCTATGTCCCTAGCTTTCCGCTGATTTTGAAGTACATGTTTTTTGTTGTGGAGTTTCAGTTGTATCTAACTCTCCTTTATCCCATTTTGGAGTTTTCTTGGCAAAGATACTAGAGTGGTTTGCCATTTCCTTCTCCAGCTCATTTTACAGATAAGGAAACCAAGGCAAACAGAGTGACCTGACTTGCCCAGGGTTACACAGGTAGTAAGTGTCCGAAGCCGGTTTTGAACTTAGTTCTTCCTGACTCCAGAACTGGTACTCATGTTCTGCAATAGAAAGAATGCTGGCCTAAGAGTTAGAAGACATGAGTTTGAATATGCCCTCCAAAACCTACTAGCTGGCTGTCTTTGAAAGTCTTCAAGCTCCAGTCTTCCTGTATTCAACAGTCACAATATGTGTACTACCACTTTATGGGGTAGTAGAGAGAGAAAAGTACTTTCTAAACCTCAAAACTCTATAGAAATGGGATTTTTAAATTATAAAGATGTTTTATCAATTACACGTAACAACAAATGTCCACGTTTTCCAAAGTTTTAGTGATCCAAATTGCTTCCCTCCCCGCTCCTGGAGCTGGCAAGCAATGTGATCTAGGTTATACATGTATTATCACAAAAAACATAAGAAATGGGATTTTTTTATCATTACTACAAATACAACCAAAGAATTATAAGTATGCCAAGTTAAAAAAATTTTTTTCTAAGCTCTGTAAAAACACATATAGCTTCAACATGATGGTCATTAACTGATTCAACAAATGATGTTAGGAGCCAGCAATATAAGGCATTATGGTCAGATTTGGTTCATATGATCCTAGAATGTAGAAATGGAAGAGAATTTGCAGGTCATCTAGACCAATCTCCTCATTTTGCAAATGAGAAAACTAAGCCTATTGACTTGGCCAAGACGGTACAAATAGTAAGAGTAAGAATGTAGATTTGTCCTGAGGTCTTCTACTCACAATCTTCTTACTCTGTTAGCTTATTTCAGAAACGTAAGCATCTACCTTGTATAAAAGCACTGTGTCAGATTGGAGAGGAAACTCAAAACTCCTATAAGATCATAAATTTAAAGGTAGAAGTGACCTTCAAAGTCATTTAGTTAGGCTCCCTAATTCTATATAAGAGGAACCTGAAACCCAGAAGAGTTATTAAGTGATTCAGTCAAAGTATTGTAGTGTAGAGTCAATATATAAACTCCCCTGGCCCCAGTAATCTTTTGATTGCATAATAATAGTCTTTGCCCTCAGGAAACTCATAGTCTAGTAGAGGGGATATGTCACTTATGCAAATAAGTATGATAAGAAGAAACATATAAGTGCATCAGAGATGTGCTAGGAAATGGGATGTGAAGGTTGAGTTGGAGTTAAGGGGAAGGTGATTACTGACTGGGTGGGGGTTGGGAATGGAGATTAAGGAAGGCTTTTGGGAAGAGAATGTGATAAGAGTTGGGCTTTAAAGGATCAGTTTTGTAAAGGTTTAGGGAGTGACATTCTAGGCCTAAAGAAATGTCAGCTATAGCAGTACTGTTATAGCTGAGATGAAATCTTCACTTCTCTACAAAGAATATCTGTACTTCATAAATATACAATGAAAGAAGTAAAGAGTATGGCCACCAACTGAAACTAGCACCATGATTCTAGGCTCAAATTCTCTGAGTACCTAGAAGAATCAGAAAATAGGCCAGGGCGAAGAGGGAAAGACAATGAGAGTTTGGAGTTTAGACTGAATTTTAGTTAAAAGACCAGACCAGTGGAGATGAGGACCCACTCCAATCAGAACCAAGAAGTGGCTTGTGTGCTCCTGGCAGAAGTGTGCTGGAGCCAGTTTAGAATAGCTTGGAGATTGTCCAATTTTTGCCTTTTCTAGTGTGAGTATTTACACCTTAGAAATCAGCAAATGTTACAAATTGGGCTTTGATTTATTGTTCTATTCACAGTCCAGACTTAAGAAAGTAATGGGGAAGATATTGGTAATGCAGATAAAACTGAAAAGTGTGTCAGGTTTTGTGTATATGTATCTTTTTAACATTTATCAGCACCCCTCTGGTCTGATATCCTTACCCCACCCCATACATACTCTCTTGCTCATTTTCCCCCTTTTAATACCCTCACACAATGACATGTTTCTTCCAACTCTCCCTTGGTTTGTCAACGCCTCCTTCTTGAGCCCAGCTTAGTCCAGTGGAAAGAACAGATATACAGTGAAAGTATCAGAAGGACTTGGCTAATCTGGGACTGGCCACATCCTCCCTGCCTGTCAGTTTCTTCATCTTCCAGCTTACACACTCCTTTCTGCCTGGGCCCTCTCAGCTGGGACTTCAGCCTCCCCTCTAGTAATGCTAGCTGACTCAAATATATTTGGAGGTTACTAGGTTTGGGCACATTAGAATGGAAAGCATTTCCTTGGTGGTGTGATTTCCCTTTGTAGCTTTCACTCTTCATTATCCCTAGAACTTTCTACACGATTGTTTCTATTACAAACCTTGGCTCCCAAATTAATTTATCATTCTAGAATGCCTTAGCTGAAGGAGGCTTTAGAGATTTAGTCCATCTCTCTCGTTTTGTAAATGGGGAAACTGAGACCTAGAGAGAGGCAGTGACTTGTCCAAAGTCGTTACAACCAGTTGAATGACAGATGATTTTCAGTCAGGAGACTTCAAACCATATTTTAGCTCTATTCCAGTGTGACCTATATCTACTCACCCTATTCCATTCCAGTATTTAGATGTCCAGAAAACCTAATTAGAATAAGGCCATTTAGATTAGACTACCTGCCATATAGTAGGCACTTAGTTAAGTCAACAAGCACTTATTAAATGCTTAACCCTGTTGGCCTCAGTTTTCTTATCTGTAAAATGGGCCAAAGAAGAAAATGGCAAGCCACTCCAGTATCTTTGCAAGAAAATCCCAAATGGAGTCACAAAGAATTGGACAGGACTAAAAAATGAATGGACAAGATAAGCACTGAATGTAGGAATATAGGGAATATTGGTTGAACTTAATAGTTGTCTAACTGAATAGATGGGTATATATGGGTACCCCAGAAAGACTCTTTCTCCTAAGGATAGGAATAAAGACAAATGAACAGTTCATTTTTCTCTTGATTCACCTTTTCTCAATAAGCCAAGCAGGCCTCTAGTCTTTTTTAAGTCCTGCTTCTCTCATTTCTCTCACATCCCCAAAACCTTTACACAGATAAACTCATGGTTTGCTTTGATTACACTTAAGAGGGATGCCCTTTCTGCCTTGAGGAGGCCCTCCTGTAGACAATAATCCCTCCACTTGGAGATCACAGGCATTCCTGAAGAGGGTGACCCTCATTTGACCTCTTCCTGTCTAAATTTTTCCTACAAGACCATAAAATCTCAGCATTACAAGGTAGCTCAGAGCACATCTGGTCCAATCCAAAACTTAACACAAATCCACTCTGACACCCCTGCTAAGTGGTCATTTAGCCTTTTGTCAAAGATCTCCAGTGAGGGTGGAAACCATTATTTCTCTTTTGAATGGCCTTACCTAATTGTTCAGATGGTTTTCCTTTCTTTAAACTTCAGTCGGCCTCTCTGTACCTTCTACCCATTGCTCTTGGTTTTTCCTACTGGGGCCAAAGTGAACAAGTCCAGTTTCTTTCCCAGATGGTAATCCTTCAGTTACTTGGAGGAAGTTCTGAGGTATCCCCAAAGTTTCCTCTTTTCCAGATCAAACATCCTTATTTCTTTCTTTTGACCCTCATAGAGTACAATGTCAAGACCTTTCACCATCCTGGTTGTTTTACTTTAACTATTTAACTTTTCTTTCTAGAATGTACAGTCTATTCTGACTACAGCACTCCAGATGGGGTCTGAACATATAGGACAGTAAGATTCATCATGTCCTACCCACCCTTCCTGGATATTGCACCTCTCTCAATGAAAATTAAAGATTCCATTCATTTTTGGCCACTATGTTATACTGTTGAATAATATAGAATTTAATCCAAACTTTTCTTAACCCCAATTTATGGAGGTGATGCCAGAATAAGTGGCATACTCTCTTACAAAACAATGGGGAAAATGTAATTTCAAGATGCAGATGTAGGGTGTGTATAAGAAAGAGCTCAGTTCAGATCAAGCAGATGTCTCTCTCATGACCAGAGGAAAGCAGTCATAGAATCATGTAAATCGAAAGGAAGTGGGGATCAACTAATATAACTTCATTATATAGATGAAGAAATTGGGGATCACAAATGGGAACTGATTTGTTTAAGATCACACTATTATTTTAGATTATTATTATTATTTATTAATTAATTTATATATATATATACATATATATATATATATTATTATTAAGATCACACAATTAGTGACAGAGCCAGAACCTAAACTCAGGCTTCCTGATTCTCAGTCTAAGATTTTCTCCACTCTCTGGTGCACTAACTCTTTATATAGTTATTCTCCTGCATCCCAGGATCAAAAGAAAAGGGTCCAGGAGCTAGGATTGGTCTTGCCTATGTTTTATGGGTTATAGAAAAGTTCCCCTACCCCAGGAAATAGTTTCCACCTACTCCCTTGATACCTAAACTTACTTTATTTAACAGAGGAGGAAGATTTTTATTCATCAATTAGAAATTAGATTTAAACTGAAAATTTCCCTGGGGCAGGAAACAGAGGAACTGACATTCCCACTAAGGGGTTATTGACTGTTACAAGTTCCTTTCCTAAGGACAGGCTTGGACCAAGGAAATGCGAGAAGAATACCAAGGCACTCATTGCCAAAAAAGGATGGAGGGTGAGGGAATATAAGGGAGATCCATCCAAAGATGAAAAAGATACAGAAAGAGAAAAGTCAGGAGCTGGTGACAAACCTTGCCTGTGGAGATAGTTTTGCTTAAGGACAGCCTTATTTGGAGATCAAGAGACCTCCTCCCATACCTTCTTTCTACCCCTAGATGCCTAGGCCTAGTTGCAGCCAAGAGAGTTGCCAACCTAGCATTCACTCCTGAGAAAACTGGCTTCCACTCTCCAGACTAAGCATGATTGATCTGCACCAGAATGCTTTTTAAAATTCATTGACAATGTACCAGTATACTAATTTATTAATTCCTTTGCAGAGAACTTGTGTCCCATAGCCAGCCCTCCTCCACATCTAGCCTTCTTCCCTTCGGTATTGAGATGTCTGGGAAGCCAAATTAGAGACAGAAGGTTATTTATTGAGTATGGAATTTGAGAGAAAGAAAATTGAATGACATTGAGGCATCCTTCATCTAGAAGGGTATGGGAAAGTTGATAAATCTGTTGTCCTCACTACATAATATACACACAGTAGGCACCTAAACATAATTTGAATTGAATTGTTGGTCATTTGAAATGACTTGAATATATTTATGTCTACTGTTCTTGAAATAGGTCTGGAAATTAATGGATGTTTCCCCTCTCAGTTCACTTTGGCCAATTAGCTAAAATATAGGGTTTTTTGTTTCAAGTCCTTTTTCTTTCCATTATTTTCCCAATATGTTTATAGGGACATACTCTTAGCTGGCATTGATTACATTTCAGAGAGCTCCTGACTAAGTTGAAAAGGCCTCCCCTATATATATTAATCTCTCTACTTGGAGATAATAAGATGTTACTGACAAGAGAGTATCCATTCCTTGATCTCTGTTTCTCTTACTTTTTTCTCTAAGGTCCCTTATCCACAAGGTTCTTTACTTTGTCCTTCTCCTTTCATATGTGTGCTAAAGATCTAGAGATGGTCAGTGCTGGAAGAAACTTCCCATTTCATCTAGGTCAGTCTTTTCATATGATAGATGTGTGTATGTGTGTTTCAATGGATCTTCCCCACCTGCGTTTGGGCTTCTACCCCTGAAACAGCTTATTTCTTCTGCAAAATTCTGCTATTATCATTTCCAGAATGGCTGTGCTATTAGAAAAAGAGTCATCAAAGAATTTTCTTCCCAGATAAAGTAGAAGGCATTGAGATCACCCTTCTGCTTCCAAAGGCTTCTTCACTGATTCAGGCCCCCAAGCATTTATCAAGCACTTGCTCTGTGCCAGAGGCTGGGGAAGATCTGAAGTTAAGATAAGCCCCTGCCTGGTCCTCATGGAGCTCCCAGAAGAGTAAAATTGAAACCTTCTATGATAAGTACCTGAGAGACATACAAAATGAAGTGCTGTGTGAGGTCTTGGGTGAGGGGGAAGGTCATTAAGAGTTAGGAAGATCAGAAACTACTGCTGATTCTCTCCAGGATTTCTAGGTATGCTAGATAGCTCTACACTCAGATGATCTAACTATAGGGTTTACTGATAACATACAAACTGATTTGGTGACCAAACAGTATGGAGGATGCACAGACCATCTCATCTCCACACTGACATTGGTGATACTTATGAGGAATGAAATAGCATATGCAATAGTCTCAGCATTGTTTTCTGAAAGCAGATGCTGGATGGCCTGAGAAGGTTATTATATTGAAATAGACTAAGGGAGCTGGAACCCCATGCAAATGCACAGATCCAGTTTGAGCCACCTCTGACACCTTTGAACACATCAATCCTAAATAGGCCACATAAGGATAAACGCATGGGGTTGGTAGAATTTCTTTGGTGTTAGAGGCTGCACTTAATAGACTCATCAGTCACTGTAGCTGTTTCTGTCTACATCCCTTCCTCCCACATCCTCGAAAGGGGCCCAGTCTAGCCAGACTTCATCAGAAGGCTTCATGGATGATGTGGCTTTTGAGTTGGGTTTTAAAGGTTCAGTAGGAATTCTACAAGAAAAGAGAGGGAAGGAAGACATTAATATTTCAGGCAGAGGGAGCCGTCTGAGCAAAAACATGGAGGTTGGAAAAGTGAGCAAATTCAGAAGCCATAGTATTTCCCAGCTTGGTTGGAAAATAAAGACATTTCTGAGGTTTCCTCTGATTCTGAGATTCTCTGATTCTGTGATGAGAGTAATATGAGATAAGGATGGAAAAGTACACAGTGATGCTAGATTTTAGAAGACTGAATGCTATGGAAAGGAGTTTTTGAACATTACTCTGTAAACACAGAAAAACACCTAAAATTCTTTGAGCAGAGGAGAAACATAACCAATCCCTGTATAAAGAAGTTTAGTCTAGAAGCAGTATAAAGGTAGATTGGAGGAGGCAAGAAGCTACGTTTGAAGACTACTTCACCAGTCCAGGAAGGCAGTAGAGAGCCTTAGGGACTGGGCTGTGTGTTGGCAGTGTCAATCTAGAGGAGGGAGCTAATGCTTGTCACATTTCTCCAGCATTCTTTCCTCACATTAACCCTTTAAGGAAAATTTTGGGATGATTATTATCTCCATATAGCTCTGAAGAAATGGAGGATCAAAGACAGTAAGCCGACAATCCTCCATCTCCCAGTTGGTATAGTTTTAGTACAAGGTTACATATATAGCTCTTGTCTTCTGGCTCCAAGGACAATGTTTTTTCTTCTATACTAGCTGCCTCTCAAACCTGTTCACATGCATACATTTTACCTTAATCTGAATTAGAATTCCGTTGACTTCCAACTTCAGTGGTTGCAGTAGTGTCTTGGAAAATACTTGAAGTCCAGGGTTGACTTCCAATGCAAATGGACACCCACACCCACACACATCTGCAGAGGGACTGCTGAATGCCACTTACTGGAATCCACTTATTCTATAGCTGCAGCAGAGCTTTCTTCCCATATCAACTACAAATAGTTTGGCAATAAGCCCAGTTAGGTTTTTAAACTGTTCTTAATTATAAATGTAATAATCAGCCACAAAAATCAAATAAACATACAGAACAAGAGACAAGATCTTACATAAAATCCTTACCCTTTTATAATGCACAACCAAATGAATTAACATTAACAAATACAATACTTTTCTTCTGTGTGAGAATCTATCTATCCCAATCAAGCCTGACCAAAGCCTGACCAAAGTCCCAACACCTTTGGCCTTGTTTTCCTTCGTTTCTTCTTTCCTTCATTATTTCCTTCCTCCCTCTTTCCTTCCCTTCTTTCTTTCCTTCCTTTCTTTTTACATTGATGTGACCACTGTATCCAGTTTGGGTTCTGCTAGTTTCATCTTGCATCATCTCATACAGGTGTATTTCTAGTTTCTTGCATGCTTTATAGTCTTCAATTTATGGCACAATAATATTCCATTATATTAATATATAATAATTGACTTAGCCATTTCCATTTATGGAACTTAAAAGTAATTTCCTATGTTTTTCCATTACAAACGAAGCAACTATTAGTGTTTTGATCCAGATAAGTACTCTTCCCTTTTAACATGTTTTGGGGATTGAGTCCTAGCAATGGAATCAGTAGAGTGAAAATTATCATTAGCTTTCTTCCTTGTGTGGCATATTGCTCTTCAGATTGTTTACACCCATCATCCTGCCCACATTGAATTTTTTCACTTTAAAATTCATTTCATTCAAAAATTCATTAAAATTTCAATTTAAAACTTTGCCTTTCTAGTAGAGGTGAAGTAGTATTTTGTTGTCTTGATTTATATTTCATTGATTATTTGCATTTGAGTAACTTTTCAAGTTAGCCATTGTTTGTATTTCTTCCTTTTAAAAATTGTCTGCCCATGTCTATTTTACTATTTCTCCATTGGGCAGAGTATATGCTAATCATGTATACATATTTATGTATATTATGCGTCTTTATATGTAGGCACAAATATGTGTATTTCTGTATATATCTATATCAGCTCCTTATATATTCTATAGGTCCAACTTTTCTCTGATATAATTCCTACAAATATGTTACCCAGTCTTTCTCTTCTATTAGTTTTTATGTATATTGCTTTTTGTCATATAAAAATCCTTTTGTCTTTATATATTTTTGGTAATCAAGCACACCAGTTTTGTCTCTAGTAATTTTTTCTTCTTTACTTGATTGTTAAGAATGACTTCATTTTCAGTAGCTAAAACAATGCTATTCTTTTTCTTTCCATTTTAATATGTTTTTGTTTAATTCACTAATCCAGTTATAGTTTGTTTTGAAAGTGTAAGGTATGGATCTAAACTAATTTTTGATGCCATATAGCTATGTAGCTTTCCTAGAAGTTAAAAAATATTCTATTCCTCAATTGTTTTTTTTTAACCCTTACTTAAGTGAATTGTCCAAGGTCATGCAGCAAGGAAGTGTTTTTGGCCAGACTTGAACCTAGGTCCTCCTGACTCCAGGTCTGGCACTCTATCCATTGTGCTACCTAGCTGACCCTCACTTCCAGTGTTTTTTTTTTTAATTTTAATTAAGTTTATTTATTTAATTAATTAATTTAGAATATTTTTTCATGGTTACATGATTCATGTTCTTTCCCTCCCCTCCTCCCACCCCCTCCCATACCCAACGAGCAATTCCACTGGGTTTTATATGTGTCATTGATCAAGACCTATTTCCATATTATTAATATTTGTACTAGGGTAATCATCTAGAGTCTGCATCCCCAGTCATATCCCCATTGACCCATTTTATCAAGCAGTAGTTTTTCTTCTGTGTTTCTACTCCCACAGTTCTTTCTCTGGATCCCAGTGTTTTTTAAGAGTGAATTCATCAAACCTAAATGCTCATATGGATCTGTGATCTCACTGAATTGATTTTCCCCTTTGGTTATGGAGATTGTAATCCATCCATGCCTATCCATCATGGGGACCTTGCCTGTGTCTTCCCAAAAGTTTGCAATGTTGTGAAGTTTCCTCAGTTTTTTCTGACTCTGGAAAGTACCAGTGGAGCATGTTGGGTGACCACCCGTCATTCCCTTGAGTCTTCTATGTGATTAGTCCATCTCTTTTTTTCCTGTTATACAATTTCTTGATAACAGGCTTTATTTCTGTTCTGCTTTGAGATTTCTCATTGGTTATGTGTTACAGCTTGTTCACACTCACCATGCTTCTCCATTATTCTCTGTGTAATATTCCTTTTTAAATCCTCAGAGGCAGTAGTGTTCTATTTATCATTATTAGATAGCAAAATCTATTTATCACTCATTTTATATACATTGAGTTCTGTTTATGTGTGCTGTCTATTGTTCTACTGACCTATTTGTCCCATTTCTAGACAGGTTTTATAATTATTTCTTTACAGAACATTTTTGAAATCTGGTAGTGTTAGTCCTCTTTTACCACTTTTCTCTGTTAATCTGTCTTTGTCATAGTCATACTTTTGTCCACTTATTTTTTCATCTGAATTTTGTTATAATTTTATCTAATTTTATGAAATGGCCTAAAGACATTACACTAAATCTAGAAATTAACTTAAGCTTTACCATTTTCACTAAGTTTTCTCAGACTAACTATAAACAAGAGTTGTTCACTCATTTTTCAGTTGTGCCTGACTCTGTGACTCCATTTGGAGTTTTCTTGGCAAAAATACTAGAGTGGCTTGCCATTTCCATCTCCAACTCATTTGACAGATAAGGAAACTAAGGCCAAAGGATTAAGTGACTTACCCAGGGTCACAGTAAGTGACTAAGGCTGGATTTGAATTCAGGAAAATAAGCCTTCCTGATTCTAAGCTCAGTGCTCTATCTACTGCCCTATAAACTCCTGCTCACTCCTGCCCTATAAACAAGAGATATCCTAGTTCTACCTTATTTATTTCAAAGTAATTTTGAAGTTGTCTTTGAAAAGGTCTCTTGTATGTCTGGCTAAGTTAGTGTCCAAACATTCAATAAGTTTTATCATTGTATTTTGTCTTTCTATCAGTTTTATCTTGATTCTTGGTGAGAGTATATAGAAATTCGGGTGAATTTGGTGGGTTTATCTTTTATCCCTCTACTTTATTAAAGTCATTTGTTACCTCCAATAATTTTGTTGTTGGAGACTGTCTGGTTTTTTAGGTGTGCAATCATGTCAACTGCAAATATATTTTTTTAACCTTTTCACTGCTAAAGCTTATTTCTTTAACTTCTTTTTCATGCTTTACTGTTTATTGTTATGCTTTCTAAACCCTACTTGAATATAAGAGGGGAAAGTAGACATCTTTGTTTAATATCTGCCTGTCATAAATAGCAATGCTTTTGGTGTTTCAGTACTATATATGATGCTAGCTCATGTTTTGAAATATAAATTTTTTATATTATAGAAATATCCTTCTATTCCTATATTTTTATGCTTTAAACAGGAGTGAATGCTGGATTTTATGTCTATTTTCTCTTGTTGATAAGCTTTATTATATTGATTGTTTCCTGGTGCTACATTATTCTTACATTTCATTTATAAATCCTTCTTGGCCATGATACATATTTTTGGGTATACTACTTTGTTCTTTTTAGAAATATTTTATTTATTATTTCATTAATGCTGCTTATAAAGACAGCATGGCATAATGGATAGAGTGACAGCCTGAGAGACAGTAAGACTTGAGTTCAAATTTGGACTATGCTACTTAGTAATTGTGTGACCATAGATCCTTTAACCTCTCTGAGCTTCAGGGAAATCTCTGATGATATTAAGTTACAATTGGATTTTGATCTTCTGGACAAGGAACCTTTGGCATATTTAATTTATTCATTAATATATTGGTATGTAGTTTTCTTTCTTAGCTTTGACTATATTCACCTTAACGACCACCATCTTCCTTTATATTTTGAAGTAGTATATAAAAATAGAATGTATTTGTTCTTTAAAAGTTTAGGAAATTTCATTTGCAAATACTTCTGCATTGAGTCTCTTTGCAGGGCAAATCTGAAGGGCTTCTTCCTATGAGATTGACCTATTTAAGTTTTCACTATTTTTTTTTTCTTAGTTTGGATATTTTATGGTGCTATAGATAATCAGACTCATTCATTTTAAATCTTATTAGTCTTTTCAAAAACAACTCATGGATTTTTTTTATCATTTAAATTACTTTCTTACATTCACTTGTATTGATCTCAGTTTTATCCCTGATTTTTGCTTTTCTCTTTTCTGTTGGTTTGCTGTTTTAAAAAGTTGTAGATAAAGATTGATTTAGTTGATTCTCTATATCTATCATTAATATACATATTCATTGCCATGTATTCATCTCATGTAATATGTTACCATTTTTAGTTTCCTCTTTTACCCAGTCATTTATTTAATAAGCTTTTTTAAGTCTCCATGGCAGCCTACACCATTTATTCATTATGTGTTACTAGTGGTATCATGGTCTGTAAATGTAGCATATGGAATCTCTACTTTTATATGCCTTTATTTTTTGTAGCCTGGCATGTGATCAACTTTGGTAAATTGTATGAAAATTTTACAAAGTATTTGTCCATTGCTTTTCTGATTAAATGCTTCCCATATGTCTTTGCAACTTATTTAATATTGTTTGGTTCTGGAATTTCTTATTTATCTTTTTCTTGAACATAGTGATAAAGGGGTGTCAATATCTCTCACTGTTATTGTTTTTTAATCTACTTCTCCTTGTAAGACTGTGCGGTTCTCCTTTATGAATTTTACTTCAGATTCATGAGGTGCATATATATTTAAGAATGATATATTTCCATTTTCCCTAGGATCTCTAGAATAATGTGTTTGTTTATCTTTTTTAATATTCTCTTGTTTGAATTCAACTTTATCTGATATCATCAGTGCCACTCCTAGGCTTTGTGATATAGCAATATCATATTAGTTTTTGGACTAATCTTTCATTTTGAATCTACTTAGAATTTTCTGAATTAAATGTGATTCCTCTAAGAAACATGTGTTTGCATTCTACTTTTTAATAAATTCTGTGACTTTTGCACCTTTTAATGGGAAGGTTTAGCCCATCTGCAGTTAACATGATAATTGTTAGGTTTCTATTTCCTTTATTTATTCTTTCAGAAGGGAATATATAATTTCTTATCATTATGCCTACTACAAATCTAAAGAGTATAGTACAAGCAGTGCTTTATGTTTTATGTTAGTGGTGGTGTTGGTTGCTTTAACTGGGAATCCTCTCTCCCCAATCAAATATAGGCTTTCTCCTTTGAGAGTACCTTGATTATTCTTGTCTTAAGGTTTCCCATGCCCTTCAACACCTCTCCCCAAGTTTTTTTGAAACATCCTTATAAATCTTTTAATGATTTTGCCAATACAAAGTTCTGTAGGTTCTCTTGTTTTATTAGCAACTATTTTATCTGAATCATTTTCTTTTAAAGTCGTATTTTGTATTTATAGCCACGCTTTTTGTGGTGGCAAAAAATTGGAAAATGAGGGGATGCCCTTCAATTGGGGAATGGCTGAACAAATTGTGGTATATGTTGGTGATGGAATACTATTGTGCTGAAAGGAATAATGAACTGGAGGAATTCCATGTGAACTGGAACCACCTCCAGGAATTGGTGCAGAGTGAAAGGAGCAGAACCAGGAGAACATTGTACAGAGAGACTGATACACTGTGGTACAATCGAATGTAATGGACTTCTCTACTAGCAGCAATGCAATGATCCAGGACAATTCTGAGGGACTTAGGTGAAAGAATGCTATCCACATCCAGAGGAAGAACTGTGGGAGTAGAAACACAGAAGAAAAACAACTGCTTGATCACATGGTTTGATCATGGATTGATTGGGGATATGATTGGGGATGTAGACTGTAGACAATCACTCTAGTGCAAATATCAATAATATGGAAATAGGTCTTGATCAATGACACATGTAAAACCCAGTGAAATTGCATGTCATCTACGAGAGGAGGTTGGGGTTGGGGAGGGAAGGAACATAAATCTTGTAACCATGGAAAAATATTTTAAATTAATTAAATAAAATTTTCCAAATTAAAAAAAATAAAGTTGGTTGGCTTGAAGGTTTGCTTGTTTGTTGTTCAGACTTACTTGAAGTAAGCATTTAACTATAACTTTTCAGTCTTTTTGCTTCTTAGATAGCTACCTTATCTTCATATGGTATATTGAATTTTGCTGGATAGATAATTCTGAGTTCACAATCCATGGTTCACAGTTTTATAAATATTGTGTTTCAGTTTCTTAGATCCTTCCATATCTTCTTTGAAAAGTCAGCTGTGATATTAATTATTGTTCCTTGGTAAGTGATTGATGCATTTTTCCCTGACAGCTTGCTGTATTTTTCTTATCATTTTACTGCTGGGATTTAACTATGATATGTCTAGTCATGTTAAATCCTGGATTCTACCCTGTCTAGATCCTATGAATTCATTGTATCTGTATTTTTCTGGTGAATTTTTTTTGTCAGTTCTAGAAATTTTCTTTGATGATTCCTGAAATAAAATGTTAGCTTTTCCCCTTAAGCTCTTTGTGATGTCAGTAGTCTCGACACTGCCACTAATTATTTATCCTCCAGACCTTTCACTGAAGCCTTCATGTTTTCCAATAATTTGGACAATTCATTGATTTTTGGAGCTCTTCCACTTCAGTAAATCTGTCCCTAGGTGCCTCTGTGGATTTTTTTTTTTAGATTTTCTATTGCGCTCTTTAAATTAGCAACTTTCTTCCTTTCCTCTCATTATTTCCTCCCATCTTTTAAATCTTGCTTTGCAACAAAAATTATGTGATATTCTGCCTTCCTTGAACTTTTATTTTATTTTATTGTTGTGATGTTCTTGGCATTACTCATTCTCCGAACATATTGTTTATCCATGTGACATCTTTTCTCAGGTTATATGACAGTTTCTTTTTCTGTCCTTATTGCTTTCAATACTTTGATTCAGTTGCTCTATAGTATTTTTAAGTTTTATCAGCACATTTCTTTGCCATACTCATTTTTTATTTTAGTTGGTTTTTATTTATATACACACACATATATATACATAGCTATGTGCATATAGTATACATATATATATATATCCATTTCCATTTTCTTTGTTGTTTTTGTGGGGTGTCAGAAGCCTGTCTCCCATTGATCCTCTCATTCTAACATATTGGATCAGTCTAGCTCATTCATTTAAATACATTTCCTCTAGTTTTCTAATTATAAAATGATACTATATGGAAAGTGAGACACAGTGAAGGAAGGTCATACAGATAATTCATGGAAAAGGTTAAATTTGAACCCAGGTTTCCTGAATCACAATTCTGTTTCTATTCTACTTCTCTAGCCTGATAATATTACAGGTTTTTTTATTCTGTTCTCCATAATGTTTGGGTGATGGATTGATGGAGGAAAAAGAACAAAACAGCACCTTATTCCTAAAATTGAAGAATTGTTGTTAAAACTGATCCAAACATGGGGTTTATATATTTAGAGCTAGAAGGTCTCTTAACAGTAACAGACGGGGTAATAGGCTTAGAACCAGATAGACTAACAGAGGTGTAGTCCAAACCCAAACAAATAAAACCCTCTGATGCTTTTTCTGAAGTTGAGTACCAGCAGTACCCAGATCTTAATCCTATCTCTCTTCAGAACTTCTTTTCTTCATATTGCTTCTCAGCCATCTAGTCCAACTCTTAATTCTAGTGAAGAGAAAATTGAGGCCTAGAGAGGAAATGAGTTGCCCAGGGTCACACAAGTAGTAAGTGACTGTGAAAAGCCCCCTCTCCTCGGAATAGTTTTATTCAAAATAAAGGAATCACTTTCACATTAAGCTTTTTTTTTTTGCAAAATCTATCTATTTTTCCTTTTTATTTTTACATTTTCCTTTCAAGTTCAGAGTTTGTACACTTAGTGTAACATCCACTGATAGCATCCACTGAATGGTTATTCTGCAGAACTCAACTATAGTCTAGGTACTGTTTAACTTGAAACCAACTAAAGGAACCATACTCACACAATTTTTTTTTCCTTAAGTGAACTGGTTGTCACCCTATTTCTCAAACATAATTATCATCTAAAAACCCCCTTCATTTTCCCTTTCTCCAAAATGACATCCAGGAAAGTGCAATAATTCTGTCTGGCTACTACAAGACTTTAATGATCAGATCTGAACAGGCTCTGGATGGAGTTCCCCTATGTGGAATCAGTCCACAGGGGATATATGTATCACTTAAGCCTGGA
The DNA here is from genome assembly GCF_027887165.1 of Monodelphis domestica. Lineage (NCBI taxonomy): Eukaryota > Metazoa > Chordata > Mammalia > Didelphimorphia > Didelphidae > Monodelphis > Monodelphis domestica. Next base: position 25,901,926 of record NC_077235.1, on the reverse strand, counting down.
CTAGGAGAAGTAGATAGATGACAGGTGAATGATAGGCACACAGCCACAATTACTGTGGGACTAGACCCAAGGACTTTTGAGAGGCTGCAGTCTAGTGGAAAGATGCCTGGATTAGGAGTCAGAAGTATGTTTCTGCTACTTTACTGTATTCTCTTGGCCAGGTAGCTTCAGGTAGACTGAGCCTTTGCTTTTGTCTCTGAAAAGGATGGAGATGAATGATGATTTTAACTAAGGCTACTTCTATTTCAAACATTCTCTGACACTCTTGGTCCAATATCCTTTCAACTCTACCTTTGCTCCATGAAGTTAAATTTACTTGGAGATTCTAAGATAATTTTTTTCTGAAGTTTGCTGATTTGAAGAATTGTTACCAGAAGGGATATGACGGATATGTGAGAAATAAACAAGAATTATATGTGAATGCCGGGGGTGTGAACTTAATTAACTAATGTGTTCATGCATAATCCTTAATTGGAATATTGTCACCTGCTTGAAATATATAGCCACATGTCCCACTATTTATAGTTTCAATCCTGGAAATACAAAGATGCAATGATAACTTGGCCAAGCACATCAATGTTGGACTTTGATGATCTCATCCTCCAGCAACTCATAAAAGCTTTCATAGCAGAGGGTTGGAAAGAGCTGAATTTGGCTTGGGGGTGGGGAAGAGAGGAAGAGAGTCAATATACGTTTTTTCTTACTGGTGGATACCACTTCTATAAATCAATACATAAGGCAGTAATGATAATAAAACATCTTTATAGTACTTTAAAGTTTTCTCACAATAACCCAAGGTGATTTAATTTTTAGTATCTATATTTTATAGATGAGGAAAGTAAAAGTCCAAGGATGGGGAAGTGACTTGTTCAAGGTCACATGACTGGTAAATGCAAACCTACATGTCTTGAGTCTAATTAGGAGGCTCATGTCACTACCCAGCTCAAAGAAATAAAAAGCCCATAGCCATCCAGTTGCTATGGTTGTGGGCCTGATGGAGTCCGATATTTAATTATATATAGAACTGGAGTTTATGCATGGTGGACAGTGTGCTGCCCTTAGCAGCATGGTAGAGAAATTTTTGGTCCTTTTTTCATGATCTTTTAGGTTAAAGGATGAATAAAATGTTGACAGGATACTCTGATGCTGCTGCTCTTGTCAGACACCATTAATTGCTGAGCTCAATGAGGCCACCCAAAGTCACAGAAACAGAGTCTTATAGTTGGTAGGGACTTCGGAGGTCATCTAGCCCCAAATGACTGAGAATTCCTTCTACAGTATATCTGACAAGTGCTTATCCAGTCGTTGTTTAAAGGATTCCAGGGAGAAGGAACCTACTACTACTACTACTACTACACACACACACACACACACACACACACACACACACACACACACACACACAGAGATTATGAAAACAATACATTTCTTTTTAGAGGTATAAATATATCCTCATGCTCTCATGCTTATTAGTTTTTGACATAACCCCTATGAAATCATCGAGATGGGTTTAGAACTCCATTAAAAAAAACAAGCCTGTGATTTCACTAGTGTAGGGAACTCTGAGGAAATAAACAATGCAGACTAGGTAAATGCTCCCCATCTTATAGGCTTCAGGAGTTGCCTGGATATTTATGAGGTACTTCTGAGGTTAAATGACTTGCCCAGGGTTACACAGATGGAAATGATATATACACAGATAGAGATGATATATTTAGTTTGACTTCAAGATAGTTACAATGAAAATTCAGGTTACCCCATTTGTGGTTATTTGTTGTTTACATTGTTCAGTCTAACTCTATATATGTCCTGGTAACAAGGGTGGTTGTGGAGACACTCAGCTGGAATCTGTACCTAAAAGAAGCAATAGCGACTTTACCTACAGGCAGCAGAGCAAGTTCAAATTATTTTGGCCAGACTTGCATAGCCTTCAGTGTTCAGACATGCTAACCCCTTTGCAAGTGGGGAAATAGTGGACAGGAAAGTCTTCAATAAGTTTACAACATCTTGGCTCTAAAAGTTCAAGGATCTTTTACCTCCTATGTTTACTGAAATTATTTTGTCTGTGACCCTAATTGGTGTATCTCTTTGGAGAATGGCCTGTTAGAAATCAGTGTGGCAAATATGCTACCCAGGGAGCCAGGAAACAGAGTATAGCTAAGAGGTTCTCTATGTAGTGATGATATATCCTGCAGATTAGCATCATATACTTCATGAATGAGAAGAACGTCCTACAACTGGAAAGTTATAAGGCAAACCATAACAATACACCAATTTTTCAGTTGTATACTGGGCTTGATTTAGGCCACTCTGGTGTTTCAGGTTTGGGATTTAAAAGAAATGTGACCCTTGTAAACCATCTAGCATCTAACCATAGCATGGCAAGGATATTCCATAATATTCTAAATCCCCTGCCACTGTGTTGGCCATGCTAGAACACTGGTAAAATCTGAGGAAGGAATTCCTGATACCTTTTTCCAATGACTTTGGTACTTAGGCCACCAGAAAGCTATGTTGATGTTTGAGTCTTAAACTCCTCGGATAAGCAAGAGGTTTTTTAATTTGTATTCCAAAGAGATATTTTTTTTTTACTATTTTTTCCTAATTAAGTTTTGAAGTCAGTTTCAATGCCTTTTAAGAAGCAACTAGCCCAGCCTGCATGGGCTATGCCTATAGGAAATGTCTAGATTGTATGTCTATATGTGAGTTCCAAGAGAATAGTGTTTATATATAATTCAGTTCATCTGAAAAAGATCTAGGAATTTTGGTGGTCTTCAAGCACAATATGGGTCAGTAGAGTGGGAGGGAGGCCAAGAAAACAAATGTGGTCCTGGGCTACATTAAAGGAGTTCTGGGGCAATAGGATCAGTGTGCTCAATCCTGCTCAGATTATGCTTAAAGTGTTGTGTTCAATTGTTAGCACCCCTTTTTAGAAGGGGCATCGATCAACTGGAGAATGTTTGAAAGAGTGTCACCAGGATGATGAGGGTCTTTCAGTTCATGTCATATGTGGATTAGTTGGATAAATCAGGGATGTTTTTCCTGAAGAAGGGTTGGGGTGGTATTGGCATGTGGGAGAGAAGAGTTTGGGGGACATGATTGATGGCTATCTTTCAACATCAGAAGGGTTGTCATGAGGAAGAAGAAATAGATTTATTTTTGGCCCCAGAGGGCAGAGTCAGAAACAATGGGTGAAAGTTGCAAAGAAATTAATTTAGCCTTTAGATAAAGAAAAACTTCCTAACAGTTTAGAGCTGCCCCAAAGGGGAATTGGCTACCTCAGGAGGAAGTAGTTTCTTATTTACAGAAAGTCCTCAAGCAAAAGCTAGATAATCATTTATTAGGTAATTTTTAGAGGATATTCTTGTATGTACTTGAACATAGATGCATGTTATATCCTCTGATAAAACATAAGCTTCTCGAAAGGAGATTTGTCTCATTTTTAATGTTTTTGTGTCCCCTCGGGCTAACACAGTACCTGGTACATAGTAGGTATTTTTTTTAATGCATACTGATTGATTGATTCTTGTTCAAGTATGAGTTGGACTAGATGACCTCTGAGGTCCTTTCCAATTCTGATTTTCTGACACAGAAATCTCATTACAGAAAAGACCATTATAAAGGAAAATTCCGAATAAACCTAAAGTTACAATTATTTAATTATATAACGACAGACACTACATTTTCTTGTCTAGCAAATGTTTTCTTTGGTCATCCGTATAACAATACTTGACTTAGAAGAGTTTGTAAGCTAAGGAAGGAGAGAGGAAAGCAAATCTGAACTACTGCTGAACCCCAAGTAACTCTACTATTCAATTGCCAAGAAACAATTACCTTTTTACCCCTCTTATTTCTCCCACCTTCAATATACTAGCCATTCTCTCCAGGAAACTTTAACTCCTAAGCTGCCCATCAAACCACACCAACCAAGATAAAGATCCAGCAAGCTTGGAGAAGAAAGGAGTGGGTGTGGTATATGCCTGACACTGTTTATTTTCTACTAGTGAAGTCAATAGATTTCTCACTTACTAATTCAACAAAGGACAGCTAGACATTTGTTCTGTTTTCTCACCTGCTGCCTACAGATAAGGGAAGGTGCTTGGTAGCAATATATTCATTATAAGAAAATTCCTCTACAACAAAAAACCTTAGCTGACAAATATGCCACTTAAGAGTGACTATGAAGATAAAAATGAGACGCAGATGTGACAGCTCTTTGAGATGGAAAGTTCACAAGGCTGCTACTGATGCAAGGTGTTATTTTCATAGGTTGTGAGGATGAAAACAAGGATCACTTTGTCTGAGGGCATATACTGTCTCCACACTGTTATAAGGCATATGACAAGAGTCTTGCAGACCATTTGGTCAGGCAGGAGTTGTGAGGTAATCTGCTACTGTCAGGAGTGTTGACATGGTTCTCCAGAGGAACCAAAGAATTTTTCTGGGATTAAAGGAATCTTATGGAACCAGCTTTTAAATTTTAACAGTGAATTCACAGCTGGTAAAAGGTGTCCAGGAGATCAAACCCCTGTTTTGTCTTGAGGAGAGGGACAGCACAGGTAAATAGCACAAATTCCTAAGAGTGTTCCCTGCTCCTACCTCCTTTCTTCCATACTATCACCAAAAGAATATTTTGGTACTGTCTTGGGAAGTAAAAGTCAAGAAACAGGAATCTTTCGAGATTAAGTCCCAAACCCTTGTTTTCGAGACTCAGAAATTGAGACCCATACAGTAGATACCTTTACTCAAAGTTCCACAGCTTGAAATCCAGACAGTAAAACAGGAGTGTATCCTTAATATCAGTTAGCCCTTAATGATTCAATAATATCTGATATAGAGATGGTCACAGGAGATCCTCATCCCATACCCTCTACCCCCAGGACTGAATTATTCAACTGAATCTGGGAATATATTTGCTGCCTCGCTTGACTCCTCTATAAATAAGGGAGTAGGACTGGGTTATCTCTAAGATCACATCCAGCTCTGATATTCTGTATTTTATGCTCAGACAGTTTATGTTCTGCAGTCCTTCCATCTCAGACATGCTCAGTTCCAGTGATATGTACCAATCTTGTACTCTTTAGTTGTTTTGGCAGTAATTAAGGTTTACAAAGTACTTTTCTCACAACAAACCTGTGAGGTGGGCATTGTATCATCCCCACTTTATACTCGAGGAAACTGAGATACTAAGAGAAACAAAGCAACTTGCTCCTGCCCTCACAGCTCAGAAGTATCAGAAACGAGATTTACTCTCAAGCTTCTCCTGTCTCCAAGATCAAGCCTCTTTCCACTCTACCCTACTAATAACCCTCTGAGGAAGGCAGTGAAAAATAATATCTTAATTTTAAAGAAGGGCAATGATGATAATAATAATGATACTCAGCATTTATAAAAGACTTTAAGGTTTACAAAACACTTTATATACTTTAACCATATGGCAATGAAGTGAGAGAGATAGGTACATGAATTGATCCTTGAAAGGAAATTCTTTGAAGTAGGTGTGAGGAGAGAGTACATTTTAGGCATAGGATTGGGTTGGGCAAAGTTATGGAGGTGAAAGATATCATCCCAAGCTCAGGAAACAACTAATAGGGTGATTTGACTGGAACATAGAGTACATGATTGGGAATAATTTGAAAAGCACCTGGAAAGGTAGGCTGGAGCCACATTGTGAAGTTTAAGGTCCTTTGTCTTTTATATAAAGTTTATATTTTATCCTAGAGGAAATAGGGGACCACTAAAGATTCTTGAGCAAGAGAATGACCTGGTCTAATTTGTATTTTAGGAAAATTTGGTTGGTGTTGGGGGGGCTCATCTATGGGGAGGATAGGTTAGAGAGGCATTGACTAGAAGCAAGGAGACCAATTAGGAGATTGCTGAATAATTTACATGAGAAATGATGTGGGTCTGTACTATATTAATGGACATATTGTGGGGAGAAGGAAAGTGATGAGAGATGTTTACTTCCAGATGGAAGTAAAATCAACAACACTGGGAATTGATTGGATATGGGAGTGAGGGAGTGAATCACTCTGAGGCCACAAACTTTGGACCAGAAGAATGGTAGAGCCATCAACAGAGATAGAAAAGTTTGGAAGAAGAGTGAATTTAAGGAGGAAGATAAGTTGACTCTGTACATGTTGAGTTTGAGATACCTAGGAAATATCCAGGTGGTCGTATCCAGCAGGCAGTTTGGGAACGTGGCATGGAGTTCAGGAGAGATATCAGGGCTGAATCTGGGGGCAAGGGGTTTAGTCCTCTATAGATCATTCAAACTATGGGAGCCAATACAATCAAGAGAGAGAAAATGGACCAGGCCAGAGTTTTATATGTGATAGGAAAAGGGATGATGACCCAGCAAAGGGAACTGAGGTGGAGTGCTCAAACAGGTTGGAAGAGAACCAGGAAAGAGCAGGGTCATGAAAGCAGAGGAAGGAAAGACTGTCCAGCTTGGGAGTGGGTGGGAATTAACAGGATCAGAAGCTTCAAAGAGGAAAAACCATTTTGAGGATGGAGAAAAGCCCATTACATTTAGCAATGACAAGATCTTTGGTAACCTTTAGAGAGTGCACTTTTAGCAGGCTGGTAGAATCAGTAGACAGACTGCAAAGGATCAAGGGAAGGTAAGCACATGCACACACACACACACACACACACACACACACACACACACAATTTCATACATTTGTAGTGTGGGCAAATCCTCAACTATCCAGAAAGCTCAGTTACCTGAAACCATGCATGCACTCTTTCTAAAGAGCTATGGTTTTGCAGTGGTTATATAGCAAATTAGTCAGCCTGAATGATTTTATCCTAACTTTGCCACTGCAGACACAAAATTGCATACACTGAAATTGGCTCTGAGTGTCTGGCAAAAGCCTTCCATTAATGCCTTTTTGGACATAGTGAAGTTCCAAAGCCCTTCAGCAATGAGATATACAGCACTGGGTTGGCTACAGAGCCTATTTAGCAAAGGACTAAGAGCTGAGATCACCCTGCCAAAGTGCAGGAGATACTAAACTGGTCCCAGAAGCCTTTAGAAAAAGCCAGCCCTGGGGTCTGACTGTTGGGAAAAGGAGACCTCATCCTGTCGATATGTGAATTCTTCTTTTAAAAAAAAACTAGCCTTGGATTTTTCCAGACCTTCCTTCCCCCCCCCCCCCCATTCCAGCTTCCATCTCGAAAATAACTGCATAATAGCTTTCGGCTGGCCCACCGTGCTCTCTGGGCCGAGGCACTACCTGTGGCTAATTATGTGAGACTGAACAGAAGTTCATTAAGGACGGGGCTCTCCATTTGGAATCTGTCCATAGGGTCAATAGCAGGATTGATTGACTGGGAGAAATGAGAACCGAGGGAATGCAAGTGGGGGGGAGGAAGGAGAGTTTAGAAAGGAGAAGGGTTCTGCTAGGGGGGCACAGCCCTTCTTTCCCACACTGACTTTTCGCTCTTTATTTCTCCTAAGTGTTGAGTGGTGAATCTAATATTCATTTGGAGATTCCAATTAGGGTCATCGACTCCAAGCTTCCGGCAGCGGACTGCATTATCAAGATTGAAGTGCCCAGCGTTTTGGGCGATGCCAGCTGAATGATGAGATTTCCATCTTCCCTTTGATTTGAGTGACAGTCAGCAGATTTGCTGCGAAGCCAGACAGGCAGTCACCAAGTTAGAGTTGTGCCGTCTTCCCCAGGACCCAGAGCTGATTGGAAGGAGGAAGCTGCAGGCAGGCAGGCAGGCAGGCAGGCAGCCGGACAGACAGACAGACAGACAGACAGTCCTGAGCCTGTCCTCCCTTCTCCCCTCCTCCCCTCTGGGAGGGCTTCTAGAATGTGATCTGTCTGGAGGGGGGAGTGCCAAGGGGGCTGGCCAGCCTTGTAGTAAGGGTATACATACTGCACCATTTCCTGATTCAGTGCGCTCCAGTCTGTTGCGGGCTGCGTGCAGTGGGGGGAGGGGCCAGGGCTGATCAGTGTGTAATTTTATACATTACTGAATCGGAGCAGGAGGGACCTAGAGGGCCCCGGCACCATCTCCTCCTTGGGCTGCGTTGTCAGATCTCTCCAGCCCTCGCCTCCAAGCCATGCGTTGAGAGAGGAAGACGCTCTCTCCTCCTTCTCTCATCTTGGTGGAAGTGAGAAAGTCATCTCACCATGGCTCTGGCCATGGAGCCCATTAGCAAGTGGCTGCCTAAGCAAGTGGTGGATTGGCTGAAAGGTACGACTGTTTTCTCCACATTTTGTCTGTGTGTGTGCTTTGCTGCCCGGGTGCGATGTGCCGCGGGGCTCCCCCGGGGTGGCTGGCTTGTTTTCGGGCACTAGTTAGTTCAGTTGGACTGACACCAGCCCCATATGCTGTTTCATCTGGTGATTCGTCCCCGACCTGAGCGGCTGAGCCCAGGCTCCTCGGGGTGGCTGGGGGAGCCGCTGGGAGCCGCTGGGGAAGGGGCTGGGGGCATGGAACGCTTTGGGCTCCAGACGCAGGCGTGCCTGTCGGAACACTTCCCTCTGTTCTGCACGAATGTCCCTGTCTAGTCCCTGCGTGCTCGGTTCTAGACCCTCTTGATGCGCTACAGCTTGGTAGCCCCTTCAGTCAGGTGATGCGATGCAGTGGTCGTGCAGGGACGCAGGACTTGTGCGGAGTTTGAGGGCAGGATCCTGACGAGGCTGGGGGACTCGCTGCCCGCAATCGGGGCATCTGACTCCTGGGAAATGCCCCAGGAATACTCCCTTCCTGGCCCTTCTCTCTGCGGGTCTCCGTCTCCGTCTCCCTCTCCTGTCCCTCTTCCTCCCTCGCCCCAGGGTTTGGAAAGCCCGGCCGGCCGTTTGGGCCATTTCGCACATTCAGTCGGTAGCGATCTTTAGTACCGTGGACAGTGCAAGCGTTACCATATAAGGGGAGCCCTAGCACGAGCCAAGGGGCAGGCAGGCAGTCTGGGCTCGGAGAACAGCTCCGCTGGGGAAAGTCCTCAAGACAACTTAACGAGCGAGCGAGCGAGCGAGCGAGCGAGCGAGCGAGCGAGCGCAGTGACTTAGCTCGACCTGCTAGTTTCTGACACGTAGGTAGTAAAAGAGAAAGTGTTCCCTTCGGCCGGCTGGCTGGGGCACCCCGCCTGCCAAACGGCGTGGAGGGGGCAAGTGGCGTCCCACTCCAGCCGAATCTCGAGGCAAAAGGAGGACCGGGAAGGGAATTTACTTTCTTGGCAGGTTTAAAAATTGTTTCTATTAAAGCGCGCCATATAGCCCGGCTCTTTGCTGCTATAGAAAGCTGGAGGGCTGGGGAGGGAGGCGAGCGGCAGCGAAGGCCCCAAGTGGAAATTTTTACGTGCACGTTAGCAGGACTGTGACTTTCCAGTCTTCAGGGTTGCAAAGCATCAGAGCCAGTCATCCTGCTCTAAGGTGTGCTCCAGTGCCCCGAAATGTGACTGCGAAGCTTGGGTCATGGCAGTCTTGCCCCCCCCCCCTTCCTCCTCCAGCTTACGTCCTTCTATCTCGACTCCTGGCTGCTGGGGACATGAACGAGGTGGGGGTGGGGGGGGGGCTGGTCTCCTTAGCCTTTTAGCTGTCAAGTCACTGTGGTGGCAGGGCTGCTTTTTCTCTGCACTTCCTGAATATTAGGTACCTGGGTTTGCAGCCGCAGAAGTGAAACCCATGTTGCACCACTAGAAGAGAACCCCCTCCTCCCTCCCTTGGCAGCATTTGTTGTATTCTCCCAACCGCAGGGCTATTGGGGGGGGGGGGAGGAAAGAGGGAGGCTTATTGCAGATGAATGTAAATGGTGAGTCACAACCTAGAGTAATGATGTGATATATGACTGGGGAATTAAATCATACTTGTTGCTATATTACCAGACCTGTACCAACACCTCTAGGGCTGATGCCATGAAATCCTCGGTAATGGAGGAAATGAAATCCTAGGTAACAGATTCCTCTCTGGAGGGGGATTTGCCCAACTTGTTCTCTCTCACTTGGTCTGCCATGGCCAAAGGACAACTGGGCTGTTGGGTTGGCTTTGTTTTCCATAAAGGATTTCACTCTTGTGCTCTTCATTCGTACCCCCACCGCACCCTCAAGCCCCAGGAGTTATGGGAACTGCGTTGATCATCTTAGGACACCTAAGGCTTTCAACATATCAGCTGCACATCACCTATTACATAAAAGTCTCAGGCAGCCTCCCAGCTCTGCCTAACAAGTTTGTAAATGTGGGTTAAAGCAGGGGAAAAAGCCTCTCCATATTTTATCTCCTCTAAAATGGATATGTGATTTGTGATGGTGCTCTGATTACCTTGGGGCCATCAGTATTCCAAGCACCCCTGGCTGCTGCTCCTGCCTCCTAAATGCCCACATTATGTATTTGGAAATAGTGCTGCCAGGGTGCATCTGCAGCTCCAGGAGAGGCACCTCAAAGCCTCAGGAGCACCAGTATGCCTTTGCTCCTCACTTAACAGAAGGACAATTAGTTCAGAACTAACTTTGCTGTCATCTTCCTGATTAGCGCCACTTTACTGCTTGATTTTGCTTGGCAGATGGTCGTTTCATTACTAATCAGGATGAAGCGCCCTATTCCAGTGATACCTACTGTCTCTGTAGGAATCGCTGTGGGATAACCCACTCAGAAGGATTTACCTTTTAAATAGATGCCCAAGCCTGGCAAGGCACCCCAGTACATCAGAGTGTGACCCAGCCTGGCTCTTCCTCCTTGTTGAAATGGATTTATTTCAGAGCTGTGGCTATGCCGTGAAAAGTCAGCATTTCCTCGAGTGACCTAGATATAGAGCATGAAATGTTCTGCTGTCTGCTTCCAAAATTGGGTCCTCCCTCAGGTTTAAGGCCATTGAACCTTGGCACTCAGTCAGAAACCTGCTTTTTACAACCAGGTCGCCCTGGCACAGACAACTGTGTGGCATTTTGCTTTAGTCTGGTCTGCTTTTTCCCTCTCTCCCTCTTCCTTCCTAAGGATGGTGGAAGAGCATGAGTATGGAGATTAATTAAGGGGTTGCAGAGCATTTGACCAGACTGTCTCAGCTACATATGTCCTTGTGTAATACAGTTGGTACTGAAATGAGGAATCTAGCAGAAGAGCCTTCCCTCCCTCCTTCCTTCCTCCCCCTCTCTTGCCTAGGGGGAGCTAGAGCTAGAGCGAAACATCTAGAAGGATCTCTCAAGATCTAGAAGTTTGAATCCCTAACGTCAGTCATTTGGCAGCTTGTTGCTAGGTACTTATTTAGCTCCTACTGTGTGTTCAGCATATTGGGGAGGTGGGAGATGCTGAAGCCCTGTTCTTGTGTTCTGCTCAGTAGTGAATTAAACACAAGCTACAGTTAAAAGGTGCATTTCTTTCCCAGTGGCATATATTATTATGTATGCTCAAGAAAATGTTTACATGCTGGTTTCATTTGCCTGTTTGAAAAAGAAATGCAGTTAATAGGCAGCTGCCAGGCTGTTTTCCTCCTAATCACAGCCATTTGCTGTGAGAGACTGACAGTAGAATGGAAAGAATACTGGACTCAATGGGGGAGATTCAAGTCCCATTATTTACTACTTGTGCGACCTTGAACAAGTCACATCACTTGTTCCTAAGAAATCAGTTTCCTCCTTTGTCAGAGAGTAATGATAATCCTTGTCGGCCCCCAAATAGGATTCTGAGGATCAGATGAAATCAGAAATGTGAAAGTGCTTTGTAATTTGGGGATCTGAGTGTGAGGTTTTCCCAAACCTATTGCTTTTCTTATCCCTCCTGCTAGCTTGTCTCATGCTCTTTTTATTAGCTCCCTCACCCAAGGATGGACAGATCAAATTCAGCTCGTTCTATTTAACTATTTGCTACTCCTTATGGGCAGAGGTTTGGCAGTAGAGGAGGAGGCTGAAATATGATGCTTTGGCTTTTCCTCTAGATTTCAATTGTCTGTTCTTCTCCTACAGCATATGTAGGGAACCACAGTGATGCAGGACAAAGTCTTTGAGTTAGAGTCAAAGGATCTAGATGTGAAAGCTGGTCTGCTATTTACAACCTGGGTGACCTTGTAAGAGTTACTCTCTCCTCTCTTTGGTCCTTACTGGCTTCCTCTCTAAAATGGAAGAGGGTAGACTAGATGATTTCCAAGATTTCTTCCAGCTCAAAACCCTATAATCCTTGTATTCTAGCCCCATCACTAATTATAAGCCTACTAGAATATAAAGACAGGACCTAACCACATCAATTGCACCAAAGGATGCAGCAATTATTCCATACCCTTCTTAATGATTACTCCTTAGCTAGAATGGTAATGTATACATGTATCAAGATGTATCAAGGAAAGCTGAGGGTTTGAGGACCTTGGTTCAATCTAATCTTTAAAATGATTCGAGACCTGAGTTCAAATCTTGACTGTACCTCTTGCTATCTATATGAATTTGGGTAAGTCACAATCTTTCAGGATCAGCTTTTTCATGAATAAAATGGGATTGATAATCTTTGTATCCCCTACCTCACAGGGTAAACTGGAAAGTACTAGAGAAATGGGAGCTCATGATAATTGCAGGTGCCGATTATATTTTTACCTACAACCTAGGGTTTTCACCCATTTAGGAAATGGAGATGAAGAAGGCTGATCAGCACCAAGGAACACAGACTACAAAGAAGATCAGATGTTACCTTCCACAAATATTTCTTGTTCACTATGTTCACTGCACTGTGTAATAAACAAAAAGGAAGCAGGTCATGGTTCTTGCCCTTGAGAGAGTTCATAGTCTAATAGGGGGCTGCTAATAGTATCTACCCTAATTATTGGAAGGTTTCATTTACAGTTTTTAGTTCCACTTCAAATATATCCACCATTATCTAGGGTTGCAAATAGAATGGAAGTGTCTTCTTAGATATAGAAGAGCAGGTAAGTTTGAACTATTCTCCATCATCTCCATCCCTTCTCATCTATATGTAGATACCAAAGTTGGGACAGGGACCTTCTACACTTACTACTAAAATTGGCTCTAAATTGCAACCTTTAAGAGTGAAGACGAAGGCAACAGAGTATGAGGGTCAGCAATTGGCCCGGGAATATGTGGGAGAAGCGCAAGAAAGAAGAGCAAGAACGAAGAACTCAGGTATTGGGTAGGATATTATTAGATGATTATCCTCCCCTTTTTTAAAGCAAACCAAAGATTTTCCAGCTGAGTCACATTTTAAGGTCAACTTAAAATGCATTCAACTCTCAATTATTTGTAATATTGGGGAAAGGAAGTTCGTATAATTGCACATATAGACAGGTTAAAACATTGAACAATCCAGAGATGTTGAAAAGCCATGTTTATTCTGAGAGTAAATTTACCTTGAAGATTATGTTTTTCTTTAGTAAAAAAATATTCTTGAAGTACACATTTATAATAACAAGTCTCAAAGAGATTTAAAGGGGGCAGGAATGGGGGAGGTAGGTAAAGGATAGAGTAAGGGAAAGACAAGCAGGGGAAAGCCATTTCATAATTACAGATTTGATATGGCAAATGCAATGCAACTAATTGAGAGTTGACCTCTGTGTGTGTATATGTATATACATATGTATGTATGTATGTATGCATGCATGTATATATATATATATATTAATGCTATGTTTACACATTCTGCTTTTTTATTTTTAAATTTTTTTCCATGGTTACATGATTCTTGTTGTCTCTCTCCCCTTTCTTCTCTCCTCTCCCAGGGTCGACAAGCAATTTCACTAGATTATACATGTATTATCACTTAAAACCTATTTCTATATTATTCATTTTTGTAATAGAGTAATCTTTTAAAACCAAAGCCCCAGATCATATGCCTACACAAACAAGTGATAAATCATGTTTTCTTCTGGATTTCTACTCCCACAGTCCTTTCTCTAGATGTGGATAGCACACCTTTCTTCTAAGTCCCTCAGAGTTGTCCTGAATTATTGCATTTCTATTAGTAAAAAAGTCAATTACATTTAATTGCTCCACAATGTTTCAGTCACTGTGTATAATGTTCTGCTGGTTCTACTTATTTTATTCTGCATCAGTTCATGGAAGTCTTTTCAGTTCTTATAGAAACCAAGTAGTTCATGTCTGCTTTATTGTTAATTGATGTTTTACTTCTGTACTTGTGGCCTCTGGTAATACCCTTCCAAAGGACACAATTTTTAAAAAAATCCAATAAACATAAATAGCCTGGTCTTATAAATAAGCAAGTTTTCTTAGTGAAGGGATTCAATAAATTGTGGACCAAGCAGGCAGTTTTGATTTGTGGATTTCTTTTTTAAAAAGCCCATGCAGAGGATCTTTCTCCTTGAATTGAAGTATTTTTCTGAGTTTATCACTCATATCACAACTAAAATCCAGTTCTCATGGGCCACCAATTTGCCATTAACCTCACCAGAGGAAAGAAGCCTGCTTGTTTTGGAGCTGAAGCCATATCTAGTGCTTTCAGTGAGCTCCTCATTAGATCTGTCCTCTGCAGCTTCTGTGCTGACACCCAGGCACAAAAAAAAGCTATGTCTGTATTCACATTTGGCCACAGAGCTGACTCTTTGTCATTTAACTTTTTGTTTGTCCATTTCAATAATCATTTGGTTAACTGACAGGCATGACTGACCTTGTACTAGATCTATTCATATAGATGGACCATTTTATTACATACAGTGGTTGCCATTTCCCAAGTTCTATCTCTTTTCTCCTTGCCCCTGTTTTTTCCCTCTTAAAGATGGAAATTCTTTTCCATTTCCATTGTAAATAATGGAAGCCAGGCCAGCTATTCTGCCATATTAGTAGGCCCTATGTGATTCCATTTGCCCATTCACTTAAGTTGTTCAAAACCATGATTTATATGGATTATGTTACAATAAGACACTGATGTGTCAATGATGGTCACTTCTGAGGCAGATCAAATTAATTGGATCAATGGCTCTATTTTGGTGGAGTTTGGAGGTTATCTATTGAGTGTCTCATAGGCACATGTTTAAAAGAAGATGGAGGGGTGGTGAGAAGAATTGGAATGACAGAGAAAAGAGTGCGAAATCCCTGAGTATACAAGCCCCAGAATTTTATGGAATTGTTTATTAAAATTTTTAATAGTTAACCAGAAGAAAGGGAGAATTTTATGATAAATCTGGAAAGGAAAGGCTTAGGCTTAACTGGGAATGTGGGAATTTTCTTGCAGTATATCACTGAAGTTTAAAGATTAACAGGATTATTTGACCTCTTTAAAAATGATTTCTAAATGAGATACCTCTGTCAGAGTTGTATGGTTGTATAATATTAATAACAGACCCTCAAGTCTCCCTGGTATTATAAAGTTCTCCCTGGTATTAAAACAACTTCTTTCTTTTATTATAAAATTTTCTTATTTACTGTTGGTCAGCTCATAATCACAGAAGCATGTCTTAAGAGTCCTTTATAATCCCAGAAAGATAGTCTTTACTACCAGTTTGCATTATATTAAAAAACACCCTTTCAGTAGGCAACAAAAGCATCCTGAACCATGTTGATGTTGATCTGGTGGATCCAGAACTAAAGGTCATTAGATAATTTTGTACAGTACCCTACTTGTCTTTACTGTTGCCTGTCCAGCAAAATATTAAGAGGATGTTTCTGTATATTTGGGCCTCAGTTTTGGAATTCAGATGACCAGAAAGGTTTAAGGACAATATTTGGTATGAGTAACAATACCACAATGGCTAAACTGATTTTGGAAGACTAAAATGTTAGTTTCTATCCAATAGGTAGTTTTGCATTTAAAGGTAGCCTTTTTGGTAGTCAAGGTTGTTTGCCTCAAAGCATCTCCCTCTGCTGACCTAAAATTCCACAATTAGAAATTCATTTCTTTGGATCATGAAAATGTTTGGATCTTCTAAATCCCTATTCAGAGAGGTAGGTATTTAGCTAAAGCCAGTTTTATGGGTATACAAAGTGATCTGTGGATTGTTTGTCCCCAAAACATCTCCCTCTACTGACCTAAAATTCCACCATGAGAATTTCATTACTTTGGGTCTTAAAATTTTTGGTCTTCCAGAATACCCAATTCAAATGCAAATCAATTTAAATACAACAATATTAAATAATTATTATTATAAATTTCACAGGTCTCTGGATGGGCATTGGAGGCTTAGGAGAGAAAGGGAAAGGGAAAGAAAAGGGTATGGAAAGACTAATGAGAGAGTACAAAAGCCAGATTTTTTCCTATCTCACAATTTTGCTTTAGGGCCAAAGGTAGTCAATGAGGAAATTTAATAACTAATTTCAACAAACAATTATAGTGGAGAATCCAAAGCCTCTCACTCTAGCAGTTACTTGGGAGCCATACTAGAACAGTAGCCCTGTGGTACCTTAAGCACCACCCCCTTGCCTCTCTCTCCCTCTCCCTCTATATTTCATGAGAGGCTAGTTTTCCTGGTTCTTTTTGAGACATACTCTTATCATTGTAATTATACCAACAAAATTAATAATCAAATTGACTGTCTCCATGTTAGTGATGCATATGAAATACCTCAGTGTGTGTGAGAAGGCTATGAGAGAAGGCAATAAAATTGAGAGCACTTCAGCTACCTTATTACAACTCTTTTCCAATTGTCAGATTCAATTGATCCTATTTTAAAACCCATTCTTAGAAATCCATTCTTTCTTTTTTATTTTTTTAAAAGGATGATCTATGTTCTAGGGTTCGTGGGATCATATAAGAATGATAGCTCATCACTGGGGTTCTCCTATGAAGTTTGATGGAATAGATCAGGCTTTCCCAGTAGAATACTTGTGCCTAAAAGTATTTATGGATTTTCCTAGGACTAATTAACATGGATTTTGGCAATAGAAACTTGAGGTCCTTTCTTTTATTGAGTTAAGTTCAAATAAAAAATAAGATAAAATGAGACCATATTTTAAAGGCAGAATTCCAGATTTCAGCTATTTAATGTTATTTTAGAATGTCTCCATCCATTTTACATTAGAGTTTAAAATGTTAAGATCTTAGAAATATAATCCAATTTGCCCTTTTGTAGGGAGGTGGGAACCTAGGTCCAGGGAAGCAACTTTTACCCAACATGATCATTTTTTTTCCCCAGGAGTGGTAAATGCCTTCTATTTCTCCAGAGGACAGCCTAACCTCTTGACTAGTCCAGTACATATTGTTTCTATTATACTAGCTGATACCTTGTTTATAGGCATCGTGGCATAGTGGAAAACAGTCAAGGCACCTACTATGTGACCTTAAGCAAGTCACTTCCTCTCTCTGGACCTGTTTCCTCTTCTGTAAAATGAGCTGTACTCAATGGTCTCTATAGTTTCTTCTAGCTCTAAGCTTCTAATTATTTTGTCTGGATTAATTCTATCTCCATTACTAGAATTTAAGTTCCTTGGCCAGAGGCAGGTCCTTCTAACCCTACCCCCACCTCCAGTCCCACTTCAACACTTTGCCTAGTACAGAGTTGGCTAAACCACAGGAACTCAATATATACTTGTCTGATTGATAAGATAACTTTGATACCAAAGAACCTAAAGTGGCTTTGGCCTTCTCCTTGGTCTGAATCCCCACAACTGTGCTGAATGTTTAGGGATGCCAGGAATCTCCTTGAGATAAAGATTCAGAACAGCAGAAAATAGTATACTCTCCACCTGGAGATCGAGGGTAACTTACAGCCAACAAGGCTATTCCAATGTTTCCTAGAACACCAGTTACTGACCAAAGCTTATCATAATTACACCTATTGATGGCCATGAGTGCTTCTAGTTTGAAGGCAAAGCATCAGAACAGGTCCAGGCCTTAAGAGCCTCTTCAGATTACTTAGGGAAGGAGTAGGGGGCAGGAACATAGCATGACACGAATGTCTTCAGATGGTATCAGCCACATTAGCTACCTAAGGGACATCATGTTTACCATCAAGTCTGTCACTTAGTAATAAATGTACTCGTTTGAAAAGCACCCAGTTTTCTTACAAGGTGAATCCAATTCTTTTCCTCAACCTTTTAACTAAAGACAGACATTTTATTTGTATAGATAGCCTCTTCACTGGCCTTATTTGTACTTAACCTTTAAAAACCTCTTTAAACATTAGGCCCAAAAGGAATCTTAAGGATCATTTTGTCTGGTACTCTCATTTTTATAGAGGACTAGTCCAAAGTCCAGAGGAGAGTAATAACTTACCCAAAGTCACAAAGCTAACTAGTGGAAGAGCTGATTCCTATTTTCCAGGGGATCGTTCTTTCCAGATAGACACTTTGGTCCCTCCATCCCAGATGCTGATCTTTTCCTTTTCTTAAAGGCCTTTCCTGCAATTGATAACCCTCTTCTCTAGAATTACTGTGAATTTATTTTGGATATATCTCATTTAATTATTAGTGTATGTGCTGAACCTCCCAGCCTAGAAGAATGTAAATTCCTTAAAGGCAGGAGCTCTCTCATTTTTTGTGTTTGTATTCCTCAGAGATAGCACAGTGCCTGGCACATAAGAGGTATTTAATATATGCTTGCTAAATTGAAATGAATTGAATTTAGAAATTGAATTAAGCCACAAAAATTATTAGATGGCTCCTGAAATGATGTCAGAGAATTTCCCAGCTGTCCATAGCAGATTAGTGATGCTGTTTTGTTTCTTCAAGTACATTTTATGAAAAAAATCAAACCTTCTTTGCTGAAAACATATTTTTCATAAAATTGAGGGCACCAACACATTTCCTGGACACAGCATGGTCACCAAGGCTGATTTTAAAAAAGAAAATGGCCTTTGCTTCGACCGTGTACCTTCTGATAATAACTTCATGTGAAGTACGTTATTCTGAGTTGGTACTGATTGATCGCAATGATTATCTGCAGAGCAGCTGGTAGGGAAGGTGCTTTCAGAAATGACTGTTCATATATAAACACTCCTTTCACCAGTGCAACCAAATTTTTATTATTATTATTATTATTATTATGACGTCTAAAGTTCTTGGGTCTCACCAGGAGATACAGACTTGGAAGTACAAAAAAAATAAAAATTAATTCAGTTGGTAAGCTGATTAGCTGGGCTACATTGATCCTCGTTCAGAATAATTCTATGTTTAGATGAAGGGCTTTCCTTAGCATGTAATTCCCTGATTTCCAGCTGGCTCATAAAAGAGGGGAATGAGGGAGGGAGAGGGAGCAGGGCTGTCAGTGACGCCAGGGGCTCATTAGCAGTCCCATCACACAAGCTTCTGGCGAGTCCCTTTCAATCTTTTTGCTTTTCATTGAAAATCAACTACCTGCTTTGTGGGAACATGTCCTGGTGAATCCCCCCATTTTGTGCAATCTTTTAAAACAATTACTTAAATTATGGGCCCAGTGAGAAACCCCAGGATATGACATGGTTTTCTGGGTGTTGAGTTTGTAATCTCTCAGCTTTGTTCTCTCCAAACCCCATCCTCTGGTACAAGCAAGAGAATTTCAGAATTGGAAAAACCCTGTGTCTAAAAGTCATAGGACAAACCAAAAATATTGGCTGGATTTGGAAGTCAAAAGAAGCTCAGAGGTAACAAAAACCTTTAAGCATTGGGTGAATATGAGTGTGTGTGTGTGTGTGTGTGTGTGTGTGTGTGTGTGTGTGTGTGTGTGTGCCTGTGCATGGCAGGCGAGTGTATGAGCTCTGGTGTTCACTCGCCTGCACTTAAGATAAAGTACTGCACCATCAGGCACAGGCCAAAAGAAATTCTTGCCACGCTGCCCTTATTGGCCAGTTGGAGAAATGAAATGAAGCATTTACTGTTCCAGTTCAAAAAATAGCAGTTAGATTGATTGAGACCTGGGTTTCTGATTCCCATAGCTCATGCCAGCCGTGACCATGGTACAGACTCAGTACTGGATGCTTCTTAGAACCCTTTTCTAATCAGCCAGTCATGAGACAAGAGATGAACTGAGCTCTTATTCCTGCAGGGCTAGCCCTGATAACCAACTCCAGCTTACCCTTCCTTCTCAGTGGCATCCTTTCTCCTAGTATAGCAGTTCTGATGCAGCCTGCTAAGAAGGCCAGGGTTTCCTGGCCAGCCACTGATAATAGGGAATAGGAAATTGTTGCAAAAATCCTAGACCAGGTGGTCAATACAAAATCCAGACTGTGGTGAGCAATCTGGCCAGCCCTAAGTGTTTGTCCCTCTTCCCTAATGAGACTCATTAGGGCCTTATCCATGACAGAGGAACTTCTATGGCTAGCTTGCCTTTCCTAATGAACCCACTCAACCTTTACCTTCATTGGGAGACAGAGAAAATGGTGTAGGCCAGTCTGACTCTTTTGTCTTCACAGAGAAGAAATGGAATTTTTTCTCCTTCAAATACTACTAGACAGATCAAAACTGATAGCGAATATGGATACGCTCTCTAAAGCCCTATTGTTTTAGAATACAGGATATTATTCCATAGGATTGAGCCATTCTCACTCATTGCTAGGAGCAACGTGTTTTTATGATGCTGGTGGCATGTAATAAAGGGTAGTAAAATGGAAGCTCAGAGAGGAAGTGTGCTATTGCAAAGACCTTTGGGGTCTCAGAACCTCAGCTCAAATTCTGCCATTACCACTTACTACCTGTACGACCTTAAGCTTAATTAAACTTAAATGCTTTGGGTCTCAGTTTCCTCTCCAGTAAAATGAGGGGGTTGAATTAAGGTACCTCTAAAAATCCCCTCCATTTCTGGATTTATGATTCTATATTCAAAGCACCTTGAGGTCAGGAACCGATTCATTTGTGTGCCGATTTCCTCAGCAACTAGCACAGTGCCCGGCATATAGGAAGTGTTGAACTAATGTGTGTAGAATTGAATTGAACTGAAGCTCCCAAAGCTACACTAGGCCCAGACTTTGAATCCAGTCAAAATTACCACATTAAAAACTCCAATTGCAGCTCACCCTGGGAAAATAATAACTCCAAGAAGGATTTCACTTCAATTTATGCAGAATCAATGCACCATGGCAAAGACTTTGAGAAATGAAGATCTTACCTGTCTTATTTGAAGAGAGAAAAATCAATAGGTTGTCAAGTCAAAGAAAAGGTTAGCTAGCAGGCTAGGTCAAGTATGATCAGAGTGGATATAGCCTGCCATCAGGCAGAAGATGTCAGTCCATACAGCTTGATGACACCATTGCCCCCATTTTAGGCAAAGTGAACAGACATTAAAAATGTAGGAATGGCAAGAAGCCTCAAGAAATTCCCTCTCTTGGGATGGAAGGAGAGAGGAATGGAGGGAGGGAGGAAGAGGAAGAGAGTTTGGAACTCAAAATGAAACAAAACAAAATAAGAATGTTAAAATAAATTCTCTTACTGGGAATAAATAAATAAATAAAATAAAATAAAAATAAATTCTCTCACTAGGAAAAAAAATACCCTCTTCTTAGGGCCACATTAAAACCAGAGATGTCCTAGATGATGCCTTTTATGATGCTGGGTGGGGAGGTAGGGGCTGAGACACTTGTCAATAAATTCTATTAATATAAATAAATAAATAAATGTAAAGAGAATTGGGATGAGGAGGCAAAAAAAAATAGGCAGCTATCCAAGTATATGCTGATAAACATTTAACAACAAGCTCTCAGAAATAAAAAAGCAGATACAATATACTTTTGAGTTTTATCTGCATTATTGACAGTTCCTCCAGCATCTTCTTATGTCTAGACAACCAAAAAAATAATCAAGACCTGATTTCTAGGATTTGCCAATTTCTGAGGTAAATTGATTAAACTGAAAATTTGAAGGTCTCTAAAGATCTAGTTCAAACGGGCTCCAACTCCCCCCCAAGTTATCTATTTGTCTTTCTGTCTCTTTATTCACCCATTCTTCATTATTTAATTCATTTTGAAATTTTGAAATTATCATTTTTAAAATTTTTATTTAATTGATTAATTAAGAAAAACTTTCCATGGTTACATGATTCATGCTCTTTCCTTCCCCTCCTCCCACCCCCTTCCCATAGCCAACAAGCAACTCCACTGGGTTTTACATGTGTCTTTGATCAAGACCTATTTCCATATTATTGATATTTGCACTAGGATGATCGTTTAGAGTCTACATCTCCAATCATATCCCCATCAAACCTTGTGATCAAGCAGTTGTTTTTCTTCTGTGTTTCTACTCCCACAGTTCTTCCTCTGGATGTGGATAGTGTTCTTTCTCATAAGTCCCTCAGAATTGTCCTGGGTCATTGCATGGCTGCTAGTAGAGAAGTCCATTACATTCAGTTGTGCCACAGTGTATCTGTCTCTGTGTATAATGTTCTCCTGGTTCTGCTCCTTTTACTCTGCATCAGTTATTGGAGATCGTTCCAGTTCACATGGAATTCCTTCAGTTCATTATTCCTTTTAGTACAATAGTATTCCATCACCATTAGATACTACAATTTGTTCAGCCATTCCCCAATTGAAGGGCATCCCCTCATTTTCCACCACCACAGAGAGTGTGGCTATCAATATTCTTGTACAAGTCTTTTTCCTTATGATCTATTTGGGTTACAAACCCAGCAGTGGTATGGATGGATCAAAGGGCAGATAGTCTTTTAGTGCCCTTTGGGCATAGTTCCAAATTGCCATACAGAATGGTTGGATCATTTCACAACTCCACCAGCAATGTATTTGCCACATCCTCTCTATCATTTATTTCCTTTGCTGTCATGATAGCCAATCTGCTTGGTGTGAGGTGATACCTCAGAGTTGTTTTGATTTACTTTTCTCTAAGTATAAGAGATTTAGAACACTTTTTCATGTGATAGCTTTGATTTGTCTGAAAATTGCCTATTCATGTCCCTTGCCCATTTATCGATTGGGGAATGGCTTGATTTTTTGTACAATTGATTTATCTCCTTATATATTTGAGTAATTAGACCTTTGTCAGAAGTGAAATTGTTTTTAATCGTAAGGGAAACTCCCTCCATCATTACAGATTACCAATTTATCTATAATTTATAGGCTTAGAGTTGCTGAAGTGGAGGTCAGAGGAACTGAGAGATTAACCTATTTGCTCATGTGTGAATGACAGATATTGAACCCTGGTATTTCTGGAACCAAGTGTGACCTACTATCAATTAATGCACTTCCTCTCAGGAGAAAAGAAAAACAGGAGTAGGAAGAATATGGAAATATGTGTTGCATGAAAGCACGGATATAACCCATATCAGACAATCTTTTCCCTTGGGGAGGGGGGAGACAAGGAGAGGGGAAAGGAGAGAATTCAAATAGGAAAATGTCAGAAAACAGTTGTCAAAAATTGTTTTTACATGAAATTGAAAAAAAAAATGAATCCAATTTTAAAAAATGGGTAGGAACAAGATGAGTGAAAAGGAGGGAGATGAAGTAGAGATAATAATACTAGTAATAGCTGACTTTTATATAGTGATTACTATGTACCAGGCACTGTGTTAAACCCTTTTTATTATAATCTCATGTGATCCTCACAAAGGCTTTGAGGTAGATGCTTTATCATCCCTTTTTACAGATGAAAAAACTGAGACAACAGATGTTGAGCAACATGCCTGCGGTCATACAGCTAGTGAGTGTCTGAGGCTGGATTTGAACTCATCTCTTCTGGATTCTAGGTCAAGTACTTTCTCTCCAGTATGACACCTACCTGCCCCATGGAGTTGGGAGTAAGGATTTAGTTCAACTATTGCATATAAATGCAATAAATGCAATACATTCCTGCAGTTACCTCTTTCTTCTCCAAAGGGGACTATTGCCAATCTGACCTCAATAGCCAGCTCCCCTTCTAGGTCTGGTGTTCATTTTTTTCTCTCACCAAGCTAAGATTGGGGTATGAATTAGGGAATCACAGGATTTTCTAGCTGAAAGAAACCTTAACAATTACTCCTTTTATATAAGAGGCTTAGAGAAGTGAAGTGACTTTCACAAAGTCATATATTAATAGGTAAGTAGTGAGATCTGAACTCAGGTCTTTTATCTTCTAAGTTAAGTCCTCTTTCTATCATGCCACATTGTCAAAGACTTTCTCCCTGTTAACCAAATTGTGCCCCAGAGAAAGAGCATAGAATTCCCAAAGATGACAAGGACAGGTATTCCCTGACCTATCCTTGTCCTAAACCCTTCTAACTGAATCCAGATTTTGTGCCAATGAACTCAAATCCAAACCATACCTAGTTGCTATAAGTAGCTTGAGAGGATAAATAGGTTATCATAGATCATATGACAATAATTGTGATAAGTCATTAAAAGCACTATACAGATTTCTGAAGGCAATTGAAACTGCTCTACCCTTTATGTTAAATTATGGACCCAATTTATCCATCTCCAGTTCCTGTCTCAGATGCATGTTGTTGTTATTCAGTGATTTTTCAGTTGTGTCCAACAAACAGGGTGAAATGATTTGCTCAGGTTCCTCCAGCTAGAAAAGTATCTGAGATCAGATTTCAACTCATGAAGATGAGTCTTCCTGATTCCAAGCCAAGTGTTCTATCCACTGTGCTACTTAGCTGTCCTTCCCAGATGTATACTGCTTTTTGACTAAGTCAATGGAATAGCTGTCCATAAACTGAATATTAGACATTTTAAAAATCTATTTTTTCCCATATGCATTGCCAGATCAATCTCTTTCAAATTATCTTGAATTGAAGAAACCCCACTATTCTAGGGCCTCATTCAATCAGCACAATAGTATCCACAGAAACATCTGGAGGAGCTCTTTTCTATTTAGACCTGTGCCTATTGGCATTCATAATCAGAGGACTGTTGAACAGTTATCTCTGTATTTGTATTTATTACGGACATAAAGAAAGTCTACAGCAATATAAAATAATGCAGACAATTTATTGATACTTAATTATATCCTCCAGTTTTGCTGGCATGAACCTTGCTGTGATAGCTAAGTTTGAAAGGAATATCTATATTATAATCCAAAATTCTTGTTTATGAATCATTTGGTTTTTATAAATGGGCTATCAAAGCTTTCAGCATCTCGTTGGAACTTGTATGTGCTACTGAAACCAAGGTGAACTAGTCTTGGCTTGGTGGCTCCTATTAGGCTTACCATTTTCTACTTGTCCCATTCTATTTTGTTAGTAGGAAATTCCAAGAAGATTTAGTTAATGGGATGAGGAATATGTTAAGAAATCCTTCTATTCACTCACCCTTGCTATTTGTCATTGAAACCAAAGACTAAAGTCTAAAGCCCAAAGAATATACCCTGCTTGTTTCCCAAGAGGCCTCTCCATATCTGATCACCTACTCAATAAACAATGTATATATTATATACATATATGTACATATATTTATATAGACAGAGAGGGGGAAGGGGGGGGAGATTAATCAGTTCTTTTTCTCTACCTCCATGAGGCATCTAGGTAAATAGAATGCTGGACTTGAAGTCAGGAAGGCCCGAGTTCAAATGCAGTCTCAAATACTAAATAGCTTTATAACCCTGGGACTTTCACTTTCCTCATCTGTAAAATAATGTTAATTATTTTATATTTATATATTTTATATCTGTTAATAATAGCATCTACCTCCAAGAGTTATTGTTAGGATCAAATAAGATATTTGTAAAGTGCTTAGCACAGTGCCTGGCATATAGTAAGCACTATATAAATATTAGCTATTAGTAGCTATGACTCTATAGCTAGGATACTATCTGTCTCCTCTAACCCATGATTCTGAGTCACTAATCAACTCTGTAACTTTCTTTATAAATGGATGGGAGAATGTTTTAGCAGGATTTAGACTGGCAAAGTACAGTAAACTCTTAGCAAGCAAAGCTATATGTAGCAGCTTCCTGGTATTTTTAGTATTTGCTATTTCTATGTGTTTCTTTGAGGAGGAGGTCTATTTGATTGGCTTGATAGTAGAACAGATTTACTCAAGATAGAAGTTAGAACAATACTAAGCTCTCCTTGGGAAGGAATTGAGCAGAGCTTTCCAAGTGACAGAGATCAGCTGGGGGCAAGGCTGGGTCATACAGAGATTTGGATATTGGCAAAATGTTGATGACATAGTCCAGTGATGGCAAAACTTTTAGACACTGCATGCCATGCCATGCCCATCCCCAGAACTAGTGCCCCCTCCCCACCTTACCCCAGACAGGGGAGGGAGAGATGGAGGGGAGTGGCCTGGCCTTTCCACTCAGGGGATGGAGTAAGCACTTCCATTGGGCTTCTGGGCAGAGGGGTGGGGAGGCACAGTGGAGAGGGGGGAATGGAGCAACCCTGGCAGGTGACAGCTCACATGCCCACAGAAGGTCTCTGTATACCATCTTTGGCAGGCATGCCACAGGTTCACCATCATGAACATAGTCTTTACTACTCACTACTATCCCTAATTTTCACCCCTCAGGAAAGTATATTCTGTGTGAGTTTTAGACCTCTCCATAAAATCTCACAGAGCATAAAAGATATGATGTTTGAAGTAGTGTGTGTTTTAATGCCATCTATGGTATTGGTATGCCTTAAGTATAATATTGGTCTTTCCTTCATTGGAGAAAAATATCATGACTTTAATGCTTAACTAATAAGTAAAGGAAGGACATGAGGAAGGAAGGAAGGAAGGAAGGAAGAAAGAAAGAAAGAAAGAAAGAAAGAAAGAAAGAAAGAAAGAAAGAAAGAAAGAAAGAAAGAAAGAAAGAAAGAAAGAAAGAAAGAAAGAAAGAAAGAAAGAAAGAAAGAAAGAAAGAAAGAAAGAAAGAAAGAAAGAAAGAAAGAAGGAGAGGGAGGGAGGGAGGAAGAAAGAAAGAAGGAGAGGGAGGGAGGAAGAAAGAAGGAAGAAGGAAGACTTTTCTAATAATTGGAATTGTTGAAAAGGGGAATGACCTGCCTTGGGAGGTTTCTCCTCAATGGAAAGTTTTCAAGAAGAGACTTCCTAGAGGAATTGAAGAGATGATTCTTGCTGAGAAATTGGTTGGATTAGATGTGCTTGAAGTTCCCTTCTAACTCTTACATTCTTCAATTCTGTAGTTTTGTGATTCTGGGAACAGGTCTAGTGTAGACTAATTATTGACAATAGTTCTTAAAAGAAAATATTTTCATTCTTTGAAAAATTAAGTCCTTAACTACTTCATTTGACATGTATTGAGTACTTGTTATGTGCATGGAGTTGTGCTGGGGGCTCTAGGGGACAGAAAGTGAGATGATTAAGACATTTCCTGCCCTCAGAAAGCTTATAGACTAGTATCCAAAAGCAACTTCAATTCAGAATAGTATGTAAATGCCATGAAAGAAGTATAGAGTGGTGCCGTGGAAATTTAGAGGAGATGGAAATTGTTTTTGGTGGTAGACATGGGGAAGTCAGCTTTTAACATAGGCCTGGAGGGACAACAACTGGATGGCTCAGTGGATAGAGTAGTAGGCCTGGAGTCAGGAGAACCTGAGTTCAAATGTGACTTCAAACACTTCCTAGCTGTCTGAACCCTTTTGCCTAGCCCTTATCACTCTTCTGCCTTGGAATTGATATTTATACTAAATCTAAGACAGAAGGTAAGGACTTAAAAAAAGATAACCCTGAAGGATGGGTAGAGTTTTAACATACTAATATGTGGGGAAATTCCAGGAATATAATCTGTTTAAGAGACAGGATCCTATCTTGTTTCAGATTTGTATCTCCAATGCCTGCTTAGTCTATTACACACATTATGCATTTAATAAATGTTTGTGAAATCAAATTGGATTGTTGAATGAATGCTAGGAAAAGAGTGCCTTCTTCTAACTGCCTGCTTTCTGTAGGCAAAGGTGTGAGGGGAGACTTTTGGAAGAGCATGTGCAAAAATGCAGGGTGCCTGAAAAGTGCAGGGGCAGATTGTTGGTCGTGGACAGAATCCAGATCCTTCATTTTATTCACTTAGTCTGATTTGGCTGAAACCTATACTGTAGAAAGGGAAGTAATATTTGATAAAGCTGGAAGACTATGTGTAAGCCAGATTATAGAGGGCTTTGAATGCCTCATTAAGGGTTTTGTCTTTCATTGAGGAAGCAATCAGCTTTTAAGCAGGAGAATGATTTGTTCAGAATTGGAACCAGTGGGGAATTAGGGTTAGATTACAAAAGGAGAGCCTAGAGGTAGATGGGAAGGGAGTATAGTACATGATGATAGAATAATAGGATTGAGAGTCCTGGAAAGGACCCTATAAGCAATTTAGTCCAATCTACTCTTTTTCTAGACGAGGAACCTGAGGCCCATAAAGGGAAAATAAATTGCCCAAGGTCCCACATATATAGTGACTAGCAGAACCAGGATTGAAACTTGGGTTCTCCGAATCCAGTGTTTTTTCCACTACCTCTCTGAGATAGCTCGTCAACAAGAGATGAATAAAAGGAAATACTGGGTGGGCTCAGCTAAGGTCAAATAGCTTGGATTCTCTTTTGACAGGTCACAGTGATGCTGTCCAGCAGCCTAGTATCTGGGGCCCATCAGATTTGAGCTAGCACATGTTGGTAGAGCTGGATTCTGTGGCTTTTGGCTTGGGTTTTTAATTACTGACTAGTGATGTAGCATTGATCATGTTCCAGAGCCCTAAACTTACAGCATCAGCTACCGATGAGCTCTCTTTCTGATGGGCAAAAGGAATTGGGGAAGATTTTGATGAGTCAGAGCGGTATATTTCCAGGAGGGGTCCATTTGCTTTCCATGCAATATTTGGGTGTTGCTTTGAAGGGGGAATTTTCATTTAGCCAGCCTTCTTTCCCCTGTCTCTTCTCTGTCCTCCCCTGTCCAACTTCCCCTTCCACTCCCTTCTCTTCCTTCTCTCCCACTTTCCCCTCTCCTAATTCTCTTCCCCCTCTCTTCCCTCCACCCCACGTTTTTCATTGTCTTCCCCTTTCTCTCTCCTGGTCTCCTCTCTTCTCTCTCACCTTCTCTTCCCCTCCCGGTTTCCGGGCTCAGTTCTATAATCATTTCTTAATGGCCTGCTGTGTGAAGGCCCTGTGCAAAGCTGTGGGGATAAACCAGTCAGAACCAGACCCCTCTAGAAGCTTCCCATCGGTGGAGGTACTGCAGGTCCAAGAGTAATCCCAAGGGCACCTCGGGAGGGAGAGCGCTCTAGCAGCTGGCATAGGCGGCAAAGCTCTCTCCTCCCCTTTCCCAGCCAAGGTAGAGTTCGGTCATTCTTGTTGTCTAGGCCGAGGCCTTACGGGAGCAAAAAGGAAGGAAGCCAAGTGCCTGGGCCTCAGAAGGGTTGGCATTTCCCCAGGGTCTCACAGCTGGGAGAAGTCACTCCCTAGGAGAGCAGCTGGCCGGTTAGTTTCTCCTCAGCATTCCCCTGTGGACGGCGAGCCTGCGTGCCCAAGCTAGGGGCTCCCACAGCAGTGCCCTGAGCAGATTGAGAGCCTTCGGGGCTGCCCCAAGGCCAGGCTGGGGCGGGGGCGCTACGGCTTGACTTTCCGAGACTACAGGAAAGTGATTTTTCTTCCGGCTGGCCGGTGTCCTCCACCCTCGGGAGGAAGCCCCATGAGCACAGTGGTGAGGCAGGAAGAGGCTCCTGCAGGTGCTCGTGAGCGGTCGGTCAGGGCCAGTGACCTTGGCCATGGCTCGCCCGATAGACATTCTTTTGCGATGTCCCTCGTGACGCAACCGTCTCTGGCCCTACCGCATTGGCTCTTCTGCACATAAGGAGGGCAGCAGCCTCCCGGGCCACCCACAGCCTGGCCCTAGCCCTGGGCTCCGGCTCTCGTTTTCATTCCCAAACCGTGCATTGTGTACAATGAAATGAGAGCGCGCTCTGAAAGAGCCGGGAAACTGTAAAGCACCCCGAAGAATAAGGGCTTATGCTTCCGACCCACCGGCGGGGCCATTCATCTTAGCACTAGCAGCTGAGGCAGCGCTCTCCCTCCCCTCTGCCCGGAAAGCAGACCTCCCCACCACGGGCTCTGGGCTGGCTCCTTTTCACCCAATTTACGGGCGAAGCTGGGCAACGGGATGATTAGCACCGCCCCCCCCCGCCCCGCCCCGAGTGTGGGGCAAAGCGCCAAGGTTCCCACTTGGGCTCTGGATCTTGGGATCCTCTTCTGTAAAATGAGGGTTTCACACTAGGTATCTTCTCAGTTTTCTTCTCCCCTTAAACCGTTGGCCCTTTAAGAGAGGCTAAGATCCTTATGCTAAGGGGTTTTTTTGATGTTGAGGCCTAGGAGCTCCACAAGCCAGGACGGCTCCGGAACCCCAAAGAATTCTATCCTCCTCTTTGGAAAGTCCCCACTGAGCAGGGGGTGGGGCGACCTCTAGTCGAAAGTTCTGAACCGCTCAGGACTCATCCAAAGAACCCCAGACACAGCTGAGCCTTTGAAATTCTCACCCCTGTTCTGTCATTGGATTCTGACAGAACACAACAGCGCTGCGAGGGAGGTAGGGAAAGGGAACTTTCGAAAATTCTTGGAGATCTCTGATTAGAGCAGTAAATATTGATCTGTACAAGCCTTAGAATATTGACCACATTTTGCCAACTGATAAATTGGTGGAATAATTCCACTTTGGCAAGACTAGTCCTACCTCTGAAATCAATCACAGAATTTTGTAATATCTTTTTCTTCCTTCCTTCCTCCTTCCCTCCCTCCCTCCCTCCCTCCCTCCCTTCCTTCCTTCCTTCCTTCCTTCCTTCCTTCCTTCCTTCCTTCCTTCCTTCCTTCCTTCCTTCCTCCCTCCTTTCTTTTTTCTTTCTTTCTTTCTTTCTTTCTTTCTTTCTTTCTTTCTTTCTTTCTTTCTTTCTTTCTTTCTTTCTTTCTTTCTTTCTTTCTTCTCTCTTCTCTTCTCTTCTCTTCTCTTCTCTTCTCTTC
Source organism: Monodelphis domestica (assembly GCF_027887165.1). Taxonomy (NCBI): domain Eukaryota; kingdom Metazoa; phylum Chordata; class Mammalia; order Didelphimorphia; family Didelphidae; genus Monodelphis; species Monodelphis domestica. The sequence goes on along the minus strand of NC_077235.1, from coordinate 25,871,258 downwards.
TCTTCTCTTCTCTTCTCTTCTCTTCTCTTCTCTTCTCTTCTCTTCTCTTCTCTTCTCTTCTTTTCTTTTCTTTCTCCTTTTCCTAGACTTAGAGAGGTCCTTAGCTCTTTTCCTTGCCCAGCTGTACCATACTCCTCAGTCAATGAACAAGTACAGGGTATGTGGATTAGTAAGAAGAACACTGGTCTTAGAGTCTGAATTACTGGGATGGTGTACTGGCTCTGCCATTTCCTACCTGGGTGAATCTGGGCTTCCATTTCTTCCTCTTTAAAACCAGGGGTAAAGCCCACTAAGGTCCCTTCCACTTCTAAAATGGTGTAATTCTAGTTGGTGGACCATATGGCCTCCTTTGGGGACATTGAATGCCTTGGGAAGTGCTTCCCAGTGAGGTGACTATTAATAGAAGCCTAGATTTACTTTATCACAGCTTTTGGAAATTTGCTTTCATAATAGGCATTAAAATAAATGTGTTCACCAAATATGGGACAGTCTCTGGGCTCACAGCTCCTGGAGGTATTGGTGGATCAGGGAAATACATATTCAACTAGAGCAAATTCCAGAAGCAAGGGAGAATAATTACAGCTTTGTTTAACGGAGGGGGAGAGGGTCATTAAGTACATATAGGATAAACCATGGAATTCATATACTGATGACTTATAGCTATCAGAAACTGAAATGGTGGAGAATTGGGTAGGGCTAATTTAAACAAGCACCATTCAGATTTATAGTAAACTAAAAAGGAAAGCATTTGAATTTAGCCTAACTTGGACTGGATGGTATAAGAGAAAAAGAATAGATTTTAGGAGAGCCAGTATCTAGAACTATCTTTTTCAGCAACTAGCTCTGTGATCTTGAATAAGTCACAGCCTCTCTGAGTCCTTGTCTCTTTCTTTGTAGTATCACAGTTCTAGAAAGTTCTAGATTTAGTTCTGGAAAGGACTCTAGAGTGAAGAGATTCAGCCAGATCACTGAAGACACCGATAACATGCCTATCAGATCTGCAGATGGCACAAAACTGGAAAGTCCAACAGATAACTTGAATGATAGTCTTTAAACTGTCTTAAAGGAGTAGTGGAAGGAAGTGGGGGTGTCTTTTCTATAAAGAAGAGAAGGGAGAATGTGGAAGCTATTTCTAAATGTACAAAGAACTGCCAGATGGATGAAGGAGTAGACTTCTTCACAATCCCTAGGCAGTGGCAGAGTTAAGACCAGTGGGTAGAAATTCAAGTAGAGTTCTACTCATCATTTGGTGAAATTTTTAACAATTGGAATCCTCCAACAATATAGGGTATGTTGCCATAGTAAATACTATGTTCTCTGTTACTAGAAATATTCAAGCAAAATCTAGATGGCCACCTGTCAGGAATAATGGAGAGAGGATTCCTGCATGGGGCAGGAAGTTGGACTAGGTGACCATTATTATCTTTTTTCAAATGTAAGATTCTGTTTCTACCTCTAAGGCGCCTCTTACTTCTGCTTCTGTCATTCCGTTATGGTAGTGAAGATCTGCACACTGTGCTGTCAATTCATAGTACCCGGACTTTCCTGTGCCAAAAATGGATCAGTCTAATGCAACCAAACATCAAGATCAGGGTTATTGTAAGTTTAAACTAGGTGAGAATAATAAGCTGAATTCAAAAAGTTTTACTCTTCTTCCTTATCTCACAATACCTGAGCAATGCTAGTATTACTAGTGTCATCATGCAGATGAGGTAGAAGTGACTTTCCAGTCATCACATTGGTCATAAATATCTATGGCAAGTTTTAAACCCAGATGTCCTGTCTCCAGGTCCAACACACTGGTCCCTATTCCAGGCTACCTCTCAATAAGAGTATATCCATTCTTCCTCCTGGCTGAGACTTTATCAGCAAGTATTTCTCAAGGCAGAAGTACTATTGAGAAATCATTTTATTTTAGAACTTTGTTCTAGATACCTTTCCTTGCAAACCAAAGAAACATTTGCAGGCACATGCCTGACATAAAGGGTATCCAAAATGGTGACAATCCAAGATGGCTACTTCTGTGGTTGACTTTAGAAATTTGAGGCTATCAATATTTTCCTTTCTATTTTACCCTCCTCTTTTGGCCTCGAAAAGACTCCCGTCAATAGAGTTGGTAGACAGAGTAGATGTGAAAAGAAAGCCATTGGATTTGTCACGAGGGTAAGAAAGATGCAGCTTGTATACCAGTCTTACTCAGGATGAACCTGTGCTAGTGGTAGAGGGGGAGAATAGAGAAGAAGCTGCAGGGATTTGAGAAGACATTAAAAAACTAAATAGTAAAGAGGGAAAGGGCACTCTGTGGAGCCTATTAACTGTCCCGCTCATTTAGCAATTGTCCAGTGTACTCAAAGAATGTTTGGTAGAATCAGGAACCTTAGAGCTCCAACCCCATCAAAGAGGAGGAAATTGAAAGCCCACAGAGGGTTCATGATTTGTACAAAACCATACAGCTAGTAAGTAATAGTTTCAGGTTTGGAACCCAGGGCCTGTGATTTCAAATTCCAACTTGTTTTACTATATATCATATTTGTTTTAACCTTGTGGAAATTGGAAAACAAACTTGACACAAATGTATCTATTCTGTCTAATTTAAAATATGTTGAGGTCTACTACATACTTTCTGTGTGACCTTGGGCAAGTCACTTAACATCTCTAAGCTAACATTTGCTCATGTGTAAAGTGAGAATGATAATATTTCCATTGTTTATGTCATGAGGAGGTTGTAAAGACTAACTGTGTGATATAAAAAATTCAAGTCTTTTAAAATTGTTGCTCTATTGAAAAGTAAAGAAACATTTTAAAAATACTTACTGTGCACTGGGCTTCATGCTAAATGCTCTACAATATCATCCCATTTGATCCTCACAACAGTACTGGGAGGTAAGTGCTATTACTATCATTCCCATTTTGCAGATGAACAAACTGCAACAAATGGGGGTTGAGTGATTTGCCCAGGGTCACATAGTCAGGAAGTGTCTGAGGCCAGATCTGAACCCTCCCGTCTCTAGGCCTGGCTCTCAATCCACTGAGCCACCCAGCTGTCCCCTTCCATTCTCTTTACTAGTTTAAATAGCAAGGTAGGCTCAGATGACTATTGTAATCAGTCTTTTCTCCTTTGCTAAGTCTCTGGCCTCAGCCTTCTCCTCCCACTCATCACCTACACTCAATGGAGACTCCAGAAAGTGCTTTGCCTTCCTATAGACTAATCTAGCTCAAGAGAAGCCAAGATAGGCACCAAAAAAGCTGGATCCATTGTGATCACAAGTGGTCCAGCCAGGGGCTATTAAGAAGCCCAGCAAGGCAGAGGCCCTATTAATCAGGCTGTGTTGAGAGACTACATGGAGGGAGCAAGACTTCCATTTGTTTAGCTTCTGCTTATACGACTTCTGTAAGGCATTCACTTGCAAAGAACTCTTGCTATGAGTTGAAAGGACCTCTGAAAGACCATATAGTCCAATCTCTCCTTTTCTTATTTTATCTGGGAAGTAATTGAGTCATGGAGAGAGCAAGTGACTTGTCCAAGGTCATACACCTAACAAGTGACAGAGCCTGGAATTACATCTAGTTCTCAACTTTATTCCAATTGGTCTTTCCACTATACCATAACACCTGTTAGAGTTGGAATTGACAAGAAGCCAAACATTTTGCTCTTGAGGGCACTTCTGCAAGCTAGATTTCCATGCTATGGAAAGCAAGGCAGTGTAGGTGTCGAAGATTGACTTCTCATTTGACAGTAAAGCTCTTGAGTCATACTGATCTTTTAGCTGAGTCTTTTTCATTGAAGGGGGCGGCGTTGATGGTGATGATTCTGGCAGGTGATGATTGGTGATGATGATGATGGTAGTGATGAGGAGGATGGTGATGGTGGTGGTAGGCAGAGTGGTCATAGAGTGATAAAGGTGAGGAAAAATGGATAGATGGTGAAGGTAGTAAAAGCAGAGTTCAGAAGAGTAGGGTGTGAGAGAGGTGGCAGGATGGACATTGGTGGTCAGAGAAAGGAATCAGAGATGCCTGGAGCCTGAGCATTATTTGTACCTTTTTCACTGCCTGGGCGTATTTTATGGTCAAATTCATGCTACCTGCCCTCTTAGAAGAAATACTGTGGATTGGTTCCAAGGCAGATGTGCAGCAAGGGTTAGGTAAAGGGAGTTAAGTGACTTGCCCAGGGTCACACAGCCAGGAAGCATCTGATTTCAGATTTGAAGCCTCCCATCTCTGAGCCACCTAGCTGTCCCCAAAGTAATGTTTAATAGTATTTATCTAATGAATGAGTTTTGTGAACTCCCGGGCATTATAACCTATAATCCCCCCTCCCTCTGGTCTGAAGAAGGACCGCCCTGCTTTGGGATTTTGTATTTTCCTGTTGTCATTCAGCCCCTCACAATTCTTGTGTCATCGGGGTTTGTCCTCCTCCTCCTCCTCTGACCACAAATGGTTAACTGACCCTGAAGTTTATTCAGCCAACTCAGTCCTGGCATCTCTTATTCCCCTGGTGGGGCTAAGAGCTGGTTTGTTAGCTTAGAAAGGTACACCTGGAAAAGGTGTTGCTGCCTGCCTTTCCATCTTGGAGGGCAAGCCTCTGCCTGGGGTTTCTGCATTGGAAGTGTGCTGCATTGGCTGCCGCCAAGATCCCAGGGTCACAGGCTGCGAGCTGGAAGGGCTCTTAGATCTCAGACCTTAAGAGCACCAAGTGGAAGTGACAATGGCAGGCTTGCTGCTCAGCCATGGCAGGGACCTGCTGCTGAAGTAGGAGAGGAGCCTTTTTGCCAACAGAAGAGTTCAAGCAAAGGCGGGTGGAATTCCCTCTGTGGCTGGACTGCAGACAGGATCTCCTCCAACTCGGAGCTGAGAGCCGAGATCCCTCCTTGGGCTTCAGCCTGCAATCTTTGCAGCTCTCTTGCACTCGCTGGGACCGAGGGGGGGGGGGGGGGCGCGGGTTTTCTCTCCTGCTGCCTTTGGAGTCAGTGGCAAAAGAGCCGCGCTATGTGTAGCCATGCAACCTGTCAGCAGTTAGACGCCCAAGCAAGTGTGCACTTGGATGAAAGGTACGCTAGTGGGAATCTTGGGGGAATTGGCTCTTTACTTGAATGCGTTTGATCAAACACAGGACCCGCTCCGGGGTTTGATGGCAGTTCTGGGTGACAGGAACGAAGGGAGCCAAACTGTGGGCATTTTCCTGAGCTGATAAGTGTTTCGGACAGGCAGGTTCTGAGCTTCCGCAGTGGGAGCCAGTGCTGCTGAGCCCAGCTAGAGAGCCGGGGCGGCACTCCAGGAGCGCTGCCTGGCAATCTCGGCATTTCCTCTTGCCGTTTCATTCCCAGCCTTGCTTGCAAACCTGCGGGAGCACGCTTGTGGTAGGTGTGATCGGGAGCCGGCTTGGGGGAATCTGCCGGAGCCCGACTGGGGTTTTCTGTGGGAAGATGCGCTTCCAGTTAGGGATTTCGTGTTCAGTGTTATTTCAAGGGATGGCAAGGGGAAGGCTTTTCTGGTGCTGCTGTCAGTGTCTTTTTGATGTCAGTGAAAATGATTTCAGGAGAAATGGTCTGTTTCACTCACTGAAATGTATGCTAAGGTTGGGTGTGGGGGTGTAGCGGCTGTGGGGTGCGTGTGTGTCTGTGTGTGGAACGGAGGAAAAATCCCACACCCTTGAGTAACAGGTGGGAGCTTGGAAGATGGCTTATGGGCTAGGGGAGGGAATGGATCCGAATTACAGAGGAAGAAAGATGCCGGAGCAGAAAAGGGAAAAGAGAATGTTTAGCTAAGGAAGAATCTGTAGCCTCAGCCTCAATCTTCCTGTGAGCTGTGAAGAGATAAGTGAGGTGCCTTTGGAAGGAAAAAGCAGCTCTTGGGTCTCTGTGGTCAGGAATTAATTGTCTGGTAGGTGAGCCGAGGAAAGGGAGCTGGGCAGAACTTGCTAGTTGGGGGGGGGGGGGGTCAGGCCTGGCATTTCCCAAAACCAAAATGGTGACCTGGCTCACAGGCTCAGCCACCTTTATGACCTTTTGGGCTCACTCTACAAAAATGGTCTCAGTGAAATGAAGAATTTTGCCCTCGGCAAATTTAGGATGCTCAGTTACCTGGTACAAACCCTGAGGGGGAAAATCATTTTTAAAATACAGGTTTGAATTTGTGAGAGGCAGTAACATTTCAAATGAAGCAGGAAGGAGTGCCACATATTCCACAAGTCACCTTCTGGTTTTAAAATTCATTCATTTAATAGCCATTTATTAAATACTTACTATGTGCAAATGGCAGCTAGGTGGCACTACAGTGGATAGAGCATCAGATCTGGAACTGGGAAGGCCTGAGTTCAAATCCAGCCTCAGATGATATTAGCTGTGAGTCTGGGCAAATCACTTAACCTCTGTTTGCCTCAGTTTCCTCATCTGTAAAATGAATTGGAGAAGGAAATAGCAAACTATTCCAGTATCTTTGCCAAGAAAACCCCTAATGGAGTCAGGAATAGTTGGACAGGATTGAAAATGACTCAACAACAAAACTGCACAAAGCACTCTGGCTCTATCCACTAGCCCATTTAAATGGAAAAAAAGAGCAAAAGGCAGTAGCTTGGAAAACGGTATTAAATATCAACTTTAGGCTAGTTTGAGGGCATCCACTATCACCCTATTTCCTACACACACACACACACACACACACACACACACACACACAGAGCTATTCTCTGCATTCTATCCCCTCCCCTATTCCTCCCTGTCCCAGTACCCACCCCTCCCTAGGCTTGTTCTTCCTCAACCTTCTCCCTGTTCATAGTCTCAAATTATAGCAACTAGTTTTTTTTTTCAGTTTTCAATGAAAGAAAAACAAAAGGAAAAGGATGGGAAGAAGGAGAAAGTAGCTTGTTTTCCATCCCTTTAATTTTAATGCTCCTCTATTCTCTCCCTCTATTCATCCCCAACCCAAATCATAAATGTCTGTATGTGTAGCTGTACAAATTTCTCTCCCTATATTTCTCTATTTCCCTCTGTCATTAGCCAGTCAGAAATGTTAAGGGATAAAGGAAATCTTTCAGTTTTTAAGGATAGAAAAAGGAAGAACTTTTAAGGCTTTATTGTTTTTGTTCTTAATCCCTTCTCCCTCTTCCACAATTTTCTTACTGTCTAGTCCTCTTTTACAATTCTCTCTTGCTTCCCAGATCACAGAATCATGTGGAATGGAATTTAGAGATGATCTAGTCCAACTTTCCTTGTTTTAAAGATGAGGGAACTGAGAACCATAAAGGAGATGAGTCTAAATCTAACACCATCTTCTTTTGCACTGGTCTTATTTTACCAAATGACCTCTTTAAAAAGAAAATATTCCAATTTACTTTTCCCTTGTTAAAAGTACCCCCCTGTTATACCTCCCAGGAGCTATGACTTTGGGCAAGATAATTGCTGGAAGGGCCTCATTTTTCTCACCCTCCTCTCCATCCTGTTGCATTTTAGCCCCAGATTGTAAAGGGCAATACCTCAAGAATGTCTCTCTCCTCCCCTGCTCCTTTTACCCACTCTTCTGCTCTAAGACACACTCTTACAATCTGTCTGTGGCAGAGCCAAATTCAAACCTCAAGCTTTTGACACATCGTCCTTTCAACTGTCCATTCACCCTGCCATATTTGACTCTTCCCTTTCTCTCCTGCTTTTTACCATGAGCCCCCCAAACTGCCTTTGGCTCTCTCCTTAGGCAGTAACCCTCCCTTCTTCATCCCTTCATCCTTTGCCTGCTCTTCCTTAGCATCATAGTGTTTAGAGGTAGAGAAGGAACTCTGTAGATCAAATGATCTATACATTTTATGTATGTAAAGTGCCTTAGAAATCTTAAAGTGCTAGGTATTATTAGTCCAATGCCTTCATTTTACAGTTGAGAAACTAAATCAAGTGACTCATCGGAGGCTATTTATTCCATTTCCCACCCTCCATTTCTCTCACTCTTGCCACAACACTGTCTGGGAAGCCCATCGGATCCCTGATCAGCAGCTTCCAATGCTTTTGATTCTCCTTTGCTCCATTCATACTCCTCTTTCTTTCCCTCCCTCTATAGTCTCCAGTTTTCTTAGCAGCCCTTTCCACCCCCTACCCCCAGCCACTCCAGTCAGTCAGCCAGCAGTTTCTTATTCGGCAGCCATTTTGCCAAGCAATGGGGATTAGAAAGAAAGGCAAAAGCAGTCCCTTTGCTCAGGAAGCTCCCATTGATTCTCTGGTCTAGGCACCTATTCATTTTCTTCCTTTCCTCTGTCCCTATTCCCTTTTCTCCTTTGTCTCTTCCCTCTTTTACTATTTTACTGTCAGAACTGGAAGGAGGTTGTGGAGTCTAAGCCTCATATATAAATGAAGAAACTGAGGCAAAGAGAAACTAAGTGACTTGCCCAGGGTCACACAGCTAATAAGTTGTCTGAGGCCAAATTCCACCCCAGGTCTTCCTGATTTCTAGCCCTCCTATACTGTCTAGATCCCCTAGTTAGTAAAGGGAAAATACTCCTTCCCAGGGCTTCTCCTCCCCACCCCAACTCTTAACCTTTATGATCCAGCTACTTTGTGTATTTCCACAGAAACATCTCTGATCGCTCTTTTAACCATAAACCTCTCTGCTACCCTTTAAAGGCAGACAATTGACTTTAGCCATTTTTAAACTGAGATTTGCTAAGACACTCCAGAAACAAAGGGCAATGTAATGAAGTGGAAGTCAAGAATAGATTTTAGACTAAACTCTGGCATAGTGTGACCTTGGACAAGTCACTTTTTGGGTCTCAGTTTCCTCATCTGTCAAAATGTGTGTTTGAGGGAGAGGAGCTGGTTGTCTCTGATGACTCTTTCAGCTCTGAAGATCTGTGACTATGACTTAAGTGATTAGATGGCACCACTGAAGGTCCAAGAAACCTCATGGTCTGTTGCAAATTGTAGTAACATCAACCAATTTAAGGATTCATCCTCTATTGTATCCTTATGAGGCTGTAAGACAGGGCAGCCTAATTAATTATACCATGTCACATTCTCATGAAGTGTATTTATTTAAAAAGAATTCAATTATACTTGGACATTGGTAGCTTATGTTTGTAATTAGTGTTTCATATCGGCTTCTTTGACGGATATATTAGCTGGGATATTTTCAAAATTCACTTTGTCATAAAAAGAAGATGATCTGATTGGTCCTAATTAGCTTGTTTATGGAGCTATTGACTTGTATACTTGCAGGGCTTGCTTTAAAACAAAACAAAACTAACCTTTGCCTTCCTTCTTAGAATTAATGCTGTATAATGAATGATTTCAAGGCAGGAGAGGTGACTTGCCCAGGGCCACACAGCTTGGAAATGTCTGAGGTCACATTTGAACCTAAGACTTCCTGTCTCTAGGCTTGACACTTAACCCACTGAGCCACTTAGCTGGTTCTGGGCTTAATGTTTTTTAAAGACCCCACCCATCAACACCCTCTTACCCATTTGGGTCCTTTCCCCTCAGTGCTATCGGGCAGCTAGGGTGCAGTGGCAAGAGCACTGGGCTTGTAGTTTGAAGACTCCAGCTCTACCTAAGGTTATGGTGCCCCTCTCTGGGCTTGCCACCTAGAGGATTTGGAACACTCCTTGATCGGGGGTCCCCCTCCCAAGAGAGGCCCAGATTGGCAGTCCTGTTTGACCAGCCCTGCTGCTGTTTTGAGCCCCCCTCCCAGATTTCCAAGATGATCACGTGCCCGGGAAGAAGCGGCTCATCTACTTTTCCTCAATCGCTTCCTATAAAGCCCATCCCAATCCCCAAGCGAGTGGGCAAACTGGGCTCAAAATAGAGTGCCTCCCCAGCACTTTGCTTTCTGTCTCGTGGGTTCTAATGGGTTACAGCTGTGATGATCCAACACTTTCCAATAAATCCCAGGCCCCCAAGCATGGAGAACAGATTAGGTTTCTGGCTGGTGCAATTTCAGCCGAGCAGGGAGACGGCTGTGTGTTTTCATTTGTAATCTTTATTGGTTCTGTGACTAAGAATGAAGGATGGCTACAATTTCTCCCTTTTCCCCAACACCAGAACCCCCTGCATACCCCCAATACCACTTAGATGCATCTCTGCTGGTGCTGATGGCTGGAAAGAGATTCTCCCAACTAAGTGATTCTTTGGATCGAAGTCGGGCACTTGGAGGCCTGCCTTAACACTCTCAGGCCCCAAGGCCGTCATTGGGCACCGAAACGCAATCATTTACTGATAGCCCGTGCCAAGGCTTGGCAGCTCCTGCGAGTGTGGAGAACACAAAACGCACTGCCACCGTGCGGCAGCAGGCGGGGGATTCCTCTCCTGGGGCCCCTTCCCCTTTGTGCTAAGCGCCTCCCTCCCCCCCAGCTCACGAGAGACCCAGGGAGAACCTTCCAGCCCTCCTCCGCATCCACCCCGATAATGGTGGCGCCCATCGCGGTTGCCTTTTTGAAAACGGCAAAAGCCCGTTTTTCAATTACCCAGCGAGCTTCCTTGCCCTTAAGGATCTCTGGGCCTGCTCCCCACCGGGGCTCAGATGGAGGGCAGCTTAGGTATTAGGATCTCCTAATTAACTAGCTGCTGAGCCTCATTTTTCACAGGCATGTCTAGGGCTGTCACTCCGCCGGCGCCCGCGCTAGCTAGGAGACCCTCTCTCGCCTGAGAAATTAGAGCTGGATAAAGTGTAATTGCTGAGCAACAGGGTTTCTGGTGGGCAGAGAGACGGCCAAATCCGCAGCGCATCTGCCCCACGAAGGGAAGGTCAGGGACCAAGAGAATCGGCCCCCAGCCCCGAAAACGTGCAGAAGCGCGGACAGAGAAGCCCACAGGTCTGCCGAGCAGGCCCATAAAGAACCATCTTGTTTCTTCCCCCGCATCAGTTGTCAGAGCCGCAAGGGTGTTTAAATGTTGCCCATATGGCTGCCTGTCTGCTCTGGTGCAGTTGTGGTGGGGTTTGCTGTGGAACATCTGAAATCAGCTACCCTAGGCTTTTAGTTCTCCATTTGCAAACCAGTGAAGGGCAGTCTCCGGTTAAATGCAAAGTTGAATCTGTGCTGAAGAGGCCGATGGCCTTCGCTGGGGGCCGGGGCTCCAGCCACTGTCCGAGGCCGATGCGGTACGGTACCCGGAAGCTGCATGCCGCAGCTTCATCCTTGCCTCCCTCTGGAGGAAAAACTCCCACCGCCCATCCCCGAATTTTCTTAGGCTAATGCTGGGCCCCAATTGGCAAATAGAAAACTGCCCTCGGTGGCTTCGGTGCTCCCCCTCCCCCTAGGCGTCCTGAAGAAAGGGGGGGAACAGAAGTGGCTTTCATTCACTTCTGATCAGATTGCATCAGCCCTGGGGGACCTGGTCGTGTGAGGCCCCGAAGGGGGCCGCGTTCGCTGCTACCACGTTCTTGGCTTTTGTGGTTGGGCAGTGGGAAAAGCCCTCTCGTTTCTAGAACCCGCACACAAGATCCCTGGTTTTGTGAACTCATGTTGTGTGGTTTTTAAAGAAGCCTCAAACTGCACCCCAGATCGGACCCTTGACCTCCCACCCCCCAGTTCAGCGAGCTGGAATGTAAACAATCCATTTTCTAAACCGGTTGGGAACTCAGATTCAAACATCCGGCCATTTTATTCATTGACCCGAACGGACATATTATGAGTTGGAGCCTCTGATTACTAGTGAGTGGCCCAAGACCCTTAATGCCTTTCGCGTCCCCAGTGAATGACTTGACACTGAGATTCGCGGACCAGGAGAAGCTCTGGCTCTGCCTTCATCGCCAGGGAGGGCTGTGTCCGAGTCTTGCGTATCAAGAAGAAAACAATTCCCTGTGGAATCTGGGAGAAGGCAAATCGTCTCGAGGGGTTGGAACCCTTTGCTCTATTTGTGATCGCTCTCCGGGTTAATACCTCCCACCGGGAACTGACATCCCAAATGTGTCTAAATGAGAAATGCCACCTCTTGTCAATATCACTCCATAATGGTCTATGGTGCGGCCATTCCCAGCACGCTTAGAGCTAATATGATTGACACGCAGAAAGAGACAGACAAGAGACAGACGGGCGGGCAGGCGGGCGGGCGGGCGGGCGGGCGGCGAGAGCCGGCACCGGGAGGTGGAAAGCCGCTGAGGAATCTGAGGCAGGGAAGCCTGGCAGACGCTACACCGCCCCAGTTTGAAGAAGGGATACAGGCACGACAAAAAAGGACTAATTCAGTTGGTAAACTGATTAGTTGGGCTGCATTGATCCCGTTCAGAATAATTATAGGTTTAGCTTAAGGCTTTTCCTTAGTATGTAATTCCCTGATTTCTAGCAGCCTGGAGGGAGGCAGGGAGAAAAGGAAAGAGGGAGTTAAGGGGGAGCAAGGACCTGGAGCGGGAATGCTGCTGACGTGCACGAAGCTCATTAGCATTCTCATCACACGAGCCTCTGGCAAACCCCTTTCGATCTTTCTGCTTTTCATTAAATCACTACCTGCTTTGTAGCCGCCTAACACCCACAGTGAGGCTCCCCCATTTACATAGCACCTTCCTGGGTGCCAGCCCCGTGCCAGGTATCGTGTGATCAGTTTCCGAGCCGGCTACAATAAAGGATTGTAGACATTAGTTGTCATAAAAAAAAAGAAAGAAAGAAAAAGAAAGGGCAAAAAAGGAAAGAAAAAAAGGAAGGGAAAGAGGAAAAAAAACACAACAAAATAACCCTCGCTATCCCCGAAGTGTTCTGTGGGAAATAAAATAGAACCCGGAGCCCATTCTTGGTACCTCTTGGGCAGAAATACCGCCTTTCTTGACAACCCATCCATCCATCCATCCATCCATCCATCCATCCATCCCCCTCTCCTGGATCTTTTGAAGTTACTTTTTCGGGGGGGCACCCCAGAACAATGCTTTTAGAATGCTAACGGTTCTTAACGACACAAGCAGAGCTCCCTTAGATACAGAGATCCTGTAGGGCAGCTCCCCAGGCAGAGACGCTGCATCCGAGAGGACTTTCCCTCTCTGCAATAGACAATCACATAATAATACAATGGAATAGCGTCTCGTCTCGGTGTACTCGTTAACTAACAGTCAGTATTCGATGACTTTGGAAGCTCTTTTTGTTATTGCAGGAATTTTTCATTTCTGAATTAGTAAAGAATATCCTCAGCTGGGCTTGCCTCTTGATATAGGAGTTTTTAACCTGGGATCAGATATAGAATATATTTCAATATGAAATCTATTTCAACATAGGACTTCTTATATATTCCGATATATATTTCATGTGAAATTATATACTGAAATTATATATAATAAATGTCAGTATTTCAATATAATTGGTTTCCCTTGTAAGCCTATGGGGTTTTTTTTTTTTTTTGTATTTAAAGCCATTATTCTGGAAAGGGGACCATCGGCTTCCCAGGACTGCCAAAGGGGGTCATGACATTAAAAAAATAAATAAGTTGAGGATCTTCAAATCTAGAATTTTCTAAAAGCACTGTCTTTCCCCAAATAAAGTGTCAGGATATATTTCTGCAAATAAACACAAATTCTGCAGTGCTCAGATCATTCGCTTCAGATTGCTGGTAAATCAAATGACCTGGTCTTTTATTTTTGTTTTTGGTCTGGAGTTTATCAGTAGATGGGACTCCAGGTATGGAACCTTCCTTTACTGCCAGTCAGCAACAGGTCTTAGTCTTAGTTTTGTCTGGAACACTGAGGAGAAGGCAACTTGTCTATGATCATATAGCTAGAGTATCTCAGAGTTTGGGAACTGTTAGTCTAGAAGCCAGTGTGTGCATGTTAGAGGTGGGATCAGAGCCCATGTTTCTGATTCCAAGACCAGACCTATTTTTACTGCTCCAGATTCCCCCTCCTCTCTCCCAGTGGGAAAATACAAAACAAGAAACATAAATTTATAGATCCTCAAAGTTGAAAGGGACCTTAAAGGCCATCTCATCTAATCACAAATCCCCTCTGAAGAAGCTTTGACAAATGGTTGTTCAGCCACTGCTTGAGCTTCACCAATGAGAAGAGCTTACCAACCTCGTAAGGCAGACCACATCATTTTCAGATGGCTCTAATTGCTAGGAGAATTTGTTTCTTTCACCTGTATTAAACTTGTTTAGACATCAGGAATTATTTTCTGCACAGGCCTGTGATTTACTTGTGATTAAAAGGGTTAATATATTTTGGTACTTTCCCCCTCCTTATGACTATATCTGCTTTAACAATTTTCCTTTAAAAACTGAAACTGTGAAAAAAGAGCAAAATGTTCTCAGATGAGCACCCTTGCAAAATTTCAGATTGCTTATGAGCTCCTTTGAGAATAGAAATTCACAACCTTGTTTGTACAGGTGAAGAAACTGAGGCATGTCTGTAAAACATAGCTAAGAACAAAGGGAACAAAGATCCCCCTTCCTAAAGGATGTGCAGTTATAATAATGATCTGACAGTTGTAAGCCTGCAGCCGCGCGCGCGCGCGCGCGCGCACACACACACACACACACACACACACACACACACACACAAGCTAACATGAGACCAGAGAGAAAATGATGGGAAAGTGGAGGGGAAAATCAAAGGAGACACTTACATTGTGTCATTTTTTTTGTTAGTTGTGGGAAAGTCCTCTAATAAGACAGGTGAAGTTTAAAATGAATTCTAGATTTTTTAAGGCTATTATTAAGGCAACTCTGGTTGGTATACATATATGCATACATACGTGTATATATGTATATATATATAATGATGTACATATGCCACATATTAGCATGATATTAGAACTATATTTTATAGAGATTTTTGAAATGTTTACATACCTTTTTTCATTAGCGCCTCTAAAGAAGCCTGTGTTGTAGGTGGTGTTGCTGTTTTACAGATGAGGACACGGACATGTGGAGTACCTCTTCCATGGTGAGGGGCTGATGTATGTGAATATATACGCCACCGAGTACATGCTTTCTGGGTGTACAAAGAGTGGACCAGCCTCCCCCCCGCCCCAGAAGGAAGGTGAAGCTAAGCATTTAATAATCCTTCTCAAGAACATGTGGGGCAGGCAGAAGGCTGTGTGCAAGCGTGTCAATTTCCATAACTCACCTGCTTTTTGGTGTGACATCTACAAAGCTCTCTGTAAGGCTTTTACAAAATATATTCAAAACACAATCTACATCAAGCTCTCCAATCTTAATGTAAGTGTGTGTCATGGTAAAAGATTGAACGCCGGCTTCTCAGAGGAGTCCAATAAATGTCAGCATCAAGCAAGAGATGAGCGAAGAGCCGTGGGTTAATTGCAATGTTGTTGCAAGGAGGTAGGGTTGAGAACTTGTACATAATGACCTTCCAAATTATTTTGAAAGGAGGCAGGGAAGGATGAAAGAAGCCACAACCCAAGACAGGATTGGGAGTCAGTTGCAGAAGGGAGTGCTTTTGGAGGGGCTAAGGCAAGTCGACATTTGGGGTCCACGCCTTCTCACAAAGACTCCCTTCCCCATTCCTCACCCCCCATCCCCAGATGTCTCACTCTTTCATTTCAGAAAGGACACTGATTTGTAGCCTGGGCTTCTTCCTTTGCTTCCAAAGATCTCAAAGGCCTTTATAAAGAGGACAGCAACAGAGCAATTAGCTTACTGTTCCTGACTCATTTTTTACTTGGCCGCAGACAGTAGTCGGCCATCCATCCAACATTTCCTTTAGTCAATGTTGGGTCTTTTCCTGGGATGTGATCCCTCATTCTGTGAGTGTGAATGAGGTGGCCTTATAACAGCAGCAGCAGCAGCAGCTAACATTTATATAGCAATTTAAACTTTCTATATTTTTATCTCTTTTGACAAACCTCACAACAACTTGGCGAGGTGAGGAGGTGCCGAACCTCATTTAAGGAAACTGAGGGTGAGATCCTGTAACCATGGTTGAATCTGAACTCAGGTCTTCCTGATTAGCTCTAGCTTTTAAGGCCATCTTCAAATGCTACAACCTTTAGTGGTCTCATAAATTCTGTATCACTTTTTGAGATTCCTTTATTAGATGCTGAACACAGTCATCCCTAGAGTACCATGATAGCCTCAGGAACACCATTAGCCATCAATTAAACTCTAGCCTGCATTAAAACCTCACCCATCCCAAGCCGGCCTCTCTCCCAACATATTTATTTAAGCAACTTCCTTTAAGGAAGAAAAGCAAATCCCTCCTCTGGATTTGTGTGTTTCAGTTGCTAAAAAGTGTATTGGAGAAGGTTTTGCTCTTTTCTAAAGATACTAGCAGGCCGGAGCTGTCACTTGACCGCCTTCATGAGTCATAGGTGGTCCCTAGGCAGTTCTTTCTTCTTTCCCTATTCAGGCTCTCCCTCTTGTGCTCAGCCCCTAATAGATTTCTTTATGGGAATTTCCATTATGTCCTCCATTGCATTCTCATTTCTCCTGGACAGTGCAATTTAACCGGTGCTGGATTGTGCATTCCCCTTCCCACCCACCCCAGGTAGGTTGTAAATAAGGAAGGACTAGGGCAAGCAGAAAAAGATTTCAGTAGTTTTGGAGGCCACTTCAGATAAATTCAGCCTCCAGCTCCAGTGCCCTCATGGCTAATCAGCATGTGGAAAAGCCTCCATACTCCCTCAATAGTGCCTGCAGTTAGAATTCATTTTCCTTTTTTTATACTGCAGGTTGAATAGGACTCTCACATTATAGTATGTAAGCAGGTTAGTTAAGAGGAGAAAAAAAACAAGAGAAAAATCTAGCACCCTGCTGAAGAAATGTTAAGGAACAAAGGGAGAAAAAATGCAGATTGAAAAAATAATTAGGGTATAATTTTCCTTCCATGACTTAAACTCAGTGAAAGAGGAGTTTTGAATGGAAATGAAAGGCAGGCTGTGCCTCGGGTATTTGGAGTATTTTACAACTTCGAGCAATTTGCTGTTGTCAGTAAGTGTGCAAATGTTCGACACATGAATGTAGATCCATGCAGCGTCTCATCCTGTCTCGAAAACCCATAACATTTAATCAGCAGACAACTTGGATTTCCTTCTGAAGGAAATTTCTAAATTTGGGTATTGGGGGGTGCAGAGTGGGAGGAAGGAAATTGCATCTTGGGGAATACCTCAATGAGATCAATTTCTGTCAACAATCTTTCAGTATTCTAGTCATAGGTGTGGACACTGCCCTAGCATCCCCAGGAGACTGGGGAGTCTAAAGGGAGAGGAATCTACTTATTTTGCTGCTAATGAAGGGAAAGGAGCTAACTGATGGATGAAAATATTTGCTTGAAATTTAATCTTCTAGTAATGACTCTGGTGGTGTTTTTTTCTTCTTTGGGTTAGAATATGTGTACCTTTTAAATGTGTACCTATTTTTTTTATTTTCATTTATTTATTTATTTATTTATTTATTTATTTATTTATTTATTTATTTGTTGAGTCCATTTAAATGTGTACCTATTTAAAAAAATTCTTCTTGAAAAAGAGTTACCCTGAAATCTTTGTATGGACTAGCTGAACAGGAATCATTATGTTTGTTTTTAGTGGCTTTGCCCCTCTCAGTAAGGCATATTTGCAAAAGAGTTGCTTTAAACTCTAAGCTTTCAGCAGACTCCATTTATTCCCTGAATAAAGATGTTCATTCTTGGAGGAGGTTCAAGCAGGAAGGAAGGCATGATGTGTCAGAACCAGGCTTCTGGCACTGAGTGAACACATGTCAACATCCAATCAGATTTGCTTGTAAAAGTGGAGCTTTGAATAAAGCCTTTAATTGGCCCCTAACTGGAAATAACTACCTTTAAAAGACATTCTCCTGTCCAGCCACTTCATTTTCTTCATGATTTTGTATGAATTCCCTGTACTGTCCTTTCCTGCATCTGTATCATGCTAAGGCCCGACCAGATATGCCTTGCATGCCCCAACAGATGCTGCATTTGTCCACCCAAATCCATGGCATACTGCTTTCTACCTTCACCTACCCTCCTTTCTAGGCCCAATCAAAATCCTCCACAAAGGCTCTCCAGCCAGAAGTCACTCACCTATCTCTGCTTCGTCTCATGTCCATGTCATTGGGTTTGATCTTCTGGTCTGACACTGTCCATACTCTCCTTTGTTTTATTTGTGTTCCCTGTTTATATTCCTAAGAGATCAGGAGCTCTATTGAAGGCACAGGTCGGGCCTCATTCATCTTTTTGTCCACCACAGGGCCTAGAGGAGGTAGGGCCTTGTATGTAGTAGGTGCTTGATAAAAGCTTACTGAGTCAAGAAATTTGTTGAATCCCTAGATTTTTTTTGGCACCAACATTCTAGTCAGCAACTGAGAGAAAGTGGTTTCTCTCATTGTCCCCTTTCCAGTTCTCATCATTCATTCATTTTTAGGAATATCCTCATTCCCCCTGCCCCTTTGAAAGCCCTTCTTGGGGATATTTTGCAAGTCTTTCTGAAGGAATCAGATATTCTCTGCAACTGCAGAGAAAAAAAGGTGGGGTTGGTGGCTAGGTTAATTTAAGTTAAGGGATTTTAGTTTTCAAAATACATTGGCTACTTCAGGGAAAGAATTGCTTGGCTCCCCCTGAACGATTCTTGGCTGTTCTTTTCCCAGTTAATTTGTCTGGACAATTCTTGGGGTCACACTCAGTTTATCCCAACAGGCACATTGTTTGGTGGCAAATAAAATTACATTTACTGTTTTTCCTAACGGCTGCTTCTCCCAGGTGGGTGAACACCTTCTTAACTTAAACCATATGAAATAGTCTGATAGAAAATGGTTGCTGCTGCTGGAAAGATCACCTGATGGGCAGAAGAATAACAAGCTCGAAAACCCCAGATAGTTTAGGGCTTTTTATTCTTGCAGAATGCTTAAAACCCAAAAGGTATCTTTCTGACTCCAGGCTGAGCAGTCATATTTTCAAGGAAATTGATGCATCATGGCTTGGGGGGAATGGATAATCTTTTCCCCCCTCCTGCAATTCAAATAATATGCAGAAGAGAAAGCTGGAAAAATCCTCTTTGCAGTGTTACACACAATCCAATAATGGGCACTTAATTACTGGGCTGTTCAGACTCACATAGACAGAATGCGCCATGCTTGAGAAAACAGGTTTAATTTCATAGTGATATTCTCATGTCAGCTGCAGCCTTTTGACAGCAGATCCCAGAGGGATCAAAAATTTCATCAAATGTAAAGGATAGTTTGTTGGTTGGTGTCTCTTGTTAAGAAAACAAGCTCTATCCTATTCTTCTCTGTAATTGCAGTTAGGTGTCTTCAAGTTTTCCCCCTGATGGTTTCTCATCTCTCCCTCATCCCTCATCTCTCCCCCACCCCAAACTGGATGTTTGAAGATGGCAGCCAAGAACCAGAGACCTGTGGGGTGTTGGAGAATAACGCAAAGGGTGTCTCTTAAAGGTCTGGGATTTTTTTAAACGTGATTAACACAGAAACCTCAATGCACCAGAATTAATTTTTTTTTTTCTGCACTTGACTTTTATCAGAAAGAGGAGAGGCACAAGAACAGATGCTGGTGTGAAAGATTTGGGCGTGTCCTGGGGGCAGTAGGCACACCACCTTCAAGTTCCCTGCTGTCTACACTGCCAGAATCCTGCCCCTGGGCCCCCCTGCAAAGTCATCAAAGAAAGATTCCCTGGTGGGTCTCAGAGCATCCTTTCCAAGGTAGGGAAGCAGACAGACATTTTAGAAAGAACTTTAGTAACCAGGGCAAGTGGAAGTCTGGCCTTAGCCGGCCCCCCCCCCCCCCCCCCCCCGTTCGTCCCAGAATCTGAATAACCCTGAATTCACTTCGTTCCGAAGCACTTTTATTAATCCAGGCTCTCTTGGGAATGGCTCAATGGCTTCCTGGCTTCCCATGTTATAGAATAATGGTTTCTGTTGATCGAGGTTTGCCATTTCATTACTCCGGTGCCTTCTTTGACGTCACTAGCTGAGGAGACGTTCTCTGCGACTTGTGGTGGCTGACAAATTCATTACTCTACAGTCAACTCTCAGAACAGCCAGACCCAGCTGGGCAAGGGCAGCTAGAGGGTCTCTGAGGTCCCCTTGGCCCCGCCTGAGACCCAGGAGCCTAGGACAGCCTCGTGCAGTCTGATGACACAAACCACAATGGCTCCCTTCCCTCGAGTGACTGATTTCCATAGGTCTGAAGGGACACTGCAGAATTAACTAGCAGGATGATCTGGTTATCATTAGGGGGAAATGGCAGTTTCCCTTAGTTGTTAAGGGGGGAAGTTCTGCATGGCGGGTGCCTCTTCAGTGCTGAAAGCATCTCCGGCTCCGAGCTGGAGGAAGTCCAGCATTCAAGTGGCTTTGAGGGGCCCAGCTAGACGCCCGGGTTTCATCTGCAGGGCAGGGTTAATGCCCTCTTTGGTCAGTGCTCTGCCTAGCCTATTGTGGGAATTGCGATTTTAATTGGCGGCTGACTAATTGATGGAGAGAGCACCTTACGCTGCTAACGCTGGCCTCCTCCTGTTCTGAGCACACAGTGGGCACTGGGTTCACGTTATTGACTGGCTCGTGAATCATGACCCGTTTTTTTTCTTTATCATGACAAGTACTGGAAAGGTTTGGAATGAGGGACCTTTGACATGCTGGACACACATGGCAACCGCCACCCTCACAGAAACAAATCGTGCTGCTGAAAAGGTCAGGATGATCTGCATGCAAAACCCCAGCTCTCCCTTTTCAGAGTGGAAATTTATGCATCATTTCTCATCAGTGAGTCAATCAACGGGGGCAGGCGTTTCAACCGAACACTAGAGCCTTTGGGGCTTTTTGGACCTTTTTTTGGTCTTGATTTTCTAGTTCTTCGCGCCCCGGCAGTAATTAGACCTTATGAAAGATCTGATTTTGCTATCATGGGCTAGATCCCCAGAAGGACTTTGTACTTGTTCTCCCTTTAGGCAGTTTGGCCTCTAGATTTTTAAGCCCTCAAGTCTGACAGGTTTAGGCCGGCAAGCAGGAGAGGCAGGAGCCTGGCAGCCCAGACCCAGGGTCTGCCAGAGCTAAAAACATCAGAAATAAAGGAAAATTAGCTTTGCCCATTTCCCCTCCCACTTCTGCTCCTGGGTTTTAAGGGTCTTTTTAGATTGGAGTGATATTTTAATGGGGGGGGGGACTGGGAGAGGGGGAGGAAGAGGAGGAGGAGGAAGGGCAAGCCTGGGGAAGCATGCATTTAACAATTTCAGAGAAAATGTGTATTCTTTTTAAAAGCTAATTCTGAATAAAACATTTCACACTTCTATGAGAAATTGACAAGGGAAATTGGCCATTTCAGCCCTTTGCTGGGAGGAGCCGGCCTTCCATCCCTGTGGGGAAGGGGGGGGGGAGGCTTGACGGAGGGGAGGAGAGCGTTGGCTGCTGCAGGTGCTGAATTCTGGGGCTGCTGGGTGGGGTGGAGCTCCTGGATTATCTCTGCAGTGGATTCAAAAGAGAAAAGAGTCTAACTGACAGCGGTAATATTTACATAAAGAATCAAGGAGATGTCTGGAAGGTCTAAGGCAAAGGAGGCGGCCAGAGAGTAGGTTCAGGGCTTTCAGCTTTTCTCTTGGCATTCCAGGTGGAGACAGCTAATGAATTCTAAGTTTTGCGCTCCAGAGAGGACTGACTCATCCTGTTGTTTTCAGCTCGGAGTGCAGAATGAGAAGGGGAAGGGGCACCGGGAGTGGGAGGGAGCGGCCGGGAGGAGGCGGAGGGAGGATTGGAAGAGGCTGAATTCTCTCTCCTGCTTTTCCTCTCTCCTGAATGAATATTGTGTATGAGCCTTAGGCAGATGTGCTCATTGAACGCCCCTTGAATTTTTGGCCAAACTTGTTCTAGGCTATCACTGTGGGGAGTGCTCTTATTTATTCAAATTTGACCCAAGAGATTGCAGTCAGCAACAGATTGCCGCAGCCTTGTCACATCGCAGTAGCTGAGCAGTTAATCTCAGAATGGAGTAATGACAGCAATCAGCAAGTAGATCAGCACCCTGAACATGGAAATATCTGTGAGGGAAGTTTGTTCAGCAATGTAATACATTTGTATCTGTCATTAACATATCAGGTTCCCTCAGATCAATTCTTTTTAAGAGCTTAAAATTCTCCTACTTTTGTTCCTCCTTCACGTTTTCAGCAGAGCAATATGTCAGAAATTCCCAGACACGGATTCTTCTGGCTTTTCATTCGGGATTGTGAACTGCTTCTGTGAAAGAGTTTAAGACTAATATGGGATGATTAAAGGCCAGAGAAGGATACATTCGGATCCAGTGTAAGGAACCTCATTCGGTTCTCCTTGCTCCATAAAGTACAGTTAGTCTACTCCAGTTTGGGAGGGCTGGTTGGTTTGCTTGCCTTGGGTTGGGTTGGGTTTGTTGAGAAGAGAAAAGAAAGGACTAGATCCAAAGGGGGGGAAATTAGGAGAGGAAATTTCTACATGAAATGTACCACTTCTTCCCCCCTATGAATTTTTAAAGTAGATTTTATCGATGTGTTTTATTTTTAGATCCCAATCATTTCGGGATTCGACCCTTGTGGGTTTTTTCTTTTAACATGCATTATTAATGCTCTTTTGAAAAAAAATCACTGTCACTACCAAATGACTCCCTTCCACAGTAGACCCCTCCTTTGTAAAAAAATAAGTACAATCTAGCAAAACACATCAGCACATTGGGCACATTGTATGAAGATCAGTGCCCCATCCTGTACCTCCACATGCCCCCCCCCCCATCTTCTCAGCTGAAAGATAGAAAGTATGCTTGAACAATCATTGTACTCCAATGGTAAGAAGACCCTCTCTGGTAACACCTACAGCAGCAATTAAACCAAAACACTGAATATCCAAGAATGTAGATAGTATCCTGCACCAGTAGTCCCCAGGGGTTCTGTTATGAAAAGGGAGTTTGGTTTTATTATCTGCTCTCTAGAAACACTATTGATTTTATTTTTAAGTGCTTTAAAATTTTAATTATTATTATTATTACATTTAAGAAGGAGTTTGGCTTCTTTTTACTTACACTGTCCCTACATGCTTTTGTTCAAAAAAGTTTTTCCTTGATAGTTTCTGCTTTTACATTATTTCCTTCTGCACTCCTCTCTCAATGCCATGCCTTTGTGTGGCCCCTTTGTTTCATCTCAACGGAGAAACATCATCATTATCGTATTCTAGAAGAGACAACCTTGGTCAGTCAGAACTGACCTTTACTGATAGGTAAAAGTATTGTACTCCCCCCGCCCCCCCCAACACACACATAAGGAAACTGGGGAGATCCTCTTCCATCAATTAATGCCTCTGCCCCTCTTGCTTGTCTAAAGCCCACTCAAGTAGCTCCTTTTAGCTTAAAGCTCTGAGATCTACTAAAACAGGAATAAATACCTTTAGGAGAGATTACTCTGCAGTTACTAATGATCATCCTCATCCTTTCCCCCAAACTGGTTAAGTTGATTGGGGTTTATCTTCTGGAGGAAACAATTACAGCTTTGCAGCAAAGTGAAGGACTGGGAGACCAAGTGGGAAACTAGTGGGAGACTCTTCTGCCCTGCCCACTCTGGTCATTTCCTATCACTAGAGCCTTCCTCTTGAAGAAACTTCCTAAAGCTGTTGCTACAGTTTTTGACAGCTTCAGTGCAGCAGTCCAGGGATTTTGAAGTGATTTACCTTGTCCTCTGGTGCCAAGAGACCTGTTACATCCTGTGGGTTACTGCGTTATCTTCACAGGCTCAGTTCCATGTAAATATGGTACCTGGAAGGGGCAACACTATAAACTCTTTATCATCCCAGGGTTCTGAGCGAAGATGACACAAGATGAACATAAGGCAGGGAAGTTTCATGGAAGAATTTATGGGGGCATGGGAGACAGAGGGCAGACTTTGAGTAGGACCTCTAACAGCCAGGAAGCAATACATAGATTTATAATATAATACTATAAAATAACTAAAAACATGAGAGAGATGCCAAAAGGGAAGGTGGCAGGTAGTGAAAACATATTTCACTGGCTATGCATGAAGGATAGACTGTGGGACTCTTAGAACATGTCCTGAGACATGTCCAAAGGATACTCAGTATTCCAGGACTCATCTCTCACAGGGACCCCTTGATGTGGGAACCTCCATTTTCCTCAGGTAACTGTCATCTTCCCCCTCTCCTCCTTCCAATTATTCCTCTCAGATGCAACATTCTCTTTGTTAACCTTGATTTTTGGCTAAGCCCTGCTTTCAGATTCTTGGTGTCATTCCCACCTGTCTTCCTGGGTCATTGTTTCATCAGTAATCATCCTCCCTCTTTCTTTTTCATCTTCAATCACTTCCTTTTCTGTAGTTCTTTCCTCTTTGGAAGAAAACAAGCTTGGGTTCAAGGTCAAGCTTCAGTCTTAAAGAGCTTTCCTTAGTCTGGCTTCCCTTAAAGCAGCCAGGGTATCTCCTTCCTTTCCCTTCTAAACTTCTTGAAAGTTTAAATCTACACTCATTGCCTCTATTTTCTCAACACCCATCAACTTTCTGACTCTTTAAAATCTGGCTCTTATTTTTTCCCTTACTGCTTTCTGGAAGTTCATTTTTGACCCAACTGGCATTCAAATGGCCTCTTCCTAGTCTCTCCCTCTTAGCATTATAGGATTTTCCAGTTAGAATGGTCATTAGAGACCAACTAGTCCAATCTCATGCTACAGATGAAGATATTAAGGCCAAGAGAGGCCAAGTGACTTAACCAGGGTGGTAAGTGGAAGACCCAGGATTTAAACCAGGCCCTCTGAGTCTAATTCCAATATACTGTACTATCTCTTAGTCTCTTCAGTCTTTCTGAAAAGAATAGGTTCTTTAGGTAGTCCGAATGGATGGAAGGGAAAAGGAGGCAAGATTTCAGGGAGTGATATTTGAACTGGGAAAGCCAAAATTATATGGTGTGACATTAATTGTTATTAGTAGTTGTCAGTGGTACTTCAATTTCAAAACTATAGGACCTGGACAATTGGCTTATAAAGAAAGACTAGAAATGTATATATAGTGTATTGGCCATTTCAGGTCTGAGGATTATTTTGTATAACATGGAATATCCATGAAATTCTTTCCTATTCTTGTTGATATATATAAAACCACATCTATGACAAAACTTAGTTTTCCAGAGAGTCTTAATGCTTACAGTAGTTCCGTGGTCACAAGTTGTACAGTAGGCTTAGTGAAGTAAGCCTTCACAAGGTTAATTTTCTGACCTTTTCCCCAATAGAAGGTCTAGTTAGTTCTTAGTGAAAATTTGTGCTGCTGAAATCATTATGAGCCTTGATGATGAAGAATGAGGGCGTAGGACCCAATAATCAGTGAATCAATCCAAGGTATTTATTGTATACTTTGCTACATCCTTGGTAGCTGTTCCTTGGTAGCTGGTAGGAATGAGGGCTGGGGACAAGATACCAAGAAGTAATTACTTCCAGGGATCTCTGAACCCCTCAACCTCTTTAGATTTTTAATGGCTTAGGGAAGGGGTTGGAGCCAAGATGGCTGGGAAGGTACATAGATTCACCTGATCTCTACCAAATTACTCTTCAAAAATTATGATATAACACCTCGAAGTGAATTCTGGAGCAGCATAACTGATGAAAAGATAGGGCAAAATAATTTTAACCCCAAACAATTTAGGAGGCCAGCATGAAAGATCTGTTGTACCAGGATGAAAGTGGAGTGCAAAGCAGCATGTTAAGTCAGGCCCTGCCCCAGCAACATGGCAGCTGAATCAGCAGCAAAGACTTCCAGAATGCTTAGCCACAAATGGCAAAGGGAGGTTGGGCAACTGCTTAGAAGGGGATTACTGTGGCCCCTTTGCTGGCTCTGAGTGCAAGTTTCTTGTTGAATTGCACATACACAGATCGGTAGCAGTCCTGGGTCTTGTACTCAGAGTGAGGAGGAACACTTAGCACACACCAATGCTTGGGGCCACAGGGGACCCTGGTCACAGTTCCAAGAAGTAAAAGTATGCTTGTGGTTACTCGCAGACAAGAGTACAGGACAGGAGAGTATTAAACATACCTCTCCTTCATCATATCACCTTGGAAGAACTGAAAGCAGACAAATCGACAGAGCCAGCTCTGAAGGTAGTTGCACATTGAACGTGAAGCTTGAAACAGTGCTCCCTTTATCACAGTTACAGAGCCCAACTTAAATTAAAAGGAAAAAGAAAGCTAGAAAGCAAGTAAACAACAAAAAAGAAATTTAACATGGAAAGTTATTTTGGTGACAGGGAAGACCAAAATGTAAACTCAGAAGAAGACAACAAAGTCAATACTGCTGCATCCAAAGCCTCCAAGAAAAATACGAATTGGTCTAGCCCCCAAAGAATTAATGGAGGAGCTCAAAAAAAGATTTTTAAAATCAAAGAGGTAGATTAAAAATTGAGAAAAGAAATAAGTGATACAAAAAATAATGAAAACTAGTAAATAGCTTGGTAAAGGAGGCACAAAAATACTGAAGACAATAATATCTTAAATTATAATGTGTCCATTGGTAAAGGGGGCACAAAAATCCACTGAAGAGAAGAACTTCTTAAAAAGCAGAATTGGCCAAATAGAAAAAGATTTACAAAAATGCACTGAGGAAAAAAAAACTTCTTAAAGGTACGAATTCGCCATATGGAAAAAGACACAAAAATTCCCTGAGGAAAAGAATTCTTTCAAAAGTAGAATTCGCTAAATTGAAAAGGAGGTACAAAAGCTCATCCAAGAAACTGTTTCCTTAAAAATTAGAATGGGGGGGGGGTAGCTGGGTAGCTCAGTGGATTGAGAGCCAGGCCTAGAGATGGGAGGTCCCAGGTTGAAATCTGACCTCAAACACTTCCCAGCTATGTGACCCTAGGCAAGTCACTTAACCCCCATTGCCTAGCCCTTACCACTCTTCTGCCTTGAAACCAATACACAGTATTGATTCAAAGATGGAAGGTAAGAATTTAAAAAAAATTAGAACTGGGCATGTGGAAGCTAATGACTCCATGAGACATCAAGAAATAATCAAATGAAATAAAAAGAAATGAAAAAATAGAAGAAAATATGAACTATCTCATTTGAAAACCAACTCACCTGGAAAATAAATCCAGGAGAGATAATCTAAGAATTATTGGACTACCTTAAACCTATGATCAGAAAAAGAGCTTAGACTTCATCTTTCAAGAAATTATCAAGGAAAACTGCCCTGATAGTCTAGAAAGAGAGGGTAAAATAAAAATGGAAAGAATCCACTGATCACCTTTGAAAGAGACCCCCAAAGGATAACTTTCAGAAATATTAGAGCCTAATTCCAGAACTCCCAGGTCAAGGAGAAAATAATGCAGCCAAAAAGAAACAATTCAGACATCATGGAGCTATAGTCAGAATAACACAAGATTTAGAAGCTTCTACATTAAAGGATTGGAAGGTCTGGAATATGATATTCCAGAGGGCAAAGGAGATAGAACTTCAACCAAGAATCACTTACCCAGCCAAACTGAGCATAATCCTTCAGGGGGAAAATGGGGTATTAAATGAAATAGAAGATTTTCAAAAATTCCTGATGAAAAGACAAGAGCCGAGTGGAAATTTTGACTATCAAATACAAGACTCAAGAGAAACATAACAAGATAAACAGGAAAGAGAAATCAAAAGATATTCAGTAAGGTTAAACTACTTATATACCTACATGGGAAGATAATTCTTATAACTCCTATGAAATTCTTCATTATTAGGGCAAGTTAGAAGGCATATACATACATAGACAAGATGTGAATTGAATATGATGGGATAATATCTAAAAAAATAAAATTAAGACATGAGAAAGAGGAACGCATTGGGAGAAAAGGGAAGGGAAAAACAGAATGAGGTAAATTGTTACACATAAAAGAGGCATGAAAGAACTTTTACAGTGGAAGGCAAAATGGGGGAGGTGAGGAGGAAAGCACCTGAACCTTATTCTCAGTATTGGCTCAATGAGGGAAGAACATACCCAATTAGTTGGGTATCTTACCATACAGGAAAGTATGAGGGAAGAGGGATAAGAGGAGGATGGACCTGGTAGAAAAGAGGGCAAATTGGGGGATGTGGTAGTTAGAAAGTAAACAGGGGGAAACAGGATGGAAAGTAATACACAGTAATCATAATGGTGCAGTTTTTTTTTGTAAGTCTATCTAATAAAGGCCTCATTTCTCAAATACATAGACAAATGAGTTGAATATATAAGAATACAAGTCATTCCCCAATTGGTAAATGATCAAAGGATATGAACAGGCAGTTTTCAGATAAAGTAATCCAAGCTTTCTATTGCAAAAAATGCTCAAAATCACTATTAATTATGCAAATTAAATAATTCTGAGGTACCACTTCACATCTATCAAATTGGCTATTATGACAGAAAAGGAAATGACAAAACCAGGAGGGGATTGTGAAAATTGAGACATGTGAACTGATTGAACCATTCTGGAGAGCAATTTGGATCTCTGCCCAAAGAGCTATAAAATAGTACACACCCTTTGACTCAGCAATAGCATTACTAGGTTTGTATCCCAAAGAGATAAAAAATAGAAAGAAGAAGAACCAACATGTACAAAAATATTTAAAGCAGATCTTTTTGTAAGGGCAAAGAGTTGGAAAGTGAGGGATGCCCATCAATTGGGGAATGTCTAAGTAAATTATAGTATATGATTGTAATGGATTACTATTGTGCTTGAAGAAATGGTGAGCAATCAGAGCTCAGAAAAACCTGGAAAGACTCACATGAACTGAAGCAGAATGAAGAAAGCAGAACCAGGAGAACATTGAACAATGATGGAAACACCAAAAATGAACAACTGTGAACAACTTAGCAATTCTCAGGAATGCAATGATCCAAAACAATCTCAAAGGGCTCATGATAAAAATTGCCATCTGCTTCCAGGGATCATTGGTTCCTTTTGTAATTCAACATATTTATTTTATTCATTCAATAAATTATTTTGAGAAGAGTCCCATTGACTTCACCAGAACTACCACCCAAAGCGTACATGACACAACAAAGGTAGAACCCCTGTGCTCGATGCTACCTAAAATCCTTTCCAGTTCTATGATTTGATGCAATTCTGTGAAGAACCAGTCTTCTAGGTTACCAGATGCTCAAGGATAGTCACAGTCAGTATCTTTAATATGATTTTTTACACAGAAAGGGACAGCCATGGGTATTGAAATTAAAGATGGCATAAAGTTTTGGGGAGTTGAGCTAGGGAAGCAGGAGCATAGTAGCTCCTACTAAATATTTGAAAGCTAGTCACATGAAAGAGTGATTAGATTTATGTCACAGAATTCCCAAGAATGGAAATAGGACTAACAAGCCAAAGTTAAAAGGTGGCAGATTTTGACTCAGTAAGAATTTCCCCAGAGTTTCAACTATCCAGATGTATGATGGGCTTCCTCATCCTGTGTGAGCTTAAATTTCCTCATCTTCTAGAAGTTCATTGCTCTGGGATCTCTACTGCTTCTGTCCTTGCATTTCATTGGGGAGACTGGCAGCTCAGAGGTAAAAGATTATTTTTCTACTTCTGAATATTTAAAAACTTGAGTTTGTTGTGCTAGTGAGAAAATGATCAGTGAATAATTGCCTTCAAATGGACAAACTAATTTCATTTAGTCATTAATGACTTGAAACTGACAACTAAATTAGAGAAACACATTTCAAAATTCTTATTACAAGAATAATTTTCTATAGGTTGCAACCATTATTTGAGCTGAGAATTGACATGGTAAAAAATTAGAATATAAGCTTGTGTTTTCAGATAATGAAAATTCCGAATCGTTTTTGTAGGTCTAGAGCAGTGGTGCCACACAACAAATAGGAGGGTGTGTGTGTGTATCCCTGCAGAAGCACATTGACTTAGAAAACCACATATCACCATTATCTATGTTCTATCACATTTTATTTTGTTAAATATTTCCCAGTTGCATCTTAATCTGGATCTGGTAGTACAAGGGAGGGCAGCTCTTCATAGCTCTAGTTCACTCCCTTCATTTTACTGATAAGGAAATAAAGACCCAGAAAAGGTAGGTGACTTGGCCAAGATCACATAAATAGCTAGGATTTGAACCCAGCTCCTCTGACTCCAATCTAGCATTTCTATCACTGTACTGCAATGCCTCACAATATTTGGTTTATAAACAGAAACAATATTTTTGTGTTTCCCAATTTTGCTACTGGTAGACTTTGTTCACACATCAAAACTTTCACAACACACATTGAGGGGAAAAATGTTTAGATATTGAGAGAAAATGATTTGGGCAGTCAAATCATATCCAAACTAGCTCCAGTCATTCAGTGCTCACTTGGGATTGGAGCAGCCCCCTCTAGTTTGTTTGTTACAGAACCATTCTGCTATACAGATGCACCAGAGGACAATTTGGAGCAGCTCTGTTTGTGGCTCTCCCCTTTTGCACATCCTTCCCTCTGAACTCAAAACTACAATTCACTGCAGCAAACCTTTTCTGCTTTGGGAGGTTTCTGTCTGTGATTCCTTGGATGAAAGGTGAAGGAGGGGTGGGAAATCATAACAAGAGATAGGCTGTAAATCTGTACTTCTGTACCATCCTCTTGCCTATACTTTTAAAAGCCTCATTATAAGCCTATATGTCAGAAAATCGAAGAGATACCATGCCCACTAAGGAGGGATTTAATCAGAGCTCTGGCAAGGTAAGCTATAAGCTTAACATCACAGGTAGGGATTTGGTTTTATTTTGGGGGGGAGGGGATAATAAAATTTTGAAAGAAGTTTGTGTTTTCTTATCCCCCCCATGCCTCTTGTTTTTGTTTGACATTCTTTTTTCAGCCTAGCAATAGTCTAAGTCTTACATGTTTATTCGAGACCACTATATAATTCATCAAAAAGTAGGCCAAAGAAACTCAAACATCCTCTGAGCTAATCTGGAGAGAATAAAGTTTCTCAGACTGGCTTCTATTTCCAAAATGGCTTTTGTGGATGTGTTTTTTGAATCAAGGAAGTATAGCAATCTGGGTGTTTTGAGGGATGGAAATACTGGGCACGCAACATAGCCCTTGGCCCTGGTCCAGAGTGGCAGTAATACAAGTAGCAGGGCAAACATCCCCTGATGGATAACTAAGAAAGTAGTAAGTAGTAGGTAGGAGTAGAGGCAGGCCAGACGAGAGAAGGAGGAAGCAGCCCAAAGATGACCTTTAGTGCCTTAGTAAGTATGGCTCAGTGAATAGGATGTTGGAGTCAGAGTTAAGAAGATCTTCGATCAAATCTGGCTTCAGACACTGGCTGTTTGACTCTTTGAAAGTCAGTCACCTGACTGTTCAGTGCCTCCTTTCCCCTCCTTTAAAATGAGGGTGTTGGACTTAATGCCCTCTAAGGTCACTTCCAGGCTGAGACCTGTGATCCTGTGGTGGTGCCAAGGCATAAGGAGGATAGACTTGGCCTCATGGCTGCAGTACTAAGTTGTAAGCTGTGAGCAAATTTACTTTGGGAGAGTGAGTTTATGGTGAGACATGAAAACAAAACAAAACAACTGAGCTTTCACCCAAAGGGGTAGAGACTTTTTGATGATAGTGTAACCACATAAGAATTGGCAAGTGAATAAACTTGTATAACCATGGCAGATGGGGAATGCCAGTCAACAGTGCATTCCATGTCCTACTCAACCCTCTTAGAGTCCTATCCCTAGGGTTTTGTGGGCTCTGTCCCTTGTTCTTTGAGCAGAGAGGAAATTGCCCGGAGATGTTGCATTATGAAGCAGTTAATCAAATATAGATTATGAGAATGATCAGCTGGTCCTCCTCATTCAGAGTCTGTAGATTCAATGCCGAGAAAACCTATTTGGGAAATAGTTATTGTAATGCATCATCGATTTGTTGTAAATACTCACCATTGGGGACAATTCGGGTCAGGCTAGGGACTTGAATGTGGCATTGGTAGTGCATTTCCAGCACTTGGAAAGTGATAATCCTGGATTAATGATTTCTAGAGTTTTAGATCCTCAGCGGAATCCCAGTGAATCACTTGGGCTAGGGGCAATACCACAAACCACCCTATGGACTTCTGATGCTCTAACTGTTTAATAATAAAAGCACCCAGTCTATTTGATTCTTTTCAGAACAGTTTCTTTGCCATGATTCTCATCCCTCCAAATAAATACTTAACCTTGGAGGCATGGGTTATAGCCAGGCAGAAATCGTTGTGGGTAGTTTTGGGGGTCCTTTCTCCATCCCCCATGGAACCAGTATTTTAGAGAGTGTCAGAGTGAGAAGGCCATTTGGAGATCATTTAATCTTTCCCTTCATTTAACAGATGAGTAACCTATGGACCCAGAGTAGGGGACTGACTTTTATAAAAACTTTAATTTGTTTATATGTGCTCCTCTTAATTCTCTCCCTCCCACCTCTCCTCTTCTACCTCTAAGCCGCCATCAAGAAAATAAGAAAACTAAAGCCCATTACAAACATATATAGCCCAGCAAAACAAATGGGGAAATAACTGTTCTTCATCACACAGGTATGCCCAAGATCTCAGACTAGAAACAGGTAGCTTGATTCTCAAACCAGTGAACTTTCCACTATTTCACACTTCTCCTTGTTCTCTCTTTCTATTTTATGCTCATTAGAAAGTCATTTAATAACTCCATGGGTTGGGGGGAAAGGGCAGAGTCTATTTTGTCTAGGCACAGGTTTTGAGGTTTTTCTGTTAGCCATTTCTGAACCCCACTATAAAGGCTGTTTGTAAAGAGACAGTAGCAGGGCAAATGAAATGAGCTACTGCCCTGTCACCAAGCCAATCAAGCAAACATCCCCTGATGGATGACTAAAGAAGGGAGAAGCTTTCAAACCCAAAGCCTCCTTAATCTCTGAACAGGAGAAGACGTCACCACCCAGCAGACTGACCTTTGAAACTAGAGGGAGGGTAGTCAATGGAACCATTTTATCATGCTTCGTCACTGGTGCCTGAAGAAAGGGATTAGCTGAAATAGAGGCAATTCCTAAATGTTCCTGTACTCTGTTTCAGATCCCATCTGCTGTTGAGGAAGCAAAGGACAATTCTGGGGTTGAAATTAACCTGGTGGTATCACCCATGAGGAGTCTTGAAGTCTAGTTGGGGGCAAAAAGGCAAAACCCATGGAGTCAGAAATTGTAATTAAATGTTAAACCATGTGACCTAAAAGAGACAAATTCTATACTTCTTTCCTTCCCCTTCTATTAAACTGAGAGATGGAAATTCTTTTCTAAATCTCACAATTTCTTAATGTAAAATAAGGCAACGCGTTTCTGCTCAAGATATTGACTCACTCGTAGAATTCGTTTAAACTGACATTTTATTATTTTTTTCAAAATAACGCATTACCCTAATGGTTCTGTGAATCCACGTTAAGCCTCTTGCTGATAAAAAACAAAGGACCAGTCGATGTTAGAGTAAGATGGTGCTTTAAGGCTCTTCTAACTTACAGGACTTTGTAGAATTCTTCTCTTTCTTCTAGCTCTTGATGTTATTGTCCTTGTAGTTGGAAAGAAAGAACGGAAGGAGGTGTCTTTTGGAGCTAGTCATGGTTGTTACTAGGAAATTTTCGTCTGGAGCCTTAGGGTTTGTTCTTCATCGCAAGAGGTGGGATTGTTTAGTATTCTGTCAGACCTATAAGAAACAAGAAAAGTATATGTTACTTCCTTTTTAAAACAGGCACAATGTGGGAGCAGCTGGGTGACTCAGTGGACCTCAGACACTTCCTAGCTGGGTGACACTGGGCAAGTTACTTAACCCCCATTACCTAGCTTCTGCTACTCTTTGCCTTGGAACCAATACCCAGTACTGATTCTAAGACTGAAGGTAAGGCTTTAAAAATGCATAATGCCAATAAGGGAGAAAGTCTCAACTAGGCATAGAGGCCTGCCTTATTTCTTTAAAGCAGAGACCCACCAGAATACTGACAAAAGTTCTTGCTGCTCAAACAGGGTGATTCTCTATTGAACTTCCCCAGGGAAGAAGTTCTCTCTCTAAAAACCCAGGAGAAGAGCCACTAGCTCTACTGGTCCTAGATTAAGGTGGGATTGGTGAAGGTTTAGGGATGTGGGGTGGGGGCCCAGTGACCTAGTCTCCTTTTCCACTATTTTCCCAACTACCAACCCAACATAGTTAGCTAGAGTTGCACAGATTTCAGGAGTTTCCTATGGCAGAGAATGAAGACCTATGAGGGGCTAGATAACTTTGAGCCCTACCCCCAAAAGATAACAGGGCCCCAGAGATAAAGAAAGGCAAAACCTGCTTAGCAGTAGATCAGCTTCTTCAGGAAGCATTCAAGCTGATCTTCATCCTTGATCCCTTCAAACTTGTCTACCACATCGCCATTCTTGATGGCCAAAACAGTTGGCACTACAGATACCTCAAAGGCAATGGCGAGGTCGGTGTTGTCATCGATGTCAACCTTAGCCATCACTACCTTGCCCTTCTGTCTGGCCACCATCTTCTCCAGACGAGGTCCCAGGATCTTACAGGGGCCGCACCACTGGGCATGGAAATCCACCACCACTGGAGTGTTGCTGTTGAGAACCCTGTCCTGAAAATCTGGCCCATCCTGGATTTCAAATGTAATCTTGTGAATGCGGGTAGTATACAAGGGCTTGATCAGGTTTAGTGCTGGAGTGCCAGGGATCTTGTGGGCAGCCTGTAGGACCCCAGTGCGAGGGGAAACCCAACGGCACATAGGCAGTTTTCTCGCCATGACCAAAGCCAAGGATCTGCTTAGGATCAGACGCCCAGCCATGGATGCGGAATTGAGCTAGCTCTAGAGGCTAGAGGAGGATCCAATCAACAAGTCCTGGAGTGTGGACAACAGGACGAATGGGACTTCCTCTCCTTCTTCACCCTCCTCTTACGGCAGCCTACTGAGAAATGTTGCCTACCCTAGAATGTACCCTGAGTTTGGCCGTGCTCAGTGTTCTGAATTGGAAGGCAAGGGAATAATCAGTGGGCGTGGCCATTCCGTTGCCAATGGCACCCATTCTTAGGTGGGCCTCTTCACAATCCCCTCCCCCACTGGCTTCAAGTGGGCCAAAGCCTCCATCCTGGTGCCAAGCCACAGAGCACTCCTGGTTTTTTAGCTTGGCTACCAGTTTGTATAAGTGTATGAGGTGTTTTCACCTTTTTAGGGTTTATTTGTGGCCATTGGCAAAAGAGTATGTGAAAAACTAGTGAGCAGAGTAGAATTTTGGGCTCTCTGTCCATTGAATACTTTCAATCTATGCCTTGTTTCATAGCTTACTCTAGGATTGGGCATACCAAAGAAATAGAAAATCCAGAAAATACTTCCACAAAAAAGATGACTTTCCCATTGTCCCCTGTAATGAAATGAAGTTGTTTGTTTTTTTACAACCAAGTCCCAGTGAAGGCCATGTACTGCTCTTTCAGAGTCCAGAGTGATCTGGACATTTTCAGTCAAACAGGAGCAGAATAGCTCTTGACTCCATTGAATCTAATTTTGACATACTTTTCTTAGTACTTTCAAGTCTTGTTGAGTTGTGTGTAGCCTGTGGGAGTTTGGGGAAAAGAGATTAAGAACTATAGCATCTGGGTTTGATCCCTAGCCCTGTTACCCTGTCTGACTTGTATGAGGCAAGTCATTTAACCTCTTTGCTCAGTTTCCTCATATATAAAATGGATGGTTTGTACTGGATAAGCTCTCAGGTCTCTTCAGCTCTAAGTACTTGATCCTCTGAATCTTATTTTTGGCAGCAGAAAACATCTATAAGAGAAATCAGTTAACAAAAGGGTATGGCAGAATCTAGATATGGAAGAAGCCAAAGAATTGGTTCCAACTTCTTTATCTGTGGTTTCATTGTGGTGTCTCTTCTAGATACAGAGGAGTTCATTCATTGGTGGCATAACTAAAACAATTTCTTACAACTGGCCATGCCCTCACAGTCACACTTAACCTCACTACAGAGTACAAAGGTACACAGCAATTTTTTGTTTCATAATTTAAGCATTAAAGGTTGGGAGAAGAAGCTATACCAATGGAGGAGACAGTTACTGAGTAATAGGAAAATTAAGGGAGTGACAAAGTTGGATTCTGAAAGGCTGTGATTAGCTCACTACAAGTATGCTGTAAATATCCTCTTTGCCCCAGTGAAATTTTTCTAGGTCAGTTATTCTATGAAGTTTTTAAGGGAAAAAAATTTAAAAAGAACTTTGAGGCAGGATGCTTCTCACCCTGTGGGATTCTTGTCCAGGTCCACCCATAAATTCTCCACAAATGAGCTATCCAAGTGCTGGAAGCCATAACTATGTTGTCAAGTGGATAAATTCTCTTGTCCCTTTTATCTCCCTTTTTCATTCCCTGAGAAGCTCACTACTATCATGTTATTCCCTAGGTACCCAGAACCTCTTACCAGACCCTGGATAGTATTCATGCTTTAGATCCATTGCTAGCCAGGGTTTTTGTGAATCTGTGAATGCCTTAAACTTTAGAAGTTAATAGTGGGCAGCAATGGGTTATTTAGATAAATTAATCTGGATCAATTTGTCCAGTGCAATTAAAATTAAATGCAATTATGTCTGAGGTCTTGTGCTGGACATTTTGGGTATCACAAGAGAGTCTCTGCACTCAAAGGTCTTACATTCTCTATTGGGTAGATTCTTAATAATGGATTTTATGGAAAGATCTGAGCAAAAGTCAAATAAGATAGGAAGGCAAATCACTTAAGCTCTGGTTTCTTCATTTCTGAGTGGTTTCTTCTAAGTGCTAAATCTGTGATCCTCTGTTGTGATTTGCACTGGTAGAAGGAATACCCATCTAAGTGAAATTATGAATTCAGTGAATTATTGAGGAATGATCAGTTCTATCAATATTGGGAATATCAGGCACCATACCTGATTAGATAGTATTTATTTATTTATTTGTTTTTTTTTTAAACCCTCACCTTCCATCTTAGAATCAATACTGTATATTGGTTCCAAGGCAGAAGAGTGGTAAGGGCTGGGCAATGGGGGTGAAGTGACTTGCCCAGGATCACACAGCTGGGAAGTGTTTGAGGCCATATTTGAACCCAGGACCTCTCATCTCTAGGCCTGGCTCTCAATCCACTGAACCATCCAGCTGCCCCCATAGATAGTCATTTAGCAAAGTTGGCCTTTGGGATCCTTTCCACTCATACTGTCTAATGTTGCATTGTAGAAGGCCAACATTTCTCATTTAGTTTAGGAATCTCAAAATCCTTGAAATCATAAAAGAACTGACATAGAAAATTTCACTGGGGCAAAGTGGATAGTCAAGGAGAGGTCAGCAAAGGGCCATTTGCAGCATATTTGTAGATTGTAGTAATCACTGCATTTCAGAAGCCAACACGAGCACTTTCCTAACCTTCCTAGCACTCTGACTGCCTCATCCATTAATGTAGCTTCTTTCCTCAACCTTTAATGCTTGAGTGATGAAACAAAAAATTGCTCTTGTTTATTGTACTCTGTAGTGAAGTTAAGTGCTGGTATGAGGGAAAGGCCAACTACAAGAAATTTCTTTAGTTATATCACCAGCGTTCTAATTGTAAGCTCTCCCTTTCTAACTTGAGTAAGGTTTAAGGAAGCTTGTTTCAAGGAGTAAGCTGCTTTTTGCACATATATTCATTGATGATAATCTCAATATCCTTGTGTGACAAACACAAGTGGGTCACATTCTACAGGGAATACACTGTGCTGTAATCAAATTGTTGACCTTTTGGAGATAGTTTAATTCTTTTAGGACACTAACAATTGGAAATAGGTGCTTAGTGGGGATTTGTCCAAAAATATTTATTTCCTGACCATTTTAATGGATTTTTAGGCAAGACTGTAAGACCCTTGAGGTACTTCTTTGAATATCAGATCATGTCTTTTCCTTCTTTTGTGTCATCTACATGTCCCACAGTTTCAAGCTTTTAAGCCTGCTGAAACTGGCCACCTAGTGATGAAAAGTATTTTGGTCATGGCAAGCCCTGAAACAAAGCAAAAAATGGCTCTCAGTCCTGTGCATCCCTCTCCTATTTCTGCAGTGATGAAGGCAGAGTGATGGAAAAGGGGACAAAGAGTACTAAGAATCACCACTTTGGGACAGGCAAGAAGCTTTAATTTAGTTATTAATACTCTCAATATAAGAACCTTATTCAATGACCATTGGATGGAAATATTTCTGGAGGACATGAATCCTATCCATCTTGACATCCTTACTATAAATTAAACTAGAAGAAGAGAAGAAATTGAATTTAAATGGAAAGATGGCACATCAGGTATTCCTTGGAGAAAAAGAACAGAATTGGCAGTAAGTTTCATGATTACCATGAAAATAAATAGCAGCTTACATGCCAACATGGGTTGCTGTATATGGTGTGGTAGACAAATTTGTTGAGGAACTTGAGGAGACTCTGCAACCTACAGTTTAATACTGGCAGACTTCTGTGCAAAGGTGGGAAAATGTGAAAATGGAGGCATACATGAGAAATTATGATGTAGGAGAAGGAAATGAGATAGGACACAGACTTAGAGATTATATAGAAGACATCCATTTCTCTAGTATGAACACTGTTCAAAAATAGAATTGCTAGGTGGTGGATATAGAAAATACCTCATAACCTCACAAAAACCCAAATTGTCCACATTTTAGCCGATAGGAAAAGGTGGGTTTTTTTTTCACATAGGAGTTAACCTTGAGTCAGCTGTTTATGCTGAATGAGCCCATTGTATTTTCAGAGATTAGATTAGAATTTATAATAAAGAAAAGAATAATGAGCAAAAGATTTGACACACAATTGCAATGATTTACCTAGAAGTGTTTAAATAACTTATTGGAGATCGGAAGTGGGAAATGGACAGTAGACATGATATCAGCTCTTAAAATTTTCATCCAGACACTTAAGCAATTTAAATTAATTTCCCCAACAGAGAGCAAAATAACAGAGAAAATACTTTAGTCATCAAATATCTGACTTAAAATGTGAACCTGAGGAGAGGACTAAAAGTAGTGCCAGATTACTGTATTCAGTTGTTTCTGGATCTTACATATTTAAACTACTGGTTAACTTTTAAAAAATAATATCAAATAGTTTTGGTGATTATTTCTTCATAGTATAATTTCAGGTCAGGTACTGCTAAATCATCTTCCTTCCAGTTTTTTACATGATTTCCCAAAGATTCTTGCTCTTTTTTTCCCCCATATAAATTTTATTATAATTTTGTTACTTCTATAATGTGGTCTTTTGGTACCTAATTTGCTCCTTAGTTTGATTACTATAGTACCAAGTCTGTACATTAATTTAGTATTGTCATTTTTATTATAATTGTATGACCCAATCATGAACACTTAATTCCTCTTCAATTATGTCTTTCTTAATTTCTGGTAAGAGTGCTTTGCAAAATCTTTTGTGGGCTTAAGCTAATAGACTTATGGACACCTTTTTTTCTGGATGAGAGCCTTTAAGGTTATATTTTACTAATACTTTTTTGGATAATCAACAAATAAATGTAATAAAATACCATAAAAATAAAGAGTGCCTTGTATTTCTATTCATATAAATACCATGTATGTCTTGGTAAGTTATTGTCAGATGCTTTACACATTATTATTAATTTTGAGTGGAATTTCTTTTTCTATCTCAGCTGAGTTTTCCTAGTAATATACAGAAAGGCTGATGATTTTTATAGCTTTATTATACATCCTGAATCTTCTTTTGAAGTCATGAATTGTTTCTATTACTTTATTTGTTGAATCTTTAAGTTCCCTAAGTAAACTTCCCAATAATTTTGTTTCTTTACCTAGACTTATTCCCTAGATAACTTTTTCTTGCATTTCTGCTACATATATGTATATATTTCTTGAACTGTATCAAATAATAAGAATAGTAGTGATAGTAGACACCTTTACTTTTCTTCTGATCTTATTGGAAAGGCTTTTAGTGTTTCTCCATTTCAGATGATGTTAGCTCTTAGTATACACACACACACACACACACATACACATATATGTATTTGTAAAAGTATATTAAGGAAATATTCATTTTTTCATATGCTTTCTTGTATCTTTAAGAGGAAAGGGTTATATTTTGCCAAAAGTTTTTCCTTCAACTATTGGTGGAATAATGTGATTTTTATTGTTCTTGTTATTAATATGGCCTGTTGTATTTATAGTTTTTCTAATATCAAACCAATCATGCATTCCCAGATCTAGTGGGGGGGGGGAATGAAATAAGCATTTACTGAGTGCTTTCTGTTTGTCAGGCACTGTGCTAATCACTTTACAAAAATTGTCCTATTTGATCCTCACAATAACTTTGTGAGGTACATACTGTTATTATTCTTATTTTACAGTTGAGGAAACTTAGGCAGTCAGAAGTTAAGTGACTTGCCTGGGGTCATGCAGTTATTAAATGTGTAAGGCTAAATTTGAACTCTGATCTTCCTGACTCAAGGGCCAGCATTCTATCTACTTTACCACCTCGCTGCCTTTTCTAATACTAATTTCTAGCTTGTTTTCTTCTGTCTGCTTAGGCTACCCTGTTCCCTTCCCATCTTTTTAGACTGGCCACTCTTTCCACACTACTCTTTATCCCCTCTTTCTACTTACTTTACCTAGCTCCAAAAATCATTCATGCCAATAAAGGGATCCTTCAATATTTATAGCTGCATCTCATTTTCTGAGCTACAAGCTTAGTCTTAATAGTGAGGAAAATATTACTCTTAACCCCTTCCTTCCAACCCTTCTCCTGATCCCCATGAGAACTGAAGGTGAATTTCTTAAAGAATTCTTCTTGTACATGTAGGAAAAACTCTAAATCTAGACTTCTCTCAAATTTTGCCTTTTTCATAGTAAAAACTTTTGGGAAACTTTGTACCAAACTTCGCTTCTTCAAGAAATTTCTCTTTATTCCTTTGAGGGGGTTCATTAGAAACTTTTCTTCATTCCTGCCGCATTTCTTGTGCTAAATTGCTTTGTCTATGTATTGATTTATTTGCTTTCTACATATTATTAAACCTAGTTCACTTTGTATCACCTGTTACTTCAAGTGAATTAGGAGTCCTGTCTTCAGTTGCAAGGAAGTTAACTCAGGTGTGATGTGAAGAAAAGCTTCCTTTCAGTTCCCCCTCACTGAAGGCCTTTAAGCAAAAATGGAATGATCATTTCTGAAATATTTCGTATTGAGTATTCTTGTTCATATATGACTGCGAGAGAGTACATCCTTCCAACTGTGAGATTCTATGCTTCTCTTTCTTTTGTCATGTTTCCTTATCCAGCATTCATTCTTCCTGACGGGAACACAGCTAGTGTTCTGTGAATACCTGTCTGCTCTTCACCGGGGCCCAGTGGCCAACGAAAAGTTACAAACAATTTCCACTCTAATTCAGAGTATATCTAGGCTGAAGTACAGTACAGTAATTAGGTGAAATCCCTTCATCCAAGATACTGTTTAATGTGCAAATAGCAAAGGCAGCTGTGTTTGATAAATGACTGTCTTGTTTGACTCTGAAGGTTGTTTAAAATTAAAAAAATTATGATGACAGTCATGAAAACAGAGCAGATCTTTAAAGAAGAAAAGTATACTCATAATTGAAGACGGTTTATGAAGGTATGCTTTCTGTGAGTCATTGTAGTTCGAGCAAATAATGTAGCTATCCTCAGGATATTGAATTTGGGATGGCTCAAAGACTATGGCTGCCCAATGTATGGAAAACATTCAACATCTGGCTTTTGATCTGTTGACTTTATTCTGGGTAATGTTAATTGCTTTTAATCTGACCAACCTGGAGCTGAGTCTTGTCCTTCCAGTAACAATTTTTTGTTTCAGTATCATTTGTCTGCTATTACTTTATCATGTGTTAGTACAGAAAGACCATTACATCATCTATGATCTTGCCAACTTAAAAAAAGGATAATTTGAAAAAATTAGAGTGAAGTTCAATGGGGTCTAAGGAAGTACATAGACATACAATTTTAAAAGGCAGTAACAAAATTGCTCTATTTGTGTCTCTTGACAATTTTTCTTCTATGCATTTATTGATCTTTTTTTCTGATCCATCACTACTGTCTAACCAAGTAGGTGTTGTCTAATAAAGTAAATCAACATATTGACCATGTCAAAAATGCTTCTCTTATTCTGCATTTGTAGACCAATGATGTCAAACCTACTGTTTGAAGGCCACATGAAGCCTGTAACACTCTCTAGTGTAGCTTGAACCAAATTAAAAAGTATTTGGGAGATATTTAACACAATAAGTAAAAATACAATAAAACATAGATAATATTGCTATATGGTATTCCAAGTCATTGTGGAGCTCACAGACATACATACGTATGGTTTAGTGGCCCTCGTTTCTATTTGAGTTTGATACCAATTTCTCTTGTCCATTTCTTACACAAGTCAATTTCATGTTTTTCTTTGTCTATTGAAATGTTTGGGGGGCAGCTGGGTAGCTCAGTGGATTGAGAACCAGGCCCAGAGATGGGAACTCCTGGGTTCAAATCTGACCTCAGACACTTCCCAGCTGTGTGACCCTGGACAAGTCACTTGACCCCCATTGCCTAGCCCTTACCGCTCTTCTGCCTTGGAACCAATACACAGAATTGATTCTAAGATGGAAGGTAAGAGTTTTATTTTTTTAAAAATGAAATGTTTGTTGTTAACTATTAGGTTTATAGGAAGAAGAAAATCTTATTTATTGAAGATTTTATGGTTTCTGCAAGTGGCTGTTTGCCAACAGGGAGAGAACAGGTTGTCTCAGTTCTATCAAATTGAACAAATTTATTGAACACCTACTATGTGTATCACATTGATGTTATTCTATAAAGAAAGGTAAGACATTATTTTTGCTTGTGGGAGCTCCTAATCTCCTTGTGGAGACATTAGTGTACAATACAGCCCAGATAACAAGCAATGTTCTCTACTCTTGCTATTGGTCTGATGCTACCCTAATTCCAGGTGAGTTCTGTCGCTCTTGGCACTACTTGATTTACCATGAACTTTTTCTTGATACTGAGATTTAAATGTCAGATTGTGCCTTGAAAGATTCAGTGACTGGATCAAGTTCCACCACCAATGTTTTCTTTGCTATTGAAGCAGGCCTTTAACCCAAATTTCTCTATTGCTTAAAATACTTTGAGGACCTCATAAAGGAAAAGGCACAAATTCAAGGTCTTTATATGACATATATAATTCACTACCTTGCCAAGACATCTGACATCAAAGATATATTGGTAAGTTGATAGACCTGATCAGAATGATACCATGTTGGGACAATAGCATGGACGATGCTCTCTACAAAAATAAAGCTCATGACTACAAGTGACATAAAGAATGTAGGATCCCAAATGACGTTCCCTAAGAGAAAATGGAAGAAAAGGCTTCAAATAAATCAGTGTGAAGTGTTGCATCATGCTATGTAGGTCAAGGTCTGTAACAATATTTAATTAAGAGAGAAGGGTAGCTTATTTCTTTCCGTACATTTAAAAGAAAGGGTATGGCACTCTGGAAGAAAAGAAGGTAAGTTGTACACCATTCTGAACACACTTTATGCTTTTGATTTGAAAGTATGAGGCCATAAGTAGGCTTGCAGCTTTACATGTTTTACAACTGTCATTCTGTGTTACTCTTCAACTGAAGGATTTGTCTGAGACTCACAAGTATCATTGGGAGTCATAATAAAAAAGGCAGCTTAGACTTTAGTTTAGGTTACATTAGGAATACACTGGTATTCCTGAGGCTCATATATTGCTGGTATTACTATTATTTTTTGTAAAGCTGTGATTCTATATTAGGCAGAACTTGATAATATTTAGATATTACCAGAAATGGCATAAGCCACATTAAATGGTAATGGTAATGGTAATGGAAGTGCCCAAGTAAAGACTAAACCACCACTTAGCAATCTTTCTTCCTTGAAGGTTCATGCTATCCAAATTTATCACCCATTGCAGAACCTAGTGACTTTTATCTCTCAACTTCTAAGTCACTTTCTCCTTCCTCCCTTCCTCCCTCCCTCCCTCCCTCCCTCCCTTCCTTCCTTCCTTCCTTCCTTCCTTCCTTCCTTCCTTCCTTCCTTCCTTCCTTCCTTCCTTCCTTCCTTCCTTCCTTCCTTCCTTCCTTCCTCCCTTCCTTCCTCCCTCCCTCCCTCCCTCCCTTTCTCCCTTTCTCC
This sequence comes from Monodelphis domestica, assembly GCF_027887165.1. NCBI lineage: Eukaryota > Metazoa > Chordata > Mammalia > Didelphimorphia > Didelphidae > Monodelphis > Monodelphis domestica. Next base: position 25,827,258 of record NC_077235.1, on the reverse strand, counting down.
CTTTCTCCCTTTCTCCCTTCCTTCCTCCCTCCCTCCCTCCCTTCCTCCCTCCCTCCCTCCCTCCCTCCTTTCCTTCCTTCCTTCCTTCCTTCCTTCCTCCCTCCCTCCCTTCCTCCCTCCTTTCCTTCCTTCCTTCCTTCCTTCCTTCCTTCCTTCCTTCCTTCCTTCCTTCCTCCCTCCCTCCCTCCCTCCCTCCCTCCCTCCCTCCCTTCCTTCCTTCCTTCCTTCCTTCCTTCCTTCCTTCCTTCCTTCCTTCCTTCCTTCCTTCCTTCCTTCCTTCCTTCCTTCCTTCCTTCCTTCCTCAATGAGTTCAATACTAATTTCAACCTTTCCTTTCCAACTTTTACTGTCAGACTTGCAGATTTCATCATAGATATTAATGTTTCCTCAAGTACCTTAACTTCAAAGTTCCTTAATCTATTCAATTTCCATTATTTAATGCTTCCCTCCACATCAGCTACACATAGAAAGAGAGAAAATGAAACATACATTATCATACTTCTCTTCTTGGTCATAGTCTTTCTCTACCCATCCAATTTCTTAAATCTCTTCTGAAAAATAAGGGAACAGGATGTGATGAGAGTCAAAGAAACAAAGAATATTTGGAGGATCCCAGATTGCAGCTCTCTCCAAGAGAAAACTGAGAGAGCAGAGGAAGAATATTCCACAAGGAAAAAGGATCTGAATGTGGTGAAACATCTATTCATGCCTACCATGGCATAGCAACCCTGCAATGTATTTCTCTTTGGGGTGGGAAGCTATACCAAACCCATCTCTTCTATTGATCCTGCTATTACCCACATCTGTTCTATTATCCAGGGGTATAATAAACCCGGGAATTCTTTTATTTAATCTTTTATCCTCCCCTCTTTTCCCATCCCTTATAACCCATAAGGCTTTTTCTTTATCCTCACTGTAACCCTCCATTGTTTCCACCTCTGATTTCTTTCTCAAGCTGTCACCCCTTCACTGGTTACTCTTGCTGACATGTTGCAAATACTTGTTGAATCAGTTTACCTCTTAAACTCTCTTCTACTGTCAAATCACTTGTCCTATTGTCCTATTGCTGCTAATGTCTTGCCAAACCCCAATGCTGAATTACTTCCACCTTTTATCTCTTTTCTTCCTGTTTATGTGCTGTTGAATGAAGCCAGAAAAAGTCAAGAAAATGTATCGATCAAGTCCATTACAAATTTATTCATCTGGGCCCTCATTTAAGCAAGACAATTTTTCTTCTTAATCGATTCACTATCCCCAACCCCAAAGTGGCCATTTCTGATTTTGTCTTTCTTCAAGCCTCTCATGACACCCCCTCCTACAAATCTGTCTGCTGAAAAAAATTAGGCCATTAGTCAAAAGCCTCTCCTTTTGGCCTCCTTATTACATATTATCCAAATAGTTTACTCTTCAGATATCTCCCTCCATTTTATTCTCTTTGACTTCATTCTCAGATGAAGAGTTGACTTTTATTTTTGCCCCAACCAACCTATCCATATGCCCTTGATCTCATTCCATTCTATCTTTCCAGAAGATTGCCCTCTCAATCATCTCTACTTTATAATTGTCCTTCTCTGCTGCCTACAAACAAGCTTTTGTCTTCCTATCCTTAAAAGAATCTCTCACTTGATTAGACCATTCCCAATATATATTATTCATTCTTTTCTCTTCTTCTTCCCCAAACCCATTGAGAAAGCTGTCTGCACATGTCACTTCACTTCATGCATTCTCTCTATCTTTTACATTCTGCAGTTGTGTTTTTGACATCATTCAAATGGAATTGTGCTCTCTAAAGTTCCCAATGATTACAGTGGCCAAATCTATTGACATTTTTTCAGGCCCCATTCTTCTTGACCTCTCTGTACATTTGAAGTTGTTATTTGTCTTCTGAACAAATTTGTCTTCTGTTTTTTCTAGGTTTTCATGACACCACACACTCCTAGTTCTCTTACCCATGTGACCATTCTTTCTACATCTTCTTTGGTGAATCCTCATCTATGTCACACCCACTAACCACTGGTATCCCAAAATGCTCTTTCCTGGACCCTCATCTCTTCTTTCTCTGTCTTACTGGATGACAAAATTTTTATATCCATTCTTACTTAGATTTCACTCTAAACTCCATTCCCACTTTACTAGCTCCCGTTTGTACATTTCTAACTAGATATCCTTCTAGTTGGCCTTCCTGCCTCATGTATCTTTCTGCTCCAATCCAGCCTCCATCCAGATGCCAAGGTAATTTTCCTAGTTAGTTAGTCAATTAAACTTTTAGTAAGCATCTACTATGTGCCAGACTATACTAAGTGCTGGGGATACAAAATAAAGTAAAAGACAGTCCTTGCCCTCAAGGAATTCAAAATCTAGACTGTCCACCTACTCAGTAAATTCCAGTGGTTCTCCATTACTTCCAGGAACAAAAGCAAACTCCTTCATTTGTTATTAATGTTATGGACAGCTTGATCCTACCTTTGAACTCTCCTTAAATTGCCAGAAAATAGTTGCAACTGGAAGATGTTCAAAACTGAAGGACAAACCCAACTTCCCCAGACCCCATTCATGCCTAAAATGGTGCTTCCTAAATACATAGAAGAACTCCATCTCCTTCTACCCTGGAGGTGGCGGCAACTCTCAGAAATATGGCAATAGCATCAGGGTACTAAGAAACCCAAAATTTATGCAACAGACATTTGTAGTTGAGAAATTTTGAACTTGTCTTAATTCCAACACCTAAGCCTAAAGTATCTGCTGCTAATCACTGATAGTGGGAGCTTCAGGATATTTAGGATGAAACTATGACATTCCTGAGGTCCAATAGTTATGATTTTGTCATTAGATTATAATCTCCTTGGGAAGGAGGAATGTGTGGTATAATCTAAATCCCATAATTCCCATAGTACTTATTATCTTGCCATTTGCCCTCTTGGGGTTTGATAACTGCATAATGATAGAATACACTTACTATTTTTCTTAGAAAAGTGATTTCTCTTTCTTTTTCTTCTCCTCTCTCCTCCTCTTCCTGCTGCTGGCATTGAGCTTCTTCTTTAATGGTACCAACTTCTATTGTACCCTTTGAAAAGATGAATAAAAATGTTAATTTGGTGGGAAATGGAAATTTCTGCAATCTTGAACTTAGCATATAATTCACCAATACATTTAAATTTGCTACTTATGTAGGAAGTCATTTTGAAACTAAGCTTCCAATTTTCCTGAAGTGGAAAACATGGTTCTACATTAAATAACAAAAGAAACAAAATGATGTAAATGGAATCCTAGAGCAAGCTTTTGAAAATAAAAGCAAAAATAGTTTTATGAGAGATTTCAGCCAGTTGGGCATATTCCTCCCACGATTTCTCTCAGTATAAATGACCATCTGAGAAAGTTGTATTTATTTGTATCACAGATAAAAAGAAATGGGAAAAGTTAGAGAGAGTTAAGTTGACACAGTTGGTCATAAATTCATAACACAAAGTGTGACAAATACATGTAAAAATCAAGGTACTTTTTTGAAAGAGGAAACTTGCAAGGGAATTACAGGAATTGAGAGAAGCCAGCATCTCCAAGAAAGTATGGAATTAATTACTACTTGGCTAATGCCCCTGAGCAGGACAGCTCTTGTGTAAATATGAGTTGCTACCATATAAGAAGAATCAATTAAATGTACCTGTGTTTTCTAAAGATATCCAATGTCTTTAAAGGAGGTATTGGAATTTGGGATTGCCAGCGTTAACCTTCTCTGATGTGGTTACTTACTATGCTTAAGTACACGTAAGCTAATTATTATTTTACTTTTATTATATTGGTCAAGTTTCTTTATAATAGAATTTGCTCACATTATCAGTTTTCCAGTACACTGTAAATATGTTCCCTTTAGGTTAAAAATCTTTTTTTTGAGTTGTCACTTAGCTAATATCATTGTTAATATATTCACTGATTCTGACCAATTTGGAAAATCAATACGAAGCAGAAAGGCTGTATGTGGGTTCTGGTAAGTTTCGTGTATTGTGTCTCACAGAACCTTGTGACCATTTTGTCAGTGCAGTTCTCTGACTTAGGAACCATGGATTTAGGATCAAGCATAGAGAATTTCTTCCCAAATGGAGGCTTATTGCTGAGGTGGTTTTTCTTTGAGAAGAGTATGCCTGTTAATTAAAGATCATAATAATGAGTGAAAACTTATTTCATTGGGAATTAAATCTTGTTTCTATACCCTTTGGCTCCTAACACACCTTTCTTTCTACAAGTATTCTATCAGTGTAGCACTGGAGAAGAGCATTTGACAAGCCATTGGGTTTGGGGGTTTGTTTGTTAGATAGTATTTTAGGTGTGGATTCTAAATGTTGCCTGGATTTCATTCTTAAGGTTTCATGACATGCAGAGTTTGGACATTCTTAGATATGGAGAAATTAAACCTACAGAAGAAAAGCAAACCTTTGAAGGCACTTTCCCCCTCTTGAGTATTGCAGAAGCAACTGGCAGCTTCAAGGGCTGTGCTCCCTGAACCCTGAGGCTGGAAACAGAAACCAAATAGCTGGGTTTTTTCACTAGAAAAGCTGAAAAGCTTTATTGGTGATTCTTTGTGCTTTAGAAACTCATTTTCTAGGTTGCCGAAAGGACTAGGGAAAAAGAAAAAAGTGACTTCTATATCAAGAGGACGCATCTTTCCTGAAGGGGTTAATGTTCTGGTCCTGAGCAAAATTGATTTACTAATTACATTGATTTATGCTGGGTGCAGCTTTAATCAATGCATGTGGCCCCACTCCAGGACTTTTCTCTACTTGTTATTATGCTTAGAGGCTTTTTCCATAGAACCATTTTGGGGACTATTGATGGATCACTACAAAGTCTAATATATGGATGCAGAATTAAGTAGTGAATGCAAGGTGCTTTGCTTGGAGATAGGCTGTAAGATTTCCTTAGTTATCCACAGCCTTCTTCTCCAAAGAAAACTTGTTCATGGCTATAGCAAAATCATTGCTTTGAGAAATGCCATTCAAATGATTGGGTTGGGGGAGGAGTTTACAATTTCTATAGCAAGTCTAAGAGAGTTTAGTTCTGTCATTTCTCCAGTTGTTAATCTGACTTATTCTATTTAATATTTTTCTTTGTATCTGCCAATTGCAAAATTATGTGGCATAGTTTCTGTTACTTGGAACCTGCACACCTTCCCATTTCCTGTGAGCTTATAACACCAATTTTTTTTAGAAAACTTGAATGAATTCTGTACAATTTACCCTGATTTCTTCCCCTTATTTAATTCTTGGACTTATTTATTGGCCATATGTACTCCCAAGCATACACACCGAGATATTAATTTGTTGAACTTATTGTCTACCTACATTACAGAATATAGACATTTTTCATCCATTTAGTTTTTCCTGTATGGATTGGTAGGTTGATCTCATTTTGAATTATTAATGGATTTCATTGAAAAGACTGTTAATTTCTGAGGCTTAACGTGATCAACCAATGTTTGTATCCTCCACAAACAAAAACAATTTTGAGGATCACACCACCTGTAGGAAACCCCTTTTCCCAATCATCAATTCATAGGTTTCTAGACTTTAAGAGCTTGAAAGGAACTCAAAGATCTAGTCTAAGCCCTCCATTTCACAGATGTTTGGTCTGATTCACTGGATGCATGGTGTAGAATTCTGGGCTACAGTTGACACAGGTGTTTTGAGTTGTTCGCTTTGCAGTTTTGCTCTATGAGCAGCCTTGACAGAGCAAGATGACTAAGTTACTTAGCCAAGGTTTGATTTATTGTCCTTGAGGTCATGCTGTGGCAGCCACTTATAGATGAGACAACCTTCTACCATTTTATTTTTGGTACTTTAGGAACAAAGTGTCTTTGAATTGATCTAATGCAGTCCTTCCCTATGCTGATTCTCCTCTGTAATAAACAGCATCAGAGTAAGTTTCCAGAGCTACCCTAGAGTAGCTAGTAAATTAATAAATAGCACCCTAAGAGGCAGAAAAAGCCAATGCTTCTTTCAAAGTGTTTAGCAACTTAGCATACTTCCCTGGCCATCTATTAGCATACAGTAAGTTAAAAGTATTTATAATGGTCTTAAATCACTCTTGTGGCTTGGACTTTATGTTTAGTAGCCACATGGACATAGATGAAGGTGTTAGAAAAAAGTATTGAGCTGTGAGGCTGGGGAGAAAGAGAGAAGAAAATGGAGGACAGTGTACAGGGAGCCTTGTCTTGCGGCAGGTTTACGATGTGTGGTCAGTGTTCCAGGTAATTGATTTTTCATTAAACTCTTATGTGCCTCCTTGTTTCTAGCTTACTGTACAACTGCAGAGCCCAGAGACAGCTGCAGACTGTCTTGGCAAATCCAGCCATTTCTTGTGCCCAATGTCTATGGCATTCTGCAGGACATTAGCTTGATAGCAAAAATGGTAAAGCATTAAGTCTAGGGAACTAACAATTACAATTTTGCAATGTTTCCCACCATAATCAGGTCTCACTAAGTATAATTTACCAACTGTTCTGGATGATCTAAAATTTTTTTTCTGGTGCTTTGGTGTTACCAAGTAGTATTTTTTTTAGTAGTGTATCTGAGTTTTGCTCTGATTTGGATGGCATCACCTTTGATTCCCATGAGATGTCTTCTTTACAACAGAAAAAAATGTCCTAGAGTTGACTAGTTCATAGCAGCATAGAAATATGCCATTATGAATACTGCAAATAAAAAATAATACAACCATTTGTTATAGCTCACTTCAAAAGCTTTGTCTAATACTGGCTCTTTTTTCTGAACTCCGAATTTTTTAATTCTCAAAAATGCAAAGAATAAAAATATTTAACTCCCTCTGCAAAGAAGCACAAAGTCCAATAGGGAGCCAGGTCATCTCCCCAAAGGACAAAAATTGAATATGTAAGAGTAGATCAGATTGGCAAGGGAAAGGGTATGGAGAGTGAAGAGAACAGGGTTGAGGACAGCAACTTGGGGATTGAATACATTGTTGACAAGAGATTCCAAAGAGGACAAAGATGGGAGAAGTTAAGAGGCAGGAGGAGCAAGTATCCTTTCACAGAAGTCAGAAGAAGAGAGAATTCAAAGGAGAAGCTGGGTGACAGTGTTACATGCTTCATAAAAATCAGGAAAGATATGGACTTAGAAAAGGATATTACATTAAGCAATCAGGAAGTCTCTTTGCTGAGAGAGAGAAAGAGAGAGAGAGAGAGAGAGAGAGAGAGAGAGAGAGAGAGAGAGAGAGAGAGAGAGAGAGAGAGAGAGAGAGAGAGAGAGAGAGAGAGAGAGAGAAAGAGAGAGGAAGCAAGTTTAGTTTTCCTGTTTCATTAGTATAGTAGGAGTGGAAGTCAAATAACTGGAATTGGAAAAGTATTCACTTATTTCCCATAGTCTGGGACCATCTCAATACCTTCCACCATCTGAGTGCAAAAACTTGTCCACTAACAACTACTCTAGTGCCTTCTAGGATCCCAGGATCATTGTTTAGAACCGGAAAGGATTTTGGAGCCCTGGGTCAATCCAGCTCTCTTGCTATCTTTTGTGTGGTCTTTTGATGGCAAATTGTTTTAAGAAGGAAAATGACTTTGTTAATGAACAAGAAGTTAGAAAAACAACAACTAACATGAACATAAAATTAGGAAGCAAGCTTAATTGTTTTGGCTGTAAATTCAGTACTCTTTCCATACTGTAGCAAGCAGGAACCTCCTCCTCTGTATGAAGGTTGAGAGCAGCTCTTTAATAAGTCTATGAATGACACATTGGCTTTATAGGTCCTTACCATTCTACATGCCTACACATGACAGGAGCTCAGTTTCTTTTTTTTTTAACAAACAGACAAATGGATACATGCATGCATGCAGACAGATGGGGTGGGATACTTGATGCTGCACATGCCCTGCACAAGTTCCTCCCACCCGAATAGGAACTCAGTATAGCCCCAAGACCTTTGCAATATCAGAAGGGGTACTTTTCCATGCCTTTATGGAACTGCCTTGATTTGAAGAATCTTAACCAATATCAAGTGTAATTTGAATTTAATCTTGATACATGACTTTGTATCATGTTTAGATATTTTAGATGCATTTCATAAATACAGAAATGCTTATCCTAAGCCTATCCATCTATCCATCCAAGTATGTTCACTATATGTAGGGATTAGAGAAGATTGTCAAAGATTCACAATGGGCAAGCAATAACTTAGGAGCCCCTAAGGGGACTTAGCTGAGAGAAGTTATAAAAGCATTTCTCATTTCTCCCTTCCCAAAAGATATAGAAGGTTGAGGGCTTTGGTTTTGTTTAGTTTAAACTTCTTTCTCTCTTATGTGGCATCTAGAAAAGTGAAAATCACTATGGTTGGGACCACAAATGAGGTAAGACGCATACATAGGTGGACCTTAAGAGGCATTTGGAAGACCTTTGGAGCTCCTGTCCAGTGAGGACAGTTAATTTATACTATAGAAAATGTATATATATATATATATATATATATATATACATACATACATACATACATACATAATGATGCCTTTCAATAGATTTAATAAGCCAATATTTTGACTTCAAAATTCAAGATCTCCTGCAATTAGGGTTTGCTCAAAGGAAGGCCTATGACAATGGCCTATTCCTGCAGGCTCTTCACTAGATACTTGATGGAAGAGGACTGATGCTTAATGGCATACCAGAATGATATAGCAGAAAGAACACTTGTCTCAGAGGGAGAGCATCTGCTTTAGGTGCTCGTTAGCCATAGGATGTATAGAATTTTTATATTCTGAGCCTCAGTTTCTTCAGCTGTTCTGTTGAGATAGTAGTAGCTACCCTATCTGTTTCACAGGGACATTGTAAGGAAAGTCCTTCACAATTCTCAATGATTGCTTAGAATTTATTTAGTTGTGTTGCCTCTGGTTGAGGGAATCATTTTCTTTTCAAGGAAGCAGTGTAGAGTATTGCTAGATGTTAGTGAGACGTGGAATTATAATAGTGAAACAAGAAGGTGGTAGAAACATAAAATGTGTGGCTTCCACCAAAGGCTTACATATTTGCGCAGGTCACCCTCACGTGGCCAGAGTTCCAGAAAAATCATCCATTTTCTCTTTTTTGGTAAATCAAATGCTGTTTGAAATACATTTGAGTAATTATTTAATAATAGTAATAATAATGATCACTGGTATAGTGTTTTAATCTTTGCAAGATGATCTCATTAGAGCCTCACTAAAATATTGAGAAGTTTCACTCTTTAGCACATCAGTACACTGAGGCTAAGCAAGTTTAAGTAACTTTCCCCGGGCTACGCGGCTTTCTCCCAACACCACATCCAGGGCTTTTGCTCTTTCCATTTGCACTGCCTATTTAAAGACTATGCTGTTGTCAGCCCCCCTTTGGTATTGCAAAGAATACATTTATATTAATGTTGAATTATTGAATCGCAAATCTTTTGTAAGCTAAAAATGTTCTATACTGAGTTTTATTAAAGCAGAACCAACTTGCACTAGCATTTGGCTCTAAAATGTGTAGCATCAATGCCTTCTTATCAAATATACATTCATATATTCATTCAGCAAACATTAGATCTAACCAAATATAGGGGGAAACTACCTTGAGAGCCTGATTCTGATGGTGCTGAGCCAAAGGTAGTTTTAGAATGTCTGAGTTGTTAGTTTCAATGGGAAATTCACAGTTATTGGCCCTAGTATTCATGATGCTTCAGTAATGATTTAACAGTCGGTGCTGCATGTAGGGCCTCTAGAGAATGTGTCAGTTCCAGGCCCTCCCGAAAAGCAGAACTGTAGTTCATTTCAGGCAAGGAGCATTAATTCAACTAATTACTGTGGTTTCAACCATTGACAGCTAAGTCCTTTACAGGCCAGAGGAGAGAGCCATATTGGAGCCTACTGCTATGATGGATAAGTATGCCTGGCATGATTAAACAAAGAAGGCTTTAACTTGATCAAAGAGAGGGGCCATAAATATATAGGGAAACTTGGACTTTGCTGTCACTCGGTTTGTATTAGCTTGACTGTGTTAGGTTTGAACTGTGAAAGTTGGCCTCAGTCACTTTGGTCCTAGCAAGGGAATGAACTTGATGGCCTTGCAGATTTGAAAACATCTTTCATTTCATTGATTGGAGATGAGATTCTAAATCAGGACAATGTTATTTCTTTGATTCTCTAAATTGAAAGTGTATATGTTCCTTCCCTCTTTTCCTCCTTTTTCCCCTCTCTCCTCTTCCTCTCCTCTCCCACATTTCCTCAAGCTTTTCTTTTCACAAGATGAAGTACATTGAACATCTGCTCTCCTACTGTGCTATATTTTTAGGATGACCATTTTCAAGAGCAACCTCCATTTTTATGCACTTAGTATTTGGGCTGGCAATTATTTGCAGGTGCATGATTGTGCCAATTGCTCCACAATGAACCAACTGTGTACAATGAAGCAGCAAGCCCTCCTTTCGGGGTGAGGGAGGGGATGGGGACATATGGCTGACTGAATCAGCCATTGGCCAATTGTATGAGCATTATTAGAGTATGTAATTTAGCACCTGCAAACTGTTAGCATACTGTGGCTGCAAACAAGAGGTACCTTTTAAGGGAAATATCTGTTGTCATTTGTGATCAAATGTTTCATTTTAATGATCTGTGTTATTCCATTGGGTGTATAAAATATAGGGAGAGGAATGCATTGAAAAATACTGTTGGCTGATTTTTATGGAGCCTCAGTAAACATGACTACTACAGTGTACTATGAAAAGTATATTTGACATGATAGCAAATCAGCCTTAAATTTGAGGGAAGTAGAACTTGAGATCATAGAATTTTAGGGTCAGAAGAGACCTTAGAGATTTAAGTGTCAGTGGTACTGGATCTTTACCCAATGTGTATATATATTTCATATATCTCATTTAGACATTAAAAGAAGATGGGGGAAAGAGAGTTATAAATTTCTTCATGCCAAGTGAAAGATCAGTTATTATTTTGAAACTCCATCACGATAAAACTGAAATCTCATCTAAAGAGTGTTGGGGACTTTTATGTCTCTAATACACATGAAGATTAAGTACCTTTCCTAGGCCTTGCAAACAGTGTCAGAGAATTTGATCCTACAGTGTTCCTGATTCTAAGCTCAGTCAATACAACACGAGGCTGCCCCTATTCTCTATTTGTGTATGCAGGAACTAGATTTGTATTTGAATAGTTAACTTAACCTTATTAAATCTAGCCTCACTCTTTACTTAAGCCCTGCAGAAATTGAAATGGAAGGTGACATTTCCATGTAAATCAACACTTCTTGTGAAATTACAGTCTCAATATGTTCTTCAACTATAGGAAACAGCATGCTGCTATAATATTAAATATTATAAGGTAAATGGCAGCCATTAGAATTTGTGATAGGGTGCAATATGTTTAGGAGCCAAAAGATATTATGTAGAGATGGAATTTCTGTTAGTAAACCAATTGTATACTTGGATGATGGCTTGAGAGAATTGGATTAATCGAAGTATGAGACTACTTTAATAAAACATATTTATTAAATACAGGCACATTGGGCACTATGCTATATGTTGAAAAGTATATATTTTTGTATTTCAATAGTATAGAGAACACTAGAAGGGAATAGTCTGATTAAGAAAGAGATAAGTAACACTTTTAATTTGGAGAGATCAGTGCAATTTAAAAATTATTAAATCTATCTGAGCCCTGTATTTATAAATTTCTAAGATGCGTTTGACTCTCAACTTGTCACTAAATAACTGGGACCTTGAGTAAGTCACCTTGTCTCTGAGCCTCAGTTGCTTCATTTATAAAATGGGAATAATACTACTTATGTTGTCTACCTCATTGGGTTGTTATGTGAATCCCATGAGATATTGGATATGAAATACTTTATAATTCTTAGGTCTTTAAATAAATATAATCTGATATGATACTTTCTTATCTGTACCTTGACCAGAGGTATATTGCTTATAACATTATACAAGAATGGGCCCATTTTTTAATGGACTGGATCATGTGCCCATTGGCAGAAAAGCTATATAATTTTTGTAAATGGCCTCAATTTCCCCCTATCACACTTTAACAAGTAGTGTTCATTATATATACTAGCAGTGCTGTTGCTTAACAGGAGTTACCCAAGATACTCCAGTATGGTTCTGAAACCCTAAAACTGCTCTGAGTTGGGGATTCTAAGCTTATGTTTCCTTTTTATAATAATGATAACTGATTTTTTATAGGTTTCAAAGTTTGCCAAGTTCTTTACAATCATTTTATTTGAAACTTACAATAAACCTGAGAGGTAGGTACTTCAGGTATGATCATTTCTTTTTATAGATGGAATGATTGAAGCTCAAAAATGTTAAAAAAGCATTCTATGCACTGTTGCACTCTTATGGATGTCCCACCTCTGTTTTAAGAGGTACTGCTACTCATAATTATTCATCATTCTTTGTAAAAGTTTACTTGTGCATTTATATTATAACTTGCCACCACTCTCAATTCTATAAAAAATGTCAGATGTTTGTTTGACTAGGTATTTTCTGGGCTATTTTGATCTCTTTGTTGGAGCACTTATTTTACATTGCTTAAGCATCTAGTTGAAATATGTTGTTGATGTCTATGTCTATTGTGCATTTCTCATTTTTTATTTTCAGTAACTTGTTTGAAGACTTATGAGTTAAATCTGTATAACTGTATGCCATATCTTCAGAGCTAAGATCAGAGGAGGAGGAGATGAAGGAGAAGGAGGAGGAGAGAAGAAGAAGAAGAAGAAGAAGAAGAAGAAGAAGAAGAAGAAGAAGAAGAAGAAGAAGAAGAAGAAGAAGAAGAAGAAGAAGAAGGAGGAGGAGGAGGAGGAGGAGGAGGAGGAGGAGGAGGAGGAGGAGGAGGAGGAGGAGGAGGAGGAGGAGGAGGAGGAGGAGGAGGAGGAAGAGGAGGAGGAGGAAGAGGAGGAGGAGGAGGAGGAGAAAGAAAGAAGAAAGAAAGAAAGAAAGAAAGAAAGAAAGAAAGAAAGAAAGAAAGAAAGAAAGAAAGAAAGAAAGAAAGAAAGAAAGAAAGAAAGAAAGAAAGAAAGAAAGAAAGAAAGAAAGAAAGAAAGAAAGAAAGAAAGAAAGAAAGAAAGAATTTTAACTATGGAGTTAAAATATGGCATATAATTTATATGACATGAGGTTTATTTAAAGGAACCTGGCTTTGCTTAGCTGTTGGCTATCTTATAGAATACTATTTTTTAAATCAATTTAGATTTTTACCCCCAAGTATTCTACTTCTTTTATATTCTACATGACTTTCATTCTGTAACTGTATGATTTTCTATGTACAAATGTTGTCCCAACAATCTACATTATACATTTTTTAAAATCCCTTTCTATTCTCTTAAACCATACTACTTTCTCTAATACTAAGGAATCCCTTTTCTTTGCTTTATTCTAATTATTTATAGATTATTGCATTCCCCTTACCTACTTCTTATCCATATTATATATACATTATCATATAGCTATATATATATCTCTTCATATTTTTTCAATTCCTTTGATCTTTGGTAGCATTATCTGTTCTCAATAATTTTCATCATAAACCTTGATTGCCTATTCTTTTTAATTTGGAAAATAAACATATTATTATTATGTTTATTATTATTATGTATATTTTTATTATATGTAGTAGTAGTAGTAGTAGTAGTAGTAGTAGTCTCTCGGTAACCAAGGATGACGAATATATGTATTATTACTTTATTCAGATGGAGATAATTATGTCATAGATTTTGAATGATATGAAACTATATTACTTTTAAAACTAGATTTTACTGATTTCTTTTGTTTTTACATAGCCTAAATTTCCCCCTATGTCTCTCTCTTTCCTCCCTTCCTGAAAACTAGCCCTTACAACAAAGGATTTTTTAAAAAATTAAAGTAAAGTAAAAAAAGGGGAAAAGCATGAGCAAAAACCTTATCAGTACATTGAAAATATTTAATATTCTATGCATTGTTTCACACCCATGGGTCTCCTACCTCTGCCAGAGAATTGGGAGAGGTGTCCCTTTATATTTCTTCTTTGGGGCTAAGCTTGTTCTTTATAACTCAAAGATATATTATTATTAAAGAAGCTGTGCTGATTCTCTGATCTAGGGATTGACGGTGGCTGGAATGGCAACAGCTTGCCTAGAAAAATAACCAATCGATAGTTTCCTTTTCTAGGTATCTCTAAAGGGTAAGTTGGACTCCATCAAGCAAGGATAGGGGAATTGTGTTTCCTAATGGTTTTAAACAACAAACTAGGTACTACCATACAAGTATTAGGTTTCTAACTAAATCTAAGCACATGCATATGAATATATATTTACAATATATCTTACTCAGTATTTGTCATAAAGAATACTAGTCCTCTGAAGATCTGGGCTGAAATTTGGCCACCATCTCTTACAAGCTGTGTGACCATAGGCAAGTCACTTACCCTTCTGAGCCTCATTTTCCTGATTTTATTTGTAAATAGTGGTAATAATATCTTTAGGATCTATATAACAGGGCTATTGTGAAGTTTCAACAAGATAATATATGTGAAGATCTTCATAAGCCTTAAAATTATGTTAATATTATTGATTGCTGTTGCCTTTCATGGCTAATATAAAATCTAAAAATCGAGTGAAAGCCTCCATGGAATCTCAGATCTGAAATAACCCTACAGATTATCTAGTCCAAGCTCTTCATTTTACCAGTCTGGAACCAGAGGCCCAGAAAGGGGACAGTGAGTTGTCTAAGGTCATACATAACTAATGATATTGCTTCTAGAACTAGAACGCCGGTTTTCTGAGTACCAGTCCAGTGCTTATTCTCAACTTCATTCTGCCACATGTGTAGTATGTGGAGCCAGAGTTGAAGAGGACCGTTTTACTATGGCTTTGTAGCAGACAGGCCCTGTGGATTCTTTTAGGAATGGAGTGCTTAGTGAGTGAAAGGATCTCACTTTTGGAAATAAACTAAAAATGTTGTGCCTCAAAATTTAACATACTTAATACCAATAGTGTCAGTAGTTGGGGGCAGTTAGGCTGCTCAGTGAATAGAGTGCTGGGCCTGAAGTTAGGAAGACTTGAAGGAGGCGAGAGAGAGAAATTATGTATCTCACAGCAGAAGACCCCAAATCATCCTGTTTCTCTAATATTAAACTGTGTACCATTTTTTTCTTCCTGCTTTTTTGACTAGAGCTCAACTGGTAATTCTTTAAGTACTACAGGGTGGTTCATCTTAGTATTTCTGTCCTTTTCAAAGAAGAAAACATTGTCAGAGGGTGAGGACAGAGGGATTTTGGTAAGTTGCTCCAGACTTGTTCCTGATTTCTGAGTCTTTCAACTCTTAATGGGATCCAGAGAGATTTACTCAGTGAGGACTTTGAATTTTAAATCACAGAAGGAATTCACATATAAGAAAGTCATTTGGTTCTGATGTGTTTATTGTTTTATTGTTTGTTCTTTTACTATCAACTTATTTGTAGGTAACTTAATGGTCTAGAATTTTTTTATTTGACTTGGTAGATTATCTTATTCGATAACATATAAACAGAATCTACCAGGTAGATTCACTCCTTTTGCTTTAGTGACTAGAATAAGAGATTCAAATACCCACTATTATAATCAAACCAGCTGAGTGGTTCTAGAAACACTTGGGTATAGTGATATTACTGGGCAGCACAACAAATCTAGAAACAACAGAGGAGTAACATCATCATTTCAAAACAAAAGCAACATGCTGGAAACAAACCCATAATTTACTCACGGCCCAACTTAGCTTGCCAAGCAAAGAACCAGTTACAGTGCTTCTTTTCCCCTCTTTGCCTAATTTTGTTTTTCCATGTTACTTTAGGATAGGTCAGATTTGCCAAATAATTCAGCATACATATGGCACCCAGATAAAAATCCATTTAGTTTTTTGATCTTGGGCACCCATCTCTCTGGACATGGATTTTGGCTTATGAAAGTAATGGTATTGGTCTCAAGTTCCTTCCACCTTTGAAATTGTTACTTATTTTCCTATTAAGGAGCTCTCATCCTCTGGAGATACAAAGTTTGTGTGCAGGGACAGGAGTTTAGGAATCTCTTTTCACTTTTTATCTTTAGATAAATAACGGAACTTCCCCATCATTAAATGTCCTTTGTGAAAAATAGAGATGACATGGCCCACCTAACAGATTGTTATGAATCATTTCACATCAGTGCTAATCAGATATTTTCACCATGAATGGAAATACACTTGACATTTGCTTAGTAACCTGCCATGATTTCATCTGTCTTTGGCGTCCTACTTCAAAGTCAGTTAGCGAGTGCTGAGGCACTGGGGCTGGAGAGGTTGTTTCTTAAAGTATAACATAATATCAGCCATGGGGACTTATAGGAATAAATTAGTCATAGACTCATAGAATGGTATGGCACAAAAGGGACTTTAAAGAACCTCTAGTGCAACATCCTTCTGTAACAAAGAGCTAAGAATCCTTGCTGAGGAATCTGTTCCTTGGCCTTAGATGTCTTGATTTCTATTTTTCAATCTTTGCTAACATGACTACAATAGATCAGTGTAGTATATGACTTGAGAGACACTGACATTGCTCCCTGCCCTCACCAAAAAAAGAAAAGCCATTCCTCACTGTCCTATCACTGGTTTAAGACCCTTCTGAAGATATGTAGATATCTGTAATAATGTAGATATAGTAACTAGGTGTAGGCACTGTGATACCTAAGGAAGATGATCCAATTTATTAATATATTTTCAGTTAACGTAATTGACTATTGTCCATTGTATGCCTAATGACAAAAATCAGTAATGGTCAAATGGAACAAAAGATGAGTAAATATGGATAGATTGGGAGGAAGTAGGGAAAAGCCTAGCATATGAAGGTCTAGCATATCTCCAAGGTGCTTTGGGTTACCAAAGGATCAGGATGTTCAAAGGAATAGAAATGGAGAAGGCTGAACTTATGACTAAAGGATGACCCTGGGAGATTAAACAAGAGAGCCAAATCAGATAATAATAATAATATCAATAGTAATTAACATTTATATAACACTTACTATGTGCCCGGCACTGTGCTAAGCACTTTTTGATAATTATTTAATTTGATCATAACAACTTGGGGGTGGGGCAGGATGCTGTTATTATCCTCAGTTTATAGCTGAGGAGACTGAGGCAAACAGAAGTTAAGTGATTTACCTAGGGTCAGATAGCTAGGAAATGTCTGAGGCTGTATTTGAACTCAGGCCTTCCTGATTCCAGGCCCGATGTTCTATTTACTCTCCTGCTTGGTTGCCTCTAACATCAATAATATATGTGAAAACATTTTGTATACTGTAAAGCACTGTACAGTTACATTGCCTATATAGCTCCATGATGATAAGTAGATTATCACATCTAGCCCAAAAGGATGAATATGAAAATATGCTTCTTTTTGGTGGTTTACTTAGTCTCAACCACAGGAAATGGAATTCCTTGAATTGGAAGAGCCTCAGATGCCAATGGAACTTTTTACATAAGGTGTTTCACTCTCCCTGCTACATTTATTCAAAAAGTCAGTGAGAGCTCATTAAGGTTAGTTACCTTGTCTTATCTGAACACAGGTGGAGGGACCATAGTCAGTAGGGTGCTTCACAGATGGTCCTTGTATTGAATTGTGTTTGGAGCACTGATTGATCTTCATTCTTTCCAATGCTTGGAACTGGACATTTTTCTAACTCTCATTTCATGACCTTTGTTAGAACTAGAGATGCCAAAGAGCATTTGGCTTTGTATGTCCATAATGGTGACTGTTCTTTTGATGCACTTACTGGAAAATGAGACTGTATTATTTTAGATGGTGTTTTCCATTGGCAGACCTAGTGAATCACAGAGTATGGAGCACTCTTTTTTCCTGGAAGAGTGCTGTTCTGTGTTGGAAGCAATAAAATAGATTGTTAGTAGGTTGGCCAATGTTTAAACAGTTCTCAATGCTGTTCATAAACTTATTTCCGAATTGAATTTCTTTTTCATTTGTATCCAGGAGTGGCCTTTGGGTTTATTTCATGCCAGGATTCACAAACTAGTTCTTGTCCATAGTACAGTACAGCCAATTTGATATTTCCTTTTCACCTGCTCAAAGATTTCAATATGATCTTTGTTTGATATTGCTTTAATATGTGTAAGAAAGATGGTTCCATGCAGTAGTCATCAACAGGAGAATTTATTGCGATACTCATTTCAGAATAGGCTTGTTATAAATTGTTTTTCTTGCTGTAATTCTAGTAATAGTTAAAAAGCAATCCCCTCCTTCCCTATGCTTTTGGGTTTATTTATACAACACAGTTAAATCTAAAAATCTGGAGATATTTAACACTTCTTCAATGAAATGCATACATATTGTCATAGTAATAGTTTCTTAGTTAAAAGAACAGTTATGCAGTTATTGAAATTTTTTGGTTAAAGCAGTTATTTTATAGATAATTGCATTTGTGTCTTAAGTGTGTTTTCTCTTGCTTTTGTAGCTTTAAAAATTATATAACAACACATCTTAGGCATCCAAAGAAACTATTAATAAGGCTATTTTTATTCTTGGTTTGAAATGCTTGCATTTTCAGAGTCATGGAAATTAAAACTCCGAGAAATTCTGTTCTGGATCTGATTCTCAATAACAGAAGAAGAGTGGTTGCAGGAGTGAACACGATTAAATCCCTGGGGGAAAGTCATAGAGTTTGTGATAAAGGAGCAAAGGTAAATCAGGCATAGTCTGATTTGATATGTATTCTTAGATTTCAGGAAAGTAATTTTTAAAGGGTTAAGAGGAAAGATAGATAGTAAGGTATGGAGAAAAAGGCAACAAGAGAAGACAGTCCAAAAACTGATGGGAGATGTTCAAGAAAGAATTGCAAAGATATCAAGGAAAACATTTCCATAGAAGAGGAAGAATGGGAATTATCTAAAGTGATTGATGTGGATACACAGGGAACTCACCAAGTAATTTAGATATGAAAAAAGAAATTCAGAAGATAGAAGGAAGGCCAGAAAATAGAATGAACAGAAAAGAAGGTTTCATGGTCCTGTAAAAGTAGCATAAGAAATGTTAAAGTTCAGGATAAGTGTAGGCTAGTGAGGAAAGCTAAGGACAATCAAAAAGGGTTTTGTTGTGGAATTTCTAAAAAGCTCTTTTGAGAGAGAAAGAGAGATCAAAGTTGGACTTGGGCTTTTGCTTGGGGTTGATGGGATGTTAATAACCAACAACAGAGAGTAGATGGAGCTTCTCAGTTCTTATTTTTTTCTTTCTTTGAAAAGGAGAACAAGGAGAACTTGATGGCCAAGATAAGTAAGGACATGGTAAGATAGCACCTTACTGCCCTGAATGAATTAAAAGTTGTTTGGCCCACATAAGGCCTAAAAGAGTTGGCTGTTGTCATTGTTGAGTCTCTGTCAGTGATACATGAAAGATAATGGAAAACAGAAGGGCTAACACAAGATTAGAGAAAAACAAATGTTCTGATTTTCAAAAAGGGAAGAAGACAAAGTCTGTTAAATATAGGGCAGTCATTCTGACTTTGGTTCTTGGGAATCAGATCATAGAAGAGATGTGAATCTAGATAGGAAAGCAGTGATTATAAACATCAACATAGCTTCATCAAGAACAAGTTATGTCAAACTAACCTCATTTTCTTTTGTGACAGGTTTACTAAACTAGTACATGATGGGAATGCTGTAGATAAAATTTCTCTAAATCTTTAGCAAAGCTTTTAATAAAACATTTTATGCTGTTTTTTGGAGAAGAGCTTTAGATTAGATAATAATACAATTAGATGGCTTCAGAAATAGATGGTTGGGCAGACTCAAAGATGAGTTCATGATTCAGTGTTAGTGTGGCAGGAGGCCTCCAGTTGGATATCCCAGAGGTCTATTCTTGACCCTGTTCTGTTTAACATTTTTATTATTGACTTAGATAAAGAGTTAGTATATTCATCAAAGTTGCAGATAACACTAAGCTGGGAGAAATAGCTGAGATCTAAAAGGATTTTGAGAGGCTATAGTAGTGGGCTGAATCTATTAAGATTATATTCACCAGGGATATTTGGTAACAAAAGAAAAATCAACCTGACAAGTATAAGATGCAAGAGGCATAGTTAGATAGCAATTATTCTAAGGAGTATCTGGACATTTTAGTGTAATGCAATCTCAAAATGAAGTGGCTTTATGAAGTAGCAGGCAAAAAAACTAATGTGATCTTGGGTTGCATTAAAAGGGATGTTGTTTCTGGTAATCGAATAGTTACAATTACATTGCACCGTACCTTTGTCAAACCTCATGTAGAGTATTATGTTCACCTCTGGGTACCATAGTTTAAGAAGGACATGGACAAGCTAGAAAGTGTCCAGAAGATGGCAATCAAGATAGTGAAGGACCATGAGTCCATGTTATATGAGTATCATTTCAAGAAATTGGATATATTTAGCCTTGAAAAGAGAAGCTTTGGTTGGGATAGGGCTGTTCAGAGAGAAGGCAGGAGAGGAGAGGAAGTAATCATAAGCAAAACAAACTCTGATGCTAGGGGCAAAAGTATAAAAAAAAGAAATAACAAAACAGGAAAAATGTGTAATTAGGAACAAAGCAAGAAGACGATAAGAGGGAGTCAAAGTAGATTAAATCATTTATAGAACACAAATATCTGCCAAATTCCTCTTTCACCACCTTCTTCTAGGGTGAAGAAGGGAGGGATGGAACCAAAAGGCAGAAAAATATAAGAGGATAAGGTTATGACAGGTCCTGCCCAGGCTTGAAAGACTATTATAGAAGGTTTGTGATGGAATATGGACTGAGGGCCTGCCTAACAAAGTTTAGAGAGGTTCATTATCAGAATGTTGGCTACCAAGGGATGATTTCTTAACCATAGCATCTCATAAAACTGTCTGTTAAGACATGGAACAGTTGAAATTTGCATCATTGTGGGGGAATATATACACCCCAATAGGATCAGAAATTCCATAGCGTTAACAAAATTAGAAGGCTTAATGTTAGGATACCCCAGTTTCTTCTTAATCAAAGACTTATAAAGGCACGTGTATATAAATTAAACCACTAATAGCTATAAATAATGAATTATGTTTTAAAGGTACCTGTAGAACCCTCTTCATAGTGAGTCTGTAATTTGAAGAATTTCAGAATCTCAGCCATTTTATATGGTTTGAGTTCCTCATTGTTCTTTATTACCTTTTGTAGAGCTGCTGAATAGCCCTGAGAAAAGGAAGAGGATTTTGTAGTCTTTTCTTCCCTCCTGGAGAACTGATGGTAGCATGTTAGTCCAGTATCTTCCTAGGCTTTAAACATCTTATAAACAACCTAATGAGCTGCTTACACACTGTTTTCCTACTAAAATGAACAAGATCTTTTGCATTATGGTAATCAATGGTAGAGTTTTCAGGTAATTTATCACTGGAGGTAAGGCTGGGAAGGAGGAGAAGGAATAAAAGGGAAGAAAGGCAATAAAGGTGGTAGGCCAAGAATGGAGAAGCTATATGAGATGTCCAAATAGCTTTCCTTCTTCCCTTCATTCCATTCACTGTGAGCATGGTAGGATGTTCCCCCAGTGAAATTGCTGAGCCTCAGAAGTAACTTTTCTTATTCCCCATCTTTTTCTTTTCTCCTAGAGAGAAACCTATGAGTCAGCCATCATACCTTACCATGCATCTAGCAATTGAAGCCTGCCAGGCATTACCTTGCTTCTGTAGCAGATAGGAAATAGGCAGACACCACCTACCCTAACCTAGCACAGGCTCACTCTCCTAGACTGCTTCCTTGAAGGCTCACTGACATGACCAAGGGAGCCAAGATACTACTTGAGGCCAGGCTGAGAGCTGCTAGGGTAAACAACTCTGTTTTTATTTGCACTCTCTAGGGAGACTCTCCCACTCTAACCTGGTCCGAACAAAGTATACCTTTAGTACAAAGTAGCTTCAAAAGAGACCTGTGTGTGAGCCCACTCCTCGAGCCTCCTGAAATAAATGTGTGACCCAAACGCTGTTTTGTTTTCTCAAGGGAGTATTGATTTTAAGGTTCTTCTTTACGCACACCTTCAAGGATGCCTTGTCATTTGAGAAAATGTCAGTTTCATAATATTTTAATGAGAAATCAGTTTGGAAAATACTCTGATTTCCCTTTGGCCCATTGTCAGCTTTTGAGTGCAGATTGCCTTAGTCAGTTCATAAATTACAGAGGTAACAAATGCAAATGTATAATTAGGGTTTTTAACCAAAGAAATGAATAATTCACCTGGAACTTATAAAAGGAGAACTTTCTGTGCTTTCTCAAGATGTAGAAACTGACTGGTTTGATATCTTTAACACTCCTAGATGAATATCCCTACTTTATTTGTGAAGTCCATTGGAATCTGTTACATGTCAACGAATGCATGGCTTATACCAGTCATGCTGTTGGCTCCTTTTCTTACACTGGAACCAAACTCTATTTTAATCATAAATCTTAAGCAATGACATGTGAGCTCCATAAATACTTCCCATAAAACAGTGTCATTAACACTGTCTTCCCAAAGCCCTAAAACATTACCTGTGACTAGCACATATTAAAGGCTGTCTCTGTTTGGTACACAATTACTTCAGTGTGGCTTCTGGAGCAGAGTATTTGTGGAGGTTTAGATATTATCACACTTTGTGTAAACACTTCATACACATTCTCATAATCTAAGTATTGGGCATAGGGTTTAAAGCATTTCTTTTGCAGATCATTGAATGAGATAGAGAATGTTTAGAGAGTAATGAATTTCATAAAATTCTATGATTTTAATAGGCAAAAGTCAATTTAGTTGTCAGTACAATTTGCAAAGTATAATAAAGCTAACAAGGCCAGAGAGGTTTCTTTGATTCAGGGATCTGATGGGATTTTGAGAAAACAGAATCAGCCACAAATGAGTATAGTATGAAATTATACTTTCTTTTCAATTAACTATCAGGCAAATATTTATTGAGTGCTTGGTAGTGCCTAGCACAGGAAGACATGGTCTGTGCCCTCTGGTTTCAAATCTAGTTGGAGAAACAGAACTCCCATACACGAAATCATTAGAAAACAATTAAATGTGTTACCGACTGTAAGTAAAATAAAAACGCAAAGAAGGAAGGGCTGAAATCATAAGGGATGGCTTCTTGAGGAAGATAAGACTTGAGTTGGGCCTCAAGAGATAGGTAGGATGTAATTCAGTGGAGAGCATAAAGGGGACACTGAGTCTGGGAAAGTGTTAGTGGCAACATGAGCAGAAGTCTAGAAGTACTGTGCCTTGTGCAGGGGACAGTAAGGAGAATAGCCTAGCTGGAGTGGAGGAGTATTTGTGGTAGGAAGCTACTTTTTGTAAAGTTGCCCAATTGCTTTTCTCTGTCACACACACATACACACACACACACACACACACACACACACACACACACACACACACACCCTCTCTCAGATAATCAAGAAAGTCTTTTGCCTTTGAATTGGAATGAACGTAAAAAGGAAAAGGCAGATGTTGTTGGACCTTAAATGAATGTAGTAAATGTGTAAGGAGATGACTTACTAAAGGCTCCTAGATCTCTGACCTATTTTAGAAAAGGAAGCTCAAAGGCTTTACTAATCATGCTAATAATGCTTCTTCTGCCTGAAAAATAATATCTCCTTGATGATAGAGGAAGCAGTCATATTCTGCTGGTATTGGTTCATTGAGAGATATATTTTGTAAGAGTTGGAATTTCTTTCAGAATGACACTGTTTTCTTCTCCGGCTCCCAGCTGTGATTATAATGACAGTCTCTTCTTGTGCCCAAGAAGCCTTTCCCTTTGTGACTGATTATACTCTCTTTTAAATATCCTGAATGGGTCCTTATGGTCTGTGACAAAAATGGACAATCTCAGGCCCCGCGATCCTTAATTAATCTATTGCTAGCCTTTTTGGTCTTAGTTATAGCATTGATTCTGCTGCTGATGGAAGGCTTCAGTATACATTTTTAAGTGCTGTTTTGGACACTCAAAAAATCCCAAAGTGTAAAGCCCTGACATCTGCACAAATGTTGCCCAGTTTCTGGCTCAGTTCCACTTGCGAGTAGGATTTATTTCTTGCTTTGCACTTGCATCTCTAGCACCCTAGCACAGTGCCTGGCATTTGGTAGAAGCTTAAAAATATTGATTGATAGATAGAGAAATAATGTCATTCTTCATGGTCACACCATCTTGGGAACCTGGGACTAGGCTACCATGTCTTGGGGAAAAAAGGTAGAGCCAACTGCCAAGAGTGTGAAAATGGGACTTATTTATTTGGAAAATGTTTAGGAGGAGGTTGATGGAGACTAGGAAGAAGTATGGAGAATGAGCATTACCAGAATTGCAAAGCCAGGAGTTTAGAAGAGTAGACTGCCCATCATCCATTTGGGTTGAGAGAGTAAAACCTATATATGGGCAAAGCTTATATTACATGAAGGAGCAGTATATTGGGAATCAATGACTAATAGCAGACTTGTAGAGGATCTAGCATTTATTGGGAAAAAATAATTAAGACACAGAATGGAGGGTCTTTAGGGTCAGTGACCTTGAGAGTGGTCCTGTAGAGTTCCTTGAAGGCAAAGACTATGTCTTTTTACATCTTCGTATTCCCCACAGTGCCTAGCACTCTTCTAGAGTGCCTCTTCTAGGCACATAGGAGGCATTCATTTTTGGTAATACATTAATGGATAAATGGATGGTTATGCCTGTATTGTGAGGTCTTGTATTGCTGACAGGTCTGAATACTTTATGAACCTGGGTAGAAGACTTAGGTGGACCAAACTTTTCTAAGGTATTCATTGCCTTCTCCCAGGGAAGGGAAATCTCCATACAATGGAAGTTTAGGTTCACAGTTGCTGGCAGGTCTCTGGGCCATAAGAGGGTTTGACCAGATGTTCCTGCCAGCTCTAATTTTCCATATTCTATGAAGAATGCCAAAGATATGAAGCTCTAAATGCATAATTTAGTTACAGTTTAGATAATACTTTAAATGCACATTCATTTTGTTTATTTGGTTTTACAAATTGATATTTCTTTAACGTCATTCTGGTAAGTTAGCAGTGCATTAGGTTTGAAAATCCATTATATTTTCTGACAGGGAGCAGATGAGGTGCCTCAGTGGATTGAGAACAGGGTCTAGAGACGGGAGGTTCTAGGTTCAAATCTGGCCTCAGACACTTCCCAGCTGTGTGACCTGGGAAAGTCCCTTCACCCCCATTGCCTAGCCCTTACTGTTCTTCTGCCTTAGGAACAATACACAGTATTGATTTTAAGATGGAAGGTAAGGGGTTATATTTTTTTCGGGCCCTCTGGGTTGGTGAGTGGTGGCATTGAGTTTAATTTTACAACTTTGGTGAACAGGAAGATAAGAGGATAGAATAATTTGGACAGTGATCCTATTCAAGTGGGAAAAAGATTGGAATACATTTTTGTTTTGCAATCTCAGATTCTTCTGGGCTGGTTCACTGCTGAATTGCTTTTAAGATATGGAATCTAAGCATGGAGTTGCCTACTTTTATCCGAAATAAAGCCTTCATAAATCAATTTGGATAAAGGTACATCACTGCATTATTCTATGGGTTTATTTGTAGATAATGTTTTCTATAGGAGCAGAGCTATTGGCTATAGTCACCTCACAGAAGCAAGATGCGGGGCTCAATGGCATGTGAATAGTTGCTCTCTGCACCATACTTGCAGGTAGAAAATGGATGACTAGATAGCATCCTGTTTCACATAACTGGTGACTTTTTTATTTACATTTGAAAACTGATATATTCAATATCCTAGAATTAATTTCAAATAACATAATCGAGTCACTTAGAAACTATACCTCTGGAATGGTTGGGGAGATGCCTCCATCCTAGCCCTAGCCTCTCTTTGTAATGTGTAAGAGATGACAGTCTCTCGGATAGATGCAAAGTTGAAGCCAGACTTCCCTTTGTAAAACTTCTCTGCAGGAGGGAAGGTGATTAACTGTGCCCATTTTGAAGGGTTACTCTTCACAGTTTCCATGGTGAAAAAGATAGATATCAGTAAAATAGATAAATAAACATAGAGCTAACTGTCAATCAATCTGAACCAGAGTTTTCTTTACAAAGATTTCTACTTGTGTTGTTTTATGGAGAAAAGGGGGAAAATCACTCTGGAGAGCTTCCTTTGGAGTTAGAGCTAGATTCAAGTGTAGACTAGTTATCTAATCATGGAAAAATCATTTAGCTTCTCCTTGCCTCAGACAGGACTGTAAGTCACCTGGGAGTTGTTTATATGACTCAATGGAAGAGGTTCTCACTGGGGCAAAAAATAGACCCCAATGATAAAGAGAATGAATGCTCTTGTGTATGAGATTTGTCTTGAGGACATCACAAGGAACACAAAGTCTTAAGGAAATACAGGAGATGAGGAAATTGAGGCTAGATAGTTTAAGTGACCTGCTTAAGGACACTAGTAGTAAATGGCTAAGCTAGTATTCTAACTCAGGCCTTATTCCGCCCAACCCAATGCCTTTTCCAGAAGACCATGCTGGGACTTGGAGAAATGTTTCCAGGAGTGTACCTAACCCTTTTACCATAGTCTCCACCTCCTCAATTAGAACAGTGTGTAGGTAAACAATTGATAATTGAATTGTTTTAGGTAATAAAAGTTGAAAAAGAGGGGTCACTTACTATGTGCCAAGCACTGTACTAAGTACTTTACAGTTATTATCTCATTTGAGCCTCACAACAACCCTGGGAGGTAAGTGTCCCCATTTTACAGATGAAGAAACTGAGGCAAACAGAGGTTATGTGACTTGCCCAGAATCACATAGCTGATAAGTATCTGGGCCTGGATTTGAACTTAGGTCTTCCTAACTGTAGGCCTGGAACTCTCTCCACTGTAGAGCCTAGCTGCCTTATCTAAAACCGAATGCAAAATATAAATCTGTAAAGTTTATATGTAAAACCTAATGAAGAAAAGTGAGTGAAAAATTACTAACTCCAGCTTTTACCTTAATTTGAAATCCAATTTCTGGGTTTTCTGCAGTAACAAAAAAAATATGATGGTTAAAGGGTTTTTAAAAATATAGATACAAGAAGAGATGATTTTCTTGTAAATATTGCATAGACTCTTAAAGAATGGAGTGAAGGAGTCAAATCATTAATTCTTATATAATGCAAATATATAACTCACTAACTAACTCACATGCAAGTAACCTTTTTTTGTAAAGGAAGTAAAAAATTTCTGGGAATTTTCCCTCAGAAATGGGGAAAAAAATCACAGCTAGCAAAAGCAGAGTAATCTTATTTGTAAAGTTTATGATGTGTCTATTGAATTCTGACAGTATGCGGGTAATATTTATGTGATATATGTTCTGGGCATGAGTTGAGTAGATCATATATCACTTTCATTTTTGTCTTTCTGCAGTCAGAATTTTATTCTTTTCATGAAAAGGAAAACATTGGCATTGATAATCCAAAAAATAATTTTTGAACTTGGGATATATTATGCATATATGATTTTTTTTACCACCAGATTTGTCTTACCTGATGCTTAAGGGTTAGCCCAAGGTAAATCAACCTTTTCTAGTTGAGTGGCAACTCACACACCCCAGGAGAAAAGGGAAGTCAACCTAGATCTAAAACTTTATTATGAATACTCTGAATGTAGACAATTGATAGTCAATTATACTTATTTCTCTATCTCCTCTCTTTCTACCCAGTGATGAAAATATTTTACATTAAGACATTGCTTACCTTAATTTTCTAAGGCATCTCAGAAGAATATAATACTCTCCTTTGTTTAGGCATTTGATGTCTCTGATATCTCTTTAATATAGTAACTATAAACTGGGCTGATTATCACGTTTAAAAAACTGCTATTTTGAAAAGAAAGAATTACTGGACAACTTAAGAGAAAATGACTAAATATAGAAAACACAAGGATAATCCTGATAACTGGAAGACAAGATAAGACCAGATCAGTCTGGAGAGACTCATCACCACTAGACTGGCCATTTGGTGATTGATCATATAATTGGTCATAGAAACATATAAAACAAAGAAAATTACAAAATGGCTCCCAATCTTTCCCTAGTCTTTTACAATGAGAAAATGGTTAAAAAAAAAGAGGATGAGGGAGCATAAGAATTTGTTCTTAGGTCATTTATAAACTTGAAGACAGTTGATGGTTCTTTGTGTTAAGCCTAACCACTGACCAGTAAATGGATGGGAGATCTGCATCATATTAATCTTGAAATTATTATTATAAATGGAACCAGAAGAAGGGACAATTTATGGGACGGGTAACTCAGTTTTGT
Source organism: Monodelphis domestica (assembly GCF_027887165.1). Classification (NCBI taxonomy): domain Eukaryota; kingdom Metazoa; phylum Chordata; class Mammalia; order Didelphimorphia; family Didelphidae; genus Monodelphis; species Monodelphis domestica. Next base: position 25,798,980 of record NC_077235.1, on the reverse strand, counting down.
TGTGGTGAAGCAAGTCAAGGAGTGTGCAGAATGAGCTTTATCTTATGCCCAAAGGCACCAGGAAATAAAATTTCATGAGACATTTGGTCATCCTGTGAGCATTGCAGTGCCCATAATAAGTACATACAAAAAGATCACCTTGCAAATAATTGCCGTTTATTCACTAACATCTGTTGCAGAGGATAAAGGAGTAGGCGCCTGAGGTAGGAGGAAGGAAGGAGGGAAAGAACAAGTATCCAGAAAATGAGTAAGGAGGTAAAACTTTCCCATTTTGTCTGGAAGCTGGTTACTACTGTAGCTGTGTGGGAAACAGTCTTGTGGAGGAAGCTTCTAAAACCCACAAAGGCAATTTGGGGCCCTGAAGCAAATTCAACAGGAGATAGTAAGCTAGGTGCAAGAAGAAAGGCATTAGGGAACTGGCAGCTATGATGGAGACTAGAGGAAAAAATCTCTGAAAATCTCAGGATGAAAAATTTAGTTGTGTCATTCCCTTAGAATGACAGATAGTAGAAAAATGACAGCTTTAGTGTCTGGGGCCTAAGTGATAGAAGTCAGTATTATCTAAGTACCGATTAATGGAGCCCAAAGTGACAGTAATACTTTGAGTCCCTCTCATGGAAGGATAGGTTCCTTTCTTTTTTTGTTTTTGTAAAACTGTCATTTTTATAATGATAATTAAACTTCTAATGTTGACAAGGCTTATGGTCAGGGATTGACAGAGAGGAAAGGGGAAAATGAACCCACTCTATATGTTAGTTTGACTCTGAATGAAACCCTGGGGGAGACACGAGATGAGTTTCATGTCTTGGGAGGAGGGAAAGCTCTCAGGCGAGACCAGCTTTAAGAAATTAGAAATCATTCAGTTTGGAAATTTTTCAAATGTCATATTTTAAAAGTTGGATTGGTCCTTAGCAATCATTTAGCCTGAGGAGATTAAGACCCAGAGTGAAAGAACCTGCCTAACATATAATTAATGCTAGAGCACAAGAACACAAACCTCCTGACTCCTTTTTGAATATTATCTGCACTCCATTAGTTTGTTTCTTAATACACAATCTATTTCAGGGATGTTTTCTAAATTGAGACATTTGAAATTCTTGCAGCTGAGCATTTTGTAAGTGGAATATTCAATGGCACCAAGAGTCTAGGTGAGTTGTTGCCCATCACACCAAATCTATGGCAAAGCTAGAAATCTCATAGAAGAGTCTTCGCTCCAATGGATAGAAAATATCCAACTCAGAGAAGGGCTTAGGATTGGGGCTATTTTTGGTGGATCCTAAAAAGTACTATTCTTGTGTAGTGACATTTAATGACCTAACTCCAGAAAATTGCCCAAGTAGGTCAGGGAATGAGAAAATGTAGAATAGCATGTGGAAAACCTGTGGGTGGTAGTGGAAGGGAGGTCATGTTTGAGGGGGAATGTGTTGAATCACTTTCATTTCCCTTTGTGTTTTTTCTATAGTGTACGTGTGTTGTTTGTGTATCTGGCATTGTGTGAATCCTGGCAAGGCTGGACACAAACTAGAGTCCATATTAAATATATCTCATTTCCAAAAGAACCAGCTGCTTTAGAAAGGTCTATTCTTTTTGTAAACAAATGATACTCGGGTAGAAATTCTACAAAAGTGAAGAAATCTTTTTTTTCCCCATAGGGACACATAATAGGGTGTAAACCCAATTTCCATAACTTTGAAAGTATAGTCTCATAAAAGATTACAATTGCAAGGGGAAAAAATTCTCATTTTCAGGACTTAGACTGTTTTCTGGTTGAATTGAATATTATTTTTTTCAGTCAGGTTAATGAAATAGAGAGAGAATTACATCATCTAGTTTCCTTGTGTCCCATGAAAGATACATCACCTCTGTTTTGGTCTGACTTTCCTTTTTCTCTTCATAACAGCTCTTTCTATTTGTCAGTTCCCTGGACTGATTGGGACTTCTTTCCCCTTTCACATTCTAACTCGTGTTTCTGATTTCTCTACAGATCTAGCTTTGACAACTTGCCAGGTTAGCCAAGCAAGGATGAGAATTCAGAAATATTCCATCTAGTTGTTTACATGGAGAAAGCTTTAGATTTAAATTCAATAGGGTAGCCTTGCTTCCTTTGTGAACTTGGGGAAAAAACTCCATTTTCAACTTGAAATCTTGGTTCTGTTGCTGAATTTTATATTATCTGAAGTTCTCAAGGCAATATATATCATTTTTGTAGTTTCATTCTAACTTATATTTCAACTGAACACTTGCATTTAGTTGACTGCCCATTATCACAGCTGTTTGAGATAGCTATGTGGTAATATATCCTATCTTTGCCTTTGCACAGTTAGTGCTTCTCCCACAAATGCATGTTAATGTTACAGTGGATCACTTTTTTCTCCCCAAACAGGTCACTTGCCACTGTGAAATTATCTCTTTCCTCCTTGATAGAGTAGCTTTTATATTAATGTTACTTCAGATGTTGACATTTATTATGGTCTGGTGATGGTTTCTTTGGCTATTTGTCTCCTCTAATGCAAATTATACCTTGTGTAGGATTTTTCATCTTGTGTAATGCTTGTACATGTCCTTAGGTAAGTTCACCCAACATGCCTGAGGCCTTCACTTAGTTCCTTGGATGTTTTTTTGGGTAACAGTGGAGCACATGGGCTGTGCAGTTGCCATTCCTCATTCTTGCAATCTTATCAGTCCACTTCTTTTTCAGTCATACATTTCTTTGATGATATCCTTTTATTCCATTTCTCCACTGTAATTCTTGGTTGGTCATATACTTTAGTCTGTCTATTTGTGCTCACTGTGCCTCTCTCTGTTAGTCTTAGGGGAGGAGACTTGCAATTGTGACCCTTGGAGATCTAGGTCGTGAATGGGTAATGCACATATAACCTCAGCACAAGAATGTTGGTGTTAAAAATATGGAGGTTTGACTTAAGGAGAAGCTTGGGATCACTCAACATGTGTACCAGTTTCTCAAAGGAGTCTTTCTGACTTGGAGCTTGATATACCATCCCTCATAAGTGTCTGTCCTATATTTTTGCACTGATGGATCAGTTCCCTAGATTGTCCATCCAGCTGTATAGCACAGTCTGCATTATAGATGTGAAAAGTTAGGTTGAATTCTTTTAAATGATTTCAGATCTCATTTATTAAGTTCTTTGCTGCCTTGGGACTTAGTATAACTGTATAGTGTCAAGCAGAAGAATTTGGTGGACCTCATCATCTCTAGCTCTGTCCTGGACATCTTCTATGACAGTGGCAAGCATTTCTGATGAACAGAAGTCTCCCTCTATTATTATGCCTAATTTATATTAACAGTCAGATGACTGTTTAAAAGAGTCAATTTTATGTGCGTTATTTGCTGGTGTGTGCATGTGTGTGTATGTGTGTGTGTGATATCATTTGGTGTTCATTATTTCTAAGGCCTCTTCATTATCTACTGGAAGAAAGTATTCATGATATATAAGCATGCTATATAGTTTCTTTCATTCCATTTAAATGTGGTTGTAAATAGGACACTGGGTTATAGTGCTCCTTTACACAGAGATGGTGGTTTTTATCACTGGCATTACGATTTACTTATACAAGTCAATGAAAATATAATGGAGAAAGACAGCTTGACTTCCATTATGGCTGCAAAATAAAATAACCTAATTTCACAAGTACTACATTTTAAATGACAAAAATTCAGCTATTTAGAATAGGGTGTTCTTTTTAAAATACATTTTTATTGATGTCTTTTGGTTTTTTTAAATATTGCCATAATTTTCTCTAGTATCCCTCCCCCTTCCAGAGAAACCATCTCATATAACAAATAGTGCTTTTTAAAAATGAAGAAAATGATCAACATAACTGACTAACACATTGAAAAAGTCTGGAAATATATGCAAAGTCCAATACTTGTGGATCTTTCAGCTATTCAGGGGGGTTGAGTGAAGGTAACTTCTTATAACTCTTCTTTTGAGTCATTGTTATTAATTTTTTTGATATTCACTTTTGATCTATTATGGTGGTTCTTTCCACTTACAGTTTTGTAGTCATCATATATATATATATATGAGGGGCTCGTCTTACTTCACTCTGCATTAGTTTATGTTGCTCTTTCCATATTTCTCTGTATTCATCGCCTTCTTAATTTCTTACAGCACAGTAATATTCCATTATATTCATGCACTACAATTTGTCTAGCCATTCCCCAATCAATGGGCATTAGATTCTTTCCTATTACAAAAAGTGCTGCTATAAATAGTCCAATAATAGAATCTTTGGGTCAAACAGTATGAACATTTTAATAATTTTAATTGCATAATTTCAAATTGTGTCCCAAAATGATTCTACTGATTATAGCTCCACCAATAATTCATTACTGTGCCTATCTTCCCACAATCTTTCCAACATTGATTTTTGCCATCTTTTATCATCTTTGCTAATTTTCAAGCTATCAGGTAAAACCTCAGGGGTTTTTATTTGCATTTCTCTTATTATTGGTGATTTAGAACATTATTTCACATGGTCATTAATAGTTTGCTATTCTTTTGAAAACTGTCCATATCCTTTGACCATTTACCTACTGAAGAATGGCTTTTGATTTTATTTATCTAAAGATGTGTATGTGTTTATATATATATGTGATATATACATATAGGGTATACATGGATATGTTTAATACCTATATTTATAAGCATATATATACATATATACACATGTCTAGTTCTTAACAGAGAAATTTGATGACAAAGATTTTTTTCCCATTTAACCCAAATCTGACAATTACTAGCTGTGTGATCCTGTGTAAGTCACTTAACCACTATTGGCCTCAGTTTCTTCAATTGTAAAATGGCAATAACAACACCTACCTCCCAGGTTTGTTATAAGGATTAAACGAGATAGTATTCACAAAATGCTTTGCACAGGACCTGGCTCGTAGTAGTTGATTGATAAATGCTTGTTTCTTTCCTTCCTTCTAGCAAAGGCTAAATGACTACCTCTCATTCAGGATGGGAAAAAAGATCCACAGCAGGGAAGTTGAGCATCCATAGGCAGCATACAAAAGAGAGAGGAGAGAGGGAAAGAGCAGTGATAGGGAAGGTTGGAAAATAGTGTTTAAGCCTAAAGGAAGTCCTAGTCAAATGTTGGCACCATGGGATGATGATTTGGAGAAAACCAGAAAAGAAGTCAGAATAAGAGTGCCCAATTCTTCATATTGGCTATGTGATTTCTCAGGTATCTTGTAATATTAGTGTTCAGTAATGTGGTAATATTTACACTTTGCTGAACGTGGTGACATTATAATGTTAAGAATTCTGGCCATTGAATTTGCTGAGCTATTAATGGAATAAGCCCATTGAATAAACCAGATTATTAGTGTGATGTGCCTTAGATGCCTCCAAATTGCATTAAAGTGCTTAGAAAGTTGATGTCCTCTGTGTATTGTGAGCACCCCTAGGAAAGTTAGTGGATTCCTTTTAAGAGAGCTGAAGAAAGGAAGTAAAGCTCCTGGGATGAAAAGCAGTCATAACGACATCTTAAGTCCCAGAAATAGCTCCCTTTAAACAAATAGTAAGATTTCATCCTCACTGAAAAATATTCTAAAGGACAAACTTAATAGCTAAAGTGTGAAGCTGGAAGATACAGCAAAGAACAATTTAAGAGTCATCAGTCAGATAACTCAATATCTGTGACACCTAAAAGCAAGGAAATCAGTAACAATGGGAAACACGTTGAAATCCTTTGTTTGATGTTGGAAAGTGTGAATTTTCTCTAAGGGAGGAATAGTACTAAAGCTTATATCCAACTGACCTAGTCCAAAGGCATTGAATATTGATAATAAAAAAATCTTTGATGGCTCTGGAGCTGTTTCACCATATCTGAGTGCTTCTGGTCATATTGCTAAGTATACGAAGACTGATAAGTAAATTGTTCTTTTTCAGAATTCGAGCTTTAGTCTTTAGTCTATAGTCTTAAGATTGAGAAGAGTGAACTAATTTGCAGATAGAGGCAGTGGTCAGATCACTGCCTGAAGAACATTTCACTTCACAGTTCTTTTGGAAAGTGCTAGTACTATGGTCAGGATGAAATTTTGTTCCATCTTACTCTAGTCATTTCTTGTCAAAAGGAGATTAAGGTAATTTTATTTTATTTTTAAATTTTTTATTTAATTAATTAATTTAGAATATTTTTCCATGGTTACATGATTCATGTTCTTTCTCTCCCCTCCTCCCTCCCACCTCCTATAGCCACCGAGCAATTCCACTGGGTTTTACATGCATCATTGTTCAAAGCTTATTTTCATATTATTGATATTTGCACTAGGGTGATCATTTAGAGTCTCCATCCCCAATCCTATCCCCATTGACCCATGTGATCAAGCAGTTGTTTTTCTTCTGGGTTTCTACTCCTAAGGTAATTTTAGAAGGGTTCAGTTGAAGGGATATCACTCTGAAATTGGCTATCCAGCAAAGGCAAATTAGCTAAGCAAGCGCCTCCTCTACTTGGTGATCAAACCTGTCTCTTTTCTCCTGTAGTTACATGTGGTACATTCCTCCAACTTGCACCTATCTAGGCCAGATGCGGCCTCTGGTTGCTGTATATCCAGGGGAAAAGCCATTGTATTCTACTCAGCTCTTTCTGAAGGGAATACATCACTGAAATGGCCGAGTAGTATTTGAAGTGAGATTTGATAAAAGGCGCTTCATTTAGCATGGACAATGAATGGTCAAACACACGTTGCTAGACTATGAAAACCACATTTTGACCTATGTTTTGTACCTATGGTCAGTTCTGTTATAACTTGACATGTGTGTTCCTAAAACTCACCGAGCTATGCAAAACTGGGCAATAAAAACCACAGGCTTATGGGGAAAAGGGAGTTGGGGCACAACACTCAAAAAATTCATCAATAACACACTGCAAAAGAGATAAAAGCCTAATAAAACTGTTGCATGGTTACATACATGTTAAATTGTTAAGAAATGCATAAACACTTCAATAAATAGAGGTGGGCCTTGGGTTACTACTTGGCCTGTGGGCAGCAACTCCCAGACTTGGGGGCTAGAAACATGACAGAAGGTGGAGGACTGAGGTGAGTATGCAGCTATGGACCAGCAGTCATCAACTCTCAGTTCCTGTCGAACCAAAAGATGAACAATGAATGTGGCACTTGCAAAGACTTGAATTTTTGTGTGGAGGTGGGTATCAGAAGGGCTGCAACTTGTGAATTATTGGTAAGTGAAGGTGACCAGCAGAAATAGGATTTGTTCACCAAATCCCGATGTGGAAAAACACTAGCCACAGAAGCCCAGGCTACAGAAATACTTTCAATAATAATATCAACAACTAGCAAATGTAGCATTTTAAGGTTTGCAAATATTATCTTATTTATCCTCAAAACAACCCTGGGAGGTAGGTGCTATTATTAACTCCATCTTAATGTGAGGTAGTAGAGGCAGATAGTGGTTATGACTCTCCCATGGTCATACAGCTAATAAGGCTGGATTTGAACTGAGACTTTCCTGACTCCAGGTCCAGCTCTCTATCTACTGTATCACCTAGCTGCCTCTAGACAAATTCATGAATATTTATTTCTTTAAAAAACAATTTGGACAGTTGTCAACTTCATATTCAAAACTGACCCTTCTTCAGTGGTCATTCAATTCTTCTGATGTCCTTGGGCAGAAGGTCCATTTCAGGTTTTAATAACCTCATTACCACTTTCTCTGCTTTGGCATTCTCCTTAAATCCCATGGCCTATTATTTTACTGTACTTCAGCCACGCACAAGGATAGTCATACATTGGATCTTACCATCAACTACAAATGTTCCACTTCCTTAATTAGAAACTCTGACATTCGTCTATGTGATCAAAGCCTATCTAAACATATCATCCCATCTGTCTCTGTTCCTCACTCCTCCTTAGCCTGTTCTTGACTTTCATTAAGACCTTCTGTCCCTCCACCCTTGGTATTTTTTCAGACCATTAGCCCTGCTCTGACTTCACTTTCTTCTTTCTATTATTATCACTGTCCTCTTTTCTTGAATCCCTCTCTCTATTGTATCCCTGCTAATCTCTTGCCAGACTTCAGCCTTAGATTATTTCCAACCATTTGCCTCCTTTCTTCCCATCCACAGGCTGTTGAATAGAGCTGGAGCAAGTCTCATACCCATGTTGACTTGCTACATTATAAATTCCTGTTACCTATCTTCAACTAGGTCATGTTTGCTGAAAGGCAATCATTTTATTCCAGAATCATTGATACTCTAATAGTTCACTTCCCCTGGAATCTATTTCATATCTTCTTTTCCCTCTTCAGGTCTTTCATACCTTCTTCTCCTTCCTCTTTCTCAGCTAAGGACCTTGTGTCTTCTTAGAAAATTGAGGTCTTTTGACATGAATGAGCTCCTTATTCCATTCTCTTCATTTCAAAGCCTTTTGATACCATCTCCTTCTTCCTGCCATAACCCCCTTTCTTCCATTGTCCTGATAAGCAAAATGGCCCTTCTTCCCAGAGCCACTCCCTATACATATATGCTTGACCCTATCCTTCCTCTCATTTTCCCAGCAGATTTCAATCCCATTCATCCTCTCTGACAAACCTTCAATTTTTCCATATCATTTTCCTTACTGTCTTCAAACATGCTTGTCTTCCCCATCCTTCACCAGATGCTACCATCCCCTCAAGCCATCACTTATATCCCTCTTCTCTTTCTCAGCCAAACTCCTTGAAAAAGCTGTCCATCCTTGATGCCTCCACTTCTCCCACTTATTCCTTAAGTTTTTTTTTGTTATTTGTCTACCAATATCATCACTCAACTGAAACCATTTTCCCTGAAATTACCAATAATTTCATAGTTGCTAAATTGAGTGGTCTTTTTAATCTTCCTTTTGGAAGAGGCAGCATAGCATAATGAATAGAGAGTTGTCCTAGGAGCCAAACAGTCCTAGATTCAAATCCTACTTCTGACATGATCTGATTGTATGACCCTGGGCAAATGATGTGACTTCTTGATATTTTAGGGAGTGCTCTAAAGCTCGCAGTTTCAGAGAAAGAGCTAACCTACATTGGAAGATGGAGTTTCCTCACCTGGGTGTTCCCTTGATGTAGTGTTTCTGCCTTGTAGATTCCTCTTCTTCCTTTGAGATGCAACCCAAGCAGTATACCTTATACATGCAATTTTTCCTGAACTCCTCCCCTCCACAACTGCTGGTGCCCTTCCTCTCACACTGTCTTACATTGAAATATTTTATATTTATCTGTATTTGCTATCTTTGAATTTGTTCTCTATATGCTTATTTATATGCTTGTTATCTTCTCCATTAGAATTTAAGCTACTTGCCAGTAGTGATTGTTTCCTTCTTTTATCCCTAGCATCTAGCTTAGTACCTGAATAAATGCTTGTTGAATAATTAATTTCTTGGTTGATTGATGTCAATAAGCAGGTTCTATCCTAGGCCTAGAAAATTTGCAGATGACAACAGCAACAGGATTGTCAATCGTTATTGTCTCGTATAGAGATATTGTTTTTGTTTGGACATGGATCTTTTGCTGTAAGGAAGCATTGTGAACTATAGTCCTAAACTTTTTTTTTTCCCAAAATAGGTACAGAGCACAGATGCTGAACAAGTAGACTACTTGTACTGACTCAACCTTGCCCTGCATGAATGTGAAAGGAGACCCAACTCCAGTTATTGTTATTTCGAGGAGTCTCTGCTAAACTTGGGAGACAACTAACATGGACTAGTGGTAGGTTGAAGATAGACTGTTCTCTAAACAGGGATGTGAGTTCTTTTTGGCCTCATGATTCTCCAATATGGGAAGAAATCTTCATACTTTCCATCTTCCATTCATTCAATTCAACAAAAATTTAGTAAGCACCTGCTATTGCAAGGAATCATGCTAGGTTCTGGGGGAAAAGATAAGGATCTGCCAATCCAATCGGGTTGTGCTCAGACCTTGTTCTGTCAGTGGTACTACCATTTTTCTAGTCACTCAGACTTGTTTAGAATCATCTTTGATTTTTTCTCTTCGTCCATTCCTACATCCATTTATTCCCCAAGTAAATTCTTCCTTCAAAATGTCTGTCACATTTTCTCTTTTGCTCTTCATTCCCATTGCCATTACCGTAGGCCAGGCCTTCAGTCTCACATACTTGAGTTTTTCCTTGTTCCTTCTCTCTCCCTAACTCCTATCCTCCACTTCTTCCCAGAGGTCTTCCATGATCTGTTCTGATGCAACCTTTGTTTGTTCATTTTGATTCTTTATCATATGCTGTCATGTACAGTTAATTAATTGTTCAATGTATGTATGTCTTATCTCTGCTGTAGTGCCTAGTCCAGTACTGGGAACAGAGTAAGCCCTAAACAAATGAATGTTTGTGAAATGAATAAAGTTACCTTCAATAATTTTTTTATCTTGGAAAGAAAAGACCTTTTTCCTACTTGGTGTGGGAACAGAATGATATAAGAGCTGTTGTGAATAAAAAGAAGGTAGGAAAAAGAAAGGAAGGCCTAGAATTTAACTCAAAAATGGGATAATTTTTCCATTCTCATTCTTCTGTTCTGTTATGCTAATTTTTGTGACCCTGGAGTTACTTACTGTTATTAAAAACCCCAAAGTATTTCACTACTTCCTTTAACCCATTTTCTTCTCTTTTGAGCCATGAGGCTTGACGTGTCCTCCCCTTTGGTCCACTGATACCTTCCATTGACACCTGAGTTAAGCTCATTCACAAAAAAGAGATATATGTTTCCAGTTTTCCTATTCCCCTCACTTCCTTTAAGTAAATATACAACATTTCTTTAGCTTGTGTTTTTAAAAAAATAGTTATGCTGCCAAGAACTACAGGGAAATAACTTTAAAACAATAAACAAAAGAGATACTCTGAAAAACTACTGAAAAGTCCTAATAGTAGTAGTATAGGTCCTTATCTTATATATGAGTGTGTGTATGTATATATATATATATATATATATATATATACATACACACACATATATATATAAAGAGAGAGAGGTCCTTGGCCTTAATTGAAATATGCATGGAATTAGGCCTGATACAACATTGGACAAATGCTACCTTGAGTTTAGAGTGCACCTGAAATTATTTAAATGCCCAGATCCCATATAGTCTGTTTATCTCTCAATTTTTCTCTTTTTGTTTTCAATTTTCAGACTTTCCCTTGCTTCCATACTACTCTCCAAGATTTATTTTCTACTTTTTTCCCATTTCATTCTCTTTTTGGCAAAGGACCAGTCCTCATCTTGAAACAAGGCTAGACAGTACTAATTTAGTTTTTTTCCCCCTTTTTCAAAGCATTAAAATGAAACTAATAAGATTGGTAGGAGGGAACAAGTTGTATGCTGAGGCCATGTGGGATAAGGACCTTTTTTTAAAAAGAAGCTGAGAAGAACCTGGGCTTTATGAATGTCAAGTTCACCAAACAATTCTGTATTTAAAACAGAGACTAAGTAAATTTTTCTAAATTGGGTGATATTTCAGTGGGTTAGTCCTCTTAAAGGAAAAAAAAACAAGTATTACTTGAATAAGACTAGAAGGCCTGAGAGACACATAGTGAAGGAAAATTATATGAGAAAATATGAAGGCCAAGCACTGGCAGCAATACCAGTGAATTTAATGATTAAAATAAGAGACAGGGATTTTTATCCTCACCTTCCATCTTAGAATCAACACTGTATATTGGTTTCAAGGCAGAAGAATGGTAAGGGCTAGGCAATGGGCATTAAGTGATTTGCCCAGAGTCACACAGCTGGGAAGTGTTTGAGGCCATATTTGAACCCAGGACCTCCCCTCTCTAGGCCTGGCTCTCAATCCACTGAGCCTTCTAGCTGCCCCCATGAGATAGAGTTTTACTGAGTCTAATATGGCTGAGCCACACATTCAGTCTTTCATAACTGAAATAAATTATATGAGAATTTCTATTATATGTCAAATATACACTTGTTTGACTCTTAAGAAGAAAACATCAAGAAAGGAGGACTGAAATGGATAAAGAGAAAGTTTTCCTATATTAAAGGACCAGAGAATAAAGTTTTTGAAACTTGTCAATACTTTACCAGCTTGAATTATTTTTAAAACCTATTCAGCCTTTTTGAAATGAAGGAATTTCCTTTTCATGGGAAAGAAACATTTCACTGCAAAGAAGGAACACAATGTCCTTGGCTTAGCTATTCTCAGAGGCAGACACTTTTGGGCCTTGGACACTTGACATATAATGAAAAGAATTTCCCAATATGAATGATTGGATGCTACAGATAGGGCACAAAAAATGCAGCTTGTCCTTTCAGATCATCTTACTAAGGGTTGTGATGTCCACTTCAGCTAACAAACAGCAAGGCTAGTTTCACAAATAGAGAGAAAATTATGTTGATTGAGTAGCTGCTGAGAACACTGTGTTTTCATTTAATTAAAAAAGCATTTTTAAAGCTTAAAATAAATTATTAGTATGATAGATATGGACCAGGAAAAGGGTAGAGTGATCAGGTTGCTGAGCAAGAGATTAAGGGAGAATGTCAAGAGGTTAGGGAAGAGTACAGAGGCACCCAGAGCCATACATCAGGAAACCTTACACCCACATCCCACAGCAATGTCTTGGAATAATGGACTTTTTCCATAGTCCTCCATTTTAGTATCCTGAGAACTGGACATTGCAGAATCTCTTTGGCCAACTCCGAGATAACATTTTGATCCTGCTCAGATGTTATTCTTCCATGAGTATGAAGTTAATGGATGATGCTGAGGGCAACAAGAGCTACATTTCTGTTGATTGGATCTCAAATTCTTACTTTTTCAAACAGCAGCTGTTTGACAGGAATTGACAACCAAATTGCAGTGTAGTGAGAAGAAAATGAACACTCTCAAACATGATTCTCTAAATCTTTATTTACTCTGGAAAACTAAGCATGAATAAAGTTGATTAAAGATGTGCTTAGTAAAAAAAATATGGAAATGATTGAGTCCTTTGCTAAATGACATCATGACAATGGCCATTCAATGATTCAGCATTAAAGTTTTGTAATGAGCACAGAGGCCAAAGACATGTTTCAAACTTCCCTAGTCTGATGGTGATAGACTATCAACAATGTTATCTTACACTGAAGATAGGATCATTTATTACCAATAAATACTGAAAAAAAGAAGTGTAGCTAGAATAGGCCTGATGTAAGGTTGCCAAATAGAAGTAGTCATTTGTCTTGGGGTCTTTTTGACAAGCATCCTTACCTGGCCTGCCCTTCTTCCTACTCTGTTTCAGTCTTCTCTTGTCCCTTATTTCCCTAGGGATTCCCAATACTTTTTCCACTAGAATTGCCCCATGAGGTCACATTCCAAAATCCAGTTCTTCCTTTTCCACTCTGTCCATTGGTTTGCTCATCCTATGTTCTGTTTCACAGAATCATTATCTAGTACAACTAACACATGAAAGGAATTCTCCCACTAGAACATTCCCAACAAGTGCTCATCTGTTCTCTGCTTGAAGATTTCCAAGGAGGGGGAACCCAACAAATCTTGAGCTAGCCCTTTCCATATTTGGAAAACTGATTTCCTAACATCGATCCTAAATTTGTCTTTTGACAACTTTCACTGGCCACTTCTGGTTTAGGCCATCTAGGGCTAGACAGAGCAAGTCAAATCTCTCTTCTATTTGATAGTCTTCAACCATGATGTCTCCTACAAGTCTTCTCAACATCATTCTCAAAATCCCCAGTTCCTTCATCAAATCCTGATGTGACATGAATGAAAGGCCTTTCACCATCCTGGTTTTCTTCTTTTTGATGCTTTCCATCTTATTCATGTCCTTTCTAAACAACTGAAGAATAGAATACTCCACATGAAATCTGACCAGAAAGCTTTGCTTCTCTTACTATGGCCCAAGGTCACATTAGCTTTTTTGACTATTGACTTACATTATTGGGCTTTCAGTATACTAAACTCCCCTAAGTCTTTTTACACAAACTTCCATCCGACCAGCCTTCTTCACCTTGTACTAGCAATGTGAACTTTCTGAATGCAAACAGAAGTTTTACAGAGCTTTTGAATTTTTTTTATCTCAATGGACTTACCTTGGTACTCTAGTCAGCCAAGATCTTTTTGGCTAGATGACAGGAAAGGATTTGATAGGCTAATGAAACTCAAACTTTAGTAGTTTAGTTTTTCTTTCACTACAGCCCTAAAGAACATATAGGTTTTCTTTTTTAAAAATCTGTATTGTTTCATTGTTGTTTTTTATTTCACAACAGTCATTTCTCCTTACTCCTCCCCCAACTGCCACTTCATTGACTCCTTCCTTGAAATAAAGGAAATCATTTCAGCAAAGCCAATCAACAAGAAGGTCTGTGTTTGACAGTGTGTACTGCATCCCTCATTTGTATTTTATGGTTCCTGCTTCTTTACTGACAGGAGAAAAGTGTGTTTCTTTGTCATTTTCTAGGACTGCAGTTAAGAACATATATATTTTAATGGGGGCCATCAGTGCTTTAACTCCAAGGATTGAGTAATGGGAAACTTTCAGGTAAGGGGTGGAAGATATTTTGGAAGTTGGGAACTTTTCACTGGCCCTGAAATTATACTGGTAGAATATAAACTCCTGGAGGGCAGGGTCTACCTTGAATTTGTTTTTATATCCAAAGTGCCTTGCACATAGTAGGTGCTTAATAAATGTTTGTTGAAATTAAATGGTATACTATATTTGTGCCTGCTCATTCCATCTAGGAATAGAGCTGGCCTCATTTGTGGGCAGAAGGGCTCCCTTTGGACCTTCTTTCTATGTTTAAAAATGCTTATTCCTCTTATTTAAATGAACAAAGATGTTTATGTATCTTGGGTCAATAGCTCTGCTTTTATATATTAACTAGATTAAACTCCACACCTAGCTACTTCTGAAATCTTTGTGACTTGACTGAGAGAATGAGGATAAATAGTAAATTGAACACTGCTAAATGTTGATATTGATTAAGCCACTCCATATGAAAGGGAGAGAGGCTGTTTAGTAGAAATTGTTACCAGTTGAATTTGCATATTGGCAAGCAGGTTTTTTTCTTTCTTAGAGATCCCTCTATTGATTAGTTAAATACTGATACAGATTGCCTTCTTGGGAAACATAAAAAGAAAAACCATGCTCCAATTGCAGGTTTTTCAAAACCCTTGTGATCCTGCTAGAGAATTCTTTGAAAATGGGCAAGATCCAGATGGCTTTCACTGAGTAGGAGCTGTTTTTTTTTAATTGTCATAATGCAGTTACTTTGAGAGAATTGGCCTCTAGTCTGAAAGGAATCTGTTCAGAAGAAAATTGATGAAAGTAAATTATGATTTTTCCATAAGATGGCAGCCCATTCAATTTTGTTCTAAAGTTTGGGGAAGGAAAATGAATATATGTACAGTGTAACTTTTACATGCCCATTTTTGTTCTAAATAAAGATTAATTCAGACTAGAAATAGAGGCAATATTCCTAAGACCCCCCTGACTAGCCGTATGATTTCAGGTAAAGACTTGTTTCAAGAAATTTAACTGATCATTACAATTTCTTGTTAAATAATATCTAAGCGGAAACCTATTCGTTAGGGCTTGTTTTTATATTTCAATAAAACAAATACCTCAATTTGTGTTTTATCTACATAGGCCAGCAGCTAATGGAATTGCAAAAGGATTTTTTTACTAGTTCTTTGGGATGTGTGAATATAATATTATAGATTATTGAATTTAAAGATGTAAGAGACTTTAGCAATCATCTGGTAATTTTACTAAAGAGGAAATGGATGCACAGAGAAAAAGAATTTCCCTAAGGGCACTCAGATAGGAAAGGGCAAAGCTGGGAGCAGAATCCAAGTCCTCTGCTTTTCAACCCAAAGCTATTATCCTGAACTCCATTTACTTAGGGCCCTAATGGTGTTGGGAAAGATATATGTTGCTCTCTTGGTATTTGTGTCCTCTGCTAGACTTGTTCTGGAGACCCTAGGCCTTCTGCTGTACCATTACACCTCTAATTCATTCTACTTAGCTCTGCTAAATAGCTTGCCCCATATACCTCTTCCTCTCTTTGCCTACTGAGACCTCAGCATACCCATAATTATCACAGAAAGCATGCGTACTGAACCAAAACAAGAGTGATTGAAGAGATCGACTGCTTCAGGGACAGGGACTTGTGAACACATCTGTTCTACAGGATTTTTTGTTTAATAAAATTCATTGAAACCAGATCAGCTAAGCACTGTTGTTGTGGGCCATCTGCCAGGACACAGAAGTAACTCTCCCTAAGTGGAACCCTTCATTGAAATGTTATAAATTAAAATTATACTTTTACCATTAGAAAAACAAGGGACACCATGAAAAGTCAGCAGAAGCTATGGAAAGAGGTGGGAAAATATAGTCATAAATAATAGAGAAACCTTTAGAAGAAGGCATGGGATTCTGGAAATGAAATGTGTGTATGTGGGAAGCCCAATATCACTCTACTCAGGTACATATCAGTACAGAAAAGTTGTCTAAAATCCTGTTTTTTTAGACTGTGGTTCAGACTCAAGGTACAAAGGAACTCTTTTAGAGGCTAACATTTCTGTAATATTTGTCCTGCAGTCAAAATTTTAAAATTACTTTTCCCCTTCCACTTTTAATCATTACTCATTGAAATTATTTAGATATACT
The DNA here is from genome assembly GCF_027887165.1 of Monodelphis domestica. Lineage (NCBI taxonomy): Eukaryota > Metazoa > Chordata > Mammalia > Didelphimorphia > Didelphidae > Monodelphis > Monodelphis domestica. The sequence continues at coordinate 25,782,339 of NC_077235.1, read as the reverse complement.
TTCAACTAGATCAGTTATCAATGCATTTTATAACAATATGTATTTTGAAAAGCACTAACTCTTAGTTTAGAGAATTTCAGAGAGGGTAAGGCACCACTTTGAACATGTTCTATTGTTTCATTAGTAGAGATGGTGACATTTTCCTCCAGTAGACTTGGTTAGCATCTTGGACAATGAACTGGCCTATCGAGTCAAGGCGGTTCCAGGCGGGAGTAAAAATTTTAAGGAAATATTGTTTCCCCAATTTAATTTTTTAGATTTCTAAATTAATTTGTCTTTTTTAGCCTGGAAACCACAGAGATCTAGTTCTATAGTACAGTGAGTCAAGTTCCTGAGCAATTAATTGGTAGAGAGCATAGGCTGTAGTAATCCTTGTAATTGATATTCACTGTAATATATTAATTACCATATTACTGTATAGTCCGGTGAATAAGTGGCTAGACTCAAAAGCAAAATGTGTCCAAAGTAAGAAGTAAAATATCCCCAAAGGCAAAGCTTAGGGTCAAGCTACAACTCCCATCATGATTAAACCCAAGTTGACACCAAAAGGTTCCTTGAATATTATTTTTTCATAGATATATGAACAACATTAAAGTTATTCCCTGGTACTTAAAATACCACAAAAAGCCATCATCATATTGTACATATGAAATGTTCCATGAATCATTTTGAAGTCCTACTTTCAGCAAGTCACTTCCCTACTTACAAGCCTTGATTATTTCTTTGTTCCTATAGAAGATCAAGGCCAAATGCCTTAGTCATATATTTACAGTGTTTTTTTTATAATCCAGCCTTAGTTTATCTTTCAAACCTTCTCTCCTACCTGACAGATTATTCTCTCCACCTTCCCCCAAACAGACCATGTGTATTACTACATTGGGAACTTTAGGTTTCTCCTTCCAGAAATTCTTTCCACTCTTTGTCCCTTTATTCCCATCTTGAAACTCCAGGGAAAACAACTTAAGTTTTAGATTTTGGCTCATGTCTGTTTCCCTAAAAAGCAAGGAGGAGAAAGGTACTCTAAGTCGTCAACTTTTCACCTAGTTTATTTACATCTTACAGTTATTTATTTATCTTTGATTCTCATTCAGGAATCTCCAGAGATCTAACATCTCTAATGTCTCTAAAGTTCTTCTTAGGCCCTTAACTTCTTTTTTTGAAATTCTTTTTTTAGATTTGTCTAGGTCTGAAAGGAGGCTATGAAGATCCCATACTACACTGATTTCAAAGTTTCTCTCTGCAATTAGATTAATTTTTCCTTTGAGTATTTAGATGCTATGCTTTTGGTGCATGTATATTAAGTATTGCTATTTATTCATTATCTATGGTGCCTTTAAGCCTAATATAAATTTCTTGCTTATCTTCTTTACATTTCCATTTTGTTTGAGGCTTAGTATAAATTCATGATTGCTACTCTTGTGTTTTTTGAGTCCACCTGAAGCATTTTAGATTCTTATGTAGACTTTCAGTTTAACTGTATATGAACCATTTTATTTAAAGTGTTTCTTATAAACAATATACTATTGAATTCTGTTTCCTACTCTGTTCTGCTATCCTCTTGAGTTTATGGGAGGACAAAGGTGAGAAAGGAAAAGGAATAAACATCTTTATAGCACCAGAACACTTTTTGTAAAGATTATCTCATTTGATACTTACAACAACCCTGCTAGATAGGTGCCATTTTCATCCCTATGTTACAGTTAATGTAACTGAAGAAAATAGAAGTGACTTGCTCAAGGTCACACAACTAGTAAGCATCTAAGGTTGGATTTTAACTCAGATCTTCTTTACTTTAGATCTAGTACTCTATTCACTGTGTTAGCAGCTGCCTCTGGCTCATCCCATTCACATTCAGTTATGTTTGTTAATTCTGTATTTCCTTCTCTCTTGTCCTCTTGTATTTTTCCTTCTTTTGTTCCCACCTCTCCCTTTTACCTAGAAGAAAGTGGTGAAAGAGAAGTCTGACTATGATGTCTGTTCTATAAATGATTCAATCTGCTTTCCTTCTATTGCTCCTCTTCTCTTCTCCTTATGCTGTCCACAATCACAGGTCTTTAGCTTTTCATTCTTTCCTTTTAATATCCTCCTTCACACTTGCCTCCAGCATTAGAGTTTGTTTTGTTTATTGCTACTTCCTTATATACCTGGCTTTCTCTTTTAACTATCCTGTTCCTGTTTACTTCCCTGTTGAGTTTATTTTTATACCATGATGTCTTTTTATGTGTGTGTTCAGTCTTTTTTTTTTGGTTCATATTAAAGCAGTGTTTTCCCCCACCCCTTCCTTCATAATTTTTTTGTCTTTATCTCATATACCCTTATTATATGAAGTGAATTCTTTCCTCTTTCTCCTTTCTTTTCTAGTATAGTCCCAAATCCCATTTTCTTCTTGTCTACTTAGATTTGTATAGTTACTCTCTTCTTTTGCGCTCACCCTCTGGGATTTATTCAATTCTAAGGATTTCTTCTGTTTAATCACATCTGCCTCTCTTTCTTCTTTGGAGGCTTGTACTTTGGTCAAACTCTGTTTCCATACTCCTTGCTTGTAAGGCCCTGCTTAATTCTGAGTGTGATGGCCAAGCCTAAGATCCTCTTTCTCCAGGAGTTGTCTGGCCTTGTCTCTTAGGTCCAGGCTAGCCAAAGGCTAGCTAGTGGTAATTGGCTGGCAGGATGCTGTCTTGGACACAGACTGCCTATACAACCTTCCCCACTGCTGAAGGACCAGGATGTTTCACATTTCAACTTCCATCTAATCTGACTTGTCTCTTCTCAGGGCTTCTGCACTATCCTGTCAGACTTTTTGTGTAGTCGTGGACTGGAAGGAAGAATTTCATTACTGACTTTCTCTGTTTTTCTTTATATTTTTGCTCCTTCTGATGCATTTTTAGATCTTTCCTGGAATGTTGGTATATGTTCTGGCCTTTGCTAGGTCCTAACATAGATACTATCTCCCCAAAGTTCTCTCAGAAAAGACCTAAAATAGAAGTTACAGTTAGAGTCCACACATGTGCTTTAGTTGCCATGAATTCACAGTTAGTCATTTCTGCTGGGGTAGGAGGATACCCCACCCCAACCCCAACTTGTCAGGGAGAGAGACTTAAAGACTCCTGTTATTCTGGTGTTGGCAGTTTTGAAGAGAAGAGGGAGACAGTAAACATCTACTAAGTCATCAGCTATTCTTGCTCATTGACCAATAAGGATATTGCTTCACCATCTGAAATTACAAAGCCTTTCAGCTTTGAATTACACATGGTCCTGGAATTCCTTGAAGTTTCCAAGGGAGCTCTGGTGTTCAGCCACTAGGATAGCCCCTATACATACATATTCATATTACAATGTTTGCTAAATGTGGCATTGTCATTAGTGGTATGTTATTCCCATTGTACCATAACATTTTTAGCAAAGGGATAGTTTTAGAAATTCAAATGATCAGTTTTTATTAGGAATAGATATCAACATTTATATGTTAGTTGTTTTTAGTATGAACTGAATTGAGGTAATGTGAAATTCATTGCTCTTTGTTTTTATGAACTAATCTTTATTTCTATCCATGAAAGTTCCAAAGAGCTAAAAATCAATTGGGATCAATAGTTAACAAGAGGGGGAAAAAACAAATTAATAAAATCACCCAACTCCTTAATATTCATTTTCCTCTCAAATATAGTTTCCCCACTTAAAGAAATAGCATTTGGATGCTATCAGAAGTCCAGAGATCCATCAAAATCCTTAAAGTCCCTTCTGGTCTTAACATTCTGTTTGATATTTGAGCAAGTCTGGGAATATTATTGACCTAGCTTGATTTAGAGTAACTATTTGATTTTAGTGATATTTGGGAAAGGTTCCATTTCCAGAGCCCTCCTCACCCTCACCTTTGCTAAAAAGATGGACCCTATTGAAGCCCAAACATTTTTGGAAGGGTAATTCATTAAACCTTTACCAACCATCATTGACTAGCTTAGATTAGTTTTTTTTTTTTTAATTATCTAGCCAACTGAGAAAATGAGGGGCTGTTTGGGAAAATGAGACTAAGGACTGGTAAATTTGTACATGGGAAAGGAGAGGGAAAAACTGGAGTGAAAGGCATTGGATGATTAAGGAAAAGTGCCATAATAATAAGGGACCCAGAGCATCAAGAATTGATCGGGCCTGGGAATGGAGGTAGGGAATGACTAAAAATGATGAAGGGGTGAGGGAGAGCTAAGAATGGTGAGAAAGTGAGAAAGGAGAATGGAAGTGTATTGATACCAAATGATTTACTTCACAATTCTATCTTGGGATGATTCTATCAATGATGATTCAATAGTCAATGATAGCTCAGCTCAGAAAGTCTGCTATTTTGTATGGGAGAACTTATAAAGAGATCTTGAAGGAATTCATAGACTCTTCCTGCTAATAGATGTCTTGGAAGTGCTGGTGTTTCTGTAAATGAATGAGGACCAGGTGGTCATCCCTGAAAACATGAGCAATTTTTTTTTGTTTTGTTTTTAGAGATTGCCCAAGTATGACATCTGTGAGGTAAATATATGATTATAAGATGGAATTAAAAGCTGATTTCTTGGTTTGAGGGAAAATGGATTGTACTTTATTACTTTTTGTAACATAAGATATAAATAATTTGACCTCGATGGGTCCCCTACAATTGATCTTCATGTTTACCTTCTTATGATTCTTATAGATTGAATTTTCTACTGAGTTCTGATTTTTTCCCTGCATGTTTTTGGAACTCTTTTAGTTCAATAAATATCCATTTTCCCCTTGTACAATTATACTCAGCTTTGCTGGGTATGCTACTCTTGGTTGTAAACTCGGTTCCTTTGTTTTTTGAAAAATTGTGTTCCATGCCCTTCATTCTTTTAATGTTGAAGCTGCTAAATCTTGTGTTATTTTAATGTAACTCCACAGTATTTTAATTTTGTTGTTGTTTGTATTCTCTTTAACTTAGTAGTTACAGAATTTATCAATCATGTTGCTATTCATTTTCATCTTGGAGGAATCTTTTTGTGGTAGTGTTCAATGGATTCTTTCAATTTCTATTTTATCCTCTATTTCTAGAATTTTCAGGCAATTTTCTTTAATGATATCTTATAGTATGGCATCTAAACTACTTTTTTGATCATAACTTCCTGGTAGTCTAACAATTTTTATATTGTCTCTCCTTGATCTATTACTCAAGGTCAGTTGTTTTTGTGATAAGATGTTTCATATTCTCATCTATTATTTCATTCTCTTTTATTTTACTTTGCTATTTCTTGTTGTCCTAGGAAGTCATTAGTGCTGGTGAAAATTTTGCCATGTTAAGTTTGTTAACATGAAAATTTGTCCAGCTTTCTTTTGGGAGACTATGCAATCATGCTCTGGATTTTTTCACTCATAAGGGAGTCTCTGATGGGCTCTGATTTTAATTTGCCTAATTTATGGAATCTCTTAAAGATCTATGCAAATAGAAAAACCTGGCTTAATGCCAGTTTTGGTATAGGATTGTGTAGAAGGAATCCTTTATTTATTTGGGAAAGGGCTTTTGTGAGGCCTTAGTAATTTCCCTTCTTTATACTCTAGTTTCCTTCTCTGTAAAATAAATTGATTTAGATCTCCTCGATTCATCCTACCTTTGACATTCTATGATTTCTATTATTTAGCAAGTGACTACACTTCAAAGAGAAAAATTCATGTTTTAGAGAAAATGAAGGTATTTCTCACATCAAATTGTATTTAGAACATTGGACTGGAAACTGTTAGGTCTTTGTCCTTTTTCTTATTTAAATGTAAATATTTAAAGCAGTTTATTTGTATATATTTATGTAATACTTTACACTCTAATATTATATCCCACTAACAGCATAATCTTTTAACTATCTGTAATCCATTGTTGGATGTATCAAACAAGTTTGAGAGAAAGAATAGGGGTGAATAATGTTTGGCTGCTAATGTACTTGAATAATGACCTTACCACATTTTATCCTGAAGCTAGTGATTTTGTTTTCTAGGGGAAATGAGAGAAGGTTTTTGTTTTTTTCTTTCAGACCTCCTATTCATTGCAGAAGTCCTTCATTCCCCCTACAGTTTATGTTTAGTACTTTACTTACTGGAAATTGTCTTAGCAAACTCTTAACTTAGATTCAAATGGTAGACTTATTTGGAGTAGGGAAAACAGTTCCGTTTTTCATGGGGAGAAGTTAAATACTGTGGATTTATTTTAATCACAAGGTCAAGTTTGTTTTTTCTTCATTTTGGGGCCATAATCCTTTTTGCTGCTTATTTGCTATTGGAAGAGGTCAATACTGTGAGCATATGGTCTACTGCTCTTCCTGGTCTTAGGTTCTTGGAGGGAGTAAAAATTGTGATTTTTTTTTCCTGCTTAGTGGTAACCTGAGTGCTTAAAGGTGTCTTTTTTGTTATAATTCATAACTCAAAAAGATCTTAGAGGAATCACAATGCCAGGTGATCCAGAGGGCACCAGAGAGGTACATAGTGGATGTTTGGAAGCCATAGCACCTTGTTCTTGAGAAGTCTCATACAAGATATCATCAAGGATCTATTTGTATCTACAGATAGATCTGCTAAGATGAACAATAGCAGACAACCTGATGTAGTCCTAGAAATATTAAAGAAGGAAAAAACAAAACAGAAGCAGGAAGGCCTCTAGCAGATTAAGTGGATTTTCTGTGGAGGGTGTGTAGAAAAATGAATGTAAGGATCACGTAGGATATGAAGGTGTGGAGAAGTTGGGATCTGTACCAGTAGAAAGATGACCCACCCCAATGAAGGCAAAGATGCTTCAAGCAGATTCTATATAGAGCACAATGCTAAGTACTGTTAGAGAAGCAGACTAAACTGTAGGGGGTAAATTCCTTCTCCTAAACATGGGTGTAGACTGGACTGCTCTGCTCTTATACATTAATAAGGGACTATTCATGCTCCCTGGAAATTCTTTCAGCAGTCAATGATGGCGCTCACCTCTACTCCCCTCCTCTTTACTTTCATGTACACAGAAGAAAGTTTCTTCACAGATGGTAAAGGAAGGTTCTTATCTTCAGGACCAAATGATCTTGTGCTAGAGAAGGCTCATCAGTGAAGAACTAGGAGCCCATTGCTTCTCTTGTGCAAGTTTCCTGTTTGAGGAGGTGGTTTTGCAAGCCCTGACTTGGGGGATGATTTACTGCCTCTTGCATTTGTGACGGCTCCTTAGGAGAGATGCTCCGCTCTGAAATTTCAGTTTGGTATTTGTGTGTGGCCTTTGCAGTCTTGCTTGCCATCACTGTTGAACTGCCTTCATTTCCCCCTAGGCGTCAGTGAGCAGGTGTTATAAATAGAACCTGTCCAAGACGTGTTGAGCAACAAACCTTTCTGGGCTTGTGGCGACAGCTGCTGCTGTGTTTATTACTGTCTGAGCTTTTACTATCTGAGGCTCCACACTCTACACACACTAGAGAAAGCCCATTTCACACTTCCCACCTAGAGGGGATTCAGGGTGATACACTTTGGATGGAACACATGCCAGCGAAGTGCTCCTTGGACTTTTTCCCCTAGAGATATCAATGTGCAAAAATGGTTCCATACAAGGCTTCTTTTCAGAGGAAACCTGAAATGCTGAAGGCCTAGATTTGCTTTGTTTCCTCTGAGGTATGGGGAGAATGTAAAGTTGGGGAAGTCCTGCAAAGAAGAAAATAAATGGATAGGACAGTAGCAAGCATGGGACAAGCCAAGGGAACTTGGGAATATTCTAATCAAAGAATGTCCTCAGGAATCTGTTTTAGGAGGGAAATGGGAATGCAGGTTTTTGTAGTACATTTCCAGAAATAGTGAAAACTCAGTACAGCTAGTATTGCCACTGCTTTAACTCAGCCACACACTTTAATTTCTTTTGGAGAATAGAAACACAGATATCATCTTATTGTGGAAGTTGATATCAAATTGGGATTTACTTTACAGGAATTTGGATTGTAGCCAACTTTGCTACAATTTATCTGTTAAATCAGTCAAGAGAAAACTTCCTCATATGGTTGTGCCATGTGTATGCATGTTTGAAACTTTTGGAGCAAAGCATTTATATGAGCATAAAAGCCTGTTGATTTGATTAGTATTTCCTACCAATAAATGGAGTCTGGGCAAAATTGCAAAATAAAAGTTGATATATGCTCTCCCATCAACCCCACTTCCTCGCCTGACATTCTTTACTTTATTGTCCCTTCTCAAACCTCTCAAGGCTCCTTCCACCGTATCTGTTGAAAACATTCCCTTGTATTTCACTGAAAAAATGAGGTCATTCTCCAAAATCTCCCTTTACTCTCCTCTTCCTCATCTCACACAACTTAGATGCCTTTCCCATGATCTTCTCCCTCATCCCCATTTCACATGAAAAGGTAGCCTTTTCCCTTGCAAAAGCTAACTCCTTGCATGCCCAAAGGATCCCATTTTGTCACATCTTTGCCAGCAGATTGCCTCCTTTACCATCTCTATTCTCTAATCTTCAGTCTTGTACTGTCTACTGGCTGCTTCTCTGCTGCCTACAAACACATTCATATTCTACCCCACCCTCCCCTAACTCTCAGAAAACCTTCCCTGATCTGTCCATCCCTGCTAGCTATTACCCTATATCTCTCTTCTCTTTCATGACTAAAACTCCTTGAGAAATCCATTTACAATTGACGCTTCTATTTCCTTCCATTTTGCTCTTTTAAACTCTCTACAGTCTGGCTTCAATCACTTCTTTCAACTGAAACTGCTCTCTCCAAAGTTACCAATGATCTCTTAATTAAGTCTAATGGCCTTTTCTCAGTTTTCAACATTTTGACCTCTTTACAGCTTTTAACACCATGGATCACCCTCTTTTTCTCAACACTGTCTTCTTGCTAGGTTTTCATGGCACTACTGTGTCTCATTTGTCCTTACTATTCTGACTGCTCCTTCTCAGTCTCTTCTGATGATTCTTCATCCCCGTCATGTCCACTAATCGTGGTTGTCCTCCAACACTCTGTCTGGGGTCCTCTTCTCTTCTCCTTCTATGCTATTAAACTTGATCTCATGAGCTCCTATGGATTCAGTTATCATTTCTATATAGATTATTCTCATATCTACTAATCCTGACCTAATCTTTCTCCTGACCTCCTGGGTCTCCAACTTCCCATTGGATGTCTTGTAGACTTCTTAAACTCAACATGCCTCCAAATGGAACTCATTATCTTCCCTCATCCCCCAAACACTATTCTTCCAGAATTCCCTGTTAGTTAGGGCACCACCAACTTTCATTTCATCCAGGCTCACAACTTATTTTCCTCTTCATCTCCTTACTCACTCTTCCCTTTCTGCTTCCCCAGATTGTGGAGGGTGAAAGATGAAAAACTGATACGCTCAAAAGAGTGAACATTTGTTTCTTCAGTCATTTTGTCTTTCACCTGGCACGATATCTGATGAATTTTATCTTTGAAACATCTCTAGTATGTGCCCCCTTCTCTCTGACACTGCTTCCATCTTGGTTCAGGTTCTCATGCTTTGACTGTTGCAGTAGCCTGCTGTTTGGTCTCATTGCCTTAAGTCTCTCCTCACTCCAGTCCATCTTCCATTCAGCTCTTAAATGCATCTTACTACAGATCTTACATCTGAACCCATCACTCCATTATTCAATGATCTCTAGTGTGTCCCTTTCACCTTCAGGATCAAGTATAAAATCTTATTTTTGGCTTTAAGAGCCCTTCGCAACTTGGCCCCCTCCTATCTTTTTAGTCTTTTACACCTTACATCCATCAATATATGCTGAGACACAGGCCTCAGCTGTTACTAGAACACAACGCACTATCTCTGGACTGTGTATTTTCACAAGCTGTTCCCTATATCTAAAATTCCCTCCCTCTTTATCTTTGCCTCTTAACTTTCCTAGTTTCTTTCAAACCTCAGTTAAAATCACATCTGTAAGAAGCTCTTCCTTATTCCTCTTAATGCTGGTCCTTTCCATCTGTTGAGTACCTCCAAAAGTGTAATTGTTGCAAGGGTACACGAGAGCCAGTTTAAACTGGCTGGCCAGAGGCGATTGTTAAATTTGCGGTGTAAGCATTTATGGCTTGGAAATTAGCAAATGCTACAAATAAGAGCTTGAATTTATTGCTTTGTTGATTGTCTAGACTTAAAGAGATGTGATGGAGAAAATGTTAATAATGCAGATTAAATTTACAAGTCTGCTATCTGTACATTTTTTTCTCCAGAGAGCTTGTTGTTAAACATTTAGGGGAGGGTGTTACCTCCCAGTTCTTTGCTCTTGTTATCTTCCCTCCATTACATTGTGAACTTCTGGATTTCAGAGACTTTTTGGCTTTTTTTAGTATCTCCAGAGCTTAGCTCAATACTTGGCACATTGTAGACACTTAATAAAAGCTTGCTGACTTGAGGACCTCAACAGCCCACTGACGTCCCATTCTCAAAGAGCCTTGCCTCTTGTGAGCTCCAATTATTGGAAAGATAAATGATAAGCTAATCACTTTTGAGGTGTCAATGCTGGCTCATGGCTTGAGTTATTATCTGTCCCAGAAGCATTTGCTTTTCAATGGAGGCTCTGAAGGATATAAACCTTCAGGACCTAAAAGAATAAATTTCAAGGTGTGGAATTTCTAAGAGATTCTATTTCTTGCCCTCACAGGAAGGCTTCCCCCTCCTAATGATACCTATGAATGCATAATATCAGCCCTGGCCATTAGTGAATGACTCGCCCATCCAAAAGGGACTCCAGATGGTTTGAATGAATGCTTTGTGATTCAGATTTCAGTGAAGGCTCTCATGAAGAAAGAAAGTAGCATAATATGAGATTTTTCATTCAGTTGGTCACTGGCCTCTTTCCCTTAGCTAATTTTGGAGTGTTGGGCTGTTAACACTTCTGATGACTCTCTTAAGGCAGCCTTGTGGGCCCACTCTTTTCACCTGACACTTATTCACTTTTACCATTCATTAAAGACTTAGTGCGAATACTATATTTGGTGGGGCCTATAACATGATACATGGCCAAAGAGGCCCGTTTCAGCAGGGTAAGTATTGGGAGTTTCCTTAGTTGATGCCCCCAAGCCATGAAACCCCTTACAGTTAGCACTCCAGCTGAGTCTGGCATCAAATATTCATTAAAAAGTAGAAACGCCATCATTTCGCTTTGGACCTTTTACTTCCCTGGCCTAGGACTCCAGATCCCTGGAAATTCATTCCAACTTGGGAATAATCCTGTGACTTCCAGGAGGGGAGGGTACAAGAGACTTGTTTGCTTTTACTAATCAATATTACTATGAATTGATAAATGCAGCTATTCAATAGCATTTAGTCAATTATTTTTTCAGAAATTTCATTTGGCCCTTTAGTCTCTCTTTCTCAAAATGCTAGGTAATTTCTTCTGTCACAAAATTTTTACTGATGGGAGCATTAAATGAGGATAATAGCTGTTGCACTGCCTTTGTACGCCTTGGGTTGATATATAAATGTGACATTAATATTGTATGAATATGCATCTAGGATTATTCACTACTTTCAAGATCTATAATTTCATGGACATAGGTACACTGATGTAGATTGTAATCCATCTTGTTGGGATGCATTAGTAGCATATGTTGTCTGTGAGTTGCTTTGGCTCAAAAAATTCATTACTTGGGTATACTTAGCTGGACCAGACTCACTCTCATTTTCGCTTGGTAGGACCTGCCAGATCTGTGCCCACCAAACCCCAGGGCTAGTACTGAGGCACAGGAGTGGAATGTTCTTTTAACACTAAAAATGTTGTGGTAAAATGTTCGCTCTTTTTCTTTGTACCAGAGTCACTGGTTAATTAAGCTCTTGATCTGCGTTGGGCCAGAACTGATGGATTTAATTGGTTGTATCATTCAAGCTGGCTTGATGCTGATTAATGATGCTGATTAAAAGTCGAAAGTGGTAACTTGTACCAGCAGTGGTCCATGGGGACACGGGGTTTGCCTTTCTTCCTTGGAATCATCAGATCTAAGATGTGGAATCACATCAGAGGATATCTGGTCCAGTCCATATGTGAATAAGAGTTTCGTCTCCATCACCAAATCAATCACCAAATATTTAATAATATTTTAGTACATCGTAGGCACACCATTCTAAGTGGTCAGCATACAAAGAAAAAGGGCGAAATAGTACCTACCTATAAGGCTATCAAGAGAGATGATGTTCTCTTAAGTATAAAAAAATAAATACAAGATCAGTGAGGGCAATAACCTAGGGCTGGAGTTTGGAGGTGGGGTTCAAGGAAGGCTTCATGCAAAAGATGTTGCATGAGCAGAATTTTTAAGGAAACAAGGGAGTCTGAGAGGTAGAGATGGAGAGATAGTGTGTTCCCACATGGGAGACAGCCAGTGCAAAGTAAAAAAAGAAGATAGAGCATCATGTGTGAGGAAAAAAGCAAGAAGGCCAGTTTGGCTGGACTCTTGAATGTGGGAAATAGTGATGTATATATAATGAGACTGGAAAGAGGGAGAGTTAATGAATTCACTTTTGGACATGTTGAGTCTGATATGCCTTTAGGATAGCTAGTTTGAAATATCTAATAAGCCCTGGAAATACCAGATTGGAACTAAGGACTAGATGTAGATATAGAGATCTGGGACTCATCTACACAGAAATAATAATTAAACACATGGGAGCTTTATTATGAGATAACAAAGTGGGAGCATAAGGAGAGAACAGAACAGGGTTCAGGACAGAGCCTTGAGGTACATCTGCATTTAGGGGGCATAATATGGATGATGTACCAACAAAGGAGACTGAGAATGAGTGGAGAGACAAATAAGAGGAGATCCAAGAGAGAGAATAATGTCACAAAAACCCATAGAGGAGAGGCTACATCTGTAATAAATGGCCTTCCAGTGTACACATGAAGTTTTCAAGGTTTGAGCTGAAGGAGAATCTATAACGACTCATTTCTGTTTGAAATATCTTTAATTGATAACATTTTCCCTCAATTTGCCTCTCAGTAACTTCTATCCATTGTGTTCAATTCTACCATCTTGGGCCAAAGAAAATGAGTTTTATTGCTTTGTCCGCTTAAGAACCCATCAGAAGTTGATCAGACTGGTTCTAGAATGACAACATTCCTCGAGTCTCCCCACCCTCATAAACTAAGTGTCTATTATTGTTCTGTGAATTTATTAAGTCTAAAACTCAAGTTGGTGATATGGTATTTTATAACGCCATTTAAAGTATTTAGCAGTTTCGTTTTCTTCTTATAAAAACCAAAGATATCCATAATTTTAAAAACTGCCTTGATTTCTGAATATATCCCTTCTCCCTCCTCGTGTAGGAAGCCACACTTTTAATGAAGATTTTAAAAGATAGAGGAAAAAATACAGTTCAGCAAAAGTAACCAACATAACAATAGCTTAAAAATTGACAGTAGTTTACATTCGTAGCCCCATACCTTTTCCAAAGGGCAGAGAGGTACATATTTCCTTCTCTTCTTTGAGGCCAAGCTTGGTATTTTAATTACAGTGTTCAGTTTGAGGGTTTTTTTTTTCTA